>NW_017731350.1:1791696-1860033 GCF_001890085.2 Hipposideros armiger | reverse complement strand
AGAGAGAGAGAGAGAGAGAGAGAGAGAGAGAGAGACCGAGACCCAGTCTTTCAACTTGACAGTATTTTAAAATTTTGTTCTATGTGGTCTCAACAAATATTGAAAATGTTGAGTAGGTTGTTTTAGCAATAAGCATCCCTCTCACCCAGTTAGCAGAATCCAGGTGGACATCTCAAAAAGTGGTACTCCTAGATGGGTTCACTCACTTATGAAGGTAGTTAACTATAGAAAGTTTCATGTTTTCTTTAGATCTGTGCTGTCCAGTACAGCAGCCAATAATCACATTTGTTATTTAAATTAAATACAATTAAAGAATTCAGTTCCTTAGTCACACTAGGCACGTGTTATGTGTTCTAGTGACTACTAGAACTAGTCTCTAAGTAGGCTAGTGACTACTGTATTGGACAGTGCAGGTGTAGAACATTTTCATCACTGCACAAAGTTCTGTTAGACATTACTGCTTTAGATTGTCAGTAAGCATTTATTCAACCCCTCTCCTCTGAGTACAAAGCCTGCAACTTGATGCTGGGGCATTTCATAAAAGAGTATCTAGATACTGATAGATACCTGTTCTTATAGAGATGTAAAGATAAAGTATTTCTGGAGCCCTGGATCATCTGTACAGAAAATTTGTCCCCTAATACTAGCAAGTTTTCTGGGCAGTTTGGATATTTAATACAGTGATTCATAGATCAGTCCACAGAATTCTACTTGACCCAAATGATATTTGCGTTACCTTACTGACAGGGAGGAGATAGGTTAGCACTAGAGTTAGACTTCCTGAGTTTCCTTCTCAACTCTATCAATTACATTCTGGCATTTTGAGGCAAATTATGAAACTTCTTTGATCTTTGCTTTACTCTTCTATAAATTAGAAATAATGATGTTGCAAAGATTAAATGAATAGCACTTAACAAAGTACTATCATATATATATATATATATATATATATATATATAAAATTATTATTTTCATCATTGTCAAACTTTTTACTATTTCTTTTATATCTAGCAACTATTTGTAATACCATTTTTGTGGAGAAAAGGTAACAATTCATGAGGCATAGTCCAGGGTAAACAAATTAACAATGAGTTTTACATACAACTCTGTAATTGTTTAACTTGGTAAGTCAGCCCTTTGAAGTGTTCGGAGCCAGGAGACGTCTATCAGCTTTTCCCAGAGCCTCCCCTCCTGATGTCTGTGTGTCTACCTGGTTTCTCCTCCCTTTTCTATTGGGTTGTTGGAAAAGTTATGACGTATTTTTTCTATGTTTTTCATCGCAAAAATGCGTCTTGACTTTTCCGACAACCTAATACTTTAGATGGTGGCCTTCAGATGCTGTGTATCTCCCCCCTCCTCTTATCATTGAAGGTTGAACTTCCAAACGCTTTACCTAACTCCACTCCTCCCCCACATAAGCAAGTCTTGATGGTGATTCCATCTTCTGCTTTGTCCCCTCCTTTGGGCATCTTCACACTTTCTCCAGGCCAGCCAAGCTATTTCATGGAGTGAAAACTAACTGTGTTGCTCTTGCCTTGGTCTTTCTCTGCACACACCTTCTGAGGCCTGTGAAGAATAATGATTTGGCAAAGGGTCTTTAAGGCCAGGCAGGCAGGATTCTTCTGGTGGCCTTAGTAAGGCAATGGGTCTGTCTCTGGTAGAGAGAGGGGATGGTGAGCTTAGGCTCAAGAGCGCCACTGAGAGGGTAAATCTTAGGTAAAGGAGGCCAATAGAGGCAGATGGGGCTTCAGGGTAGTCAGTTTCTTGTATGGGTCACTGTGAGTCAGGAGTACCAGTGCTGTTCTTATATTCCAGAATGCAGGGCTGTTCTATGGTCAAGGTGAAAAAAAAGCATAGGGCTTTTGCCTCATGCTATCCTGTCATTGTCACCTCTCTCTACTCTGAGTGCCTTGTCAACTGAGCTGCCATCCTTTTTGTTCTTTTCCCCTTCCCACTTTTTTCTAATTTCTACAATCTCTTCATTTTGCCCTGCCTCAGCTTTACCCTATGGGCTTAGCTTTTATAACTGTCTAGCCAATGAGAATGTTGACAAACTCAACATTGTAGGGTTTCTCATTATGTCTTTATCATTACTCACTACACAGGGTATTTTGCCTCCCACCACCTACACCCACACACTTTAAAAAAAACCCACTTCTGTGCTCATAGCTGTTGTGTGTGGTTATGATAAGTGGACTTCAGGTAAGTAAGACACTGTGAGTTCTCTTCAGAGGTTGGTGGGTGAAGTAGGGCTTTACACCATGGATCCGTCTCCTGCCACTGAGTGGGGGTGGGGTCATACTTACTTATTCTCTATTGCCAGTGACCTTTGTACTGTAGGCATCATTTTATGAATGTGAAGTCATGTAACATGTTGTAAATTACTAGACTAAGGTAGCAGGCTCATCTTGCCCTTAATGAACCTGTGTCTGTGACAATCAGCAGTGCCATTTGTTTAAACTCTGCTGGCTCAACTACCTCTTATTGGCGTATGCTTAGATATTCATTTTGTGGAAACTGTTTTGCCAAGTTTCTTGGTCAGTGTCATGATGTTTTTAGCTAAATCCTTGGCCTCACTGGAATAGATACGTGTAATTATTCTTTCTTCCTAGGACTGAAACTCAGACTACAGATGCAGAAAACAAAGCTAAAAAGCTTACCTTGCCTCTTTTTGGTGCTATGAAAGGAGGAAGCAAATTCAAATTAAAAACTGGAACAGTAGGGGTAAGTTGTGGGTCAGGGTGTTAAACTTTCAGCTCTTGAGTTATCTGCGCTAATTTTTTTCTCTTTTCTTTTCAAAGCTCAAATGACTCATTCCATCGTATGAGTCAGTTTTTTCATAGTAACATGCAAAAGGGCTGTGGGGTTGGTATGATCACACCTTTCCCAGGAGTTGGTTCTTGGATTTTTCTCTTCAGTTTAGGGTTATCAAGAATTGAAGAATAGATTCATGCCAGTGAATTTGCATATAACTGATTTGTTTATTAGAATGCCAGTTGATTCATTTGTGATGAATGTTGTATTTAAGAAAGTCTACTGCATTAATTTTCTCCTGGTGGATAGATGTAATCTTCAGACTCAGCTAACGTTTGTTAGTATCGTAGTCTGTGCCCCTGGTACTGCCATGTGGTTTTCCTTACCTCATTTAATCCTGCCAACACCTTTTGATATGTGGGAATTGTTACCTCTCACAGGTGAGGAAACAGGGTCAGAGAGAGGTTAAATACAAGATCACACCATCAGTTAGTAACTAGCCTGGCAGTCAAATCCAGGTCTTCTGTCCCTGAGTTTTGTGATCTTTCTAGGTCCTCTGATACCTCACTGATATATTTTTTTGCTTTATGTACATCCCTGTTTGTACATTCAGCTTTTAAAAGGTTTTCATCACTCCAAAGAGCTAAAGCTTGAGTATTAAGCACGCTAGGGCTGCCATAACAAAATGCCACAGACTGGGTACGTAAACAACAGAAATTCATTTTCTCACAGTTCTGGAGGCTGGAAGTCCAAGAGCGACATGCCCGCACAGTTGGTTTCCTCTGAGGCCTCTCTCCTTGGCGGGCAGATGGCTCCCTCTTGCTGCCTCTTCACGTGGCTGTCCCTTGTGCGCTTGCCTCCCTCTTCTTATAAGGACACTGGTCCTGTTGGCTTAGGGCCCCATCTTAACAGCCTTCTTTTTACTTGGTCACCTCTTTAAAGACATTTTCTTCAAGTACGGTTACACTCTCAGGTACTGGGGGTTAGAATTTGAACATATGAATTTTAGGGGTACATAGTTCAGCCGAAAACACCTTGAATTAGGGGAAACTGCCCTCTGGTGGCAGAGGTCTGAAGTCCCAGCCACTTGTTCTGAGTGTGGTTTACCTGAGATGGAAGCTTTTCTGTGAGGGTGGGTGGGAGGTTTTAGTTAGAAGAAAAACTCTTCACTAAAAAACTTTTCTTAGAGGATTACTGAACTAAATCCTATATTTAAAACATGATATACCCAACATATACTTTGATACCTTCTCTCTATTCCTTAAGCTGTGATCAACTTTTTCTAATTACTTTCATTAAAAGGTCTTGATTACAATATTTGGCCTTAGTCTTCAAGAAATGTCTTCCTCTTCCTCAGGATCTGTTTTGCTGACCTACATGTCTTATTTCCTTGAAATTGTGTTAAATCTAAAATGAAAAGGCTTGCACAAGTGATTCATTTCTTAGAAATGTGTGTCTGATTTACTCCCTAGAAGATTTTGTAGTGAATTAGATCCTTTAACATCACAAAGGGGTAACAGGACAGAACTCCCGCAGCGGTACCCACCTGGAGGAAATGATTTAGTTCCCTACAAGTTGTTTCAGGTGTCTCCTACTTAATATTCTTCTGACCCTAGAAACTAATAAAGATACTTAAAGGTCCATAGATGGATAAAATTTTAATGTGAATGTCCTTCTTCCACCAAACTTCTGCAGCCTGTCAGCCTAGTGAGGTTAAACATTCTACACATTTTGCTTAACCCCCTTGAAGAGATTTGCCTCTTTATCATTATGTAGAACTACGTGTGCATGGTTTTGTTTCCTTTGTAGAAGTTGCCCCCCAAGCGTCCTGAACTCCCTCCAACTCTAATGAGAATGAAGGATGAGCCTGAAGTAGAAGAGGAGGAGGAAGAGGAAGAGGAAGAGGAGAAAGAAAAGGAGGAGCAGGAAAAGAAGAAAATGGAGACTGGAAGCAGTTGGTCACAGCAGGAGAGAGAGCCAGAAGAAGCAGTGCAGGAAATGAGTCCTCCCACGGACGTCACATGCTCTAAAGAAACAAAACACCATGGTAATATTTTTCTTCTCCTTCCTGTGATATTCAGTGGGATGTTTGCATTAATTGTGGAAAGCTTTGAAAAAGCAAAGTCAGTTGTTTTTTTACCTCTGAAAAAATGAAATTTATTAAAAACCAGGAGAAATTCTACAGCATGTCGAATGGGAATAATAATACATAACTATATTTATAGCTTATTTTCTTTTTCTTTAAAAAAATTTTATGAAATTTATTCGGGTGACATTGGGTAGTAAAATTATATAGGTTTCAAGTGTACTTTCTATAATACATCATCTACAATAGTTATTGCAAAGCCAATTCTTGCCTGTGCATTTTGACTTTGTAATACTTAATGATATGTGATACTGTTGACTCTGTGGAAACATACTTTCTTTGACTGCCAGTCATTATTTATTCTCATTGCAAAATAAAGACAGGTATTTCCAGTCTGTTTCAGAATTATGGAAAATTGAAAGCTCTGAAGTCTGAAACCCTAGCTGCTGTGGACAAACCTGAGCTGCTGCCACTGTATGATTGGAGGCAGTGGAATAATATATTGGATGATGGGGCCTGATGATGGGGCCTGATCATGTGGTCTCAGGATAGCCTCCCCTACTCGTTTTTTTCCCCCAACCCTAAAACAGACACTAAGCATAATTGTGCCCACTGGACATACTTCTCAGGAAGCATCATACCTTATGCATCTTTTGGACATGGTCCCTAGCAGAGAACCTGGCACATAGTATTCATCCACCTCAGCAAAGGTTTGATGAAAAATGATGAGAAAGGGAATTAATTGGTTTTTAAGCGTATTTTCTTCTGATTATAAAAGGAATGTATGCTCATTTAGAACCTGAACTATACATAAAAGTCTAAAGAAGAAAAGAAAAATCTCCCACATTCCCATCCCAAAAGATGTTTATCTTTTTAGTATCCTCTTATCCCTCGTCAGCTGCAGGGGTTATTCTCATGCAAGTTGGCCAAACTGCTTAGCAAGATTAAGACTGCACAGAAAATAGGGAACATAAGGAAAAAACAAACAAAAAACCGCATTAAATGTGTGCATGTCTCCTTCTAAAACAAACCAGGCTTGTCTGTAAAAATACCAGACCTGATATATAGACCTTCTTTTGAATCACCTTCAGTTATTTAAAAAAAAACAAACAAAAAACCATTTCCTCCTTTGTGAGAGGTAAATTTTTATCTTTTGCATTTTCCTTTGTTTAGTTATTAGCAAAAATGCTTGGCCTTTTCAAAAAAGGAATTTATACATATTTTTTTCTGAGTCTGGTCTTTGATCCATACATTATGATGGTGGCATATAAACAGGTCAGCAGGAAGGGAGCTGTAACTATTGTATTTTTTTAAGAGACCAAAGCAAATATGTATGTATGAAAACAGCATCTTTGAAAGTTTGGTTTATACAATACAGTAATTAGTAAATCTGCAGCTGATTAGGATTACTCAAGGCCTTGTTTGTTTGTTTGTTTGTTTTTACAACATTGGGATCGTATTATACATGCTGTTTTATAACCTATTTTTTTTGTTTTAAAATATTCCTATAAAATGTGGTTTTAGTAAGGGACATAGTGGTTCATCACATGCATCTGCCATAATTTATTTAATCAGCTCCTTATTGTTGGACGTGTAAGATATTTGTGAACTTTTGCTATTATAAATACATTTGTATATAATAAATCTTGGTGTTTATCTCTGATTATTTTCTTTGAAAATGTTCCTGGAAGTAGAATTTCTAGGAATATGTACATTTTTAAGGATTTGGTAAGTATTACCGAAGTGTGTTACCTCAGAGGTGGCCCGTTTTTAAAGTGAAAAGTCGGTTGTTCTCTGATAGACATCTGGAGACAGTTATTGAAAACTTAATTAAGTTGAAGCTAATGTTAGTAAAACTAGATGATTATGTATGTACTTAGCTTTTCTGGCTTTTGTTTTTGTTTCCTTATTCCCCCACCCCCAACGAATTAAGTAGTAACAATATGCTTTGGTTCTGCATTTTATAGAAAACACATCTCAACTCAGCCAAGTGGAGCAGAGTAAAGATTATCGTGAGATCAGTGAAGCAGCTGCGTCATCATGTGAGGAACCCTCAGGCAAGTAGCATGCTGGCTCCATTGCTGCTCTGCACACAGCAGCCACTGGTGTCACAGGAGAGGGTGGCAGCTGACCTGAAGCAACACAGGGAATGGTCTTTAAGACACCAGGTGGCTGCTGCTGCGAGGGCCCGGACAGAACTGGAATGTAGGAGAGTTTTATGTTTGATGCCATCTCATTAGCCTTTATTTTACTTCTGTCTGCCTCCTGGGTTCCCTCTCCCTGACCCACAAAACACCTAATGCCTTTAGGCTTCTCTCTGGCCATGCAAAGCCCTACAGTTCTCCATTTCCCAGAGTTAGTATGTGTCTATCATGGGAGTGATTCCAAAACTATTAAAAGAAATTGGTTGAAAGTTTGGCCTATTAAAAGGACTTTTATTTCCAGGTTTTCTACTGCTTTTAACTGTAGTGGTTAAACTGTAGAATAGTGAAGTCAGTCCCACTTTCCTTAACCTTTGCAAATGGTATGATTATATTCAAGTGTGTAGACTAGCCTTAGGATTTGAAAACTAGGGTTATTAGTGAAGGGGGAATTCTCTCTTAATATATAGTCTTTACAATAGTAGAAGGAATTTTTGAGAATTGGATTGTTACATGTTTTCTTCAATAATTATGGTGCTCTCTTAGGAAATTTTCTATTTTAATTTTTCGGAAATAGCTATTGCCTCTTTTTTTTCTTAAATTAGCATCAAAGAATGAATATGAGAAAAGCAGAGATGAATTGAAGAAAAAGAAAGTTCCTGGTCCAGGCAAAGTAAGTACGTTAGTCATCACCTTCACTTCTCTGGATGTAAAAATGATTCCCCATGTCATGAACCACATCCAGAGGAATGAGTCTTTAGGGGTTATCTTAGCAGAGTTCCCAACTGCCTCATCCCCACCTCTTCTAGAAGCCTGGGTTCTCTTTTATTTTTATTTTTTGAATTCTTTATTCTTGTCTCCATCCACTCTGCTTCCTATAGCTGCTCACATACTTCTTTTATTAATTTATGAATCTTCATATTCTAGTATGCCATACAAAGACAATTGAGTAATATAGTCTTATTTTCCACCTTTTAGTACATAAAAACTAGAATGTAATGTACTGCATTCTACATCTTGGTTTTTTGTTTTTTTTTTTTTACTTATTGTGGAAATCATTGCATCAGTATACCAAGAGCTTCCTCCTATGTGGTTGTACTCTAACCAGTTCCCTATAGGAGGACACTTGGCTTGTTTCTAGTCTTTTATTACAACAGGGCTATGATGAATAACCTTGTGTATACACCATTTTGTATGGATACAGTAAGTACCCAGAAATGGGACTGCTAGCTTGTGTTGGGAGGTCTTCAGACCACCCTCAGGCTAGGTCATTCACAGGAGGCCTCAGGGGACTCAGCATATGGTTGTACTCACAGCTGTGATTTACTGCAGGTAAAGGATCCCAAGCACAGTAGCAAAGGGAAAAGGCACATAGAGTGAAGTCTGGGGAGACCAGGCACAAGCTTCCAAAGGTCCTTTTCCAGTGGAGTCTCACAGGATGTGCTTAATTCCCCTGGCAACGAGTTGTGACACTTTGCAATGTTGCTAACCAGGGAAGCTCATTAGCATCTCAGTGCCCAGGATTTTTATTGAGGACTGATCACATAATCATCTCCTGTCTGGCAGGTACTCAAATTCCATTCTCCCAGAAGGAAGGCACGTGTTCAGCATGTCACATTGTTTTTTCAAACATTTTAGGCACAGGGAGCCACTCTTATCAATTAGGGTAGTGGGAACCCTCCTGAAATCCAAGTTGCCAGATGCCAAGTAAGGGCCAACTTGCAAACAGGCCTTTCAAAGGATAGCAGTCAGGTTTGCTGTACTAACTTATTTCTGCACCTAGATCAAAAGGCAAATGCCAAATTCCCCTCTATGGGGGTTATACCATTTAGAACCAGACCTGTGTTAACTGCTCCTTTAAAAAATATCACTTCACTCTCACTGGCTGAAAATCTGCTCATTGAGGCTTTACAGAAAAAAAAAAAAAAATCAAAGTTCAGAGAGAACGTGCCCCCATTTTGTGATGACTTATGTCAAGATCATTAATGGAAATTGTTCTGTCTTATTTTTTGTTTGCTGACAGGTGTAGGGACAGTAATTTCTAGAATTAAAATTCTTGTGACTAAAATAACCTATCTTTTCTTTGTAGCTTCCATCAACACTCTCCTCCAAATATCCAGAAGATGACCCAGACTACTGTGTGTGGGTCCCCCCTGAAGGTAGATTTTACTTTTCTTTTCCTCTTAAGATTATTTATTTATATTTATGACTATGTAATACATATTTAAGGTTCAAAATAAGAAAGTTATGAGAGTGTGTAGTGGAAAAATCTCCCTTATGGGGAATAATAGGTAGATTAAAAGATTTAAAGAGCTTTATCAACCAATAACATCCATAGTATTTCACCACTTTTTTTAGACAAATGGAAGCATAGTCTATACCTTGCTCTTTTGCACTTAACACTATATGGAAACCCTTCCCTAGTTATTTATAGATTTTTTTTTTAATGGTAGCATAGTTCTTCTTTATGGTGTGGATATGTTAATACCTTTACTTGCTTAATTAGTTCCCTCAATGAATATTTGCTGTGTTTCCAGTCTTTTGCCATATTATAAAACAACTCTGCAATAAGTAACCTCTAACATATGTAACTTTGCAAGTGTGGAGGTGTATGTTTAGAAAAAAATTCATAAAAGTTAACATGTTGGATCAGAGACTGTGAACATTTTTAAAGTGTTATAAATTGCCTTCTATAGAGATTGTTTCGGTTTATGTTCATGCATTTACCCTTAAGGCAATATGGGAGATGCTTATTTTCCCGTATGCTGATCACAGGTTGCTTTTTCTATGTACCGAGTTTCTAATATATTAGCAATTGCTGTATTTTGCCATGTATAATGCACACCTTTTTGCCTAAATTCATGAGAGAAAAATAAGGATGTGCATTATATATACATGGATAGTATTAATTCTGTATCTATATAAATGTTTTTAATTCTTTTATTTATGCTTATGAATTAAAAGTGCAATAATAAGTAAATAAATAAATGCTAAAGTTCCTTTATAATACAAAAAACAAGTACCTAAATATAAACAAATAAAAATTTTAATTAAAAAATTAAAACAAGGGCCAGCCCAGTGGCGCGTTGGTTAAGAGCTGGCTTGGGACGCCAGAGGGCCCCGGTTCGGATCCCACATGAGGGCCAGTGACACTGCCCTCTACAGCTAAGATGGTGAACAACGGCTCAACCTGGAGCTGGGCTGCTGTGAGTCGCCGGCGACAGCGTAGGCTGCAGTGGGGCTGCAGTGGTGGGCAGCCAGTGTGAGCGGCCAGCAACTGGCGTGAGCTGCCGTGAGTGGCCATCCAGTGGCCGGTGAGCGACTGCCTCATCCAGGAAGAGCGCAATGATCATTATACCAACATGGGCAAGTGAAGCGGTGTCCTCCACAACTAGACTGAAGGACAGCAACTTGTCTGTTCCCCTTCCCTGATTCCCCAATGCTGTTCCCTCCCCTAATTCCCCAATAAAATTTATAAAAAAAAAAAAAATAAAAATAAATAAAACAAAAGATTTTTTCCCTGAAAGTTTGGGCCAAAAATGTGCATGCACATTACACACAGCAAAATACGGTAATAGAAATTTAGTTACTAGAAATGTTTGCTTCTTTATCTGCTAATAAATGTTAGGATAGAAGTGAAAAGAGGACCATATTTTGAAATTATATACAAAAAAATTTCTGTCTTAGAAGAAACCTCTTTATCTGTTTTGCTTTTTGGCCCACTGATGTCTAGATATCTTTTCCTGCCTGACTTTGGAAAAATGAATGTATTTCTTTCTTTCTTTATACTCTGACCTAGGCCAAAGTGGAGATGGCAGGACCCATCTTAATGACAAGTATGGCTATTGATTGCTTCAGAATCCTAAAGGAAGACCTTGTGGACCATGTGACATGGGATATTTAGGATAATATATCAAGTTGAATGTCCAGAGGAGTTCAGATGATCATTTCTAAAATCTGGTGACTGCCTTTTCTTCCATACTCTTGGCTTCCTAAATTTATCTGTCCATCTGATTCTCTTGAATTTGATATTTTGCTTAAAAGTGTTTGTGTATGTATGTAAAAAGTAACCGTATATTTTGTGAATTAGTAAAGTGAGAGATGACTGTTAAAATGAGAAGGTGGAGATGTCTCATATTTATTTAAGGCCACAATGTCTTTCATTATGCTCTAGGGACTGTGCTTTTCCTGAGCAATATGGTGCTTCTGGCGGTTAGGCTCCAGGAGTCACTGATGTTGCCTCCTCGAATAAGTGTTGAAATATGAGGTCATGCCATGTGTGTGACTCTGGGTGTCTGTCATTCTTGGAGCTAAAAATAGATACACAGTTGGGTTTTCCTACTCTGTCCCACTGTAACCCTCCTGCCAAGTTTGAGAAAAGATCCTGACTAACCAGGACCCAGTTCAGGACCATAGCATACCTTGTGCCCAGTCCTGATAAAAATTCAGCCCTATGAATGTCCCGGACTCTAATCAATCTAATTAGTCACTCCTTCTCCCGTGGAAAGGTACAAGAAGGTCATAGAATGTAAAGCTGGATATGTCCTGCCCACTCTGGGGCTTCTCACCTCTGTGGAGAGGGGAATACAAGTTCCTTCCTCTCTGGAAACTTGAAGAAATGCAAAAAGATACCTTATTTCCCTCCATCCCACACCACCCGTGACGAGGCCCGCTCGTCTGTCATGGCCACCTGGCTTGTCAGTCAGGCACCTAGAGGGTTAACCTGAGTGCACTGGATGAGGAGATTAGAAAAGAAAGACACAGAGATGAAAGTTGGGCTCAGGAGGTCCACTGCCTGCTGATGGTGGAGAGTGGCACCGTTTAGTGCTTGTACACAGTTTTTATAGCAAAAGTAGTTTTCCTTAGGTAAGGAGTTTTGGGAGCTTGAGACAAAGTATAGCAAGTAGAAACTGCTAACAAGCTGGCAGTTCACTCTGTAACCTTCAAGGTTGTCTATGACGTAGGCTTGTTCTTTCTTCAGCGACACAGTGGAGAATGAGATCTATCTAGCAACCTTCCCACGCTGCTCACCCGGGCCTGAGAGCCTGTCAGCTTGCCAGCTGCCAGGCTTAACCCTTACTGCAGACCTCTGGCTCCCTACACACCTCCATCATTAATGCCTCATTTCCACAGGAAAGCAAAACCTATTGGGTTGTTGGAAAAGTCATGATGTATTTTGTCTATGTTTTCCAAAGGTCATTTATTTATATGAAGAACAAAGATCAATCAATGATAGATTGCCCGTTTTGTTCAATAACCTCTTGCCATCGTTTAATGAGCTTCATAATACCTCATTCATAGAAGGACCTGTCTTTATTTGCGAAAAGCTGAACAAGGTGCTGATTTACAGCCTCATCTGAATTGAACGTTATACCACGCAAGGGGTTTTGAAGAGAGTGAAACAAGTGGAAGTCTGATGGAGCAAGGTCAGGCGAGTATGGTGGGTGTGGCAACACATCCCATCCAAGCTCCAGTCATTTTTGACAGGTGATCAAACTTGTGTGTGGTCTTGCGTTGTTGCGATGGAACACAACTCTTTTACAATTAACAAGTTCTGGACGTTTCTGGATGATGGATTCGTTCAAACTGTCCAATTGTCAACAGTACACATTCGAATTGATTGTTTGGTTCCTTGGTAGGAGCTCGAAAAACACACCTTTAAAATTCCACCATGCTGAGAGCATAACCTTCCTCTGATGAATGTGTGCTTTCGATGTCGTTTGAAACAAAGCATCACATCAGGACCAAGACTGTTTGTGCACCACATTGTTGTAAACAATCCACTTCTCATCACCAGTTATCAGAAGCTTCAAAAAAGGATTGTTTTCCTCACATTTAATGAGCATATTGCAGATGTTTACACACACCATCAAATGAACTTCTTTGAGTTCATGCGGAACCCAAATATCGAGCTTGCTTAGGTATCCCAGCTTCTTCAGGTGGTCATGAATGCTTGAATGATGAATGTTCAATGTTTCTGCGATATCTCATGTCGTATAACGTGGGTTTGACTCGATCAATGCCTTTATTTTGTCGTCATCAATCTCGGTGGGCCTCCCTGACCAAGGAGCATCGTTGAGATCAAATCACCAGCATGGAATTTCGTGAACCATCATGGAATTTCGTGAACCATCATTGCCACTGACGTTCTTGTAGAGCATTGTCACCGTAAACTTGATGCAACTTTTCACAAGCTTGACGCGCGTTCTTTCCTTTATGGAAGTAAAACAGTAAAATATGGCAAAAATGCACAGTTTAGTCTTCCATCTTTGACTTTTTCTAAAATCTCCAAAACTTGACCAAATTGCTCAATTTTTTTGTTTAGAGTGAAGCTAGAACTGTCAGCTGTGAAATGACATAGCAATAACATAGATGCGAGTGACTCTAGTACTTCCAAAAATGAACTGGTGCCATCTGTCGCAAACATGCGTCATGACTTTTCCAACAACCCAATAAGAGTGGAAGCAAGGTGGAGAGCCTGTGTACTGGGCTGGAGGCAGACATAATGAGCAGGCAGGAGAAATGCTGTGGCCCACCGAGAGAGTGGACAAGGATGATGCTTTCCTAATACGGATTATACGGTATGCCTGAGGTAGGCAAGATGCAGTAATGAAAACTTCAGCTACCCTGACAAACATGGGAAGTCTGGTCTGCTAAAAGTGATGGCTTTTGTTTCTCAAAAAACAATAGATCAGTGGTCTTCAAAGGTGAAACTATTCAAACAAAGTTGTATGTGGGATCCTAATACTAGAACAGGTAAAAAATATACCTGCTGTGGTGGAAGTGAGGGCACAGAGGTTGGATCTCCACACACGCCCATGTGCACTTATCCTCTCCTTACTCTACTCTCACAGTGAGCCCAAGGAATCCTAGGGGCCCACAGAACGTCGTCTGCTTTAGGAAGACAGATTTAGGATGGTGGGTATGGCTCATGTCTATAGAGACGCTGAAAGCAAATAGGACTTCCTATGCCAAAATAAAATACAAATATAAGTTGTGTAATTAACGTCAGTAGTCAGTGCACTTGATTCAGAAGACCTGCACATGAGTCTTAGCTCTCATTTACTAAACAGGAGACTTTGTGGACATGACTTAAATTCCCCGAACCTCGATTCTTTCATGTGTAAAGCAGGGCAGCAATGCTTCCTGCTCTTTGAACCTCAAATTTGTTCTAAGGATCAAATGAGATAATGTGGATGGATGTGCTTTACAGGGCTTTGTAGATATTAATAGTTGTTTTTACAAAAAGGAGACAGATCCTGACATCTGGACCTGAGTCCTCATCTGTGAGAGAGGAGACTGGATTAGATCAGTGATTCTCAACTGCGGCTGCATATTAGTATCACCTAGGGAAATGCTGAAGTTTTTAGTTCCAATTCTTGGATCCCACCTCAGATCAATTTAATCAGAATCTCTGAGGTGAGCCCTTTCGAAAGCACCCCAGGTGATTTTAGTGTGCAGCCCATAGTGGGGAGAGAACCTCGAGAGCAGCGGTTCTCAACCTTCCTAATGCCTTGACCCCTTAATACAGTTCCTCATGTTGTGGTGACCCCCAACCATAAAATTATTTTTGTTGCTACTCTGTAACTGTAATTTTGCTACTGTTATAAATCGTAATGTAAATACCTTTTTTTTTCCTGATGGTCTTAGGCAACCCCTGTGAAAGGGTCGATCGACCCCCAAAGGGGTCACGACCCACAGGTTGAGAACCGCTGATCTAGAGCATGGTTAGCAAACCTTTTCTGTTAATGGCCAGGTATTTTCAACTTTGCAAGCCATATAATGTGTTGAAACTACTCAACTCTGTTGCTGGAGTACAAACAGCATTGACAATACACGAATGAGTGTGGCTGTGTTCCAACAAATACTCATTTATAACAACATGTAGCAGGCCAGATATGGCCCATAGGCAATAGTTGGCCAACCCCTGCTCTAGGCTAATTCACCCTCAGGGTCTCAAGATGTTCTTCTGGCTCAAGATGTTCTTACAAGATCTTTAGGAAGTTGTGTGTGTCCCTGTGCATGGATGTTTGAAAAGTTTCTGTTCGAAAGGCTAATTATCCCCTCCTGAATGATATGGGTTGCAGTTTTATGATTACCAGAAATCAAGGAAACCAGTCTCCTTTTCACAGCAGAAGTGACGTTATTAACCATTATAAAAAATGTTACAGCAAGAATACATTAACGAAAAGCAAGTTGTCCCTGGTCAGCTGCCTGGCCTCCCCAGGAGTTCTGCTTCATATCTGCCTCTATTTAAAGAGCAATGGGAAGCCACTGGGGTTTTAGTGATGGTGAATGATCAGATTTGGGATTTTTTTGTTTGTTTGTTTGTTTAGCTGAGCCATCCTGCCACCTGTTGGCAGCTCAGCGGCAGCTCAGCTCGGGCCATGAATCAAAATGGCGACCCTGTTGCTCAGAGCTCGCACTCTTGAGCGAGTTCTTAACCAACTGAGCCACTCGGCCAGCCCAGATTTGGGTTTTTTAAAGAACACTCAAGCTACAGTGTGCAGGAAGGATGGAAGAGGGCAAGAGGACGCAGGAGGACCAGTTAGGAGTCCGCTGCCGAAGTCCAGGTGAGAGTTTATGGCAGCTGGTACCAAGTGGAGATACAAAGAGGTAAATGGGTCCTTAATATGTTCAAAAGTAAAACGGCTGAGATTGGGTCACGGATTGTCTGGGAGTGGAGGGGAAGGAAGTGTGTGTGTGTGTGTGGGGGGGTTCCTAGATTGCTGGCTCATACACCTGACTGGGGGATGGCATCATTCACTGAGATGAGGGGACACTGGAGGAGGATGGGATGGAGGTGGAAGGTGTGTTGTAAGTTCAGTTTTGGACAAGTTGAGCTTTATGTCCCTTTGAGACATCTAAGTAAAGACGTACAGAAAGCGGTTGGGTGTAGAGGTCTGGGTCTCAGGAGAGGGCTAGAGAACAGTTGTAGTCTTCCAACAGATGAACCTAAGAGTCAGAGGCAGGTGAGGTTAAAGACCAGGTGGCAGGCAGGAATTCTACAGGCAGACCTGTCTTGGACAACTGATCTCCATATCTTCGGCACCAGGGACCAAAGTTTTACTTGGCTCTGGGTATTCACTTGTTGGTGGGGTGGGGGAAGGTAACGTAAGTGCCACAGTGACAGCATTCTGGAGAGACAAGATCAGGGGTGTGTACTTAATATTCAAATGAGTCTCCTTTTCTGCCTCAGGAATTAATAAGGATTTTACACAGTGGCTAGTACATTCAAAATATGCTTGTTGACTGCCTGCTATAAATATTGTTTCTGGAATTGTCCTAACCTAGGATAGGAAGTGTAAAGCGCCACCATCTCCTTGTAGCCTAAGCCTTGACCCATTTCTGTTTCATTGGAACGGGATGGAGTTAGCTCTTTTGGGAAATATGACATAATTCCCAACAAACTTGGAAGCCATAAGCCACAGCCTGGGGATCTATTGCTTTACCATTGAAATGCTGCCACCTCCCGGATAGGGTGTGACAAGTGACCAGCAGCTGTGGCCGGCTTCCTGAGAGGGAGCCAGAGGGCAGCCTGCCAGCCCTGTGGCAATCAAAAGCAGGAATCCAGGCCCCTGGAGGGGAGCTGAGTTCCCATACAGGGCTTGGACCCAACCAGGTTTGATGGACTGCTGGGAAATGACAAAACTCGCCTTGACCTTTGGGGGTGGGGGGCAGGTCACAGCATCTAACTGGTATGGTGTCTTCTTGTGACAGGATGCTTTTTGATCTTGAGGTTCCTCACTTGATGTGGGCATTGAGAACTATTTTCAAGATTTCTTCCCTGCAATCTGAACAGACTTTGCCTTGCTTTCATTTTAGAGGTTTGGCACAACTATAGTCCAGCGTGGGACCGCGACTTCCAGTCAATGGGAGACCAGAAATCTCTCCCCGCAAATAGGAGTTGGCACTGATGATGCGGGATGGAGGGCTCTGCATGTGAGCGGACAGTGGTTCCCACTAAGGGTAGTTCTGCCTTCTTCATCTTCCAAGTCAGCCTTAACCGTTTCTCTGTGTGGAGGTTTTAGGATTCATCCCGCTGTATTGCCCACTGTCCTGACCCAAGCTTCCCTCAGCTCATAACTACCTCTTGTTCTGCCTCATTACTCTCCCCTCCACACACCTGAATTAGCCTAAAGCACATCCCTGAGCAGAATCCTTTGCTCTGAAGTCTCACAAGGTCCTCCCTTCTCCAAAGGGTGACATCCAAATTCACTTGAGGCTTTTAAGTCCATTATCATAGGGTTCCTGTACTTTTTGATCATCACAACCACCCTCTACTCTACCACATGCCCTTGTCCCTTCCTTTCTGCCACCTGACCAGGTGTACCCAGTATGCCAATAATAATAGATTATTTGCCCCAAACACACCTTTTGTTTTTACTTCCTATGTTTTCTGATAAGCCTTGCTGTATCCATGGCTTTAAGCCTTGGTTTCCTAGCTTATTAAATAGACAAAATAATACCCACCTCATAGTGTTGTTGAGGAGATTAACTAACTGAGCTATCTGTAAAACCCTTAGCCATGCTTGACACATAATCAGCTCCCCGAAATGCAGTTGTTATTAGTATCATTGTGGTCTTCCTTGCTCATGTCTGCTAGGTCAGGTCCTACTCACGTTTTAAAAGTCCAGCTTGAGTGACTCTACCTTCGGGAAACCCTGATCCCCATGGTGTCACTAACCTCTCCTCCACCAGCCCTGTAGCACTTCTATTTCCACTTCCCTTACTCAGTTGTTAATTATATGTGTGTTTAGGTTATTTATGCTTGTAAACTTGATGAGTTGGGGACAGGAACCACACGGCACCTACTATTTCATTAAACAGTGCTCAGTTCACTGTGGCTTTAAATGGGTGTGGGTTTGAGGGCAGGTTCTGGTCCTCGCCCTTACTACCCTTGGGTTTTCCAGGCAGAGGAGGGACACCTCAGAGCTGCCTTCATTTTCAGACAAGCTGGACAGCCTAGGAACTGGACGTTTTAGCAGGGTTAATGCAGACAGAGGCCTGGATTCTTGTCCTACTTGGGGCAAAACCAGGAGGAACTGCCCCTTCCCGTTAAGGATTCCAGCAGCTGCTTTAATTGGTCTTTTTAAGTCCTTTGCAGGCCCTGGAAAATCTTGATCCTTGAGGGTTGGCTCTGGTTTCCTCAGGCTGTCACGCACACCCCTTAAAAAGTCAGTGCAGCTATTGCAGAAAGTGACCACAAGAGGGCAGTAAAGACCCGTTATTATGCAGCAACTTGGCCAAGCGTTGGAAATCTAGGAGACAAATGAATGTTTCAAAGCAGAAGGGAGAGGAAGAATCAGAGAAGCAAAGCAGGATTCCGAAGGAGTTAAGGGCAGCAAGCTGCTTCAGCTCACCAACGTCCTCCCGGGCCCAGGACCTGGGAGCAGCGAGTTAGCCAGGGACACTGGTCAGGCCCTAACCGTGCTCCCCAAGTCCCTTCCCAACCTGTTGTTTCTGGTGCTTAGTTTCACCCGAAGAAAGTCATTTTCAGTCATAATGCAAGTATTCTGTGGAGGAGTTTGGGTATTGCTTATTTAGTACTTATGTACAATATTATAGCTTTATGGTTTTTTACAGAGGGTTTTTTCACACCCATTTTCCCCCCATCTTTAGAGAGGTATAAGTAGAAATTTTGCAGAATTAAGGTGTAAAACTTGATGTTTTGATATATCACACCCATTTTTTAAAAAAAATCTGAATCTTCTATCAGTCTTAAAAGGTAAAAAAAAGAAGCCATCATCTCTGTTTAAGGAAACGGGGGCTCAGAAACATGAAGTGACTTGCTCAGTCATGTGAGTTTGTGGTGGAGCCAAGTCTAGGGTTTCTCTGTTTCCAGATCCTTTGCTTATTCCTCTGGCTTTCAGTTGTTTATGTTTGTAGGCTTCGTGAGTTTGTAAGGACGACATCTGATTCATCCTTATGTCTTTGGATGAGGCCCCCTTAATCTTCAGGACTGGGATTGGTGTGTTGTACAAGGCCCTGCCTCTTAGGAGTTGGATTCCATGATCTTGCGTATCCACCATGATTCAGTAGTTCTGTGACTTTTGAGGCACAGCCCTGACAATGACAGTGGTGGCCCTGAGCGATCCTACTGGCTGAGCATTTCAACAAGCATAGCCATTTGGTGACTGCCAGCCTGTGACGTCCCATCTTTAGTAATGCAAGTGGGTGCAAGACAGCTTCTCAAAGTGTGCACTAGCATCTCTGGTGCTTTGAGAGTTGACGAGGGGCAGAGGATAAAAATGTTCAATTTTAGCAATGACACATATAAATATATATATATATATATATATATATATATATATATATATATATATATATATATATATATATGGGACTGTGGGGAGGTGGGAAAATGTAACTAGAGTCGCAAAACTAACTTCAAGTCTGGCTCCGTGACCCTTAAGCCATGCAACCCTGATTAAGTTGCTGACCTTAAATAAGCCTCAGTTTTCTCTTCTGTGAAGTCGGAAAAATGTTCTCACCCTTCTTAACTCAAATGAGACCGAAAGCACGCTGAAGCCTGAGAAACCTCTGTGCAAGTGTCTGGTGGTGCTCATACCCTGATTCCCTCTTTACCAAGGTCTCCCCAGAACCTCCTCTTTACTGCCACAGAGGGTGCCCCCCAACCAGCACCCATAGCCCAGCACCCCAAGGGCTGAGTCCAGTTCAGTTTGTTGTCCACACCTGGGCCTGTCCTCCTGAGGATTGCGAGGAGAGGGTTGGAGAGAGCCTGGAATCAGTGTGGGAACAAGCCCCAACACATGTCACTGTTTGCTCTGTCATCCTGAGTCAATGACCTCATAGAAGGAAGGGAGGGGGCCGCAGGAGCGGTTCTCGGCTAGATACCTCAGGAGGCTCCTGACATCTACTGTTTTCCTTGGCATGAGAGGAGCAGGCGCCAGGCTGTGATTTTTCAGGTCTGAGCTAATCTTGGAAGGGAAGGAGAGCAGCACCTCCCACAGCTGGCCAGACTCTGCTCAGGGAGGTGCCTGGAGCACAGGGGGCAGAGGGGGCTGGCACGGTATTCGGAATGCGGGCCGTTGCCCCTGCTCCTTGGAGGGGCTCCAGAATACATGGCTCATCCCCCGGCTCTCCCCAGTCTTAGTGCCATTGGGATGGGTGCTAAGGATTGGTGTGTCACCCAGTTCGGGAAGACAAGCCTGAGGCTAGGACAGCTCCTGAATTTGTTCTTAGTCTGGTCCCCATGGGTCAGCCAACTAGGGTTGACACAGGCTTCAGTGACCCCAGGGGCCAGGGAGTGTCATCTTCGCACACTTCTACATCCTCACACAGTCATGGAATTCAATGAAGACTTTTTTTTTTTAAAGATTTTTTATTGGGGAATCGGGGGAAGGGGAACAGACAAGTTGCTGTCCTTTTGTTCTTCAGTCTAGTTGTGGAGGACGTCGCTTCACTGGCCCATGTTGGTATTATCATCATTGCGCTCTTCCCGGGTGAGTCAATCACTCGCCGGCCATTGGACGCTGCTCACGGCGGCTCATGGCAGCTCACGAAAGCTCATGCCCGCTGCCGGCCAGCCCCACTGCAGCCTACGCCATTGCCAGCAACTCAGCCCAGCTCCAGGTCGAGCTGTTGTTCACCATCTTAGCTGTAGAGGGCAGTGTCACTGGCCCACATGTGGGATCCGAACCAGGGCTCTGCTGCTCAGAGCTGGCGTCCCAAGCCAACTCCTAACCAACGCGCCACTCGGCCGGCCCCAATGAATACCTTCTGAGCACTTACTATGTACCAGGCCTTTTGGGAATATGAGGCAGCTTTGTGTATGAAAAGGCTGCATAGGACCTTAGAGTCACCTTTTTACCACCAGCATTCCTTTTGTCATCCTTACTTTCTCCCCTCTACCACCCTGGGACTTAGGGTTTAAATAAATTATTTTGTCACCCTCCCCAAATACATTTATTAATTATTCTTTTCCAAGTTTTTTGTAATCAAATATTTACGTAACTGCAACTAAGTGCTTCTCATCAACATGAGATAACAACTAGCATTACTACACTGAGTTAGTATCCAGTCAGACAAAGACAAAGAAGTGCAAAATTTTTGTTATCCTGTTTATCCTGGTTGGGCTTTTTAAAATTTGAAAAGTAGCTGGCAGACTACCTGGGGGCGGGCGGGTCAGTTCAAGGTTTCAGAGTAGTGACATAACAGCTGGGTTTTGAAGGGATGAGCAAGAGGCCACGAGCAGAGAGAAAGGGGTGGCCGCAGGCAGAGGGGCAGAGAAACCGGAGCCAACGCCTCCCTTCCTGGGCTGATCCAGTGGGTCAGGCTGTGGCTTGAACTCGGTGGGTGGAAGCTGGAGCTAGTGAGGGCGGAGATGAGAACCAGTTATCTGATGGCTGAATGTTCTAGTCCTTCCCCCTTATGGTTCTGGGGGAAACTGAGGCAGGGAATCCCATTGGTGTCCCTTTGGTTCCCAAGGGCAGAAGGGAAAAAGACAGCAAAGGACAGGCCGGCACTCTGCCCCAGAGCTGGCCTGAAACCTGTCTCCCACCCTGGCCGCCCCACCCCGCTGGGCTCCAAGAACAGACCATTTTTCTGTGATTTTTTTGGCTCATCTCTTCAATGTTCCAGAGTCAGAACAGGATGTGCCATGGCTGAAACAAACGTGTTGAACACGTAAACAAGGCAGGCTGTGGGGCTGGAGAAAGCACCAGACACGGGCCCCCAAACAGATCCGTGCGTTCCCGCAAGTCTGACCTGAGCTTGGGCCTCCGCTTCCTCCTTTGAACATGAGAAGCGGGAGCATGGGAGTTCTGGGGTCCCTTCCAGCTCTGTGGTCTAAGCAAGTTGCCCATAGAGGGGAACATCCCAGAGCTGCCCGCTGAGAAGAAGCCTCCTTTCTTTCCACTCTGTAGTGTGGCTAAGGGCTGGGAGAGGGGAGATCTCCTTAGGACACCGGTCGCTTGTTCACTCATCAAACACGAACTGTCCAACCCCTGCTGGGCGCTGTGCTGCCCTTTCTTTTAAGGGGCGTACAAGGAGCTGGCAGTGCTCTAGCAGAGGAGGCAATGTGACAGTTCCTTGCATGCACCAAGTTCTTGACCACGGCAGTGTTTTGGCTTCTGCTGCCCCCACTCCTTCCTCTCCATCGCTTTCCAGTCTCAGCTTAAGTGTCATTTCCTCAGGAAAGCTTTCCCTGACCACCCTGTGCATGCCTGGTAGGGTCCCCCATCTCTCCCCCCAAACTCCATTATCCTCATTGAATTAATGGCAGTAATTCTATGTCTGCCTATTCGTTCAGTCGTTTATTTTCCACCTTTTTGACAAGAGTCTAAGCGATGTGAGGGCAAGAATTCTGTTTGTCTTTACCACTTCTGGACCCTTAGCAGCATATTGTTGTAGGATATGTGAATAATATTTCGGCATGCGACAGACGTTTTGCATCGATTACCTCATTTAGTTCTCCTGAAACCCTGAGAGAGGCATTATTGTGATTATCTACATTGCAGAGTGAAGAGGCAGAAGTCTCGGGATGTTAAGTATCGTGCAGTTGGCAGGGCTGGGTTTGAACCCCTTCTCCAAGTCGGGGCTCTTTGTGCTTCGCCACACTGCAGGGATAAATGACATGAGGCTCTGCCTGGCTCTGACTAACCCCTGGCTCTGCTTTTTTTTTTTTTTTTTTTTTTTTTTTTTACTTTTTATTTCGAAATAATTCCAACTTACCAAAATGCCGCAAGACTAGTACAAAAACTCCTGTGTACTCTTCACTCAGACTCACCAGATGTTAACGTTTTGCTACGTTTGTTTTAATAGTCTCTCTTTTTCCTTGCGTGTGTTTTCACATGTTTATACTTATTTTCTTTTTGGAATTATTTTAGAGTGAGTTGCAGACATTATGCCTCTTTACCCTTAAATACCTCTGTGTGAATTTCTTAAGAACAAGTACTTTCTTTTACTTACCATCAAAACCAGGGGATTTAACACTGATATAATACTATAATGTACAATCCATATTAAATTTTATCCAGTTGTTCCAATAATGTTCTTTATCATGACTTTTTTTTTTCTAGCCCAGGATCCAATTCAGGATCACATATTCCATTTAACTGTCATATCTCTTTAGTTTTTAACTTAGAACAGTTCCTCAGCCTTTCTGTCTTTTTCATGACATTGACATTTTTCTAGAGCAGAGGCCAGTCATTTTGGAGCAGGTCCCTCAGCTTGGGCTCGTGAGATACTTGCTCACGACTAGATTCAGGTGAGGCGTTTGTTGGCAGGAATCTCACAGAAGTGCTGCTGTGTCCTCAGTGCATCCTGTCAGGAGCCACACGATGTCTGTGTTGTCGCAGTACTGGTGACATTAACTTCGATCATTTGGTTAAGGAGGTGTCTGCCACGTTTCTCCACTGGAAAGTTACGGTTTTTCCCTTTGTAATTAGTAAGTCATTTAGGGGGAGATACTTGAAGCCTGTGAATACCCTGTCCTCATGAAACTTTTCCATCCATTGATGATTCTTAACTGAATCAATTATTAGTACGACGGCTGCAAAACTGAGACCTTGGTTCTGACTCTAAGGCTGGTGTCTCTATTTTAAGGTGACAGAGTAGGATGGAAGGGTAGAGGGAGCAAAAGACAATATCTAATTCTGGAAACAGCTGGTTTCTCAGGTGTCTATTGTGGAAAGTGGAAAGTGACTGGTATTGACTTTCTAATCCCACAAAGAAAAGAAGCAAAGAATCAGACTGGATTGTAAATGATAAAAGATGTTACTTCCTAATAGAATAATGATCCCCACTGACCTAGCACTTACTACATCCCCAACACCACTTGAGCCACTTAGCAGACATGATTCCATTTAGTCCTCATAACAACTCTGTGAAGAGTAGAGCTACCTTCGATTTGCAGATGAGAAAAAGGACTCAGACAGGTGAAGGCCTTTGCCTAAAGTCACACAGCTAGGAAGTGGCAGAGTCTGGGTTCCACGAAGACCTGCTGGGCTCCAGAGCTCCAGCTCTTTTTAGTGGGAAGGAGCTCGGGGTTGTGTCATGACATGCAGCCTTGACACACGTGCCAGAGAGTACCAGTGTTCCGCTAGTGCCCTGCTTTTGAGTGACGTACTCTCCCAAAGTGGATTTTTTTTTTTTTTAGCTGAGCCACCCTGCCACCTGTTGGCAGCTCAGCAGCAGCTCAGCAGCAGCTCAGCTCGGGCCAGGAATCGAACCAGTGACCCTGTTGCTCAGAGCTCAAACTCTTGAGCGAGCTCTTAACCAACTGAGCCACTCGGCCAGCCCCCACCCAAAGTGAATTTTAAGCCCAGGAGTTCAAAGTCCTGCAAAGAGGCTGGTGAGGCCCCACTGTAGTTATCTCCTGGCCCCAGGCAGGTGGTTCTGGACTAGGAGCAGCCCCTCGGCTGGGTGTGGCCTGAGATGACCTCCAGCCCCCTCTGCCTCCGCCCCTTCAGCCCAGGTGGCGGAGCCTTCCCTAGACATTGACTCATGAGTTCCCCGAACCCGTCATTGCTGCATCTCCTGTGCTTAGAAAGGCAGGAAACTGAACAACGGTATTTTAGAAAGCCTTCCAACAATAAGCTTGATTAGAAGGGAATTTTCCAGTTAACGCTGGAGAATGTCAGTTAACCGATGCCTTATTGTGTTCTAGTTCTTTGGAAAGTGGTAATCTATGTTCAGTGTGTATTTATGGTAAATCTCAATAATCAGACGGTTCAGTTAAACAGGATTTCCCCCCACCACTTAGGATAAACCATAGAACCACAGAATTACCAAGTTGAAAAGGCTTCGGGGATCATTTAATAGGATCCTTCACTGTACAGATGAGGAACCTGACGCCCAGAGAGGGGATGTAACTTACTCAAGGTTACAAAGCTCCTGACATGACCATAACTAGAAACTTCCTGTTCACAGAGCATTCTGCCACACCAGGAATAATTACAAAGCAGGAAACCTTTCTGTCTGGGTTACCTGCAGGCTAAATTTAGCCTGCAGCGGTGTTTTTAAAAAAATGGGAAATTTCCTGTAAAAATAGAAAATTTGGTGTTTCTTTTGAAAAACTGGATAATCTGGCCACACTGGGCCCAAGGGCAATGAAGGAAGGCTGCGTTGCAGCAACCCCTCTAGACTGGGGATATGGGATCTAGATGCCATGTCGCTCTGCTCCCGGTCATTGCACACCTGCCCCTCCTCACCCATTTCATGAGCTGTTGGCCCTCTAGGCATTGGAACTCGGGCTCTCGGCTTTCTGGTGAAGGGTGCTCCTTGGTTAATAAAAGAGAGGGCTGAAGTGAGCCAGATTGAAAAGTAGGGGACACAATGAGGAATCAGAAGCATTTGTATTAAATGCCAGGGTGCTGCTGGCCCTGGGCAAGCTCAGATCAAGGGCAGAGAAAGAGCTCTAGGAGATTCCCATTTGGGTGAAAATTGTAAAAAGCTACAATAACAATAGGAGAGTTATCACTTGGTAAGGTAAGGTACACTGGTAAAGTGAACAGGACAGGCAGATGTGCTAAAACAGTTCAGGTGCCGGAGAAAGTTATAACGGACGTGGGTCTTGACTCAGAAGTTAACCTATTTTAAAGGCTGGAGAGAGTATGGGCAGACAAACCAGCCAGGAAGCTACTGCGGCCATCCGAGCTGAGAGCTAGAGTTAGGTGAATGAGGTGGAAAACGGAAGGAAGAGATGGATGCCAGAGCGAGATCCCAAAGGGGGAGGACAGAATGGTGTCTACATGGAGGTGGGAGGAGAGGACAAGAGGAGAGTCAAAGTTGATGGAGCGTTTGTGCCTGGGTGACCAGGGAATGGTCATACCCCAGAGACAAAAGGGAACTCAGGAGGGAAAGCTGGTTTGGGGGAAGATGAAAAATTTATTTCTATACATGTGGAATTGGAGGTGACAACAGGGCTTAGAGTTGTCCGGTGGGCAGTTGAAATTGGGTCTAGAACTCAAGAGAGGTCAGAGCTTATAGCCTGGAGGAGACAGCTGAACCCACCAGAGTCAGTGAGATCCCTCTCCCAAAGGGCAGAGGGCGGGGAACTGAGGGCAGCATGATGAACCTTGGGTAACAGCCACGCTTAAAAAGGCGCAGAGGAGGAAGAAGAACCGACAACGGAGAAGGAGCAATCAGAGAGGAGGAGAACCAAGCTGGGTGTCACTGGAGGAGCTCGGGAGAAGAGAGCTTGAGAAAAAGAGTTCTCTACAGTGTCAGAGTGTGTGTCCCAGAACTCGAGAGTGGGGACCGGGAAAGGTCCCCAAACTGGTTAGGAGGGCAGCACACTAAGCACGCACATTTAGGTGCTCTAGAGGCATCTCACAGGGCTGGGAGACAGAACTAAGACAGTAAGCAGAGGGCCCCCTAGAGAACATGGAAAGCGGGAGGGAGGCATGTCTGTAAGTGGTAGGGAAGGGCTCAACAGAGAGAAAGAGATAAAGGGTCCCCCTTTAATGCCTGGGGAAAGAGGGGAGATCCTGAATCAAGATCAGCTGGAATCTGATTCCTGTGTTATCTGCTCTGTATTTGTCTGTGGGTGGGTTCTTGACTTCGCACTCATTCTGGAGATAGCTCATCTCATATTACTTCCTTTTTTAGACTACCCCCTTTTTTATCCATCTGGGTTCAAAACAAAATAAAACAAAACTGTATTGGGTGCTGCCCACTCTGAGGGGCAGCAGACAAGTTCTGGGTGACTCAGAAGCAGTAAGCTGGCCCGTTCCTTTGACACAGAAGCACCAGGGAGGTGCCTGTGATTGCATCGCCTCATTTAGTCCTGGGAGGGGAGCTTCATTACCAGCTTTCTAATCAGACTTCCATTGTGTAAGTGAAAGGGAGGCTTAGGGAGGCCAAAGAACCAAAGCAACTGAGTGTGGAATTCAAACCCAAGTCTCCCTGTGTCCAAGTGCGTGTCCTTTCCACCACCAGAGCCAGGAAGGACTCAGGTAATGAACTAGACTGGAGGCCCAGGGGCACCCCCCCCCCCTGCAAGTAAGCACTTTACAATCTAACTTCCGTTTGCCTATTTGGGGGTGAAATCCTCGCACATGCAAAGACACATGCATTAAATATAATGAGGCTGATCCCAGGGGAGGGGAGAAGAGGAACGGAGCGGTGAGTCTGGCTGGGAGCAAACTGGCTGAAGGAGACGGATCTATGGGCTCTCAGGGCCTTGAACTTGGGCTTTACACCTGGGGTCTGCGGACCCCTAGGGTTCCATGCACAACCCTGACATTATAAGCAGAATTGCAATGTCTGATTGTGTGTGCAGGGAGGGCAGGGTTACATATGGATACTTTCTGGGGAGAGGGGGCAGATATTTCATCAGATTCTCAGAGAGGCCCTTGTCCAAAAAAACAGTTGAAAACCACTGATAATGGAAGCATCTACAGTACCCTGGATGGATCTGGGGCACAATGGTATAATTTATACCCGTTCCTTGTCATTTTTTTCTAAATCCTTGCCTAGAAATATATTCTAGCTAGACCCTTTCATCTTTCACGCTGCACAGGGGCAAAGCCCTTCCTCCTTAAAGCTTCTTTCTCTTTGGGCCATTGGGCTGAGTGAATCCCTGAAGTCCCCAGGGAGCAGCGCTGGGCCTCAGGAGTGCCCACTCTCCCAGGGAAGGGTCGAGTAGCTGCTTCCAGGGGGCGGGAGGGGGAGGCAGAGCGGATGTCACAGCTTACCTCAGAGCCCAAATTAGAAGGCTGAAAAAATCACAGCAGGAAATAATGTGGAGCCTAAAATAGAAGCATCAACGGGGAGAGAGGCCGGGGAGTAGGTGGCATTTGAGGCTCCTGCCCAATCCTCCCCTGCTGCTGCCTGACAAGCGCCTCAGAGGCGTGTGGATGCCGCCCGGCCAGAAAAGGCCAGAAAGGCCGAGGCTGCATTTCTGCGGGGAAAGGAGGGGGCGCTCAGTGAACAGCCATACTCTAAGGAGAAGGAGAGACCGCCCTGTCTGGCCAGGCGCCCAGCTGGTCGCTTTTACTTTCCTTCCCCTCCTTCCTCCATCCCCTACCCCTCAATCTCCCCTCCCCAAACGTCCCTCCCTTCCTCCTTACCCAAATTTGGTCTCCCACCTTCCCCACTGCCTCTGATTTCCCCCTCTGCTCCCTGCTTTCCCTATAACCCTCCCTTCTTTCTCTCTCATCTCCTTCCGTTTCTTCCCACATCAGCCCCTCCATTTCTACCCCTTCCCCCCAGGCCCTGCCCCCTGTGCTCTAAGCCTCCCATTTGCCTGCACCTTGGCCTCCAGATAGGAAGCTGCCTGGAGGCCCTTGGCGCTTTCCTAGGCAATCCAATCAAAGGCCATTCTTGGAGCAGCAACCCTCAGGTCAGCCTCTCACTGCCTGACTGCAGTAACCTCCCCACCACCCCTGACCCCCAGTACCAGTCCCACCTCTGTGAGTCTGCCAGAGCCAGGTGCCTGAGGAAAGGCCGATGGGGCAGGTATTCCTTTACCTGGGCCTGTGCCTCCAGAGGGGTTGAGAGGAAGCAAAAGCTCTGCCTGCAGACCTGGGCTGGCCCCCCTTCCATGGCCATGAGCACAGAGAGGACCCTCAGAAAGTTCCCTCACTGGCTGTGAGGTTTGCCAAGCAAGGTGCCCACCCACTGCTACCCGTGCCAGCTGAGAGCAAACATACAAAACTAGGACCAGCCAGCACTTACAAGGCATTTATAATATTTGTACATATTAACTCAGTCCTGAAAACCACCCCTACGGTAGGTACTTCCATTATCCCCATTTTACAGATGAGAAAACCGAGACAAAAACACATGAATTAACTTGGCCATGTTCACAAGAGCTAGTCAGGTGGGAGAGCTAGGTTGGGAGCTCCAGTGGTCTGGCTGCAGCCCTATTCCTGCTGAGTGCCACACACCATTGCCTCTCCGCTTAGTGCTCTCCTACTCAGCTCTTCTTTCTAAAAAGTGATTTTTGTTTTTGTTATTATTTTTCTGAAAATAAGTATTGAGGTTCTAAGCATTACAGGTACTTGGAGATTTCAGTTTTGAAAGAATCAGATATGCTTGTTTTTACATCTCTGGGTCCCCCCCCCCCCCCCAGCTGTTGCTGTACTAAAAACAAGCGTTCTTTCTCATTTTTGCCAGATTTAATGCTCTGCGTCCTCATCACCATCTGGAATAAAATGGATATTCATTCATGTTCAAGTGCATTGCACGTATGCACTGCTCGTTACCCCCTGTATCACGCCTTTGTGTCGCTCCGGGGTTCACGGCTTACAATTTGCCACACAGAATTCACAGGAAAAGTATGTGGTGAATGTGGCTTCACACAGGCTTTGTTCCCTGGAGGCTGGGAGTTACTAGAATAAGTGGTAAGAAATAGTAGCCAAGGTTGTGGATAAGGGCCTAAAAGAAATGTCAGAATAAATTAATAATAATATATTATTATTATTTTAAATAATAAATGAACATTAAAATGAACATTTTAAAATACTAATTGCAAGGCTTTGGGCTGAGCATTTTACAGGAATGATTTCATTTAAGTGACAGAATAACCCTGTGACGTTAGTAGTACGTCACCATTTGACAGAAAACTCGAGGTCACGTAAGGCATAGGGCTGGGGTGGTGCTGATGCACTGAACCCAGCACTCTTAACTGCAAACCAAAAGGGGCTGCTGGTTTCTGCAAGTTTTTTTTCTCCACTATGGAAATAGTTGTCATTTTGCTCATTATAAAAGTAATACATGCTCGCTGTGAAGAATTAAACCAACACAGAAGTGTATAAAGGGAAATGTTGAGGCCCTTCCCCATAATGCCCCTCTGCATGGACTTGAACCCACTTCTGCATTTTAAGATAGCTGGTATCACATTATCATATTCTTGGGAAACATCTTTGCATGTGTCACTACACATAGGATGATTATTTCCATAATTCTCACAGGGGAACTGGTGGGCCAGAAAGTATAAACATTTATCCTTTGGTCCCTTATTGAAATGGACAAATTATTTTAAGCCATGGTATACAATGAAAGGTCAGCAGGCTGTGCAAACAGGCCCTTGTATTGCTGGCAACTGTTTAATTAGTACAATCTCAAAGAAAGTAACTTGTTAACAGACACCAGGAGTCTTCAAAATGTTCACACTTTTTACCTTGGAGCCATTCCACTTATGGGAGCCTATCTAACCCAAGGAAATAAATGAATGAACAAGTAACATTTTAGCATTACGATAGGCAAAATTTAGGCATAACTGGAATGTCCTTCAAAAGGGAATGGTTAAATAAGTCATGAAAAAAATTATGACCATTTCCATGCTGGGATACTGTATTATCATTTAAAATGATGGTTGTGAAGAGTGTAGTAACATGGTGGATATGCTTAGAAGGTTGAATCGAATGAAAAAAAGTACACAAAACTATATGCACATATAATTACAATTGTGCGAAAAGAAACTGTAAAAAAAATAGTAGCAAAATGGTATCAGTGATTATGTTAGAGTGTTGGGATCAATGTGGTTTTTCATTCTTTTTGTAACATTTTTAGTAAAAATCACATTTGTTCAAAGACTGTAAAATAGATTGAAATTATCCAAGGACTCCGCTTCCTTTCACCTCTCTGGATTGGAGTTTTTACCTCTAAATGAAGCAGTTAGACTAGAGGTAGATGACTTCTAAGTCATCCCCCGTCCTGATATTGTACATTCTCTGATACAAGCAGGTGGCTCTTTCTGTTACAGATTCAAAGCCAGAATTCAGTCTTCATGCTGGAAATGGGCAGCTCAGACTAGAACCTGTTTTGTGACCTTTTGCTCAGGCTGTGCGTTCATGTGTCAAAGCCTCCGTGTTCATTCAGAGAAGAAAACAGAGTGTTGTTGAATCTGCGTAGATGCACCCTTAGGCTCAGTGTTCGCACCGGGAAGTCTTGGGCCCCGGACGGGAGAGTCTTGGCACCGGCTGTGTGAGCAGTGACTTCCCGGCTCATCCCAAGGTTGAGGGGCTGTGTGTGCTGGGCTGCTTCCTCCCTTTCCCCTCCTGTGAGCCCAGCTGCCAGTGGTGCGTGCGGCTCTCCCATGTTCATGCTGGCCCACTCTGCAGTGCAGGGGCTGGATGGAAGCTGTGTTTCCTCCATTGGATGGAGAGCTCCTCGAAGACGAGGACTGGGTGTTTACTCCTGGTACTGGAACAATGAATGCATGAGTGAGTGAGTGAAGAAAGCCCATCTAGTACATGGGAAACTCAGTAGGATTTCACTGAACCTGTGAAATGTGAGGCTAGCAGTAAGGGGAGGCATGTTGTGATTCACTGATCTGGAGGGGTGTGTGTGTGTGTGTGTGTGTGTGTGTGTGTGTGTGTGTGTGTGTGTGTGTGTAGGGGCAAGGCTGGAAGAATGCCAGTCCGTTGGCACTGCCTTCGTCAGAGCCCCGAAAAGGGCTGAGTGGGCTCTGACTCAGCTCTATGACTCACTCTCTGTATTGCCGTCTACATGCTCTGGGCACATCCCCTGGACCATTTCAGCTGAGCCTCGAGTGGAGGAAGGAGAGATTTGGGCCAGCACCTCTGGATGACTCACCCTGCTGAGCTGGAAGGAAGGGACCCAAGCTGCCTTATCCTGTACCCCGCCCCTCCCCCTGCCTCCCCAGGTGTTCCATGCAACCCCAGACCTCATGCATAGGTATAGCATACCAATGGCCCGCACCCAGCACTACCCACCCACACACACCTCCCTGCTCAAACTGCCGTAGTTTCCTTAGTTCTTTCCCTGTGCTTCTTGTGGGCACCTGAGGTCAGCTTATAAGGAGGCTTATAAAGCTCTGCAGGGTCACCTATCATTCTATTCTTTACCTCTCACTAAACTTTCCAGTTTACAAAATAGTTTTACATCTTTTTTTTTGGTTTGATTCTGAGACCTTAGGAAGCCTGGCATATCGCCATTCTACAGGGAAAGTCAAGGAAGGTCAAAGAAGTGAAGGAACTAGGAAAGGGATTAACGAAGGGCATGGAGGGCTGGGGTGACAGGCTTTCTGGGGATGAACTGCAAGCGCCTGGTTGAACAGTGGGCAAGAGAAGGGGGACGATGCTGGCTGGTTTGTGATATGACAAGAAATATGGCTGCATGGGGCCAGAAGACGGGGCATTTTCATGTTATCTCAAGACTGATGGGAAACCAATGAGGGGATTTAAGCGGGGTACCTGGGTGCAGCGAGGCAAGGGACTGGAGCAGGGCAAGTCGGGAGGCACCTTTGAATTTCAGATGAGAGCGGGCGTGTGCAGCAGCCCCTGGGATGCTGTCACCTCTGAGTACATGGTGTACATTTATCCCACTGCAAAGGAGACAGGGGCTCTCTGTAGATGGTGACTAGAGCCAGGCAGTAGGCGAGATGGCTCAAGGAAGAAAGAGGAACATAGGAACCCCAACACTTAAGAGCCAAACAGAGGCAGGGTGGCCCCTGTGACAACACCCTCACAGGAGGAGGGCATGTCAACGTTAAAGCACCTGCCCACAGTGCCCTCCACTGTCCCATCCCATTCCTCCTTCTCAAAATTATTCCCAGGTGAAATGAGCTGGTATCTGAAAAGAGTTGTCCTCAAAATTCTATAGCACCGCGGGTCACGTCAACCAGAGACAGACTTGACAGTCTTGCCGTCAGTGTTAGATCAGCCAGGGGCAGAAGGGGGTCTCCAGCATTTTATAACTACGGAGGTGATTTCCCTATGGGGGTAAGGGTTGAGCTGCCCCCCCCCTTTTTTTGGATTGGATGTAATTTAGCACCTTGTTCTCACTCTTTTGTTAATAAAACAAAACAATAAACACATACCCATGGAAAGAACCTTGACAGCCTGTGTTTATGTATTTATGTTGTGGCTGTCTCTCAGAGGCTGCAACTGCTGTGTAGATTTTTTTTAACAAAATGAGTTTTCACTCAGTGTTGGGGGTATGATAATTAAAAACAAAAAGGGAGAGCAGTTTCTTCTGTGTCTTTTCTTTCTTGCCCTTGCTCTTCTTTTTCTTTCTTTCTTTTCTTTTCCCTCTTTTTTTTAAACAGAGATATTGACCTGTCTTTTCAAGGTTGACCTTGGCCATCTCTGACATAGCCAAGGCAGAGAAGCTGGGCCCTAAGAGTGTCTTGTGTTCACTTTGCAAAGACTTACTGGGGAGGCAGACAAATGCTCCTTCCATCCTCTGTTTGCAGGGGCTTTGTTCACTGCTATGCCCTCCCCTCCCTGAAAAAGACCTTATGTGTGATCTGGAACCCTGAATATGGTGCTTAGGGTGAGAGATTATGTTAATGGGGAGAGCAGGGAAAGAGAAAAAGAAAAGAAGAGGGACATTGAGAGACTGACAATCAGTGTCAACTGTGGACTCAGGGACAAGGATGACAGAAACAATGGTTATTTATACATTGTAATCAGGAGTTGAATCTTTTGGCTGCAAGTAATAGAAACACAACTCTAATTAGCTTGAGCCCCAAAGAGGAAGGTGTTGGCACACATAAGTGGACTGTGGAGATAGCAGAGAGGGAGCAACTGGGTTCAGGGAGCAGACACCCTTGGGACTCCTCCTCCTCTCTTGGGAATTGGTTCATCCACAGCTCTCAGTGCTGTGTCAGACGGGAGAAAGCACTTCCCATCAGCTCCAGTTGGAAGGCTCCAGCAAACAGCAGCATACCATTTTTTAGTCATGGATTTCAAAAAAAAATGTTAAACTTTGATACTCTCAACTATTGGTGAAGGAATGGAGAAATGGGAACACTAATGCTCAGATACACGGCTGGAGGGGGTGTAAACGGTCCCAGGCACTTTGGAGGGCAATTTGGTACTACCTATTATGGTTTTAAATGTGGATACTATTGATTTGATGATGCTACTTCTCAAAATTGAAACCAGTAACTTTCACACATGTGCACAGGGGAATATAGGCAAGGATGTTATTTGTAGCACAAAATTAGGAATAACTTAAATGTTCGTCTTTAAATCATCTTTGTATTTCATACTCTGAAAATATGGAAACTGTTAAAGAGAATGAAATATGGACTAACATAAACCCTAAGACATGTTTGTAATGAAACAAGTAATTTTCAGAATGATACGTACAATATGGCATTACTTAATCATAAACAAAAACAAAACCTTGAAATAATAATAGGTATGTCTGTGTATGTTAATAACATATACTTCTAAATGTATCCAAATGCTTAGAAAGTTCTGGCAAGCGACTAAGATTAGGGGTGGGGATGAAGAGAGTGTCAGGTTTGAATTTTTTCAATGATAGCATATTTATGTGTAATTTATGTATTTAGAATTAAAAATTTAAAGGAAGCATTCAGATTGGTTCAACTTAGTCATGTGACTATTTCTAGCCCAATCCATGTAGCCAAGGGGCCCCTAGGATTCTATGACTGACCCCACCTGGGTTACACACTCACTCCTGTGAACCCTGGAGCAATGCACATGATTGGCAGCTCCTTCCATCATTACACGTTGGAGTGGGGAAGGAACGGTTCCTCAAAAGAAGGGGCCTGCTGTTCTGGGCAGACTAAATAATAAATCTCCATAATGAAAGCATTTGGGCCAGCCAATGTGGTTTTACCTATGTCACCCAAGGCTGAAATATTTTAATATATTTCTATTACTATAGAGGATAAAGATTTGTGCTGCTCACCTCTGTATCCCCAGAGCCCATGAAGTAGGTGCTCAGCTTCAAAGATATTGATTAAATGGAGACATCGCTACTACAGTCTATGATTATTTAATAGTAATCAAAGAAGGGACAGCTGACAAAGGCAGCTCCTCCCAGTGCTCTCAGCAAGGGCAGAAGGGAGACAGGAAGAGAAGACAAACCACCAGCTCTGGACTCCTCTTGGGGCCAGGAATTCTTCATGATACACACCTGGGACAGTTTGACAGTGACCTGGTTGGATAGGGGGAGTGTCTTCAGCCCAGTCACCTCCACCTCTCATGATTAAGTGGTGCTTCCTTTTTCCAGACCCCTGAGAGTTTGCACATGCTCCCTTAGCTGATGTTATATGTGGGAGATGTGGCCACAATGGAAGAAAGATGGCAAAAAGGGCCGGGTCACCTAGGATGGGGGAATCCTCGGGCGAGTCACCTAACTCATCTGAGTCCTTTCCTGTTCTGCAACATGAGGAGAATATCATAAACTCTCTCCTTACCCAGTGGTGGCATGTCCCTCTACCGTCTATTATGTTGGAAACAGAGGCATCATCCGAAACCCTGAGACGCTCGTTTTTCTGAGGGACCCCATCATGGAGAAAGAAGAGCTGAGTCCTGAGGATTGAGCCCTGGGGGGTAAGCCCAGCAGGGAAGGAAGGGTTCATAAAGGGCACAGTGAAACAATAGAGGTCGATCCAAGTGGAAGAACAATTGGGATCTCGAGGTCAGGAAAGCCAAGATGCAGAGGGTTCCAGGAAGGGGGTACCTGCAGTGTTAACACCCCTGCTGCTGGAAGGAAGCCGGTGGGGCTTTGGGAAGAGAATGGTTCCAGAAAACAGGTGAGACTGGAAGCCAGCCTGCAGAGAGGAAGGAGAGAAATGGCTTCCAGTGAGAGAAGGCATTTCTTCCATCTTCCTGTTTCCTGGCTGTGCCTAGCCTGTGGGGTGAGGCCCGGGAAGACTGACTGGACTCCTCGCCCTCGCCCCCATCCCTCTCCTGGGGGCTGGCCTCTGCCTGGGGGAGCAGCTGTTCTGCCCCAGGTCTCCAGACATGGAAGGCTCAGTCCCAAACCCCAGCGCTTATCACCCCCTCTGCAAGGGAACTGCCTCCCGCTGGGTCCTGCACCCACCTCACCCCCCTATGCCCAATGGGCTGAGGTTCTGCCTAGGAGGGCCTGACCAGCCAGAACCTTTCTTTCCAGGCCTGCCCCCCCCCCCACCCCCCCACTGCAGGACATGATAGCAGGAAGAGCTTCCGTTAGCCAGGTCCAGAGTGTGCCTGCCCCAGGGCCTCTGTGTCCTGGACCTTGTGGTTGTCTTCCTCGGAGAATCTCCTGCCATACACCCTGCCCCGCACCCAGCCCCTGTTGAGTTCCCAGAATGCCTTTCACCTGAGCACATTTCCTGAGTGGAAAATTAGGGAAGAAATAGGATGGTTTTATGAAAGAGTGATACAGTTTTATAATATATGAACACATGCATAAATATATATTATTATAATATATATAATATACATATTTTTATATGTTTTATATTTTTGAAGGCTGTAGATAAATAATTTGTATCTCCCCCTTTTTTTTTCGTGTTATGCCGATTCACAGCATTTTTCCAGACCATAAAATATTTGTAAAGGCATTTTAATTAAGGCCAGGGGAGACCAGTGTATGTTTGTAGGCAAAGGAGTAGGTGTGAGTGGAAAGACGATGCTTAAAGATGTTCCCAGTACCGGCCAAGTGGCGCGATGGTTAAGAGCTGGCTTGGGGCGCCAGAGGGCCCCGGTTTGGATCCCACATGAGGGCCAGTGACACTGCCCTCTACAGCTAAGATGCTGAACAACAGCTCAACCTGGAGCTGGGCTGCCCGTGAGTTGCCGGCAAGGGCGTAGGCTGCAGCTCCTGTGGCAGTGGGTTGCCATGGGCTACCGTGTGTAGCCAGCAGCCAGCTTGTGTAGCCAGCAGCCGCAGTGAGCGGCCGTCCAGAAGCCGGCAACTGATCTGCCTCACCCAGGAAGAGCGCAATGATGGTGCCAACTTGGGCTAGTGAAGCAACGTCCTCCACAACTAGACTGAAGAACAAAAGGACAGCAACTTGTCTGTTCCCCTTCCCCCAATTCCCCACCGCTGTTCCCATCCCTCCAATTCCCCAAAAAAAATCTTAAAAAAAAAAAAAAAAGATGTTCCCAGATGAAGGAGTTCAGAGTCCAGGTGGGGCAGGTCCAGAGGGATGGCGCTGAGGTGGCCAGGGCTGAAGGTGTCCTGGATGAGGAGGCCGACTTGTCCCCTGTTTGTATTCTCACTCCGGAACTCGCTCCAGTGACCCCTTGTAGGCCAGGAAGAGTCCACATTCTTCAGGTTCAATGCATTTTCTGGTTGGAAAAACTTGAGAATTTTAATTGTTGCAACCAAACTGATGTTGTTGTTGAACACTGGGCTGAGTTTGGCTTGGCTGAGTCTTCTAGAAGGAGCCAAGGGGAGCTAGAGGTATGCGTTCCTGGTGGAAACTAGAAACCCAACCAAGCCAGACAGCCCATGACCTGAGCTGATTCCAAGATGCATTTTTAGACACCTTTCCTTCAGTCACCACCAGCCCAGGCATCACTGGCCACCTTGACTCCTACAGCGGAGATTCTGCACCAGTGGAACACCTCCACCCTTTGCCATGGTCATTACCCACATTTGATGAATGTCATTCATTCAACAAATATTTATTAAGCATCTGCTGTGTGCCATATACTGTCTTATGCTGTTGTTGTAAGACATATCCTTGTTTTCAAGAAGCTTTCATCACAGAAATCACCAAAAGTTTTGTCTGGGTAATAGAACCCTCTGTGAACTGATGACAGCTTTGTACACCTCCCCAGAAAATACACATACATACAGAAATTTGCATGCTGTTGAAGGCAGCACCAGCCCCCTGAAGTCTGTTTATGATTTAAGTGTCTGTGTTCCCCAAGTTGCAAACACTTGATCTAATTTAACCCTCTCATTTCGTAGACCAGGAAACTTGGACTTAGAGAGCGAAATGACTTGCCCAAGGTTGCACAGTGGGTTAGAGGCTGAGCCAGCCCTAGAAGCCAGGACTGCTGGCTCTCCATTCCTTGTTGTTTGGGAGGACCTGGCTGGAGAGGGGTCCTGGGCCAGTTCCCTTTTCATCTGCCAAGGCTGGGGTTGCCCAGCCTACAGGCCTGTCTTCTCTGCTACCCGTCAGGCTCCTGGGGGATGCTGGGGGATGCAGCCAGTGGTTGGGAGCTCCATGAACAGTTGCTCTGACCCTGACCACGCCAACTGGTTCCCCCCAGACGTCAAGGGAAATGTTCTAGAGGGAACAGGATGTGTTTTCCTGTAAAATCATTTGTCTCACACGATGATTTGCATACTGGTGGGGACACAAATGCCACTCCCTGCCCATTTCCTCCCTGGAGAAAAGTGTTCCCATCACAGCTTTCCCCTCAAGGGAGGAGGCAGCTGCGTGGGCCCACCCCCAACCCCAGGAGAACACTTCCTAATAGGGAGCAGTCAGACATTAGTGAGGGCTCCCGGAAATAAGAAGGCTCCTTTTTTTACCTCTCCCTGCTCTCCAGGCTTTTCTGGAAGGGAGCTCCCAGCTCCAGCTTTGGCCAACAGTCAGTTCCTATGATTCCCCAGGACCCCGGGCATCTACCTTGCACTTTATTACTCTTTCTTGGAGTTAAATTACTGAAGATCCAGTTGCTAGAAGAGAGGCTTGAGGTGATGTTAGGTGAAAAATAATAACAAATACTTAGTGCTTACTATGTGCCATACGTTGCTCTAAGCAATTTTTTGTAAATTCATGTAATCTTCACGTCAACTTAGTGAACTTGGCTATAGTTTTTCCGTTGTCACCATTAGAAATCAAGGTTCAGAGAGACTAAGTAACTTGTTCAAGGTAACACAACTGGACTGCCACACAGCCGGGATTTGAACTCAGCCTCCTAAATCAGGATTCTCAATACTGATTTAAGGGAGAATGAGAAGGTTGGAAGTCTATGCTAACTTGGAAGGCTGGGCTGTAGTCCAGAACCATTGATATCACATTTAGGGCCCCTTAGGATGTGGTCCCAGCCACACTGCTATCCTTCTCTGCCTCCTCCCATGATCCACTAGCGAAAGTCCAGGAACCTGCCCCAGCGGGTCTGAACTACTGTTCCCTCTGCCCAGACAGCATGTCCCCATTTCTCTGTCTGAACCATCTCTTTATCCACGGAGAGCCTCTGAAAAGCCCTTCCAACCTCTGTAGGCTCAGTCAGTCAGGACCGGCTCCGTTTTTTTCCCAGCGTGGCTCTTACCAAGTTGTCCTCTAATTATTGCCTAATAAGTCTCTCTAGATTCTAGCTTTCACTCCCCAGATAGGCCAGGTGTCTGTTTTATTCATTTCAGAATCCTCAGCTCTAAGCCCAGCACCTGAAATGTGGAAAATAGCAGGAAGCATGTTACAAAAAACATGTACAAACTGCTAAATGTCCATACTGTAAATATATCACAACCCAGTGCATTCACAGATATGTGCAACTGTCATCACACTCAATTTTAGAACATTCCATCACCTCAAAAAAGAAACCCTGAGGGCCGGCCGAGTGGCTCAGTTGGTTAAGAGCTCGCTCAAGAGTTTGAGCTCTGAGCAACAGTGGTTCAAGTCCAGCCCGAGCTGAGCAGCCGCTGAGCTGCCAACAGGTAGCAGGATGGCTCAGCTAAAAAAAAAAAAAAAGAAACCCTGTGCCCTTTAGCTATCTCCCATCTGTACCCCACTCACCCAAGCCCCAAACCACAAATCGATGCTTTGTCTCTATAGATCACCTATTCTGGACATCACGTAGGAATGGAATCACACAATACGCCATTTTTGTGGTTCACGTCTATTACTTAGCATGTTTTCAAGGTTCACTCATATGTAGCATATATCAGTACTTCATACCTTTTTATAGCCAAATAACATTGAAGGATATTGATATATACTACATTTTACTTATTTATTCATCAGTTGATGGACATTTGAGCTGTTTCTACATTTTGGCTATTATGAATAATGCTGCTGTGAACATTAGTGTACAAGTTTTTGTGTGGACATGTTTTCATTTCTCTTGGATATATACCTAGAAGTGGAATTGCTGGGCCATATAACTATATGCTTAACTATTTGAGACTAAATAATATAATTATTATTATTATTTCTGAATCATTTGAAAGCAAATTATAGACATGCCCCTTTATCCCTAAGTACTTCAGAGAAAATAAACCAAGGACATTCTTTTTCATAACCACATTTCGGTGATCAAATTCAGGAAACTGAACATTGATACAATATTACTATCTATTACATAGTCCGTATTTAACGTTTACCAATTATGTTCTTCACGGCAGTTTTTTCTTTTTTTCCCTGATCCTAGACGCAATCCAGGATTACACATTGCATTTGGTTGTCATGTCTATTTAGTCTCCTTTATTCTGGAACAGTTCCTCAGCCTTTCTTTATCTTTCTGTTGTTTTCTCAAGTGCCCCTCAGTTTAGGTTTAATCTGATGTTTGGATGGATGGGTCTCCATTGTCTATGTGGTAGGCAGTGAGGTGAGATGCAGCTGCAGACTAGAGGAGACGCTGCTGGGCACAAACCCTGACCCCCTCCCATCCAGGGAGGGCCATGCCCTGAAGTTGAAGGGACCAAGTCAGTCCTGGACCCAGGGAGGGGGAACTGCTGTGGAAAATTCCTCACCTGGAGGACTTACTGGAAAGTGTCACGAAAAAGCAAGAGGCTCTGCGGAGGCTTCTTCTATACCCGTTCCCAAGAACAGCTGAGAGAGCAAGAGGGTTGTCTTGGGGCCAGATGCTTCCGGTTTTGGCTTCACTGAGGGCTCCTAAGGCCTCAACTAGCCTGAGCTCCTCCTGGGAAAGGCTGCAGCGAGAGACATAGGGATGTCCGGGAAAGGGCGGGTGGGGGAGCCCCCGCAGGCCCAGTGCTAGGAAGGAGTGGCTTCTTTCTGGGAAGGATTTTGATGCAAGATCCCCCCCTCCCTCTCCTGCTTCGGGCAGCCCCAACTTGATTCTCTGGAAGGCACCGGGGGGAGGAGATTGTGGTCTGATTCTAATCAGAGGCACTAGACGCAGGTTGGAAGCTGGAAGGTGTCTTGCTTCACTTGGCCTTGGTCCTGAGCCAGTTTGCTTCGTTAGGACTCCCATCCAGAGGCCCCACCCTTTGCAGGAGGGCTTCTGGGCTCTCAGTCAACATTATTGAGAAGAGCAGAATTTTTGATCCCACCCTACAGCTGCCAAATGAAGTTCTGCCCGAGGCAGCAGTGGCTCGTTCATTGATTCATTGATTCATTCGTTCATTCATTGGCAGAAGATCCCTCTGTTCCTCACCCTTTCCTCTTCCTCTTGGGGAAGAGGCTTGATAGGGCTTCCAGATGGCAGTCCTGTCCCCAGCCTGCTTCTGACCTCAGAGCACTCGAAGACCTAGAAGACCTGTCCTCCCTCAGCCTCAGGGCCTTGGGTTCAGGCCACCCCAGGGCTGAGCTGACCTCAGCCCAGTTTACAGTGTGGGTGACAGACACCACTAGTGGAAAGGCAGGGCCTCAGGGAGCCAGCCAGAGAGGAGTAAAGCGGGGAGAAGAGGAAGGAAACTACGTTGGGCACGTTGGTGTGCTGACAGACCTACAGGGAGGTCATCGTCAATGAGCTCATGCTCTGATCATGACATGCTCTGTTCTGTCCCCACAGGCTTTCGACACTGGCGGAGTTCACATAGAAATCTAGGCTTCTGATTTTTCTTGACAAATGAAGACCCTGAGCCTGCACTCCACATGGCAGCCATGGCTGTCAGGAAACTTATTGTGGAAGCCCTCTTTCCAAGTTCCATTACTTACTTGCCTGTTCCCCTCAGGCACCTATGATCTTATTCAGGCCTCACCACCACCCTGTGAGGCCAGGAACATTAACCCCATTTTATACATGAAGAAAGCAAGGGGAGAGGTCAATAGCCTCGCCCAAGGTCATAGGCCAGGGAGAGGCAGAGCTGAGACCCTCACCCAGATTAGCTGCCTCCAGGTCCATGCTCTTTGCATTCCCCTCAGCCTTTTCCTTCTCAGAGAGCTGGCACGCCCAGCAGCAGCTGGATGGACTGCAGATGTGGACAGCAAATGAAAACTCTCTAGCCACCCAGGTCTGAGGCCTCTTAGGCCACTCCAAAATCCTGAGCTGGGCTAACTGGCTCTCCGCTGAGGCTCTGCAGGGAGCAAACTCAGGAAGGCGAGAGGCCCCGGGTGCCTTGGCCTGGGGACACTGACCTCTGGTCAGTCTATCTGGTGTCGCCTTCCTGGCTGCTTTCCCTTTGCTGGAAGCAGTCTCCCTCTTGAAGTTTTGCTCCATTTGGTCTTCCTGCCACACATGGTGCAAACCGATGACACAGCAGGGCCAGACCTGGCATTGCCTGTCAATCACAGCCCAGTCCAGTCAGTCTTTCTCAAGCAAAGTGCTCTTTCTGGTCAGTTGTCCATTCTCCTCCTGGAAAGGCTTGCTGACCCTTTTCCTGGATGGGCTTGTCCAGTGCTCTCTAGTAGTTTCTAGGAATGAATGGAAGGGCAGCATCTTAGGGTTGGAGGTATAGGAGGAAGCAGGGTAACTGCTTTATAAGAATAGCTCAGCTGTGTACAGCACTCTACAGTTTATAAAACGCTTCCACATCCATGTGTTCTCACAGCTTTATGAGCCAGACAGAGCAGCAATGGGCAAATACGGGTCATCTAGGAAATGACACAGAATTCTGAGTTCCATTCTCAATCTACTTCTGCTACTTGCCTTGAGCGAGTTCACTTCATCTTATTTTAGCTTTTATTTCCTCATTGATTAAAAAACGGAATAATCTCTCCCAGACAAGGCTACTCTGCTTCACAACCCTAGGTAGTGTTAATCACATTGGATACCACGTGATGGGTCCCCTTGGAGCTGTGCCAGGGACGAAACTCCTCACGTGCATGTCATGAGGCTTAAATGTCAGACCTTATGTGCTCACACAAGGCCTGGGAAACATTCGGTGGCTAACAAATGCTTGTGGAGCAAGTGAACTGCTCACTCAGTCACGATGGGCTCTGAGGGGAGCTCACAGGAAGAAGGGAGTAGTACTGGCTCCCTGTGGCTGCTGTTGCATTTCCTGCCCATTTTTCTGTCTCTCGTCAAGTTGTCCTTTGTCCTAGGCCTCTGGGCTCACAGGCAGTTGGAGGCACAGACTTATCTGTGGGGCCTGGAGAGCTGGGCCTGGGCTGGGTAATGACCAGCCTTCCGCTCACTGGCAGTTTCCGCTGGGGGGCTGGAAGCTACAACATCCAGATGGCTAATTGCTTTGTGCCTGTTTCTGCAAATCACAGTGATTCACTGTCCCTGCTGAAAACACGCTCTCTTTTCAAAGATTTAATGGTTTCCAAAATTAATTTAGCCTCATCTGTTATCCCCCTGCCCTCCTGCACCATTCCCTCCCCCCTCCCACCCCCCCTCCGCCCCAGGATGGAACTTTCTGCTCCAAAAACCCCACTGTCACTCTGCGGGGCATAGTGGAGAGAGGTGGGCAGCATAGATCCCTTTCTAGGGTCACCCGAACAGCTGCTGAGTGTGGAGTTTTGGGGTAGAGACGTCCAGGAAGAAAGCGCTGATGTCGGCGGCACACTTATCTCCCACCCTCCTACATGCTTTGGGCCAACCAGAGCAGGTCTGACACTCCTAGTTGAAAAACTCCAAGAAATTTTCATTTGCACTGCTTTGCTTATAAAACTTCCAAAGATCATCTGTGGTTTACATTTGAGGGACATGGTTAGTTTTGTTTGCTTTAGACAGCTCATTATGGGTCCATGCGACCTGGAGGGAGAACCCTGCCTAAAAGGCCAGAAGTTTAGGAAATTTATCTCCATCCGATTCTAACTTGTTTCTTGACCATCTGTGTGCCTCTGTTCTTCCCCAGTAACATAAAGGAGATATAATTCCTATCTCTGCACTCATTTATTTATTTATTTATTAAACATTTATTGAGCCTCTCTAAATACCAGGCATGTGCTAGGGCCTGGGGGACAGTAGTAAAAAGGCCCCAATCCTGGCCCACCGGAAGACAAGGCCTTAGGCCAGGAGCTGGGTCCCCTGAACATTCCCGTTGGTGGTCTCTTGCTCTAGTTCTATTTAGCAGTTTGAACAAAAAATCTTTGCCCCAAACCTACATGTTAATTGGCCTTATTTCCTACTGATCTTCCAACCCTGCAAGTCCTCAAATTCTGGACTCCTTTTTACCCTTCATCCCTTCTTAACAACCAGCCAGTTCTTTTCTAACCCCTTTTCTGTCCCGGAGAACGTTGTCAAAGATACATAGTAATGACGAAGGCACACTACTAAACATTCTATTTCACAGCGTCTTCACCAAATCCACGAGTTCACTAGGGACCTAAGCCTTCCAGATGTTCACCACTGACAGTTTTTCAAATGCTGTACCACCGCAACACTCAGGTCGCTATTTTCCCAGCCTCCAATAAAACTTTCCTCACCTTCCTCTGGCCAGCTCCAAAGCCAATATCCCATATTATGGCCGTTTTCTTCTTTATTTTGGCATACCAGCACCTCAATTCTGTGTCGCAGTTTCTGTTTTCACAATGATTTTCCATTAGAACATGGGTGCTGTTACTTCATTCTCTCTGAGTTTCTGTTGTGGTAGATGAGAAACCTATTATCAGGCTGATTGTTGTTCTTTTTAGGTAATCAGTTCTTTCTCTTGGCTTTAAGAATTTCTTCTTTACTGATGTTCTCTAGTTTCACTATAACATGGCTGTATTTCCTCATTCCTGAAAAATTCTCAACTTGTTGTCTTTTAGAAAAATGCCTTTTTACTCTCCTCTCCACTTTCTCCAGAATTTATTTTTTTTTAACGTGTGTACCATTTATTTCAAGGAATGGAACATAGACACGTCCCCAAATTGGGGGTGGGGTGGAGTCATCCCCAGAATTCTTATTATAAGAATGTTCGCATCTCTTTTTGATCCCATCTCATGTATCTCTAGCTATGATCTTCTTTTTTCCAAATTATTTGTTCTCTTTATCTGTGTGTATTCTTATTTTATAGTCACCTGTTCCTGTTTCATATGTAGAATTCCCTAGTTTACTTCTTTAAAGGTTTTAAGCATACTTATTTTAAAATCCCTTTTACAATGCCCTTTATCTAATTCCTGGGTATGTGTCTTTCAAATTTGGAAGTTGTAGATGGTCTTTCATGGTGCTGCACTTCCTTGTATGTTCTGTAATTCTTGTGTTTTAGTTCATATTCTCTAGAAATTATTTTCTATGGGGGTTTTCTCCTGAATATGCTCTGGATTGAGGAGGCCTCATGGAGAATTTAGTGAAAATCTTTGCCCAATACTTTTTCGGATACACTGATTCTGGAAACTATGTCTTACAATATTGTTTAGGTTTATAGTTTTGCACTATTTGGAAATTATAAATTTAGACCCCACGTCTGTGCACACAGCACAGACTGAAGGTTTCATTCTCCTGCACGCCACCCTGATTCTACCCCAAGCCGTGGGAGGAGATATTATGGTCTTAATTCATGGATGGGTCATGTGTTCCTGGCTCCTGCCTTTATGCAAAGGATCAACTTCCTAAGAGAAAGTGTTTGGAAGGTAAATATTTTGAGTATTTGCAGGTATTGGAAATGTCTTTATTCTTCTTTTGCATGTATTCAATAGTTTGAATGGGAGTGGAATTTTGGGGTAAAATCATCTTCCCTCAGAATTTTGGAGCCATTGTGTCTAGGATCCAGTATTGCTTTGAGATGTCAACTTCTGATTCCCAGGAATTTTTTATTAACTCATTTTTTTTTTCTGAGAGTTTTAGAATCTCCTCTTTTCTCTGTTGTTATGAAGCTTCATGAGACTTCAGTGAGTGTCTTCCGTTCTTTATTTTGCTCGGCACTTAATGGTCCTCTCAGTCTGGAGTCTCAGCCATTCTATTTCTAGGAAAGTGGGCTTTAGGCTTTGGAAAGTGACAAGGGTGAGATGGGTATGAAGCTTCAAGAGCTGTAGCTTGAGGCTTCCAATATCACTTACCAGGTGACAGGCCAAAGTGGCCAGAGGCCAATCCCTGTACCCACTACCTCTTTTAGAAAAATTACTTTCTATTTTTATCAAAGCATATAGAAAAAAATCAAACAGAACCTTTTATATTAAAAAATACCTCTTATATAAAAGCATCAACCCTCTGCCCCTTACTACTTGTTTTTTAGCCTCCTTCCATAGAGAGTTGCAAGTAACTCTTTTAGCTGTTTTCTTCTGATAAGTTCTGCTTTAAAAAAATACTCTTATGTTTATACTGATGTTTCTTGATACTACATGGGAACAGCTCTGCTATGGTAGTCTGGTGACCTTGCACATATCCACACAGGCCACAGAGACAAAAGGTTGAACCACAGCTAATCTGAGTCTTGGCGGAATGCCTCCCAGAACAGGAGAAGAAGGGAGACTTAGAAGGAGCTGCTAAGAAGCTACCTCCTCCTCACCTCCGTCTTCCCTGGCAAGCTGTCAAAGAAAGTTTCTCCTTGCCAGTAGGTTTTGATGAGATAAGGGGCTTTCTGCCTCGCCCCCACCCTCAGGGCTTTAGGTAATGAATTCTTTTTCTCTCTGGACTTTAAAACTTTGAGATGTATTCTTGATATTCTCTAGTTTCACTATCAAGTTTTTATATTATCTCATTTCTGGAAAACTCTCAAATATTTTTTGACAAAAATTACTTTGTATAATTCTTTCCATTTCCCCCCCAGAATTCTTATTATAGGACTTCTACTTCTTTTTTAATCTCGACTCTATTTACTGCTGAACAATGGTATTGCATAATTGCATTCCCTCCAACTTTATTTTTTTCCTGCAGTTAACAGTTGCCATAGTTTTTCTTTTGCTTAGTTTCTTTGAATACCGATTGCAAATAGGTATTTTCAAAATGTTCTCTATGTATCTGTTAAACATCTAGCGATATTTTTTCTAAATATCCAAATGTATCAAATAATCTTGCACTATCTTTTCTCCTCCTTTCCCCACCTACCTTCTATAAGTCTATTATCTTGCTTCAGTTTGGAAGGCTTGCTCTCTACACCTGTGGCACAGGTGTCATCTTAGGACTTCCTTTTATCCGTCTTCTCCTTTGGATCGCTGCTTTGTTTTCTGGAGTCCCTTTGTTCCTCGTTCTTGGCTGAATCTTTCGTTTCACTGAATCACATCCTTCACTATGTTCCTAAGAAAAGGTGTGTGGGAGGTAAGATTTTTGAGTTCTTACATATCTGAAAATATCTTTCTTCCACACTTATCCTTTTTGGATAAGTATAGAATTCTAGGATAAAAATAATTCTCACTCAGAACTCTGGTTTCCCGACACCAGTGAACTCCAGCATTCTGTCCCCCTGTTGAGATGTCCAATGCCACAGCTTCTCATTCCCTCACACATGATGTCATATTTCTCTCTAGAAGCTGTGAGGTTGTTTCTTTTATCCTGGCATTCTGAAAATCAAAATTATTGCTTTGGTATTTTTGCTCCGTTTGACTGGACATTTAATGGGTACTTTCAATTTGAAGAGCTATGTCCTTCACTTCTGGGAAATTTACTTACATGATTATTATTAAAATAATATCATAATAATAATAATATTATAATTTCTTGTCCTTTGTTCTCCCTGTTTTCTGAAACTGCATATAGGTGCTGGAACTCCTTGAATAATCCTTAAATGCTCTTGTCTCTCCTACTTTTCATCTATCTTTCTATTCTACTTTCTGGGAGATTTCTTCAACTTTATTTTTCTACTCTTTTGTTGAATCTTTTTATTTTTTTGCCATCATTTTAAATTTCTAATTGCTCTTGCTCATTCTCTGACTATTCCTTTTTCATGCCATCCTATACTTTTTCATGGGTGTGCATCTTCTTTTAGATTTCTGAGGCTGTTAAATGTATACATAAAAATAAAAAGAATATCTTCTCCTTACATCATTTCTGTTTTCTCTGAGTTTATTTTCCTTCTTCCTTCCTTCCTCCTTTCCTTCCTTCCTTCCTTCCTTCCTTCCTTCCTCCTCTCCTCTCCTCTCCTCTCCTTTCGCTCCTTGCTTTGGTTTCTTCCCTGTAGGATACTTTTTGCAAATTCCTGGTAATCCTGGGCTATCCAGTCCTATGTGGCAGTGATCATTTATATGATTGGCAGCTATGTGTGTGGGGAGGGATTTGACTGGCGGGCTTCACTCTCAGGCCATTTCATTGGGAGACCATGAAAGGTCAACAGTTAGAGAGGACTTCTCTCAGGGGCCAGTCAATTTTTCCCAGTAAAGATCTTCCAACCTTCTACCCAGGGAACATATACCTGACAACCCCTTTCTGGGAGTGGGGTAAGAAAAGGAGTCTGGCAGAGGGCCCTACTATTAACATGTGGACTTACACTGAACCCCCCTTATTTTCAGCCAGGCAGCTGCCCGCTACTGTTGCTGGAATCATTGAATTTGGGATGCTCTGTTTCAATTTCTCTCAAGAAAAAACCTCCAGTGTATGGCAGAGACATAGTTGCCTGACTGTGTGGGATTGGGAAGGGATGTAGAGTTGTAAGTTCTCCATATATGTCTTTCAACCATTTCCTTAGACTTCAGTCCATGCTTTAAACTCACTTCTTGCAGAACTTGCTACTCCCCAGCCCCCTGCTTCTCTGTAGTCTATGGGGGAGAGTCTGCTCACACCTCACCATCAGTTCCCTTTCCAGGCCTTTCCAACTCTTAGTTTTCTCTATGCTACTAATTCATTTACTGTTCCTCCAGCCACTTTCAATCATCTAAACATGATTGAACTCTCTAGCCCACTGCTGTCCTCACTTCCATTCTCTGTGTTCTCATGGGTCTATACTTAAAAAAAATTTTGTGGGGTCTGTGGAAGGAGAGGAGACAAAGGCATATGATCCATTTGTTATCTCTAACTGGAAGTCCTTACTTTAAAAAAAAGTTTTCAGATTTTATAAATAGCACGCACTTTATAGAAAATTTGAGCTGTACATTAAAGCAAACAATGATCCTACCATCCAGAAATAATCAATGCTAACATTTTGGTGTATGGTACAATCGCCCACTTTAAAAAAACCAAACTTTTAAATTTAGAATAGTTTTAGATTTATATAAAAATTACGACAGTACAGAGTTCTCATATACCCCATACCCAGCTTTTTAAAAATTTTTTATAGCTAACATCTTTTGTTATGTCGATTGAAAAATAATATTGACCAGGCATTTGTCACTATAAAGAATTTATTTGAAAGATGGAAAGGGCTGCAAGCCAATGCATGCTTACCTGGCAGGCCACGTGCAGACTCTGCCCTGCATGCCATGGAGGGGTGTTTATAGGAGGGTAAGGGAAGTTAAGGGAAGGGGAAGTTAGAACCATAGAGCATCATTAAAGAGAGTTCTTCCTGTAGGGTTCTCATGTGTAGGGTTCTTGTGATTATGTAGAATGAGAGAACTTCCATAAGTCCTAGCTCCTCCCATAGACCCTCCTGATTGGTAATGTTTACTCTAAGTTCCAGTTAGTCTTTATCAGTCAGTAAGGTTATATTTGTTATAATGAACCAATATCGATACACTCTTATTAACTAAATCCAATCTTTATTCTGATTTCCTTAGTTTCCCCCCAATGTCTTTTTTCTGTCACAGAATCACATCCAAGATACTACATTATTTAGTTGTCATGTGTCCTTAAGCTCCTCTTGGCTGTGACAATTTCTCGGACTTCCCTTGTTTTTAATGACTTGAACACCTTGGGGGAGTACTGGTCAGATATTTTGTAGAATGTTCTTCAGTTGGGATTTGTCTGATGTTTTTCTCATGAGTAGACTTGGGTTATGGATTTTGAGGGGAGGAAGACTACAAAGATGAAGTGCCGTTCCCATTACATCATATCCAGGGTATATACTATCAACATGACTTATTATTTCTGATGTTGAACTGGATCACCTGGCTAAGGTAGTATTTGACAGGTTTCTGCACTGTAAAGCTCACCCCCCTCATTTCCATATTGTAATTTTTGGAAGGAAGTCACTGTAGGCAGCCCACATTTAAGGATGATGTAGTTACACGCTACCTCCCTGAAGGCAGAGTATCTACACAAATTATTTGGAATTCTTCTGCATGGAATATTGATCTATTCTCCCTCATTTATTTATTTATTTGATTATTTACTCATGTCAGTATAGACATATGGATATTCATTTTATACTTTGGGCTATAGTACAATAATACTTTATTTCTTTTCTTGCTCAAATTGTTCCAGCTTTGGCTGGAGTTTTTGAGCACTTCCTTACTTTCCAGCACTATAAGACACTCCTAGATCATCCTGTATATTTTCTGCCCCAGTTCTAGAATCAACCATTTCTCCAAGGCTATCTAGTCTTTTTATTGGAGAATAGCATTAGAAACCAAGATCTGGGCACTCGGTGTGCTTGTTGTTACTGGGATGTCATTAATTCTAGGTCTTCTCAGCTGACATAGTAAGGAAATAGATGTGTGTGTACTAACCCCACGTATTTATAAATATTTCCATATGTAACCATCTGTATCTATATTAAGTTAAATATGAATTCCCACTAATGTCTTCAACTCTAATCCATTAATATATGGATCTAATACATGGATCATTCTAGCCTTCTCCTCATGTTTATCTGTAAACACCTACTCCAAGAAGAAGAAACCTGGCTCCCACCACCCGCCATCTATTCACTTAATTATTCAATGTCAGTATATATATGTGTACTGTCAACCACCCATTTTTTCAAGTAGGAATTAATTTTAATTGTTCCCAAACTACTTATTTCACATGCCCAAGATTCCAGAGGTCACTCTGGACAGAGAGGACCAGAGGTCACTCTGTCCTTACAGTCCCTGCTGTGTTCCCAGCCTTCAATGTGCCAAACTAAAATGCCAATTCTTACACTGATGTCCTTTCCAAGCTTTGGGTTGGTCGTTCTTCTCTGGCTTCTTTCCTGTTGAAATGTGCTTCTGGAAGCCCACTGACAAGAAATGCATCCACCCCAGGTACTCCTTGAGTGACAAACACTTATTTTACCAAAATCTATGCCCTAAATGGCTGCCCAGGTGGTGTAAAACGGAAGGCTTTCTTTGCTGGGAGAGGGGAGTGTGTTCTCTACATTCCTCCTCACTGTAGACGAAGTTCCTACAAACCACTTTGGCTGCAATGAGACATAACAGTAGCCCTTAAATGGTGTGTCCCATATCACCACATGCCACATTGCCCAAGGAAACGCTGCTATAAATAGCATTTGGTCTACTTGCCTGTCCACCACAGCTAGTTCACCCAGATGGGATGGAGACTTGGTGGAAAGAGGAGAAACCAGAAAAAGAGATCAAGAAGAGGGGGGGAAGAAAGACAGTGGGGGAAAGGTGGTGATAATAGTAATAATATTTATAATTAATGATTTTAATAATTACTTACATTTGCAGAAAGCTTCCACATGCATGTTCTCATTTATTCCATTAACTATAACAATTCAAAAAAGTTTACATTTAGTTCACTTAAATTATCTTATAGGTTAAATTGGCTTTTGTGGGTTCTGGATGCAGGGATAATAAGCACATGACCCAAGTTGGGCTTATAAGAGTTGGCCCTGGGACTATTGCTAGAACTATTGGAAAAGGAGCATGTTCTTTTTCCGTTGAGATTGTAAAATAAGTGCAGGTTGCTGTTCAATATATATAGTTATTTGTTTGCTTATTTATTTGTTTATATGAATAGAGGAACTGGAGGAAGTACCCCAAAATGAATGTTAATATCAATTAATTTGTGGTGGTAGGATAATTGCTGATATTTATGTTTTTTACACATTTACATGTTATATATATTTTCCATAAAGTAGTATATTCCATTTATATTAACAGATTTTTTTTGTTATAAATTATTGCTTTTAATTATAATATATTTATGTTATAAAATAATATAAATATATGGTACTATATTTATAGTATGTTCATATTATTATATAAATAATAGATTAGTGTAATTATTACACTCGAATAAGGAGAAGTGCTTTAACCCCCAAATGTCCATTTATTCCTTCCCTTGGTTATTGTCTCAAAGCCAGTTCCCTATGCCTTCCTGGCAGGACATATATCCCTAAGCCCGGGGTGATCCAGTTTCCTGGAACAACTTCTTCAAAATACTTGCTTTTACCTTTCAAAGTAAATTATTTAGGAAAAATAAAAAATTCAAAGTAAAACATTCAGGAACTAAGAGGTTCTACTGGTTTTGTGCATATCCCATCAGACCTTGGGCCTCCTCTAAGGACAGAGTGGAAAGATGGGTGAGGCTCTGCTCTCAGGGAGGCGCTGTGACTCTGGGCTGGCTGTGGCAAGGACCAGGAGTGAATATGACAGTTTCACCTGACTGTAGTCTTTTTAAAAAAAAATATTTTATTGGGGAATTGGGGAAGGAGAACAGCGCTGGGGAATCAGGGGAAGGGGAACAGAGAATTTGCTGTCCTTTTGTTCTTTAGTCTAGCTGTGGAAGATATTGCTTCATTGGCCCATGTTGGTATCATCATTGTGCTCTTCCCAGATGAGGCAGATCCGTCACTGGCCTCTGGACTGTCGTTCACTGTGGCTCTTGGCAGCTCACGCTGGCTGCCGGCCACACACGGTAGCCCATGGCAACCCACTGCAGCAGGGGCTGCAGCCTACGCCGTCGCCGGTGACTCACGGCAGCCCAGCTCCAGGTTGAGCTGTTGTTCACCATCTTAGCTGTAGAGGGCAATGTCACTGGCCCTCATGTGGGATCCGAACCGGGGCCCTGCTGCTCAGAGCTGGTGTCCCAAGCCAGCTCTTAACCAACGAGCCACTCGGCTGGCCCTGACTGTAGTCTTTTTAGGAAGATCTCAGTGGGGTTTAGACTGGCTTTGATGCTTCTAGGTAGCCCTGCCAGAGAGGGGAAGAGATCACCCCCCCCCAACCAAAGAGGAACAGCTCGGTGCCAGCCCACCCCTTTCCTGGGTTGCCTCCTTGAGTGTTAGTGATGACTCCTGGGAATTCCACACAGCGGGGGATGCCCTCCCTGCCAGCCACCAGATCAAGCCTGCTCTCTCCCACTGCGGACGCTGGCCCCTTCCTCCCTCAAAGCATAGCTAAGGCCAGGCTGCAGCATGTAACAAAACCCCATAAACCCTGAAGAGATGCCATTCATTCCGAAAGAAAACCACTTTTTACAATTATAGCTAAAGCCTGTAGCTTCACATTGCTCTGAATCGCATAGTCTCTTCTCCAGAATAGGTTTAAATTTTGTCTTTGCATAACCCAAAGACCTATTAAAATATTTTCCGAAAAACAAAAGGGTGTTATTCCCACAAGAGCAATTTGCTTCCACCTCCACAGGAAATAGAGGAGCTGGGATAAAAAACCCCAAACCGGTGCAGTTTAGAATAGCACTTTGTCCCCTTTTCTCGCCCGCGCAGTTTTCAAAAATGGTGGAGACCACTTTCGGTACACTCTAGCATATACCTATTTGGAGACCAGACTGAGTCTGTGAGAGGCCGGGGACCATGGGACTCAGGAGGGAGGGAGGTCAGTGGACAGACACCCCCAGTTTTCCCAAGACTGGGACGTTACATCCTGGAGTCAGATGGGGGAGAGAGGGACAGGCATCAGCTAACTGCGATCGATCATGGGCAGTTCTAACCTCTAGGGCTCATTATTTTATCTTTAAAGGAGGTACCTGGAATAGATGACATCTTAGGACTCTGCCAGCTCCAACACTCTCCACACCTCAGGAGGTCAGAGAGGCAAGGGGCTCTTTCCCAGGTATAGGTTTCCACAGTTCTCTTCCCTTCCCGAATTGCATCACCACTGTGCTGCCAAGAGTGCTTTCTCCCACCCCCACAGGCGACTACACCTCTGTCCTCCCTCTCCCAGAACTTCTTAGTCTGAGATAACACCCTTTTGTTCTCCCTGTAACTCCACACCCAGAGGGAGAGAGAATGAGGAAACCCTTGAGAAAGTGCTGCCTATCTGATGAAGGTAATAGGTAAAAGGCTGCCCCTATGTTTCTCTTGCCTTCCAGGGCCCCCACCCAGTTCAGGAGGCCTTTCTGGGCTTGGCTTCCTGGCAGGGGAGGGTTGCTAACACTGGGGGTGCTGAGGAGGGTGGTGAAGGCCCTTGGCTCCTAAGTCTTCAAATTGTGAATTTATTAGGGGTTTTCCCCCCAAGGAATCCTCCAGGGAGGAGGTGGGCATCCTTTAGTGGCTTCCTACCGGACTCACGATCAGGTCCAAACTTCTTAGCGTGGCATCCAGCATTCTGCAGAATCTTGTCTCCGCCTTCCTTGCCAATCCCTCTTCTGCTACCTCTCCCCCACACCCACTGAGCTCTAGCTATGTAGAACTACTAGTATCCCCCATAACATGTTATGCATCTTCACACCTACTTTGAATATACCTACTTCCCTCTGCCTGTGTCCCCCTGCCACTTCTCTTCTTAAGGAACTCCTACTCATCCTTCAAGACCCTACTCAAAAGTCAGATGCCACTTCAAAGACTGTCTTGACTCCCCAGACAGGGTTGGTGGCTCTGAGCTCCGAAGCACAGGGTTCCTTCCCTGGTTCATCACCCAGTAGGATAATGATTAGGATTTGCATGTTTAGCCTCCTCCTAGTAGCTTCTCCAGAGCTAGAACTGTGTCATTCACCTTTGTAAATCTGGTCAGGCCCTGATAATTCCTCAGGAAATAATTGTGGAAGAGTGCACAGCATGTCTGTTGAATTTGTGGAATTTTGAGTAGCAATAAGGGAATATTTCTGTCACCATGGACATTCCCTGGCCCACAGTGCCATCTCTCCAGACAAGGGTCATATGTTTGTGAGTTTGTGTATTCACGCACCATCAGTAGGGTAATCCTCAGATAATTTTACATCTGATTTATTTATTTTACATGTTGACCCTATGGGTGGTTATTATAGTTACCACCATAAGATGAAGAAATTAAGATAACAAGAGATTAAACTATATCATGTTCAAGGTTACAGTACATGCGTGGCAAAGCTGGGACTTGAACCCAGGTATTCTGGCTGCAAGAGCCACAAGAGCTCTGCCTACACCAGAGATTCTCAACGAGCAGATCAGCATCACCTGGGAACTTGTTAGGCCTGCGCATGTCAGGCCCCACCTCAGGTTTACTGAATCAGAAGTCCTAGGGTGGGCCCAGCAACCTGTGTGTTAACCAGCCCTGCAGGTGATTCTGCCGGAGAGCCTGGGTGTGCACCACAGCTGCTCCAATGGCTGCCCAGAGCCAGAGGAGGGCGCTCCAAGGCAAACTTTCACCCACAGACAGTCATGGCAGCCGGAATAGGAATCAGGCAGGCAGGGTAGAAGGGACGAAGACACAGGGCTGGGAGTTAGGAGCTGGAGTTCCAGTGCCACCTGTTCTGCAATTATTATTGGCTGAGTGATTTTGAGCCCTTTTCTGGGCCTCAGTTTTGTCATCTGTAAGATGAGGATGTTGACGAAATGATCTCATCCCTAATTTCCTTAACGTTCTGTTATTCGGCCCTCCTTCTTTGGAATGATATGTTGTCTATGCCAGGAATAGAATGAAGACAGAATATGAGTGCTCATTGTTAATGGATTTTTGCCATACTTAGAAACTGAGAGCCCCACATTCCAAATCCTTGGACCAGCTATCTTCTACTTCCTTCCTTAGGGGCAGAAAGTCAAGCAAACATTTGAGTTGATGCATGAAACTTTATTAGGAAAAAAAAAAAAGAAAGAAACCATCTGATGATATTTATTTGGACCCCCTCCCCACTGCCCGAGGCTCTTCACACAGGCCTGTCCCCTGCTCCCTCTCCAGTCACCTGCTTTCCCACTGTCACTATGCCAGACCCCCTTGCTCACAGGCCCATCTCCCTTGTGAGCTCAAGTGCACTTCCTGCTCCTCTGTCCGATCACAGGCTCTTGCTTACCCACCCTCCTTCTGAGGAAGTGGCATGGGTGATGTGTCAGGGTGACTTACTAGGTGCACCAGGGGTTGGTGGCCTCATGGGGAAAAAACCATGGACACACACTGAAGCCCTGTCCTACTGGTTTCATGTGGACCCGTGGGCTCTCCCAGGAGCCCACCCAATAGTGGGTGGGGCTGTGCCCTTAGAGTACTTGGTCAGGCCCAGCGTTTAACTGGTGGCTGGAAAACCTGTGTATACCAGACTGAAAAGGAGGAAGAACGTTTCTTGTCTTTTTGAGATGATTATGAAAATTTGAGGCAAGTAATTGTGCTGTAAAAGTAGAGCTCTGAATCAGAAAGGTAGGTAGAAGAGTTTTAATCAGTCAGGACCTGGGTTTCAGCAAGAAAACGTGGCTGAGCTCGCAAGGTTGGAGGGGCTGAGAGAACGTGGACCGTTTTAGAAGTTGGTCAAAGAGTATGATGCCTTCAACAAAATGACGTGCCAGATAAACAGCCCGAGTGTCTGTCAAATCAGCATCATGCACAGAGAGAAACTTTCAGCACAAGGTTTCCAGAGTCCAGGAAAGGCCAGAAAATGCAGGACACCAGGTGTCACCGGCAGCCCTTGGGTTAAAAGTCCAAGGAGGTGGTTATTAAACAAGGCCCCCAGAGGAGCAGGAGCCAATGTCAGCTCTGCCTCAGCTGAAGCTCCCTGCGGCTGCACTTACTCAGCTGCAAGTGACCAGGGAAGCTGGCTACCTCCTAGAGCGAGCTTCAGTGGAAGTACACATTAATAAAGAATATGTGTGTATTCCAAACTCACAAATCGTATATATCAAATAGCTCCAGCTTTTTGTATGTCAATCATACCTCAGTAAAGTGGTTTAAAAAATATATGTATGTGAATTTGTGTGCAGTTATAGTTTCTAATATACCCTTTAAATCAATAGTCCAGTGTCAATAGTTACTGATCTCAATAGGTGTTCTGGGGTCCCATGCTAATGCCTTCTGTTGATGGCCACTTGCTTTGCCCACTCTGAACCCCCACAGTGGGCCTTGTAGTTGAGGTCAACCTGATCCTGCTGACCTGCCCCAGTGGCCCTGGGACTTCCTGGGACCCAGGGGGCTTGAAGGCCAGGGGAAGACCCAGGCCCAGGTTAGTCTTCCGGAGACTGCTCTAGAATGGGTCCCTCTCCCCCACAGTCTGCTCCTATCCCAGCTCAGCCTGAGACGGGCCCACTTTCCCGCAAGACTTGGATTAGAGAATTCTTCTATATATGTTCAGAATGGATTTCAACCTCACTCCTCGGAATCTCCTAAGCATCCTACTCTCCAGCTTATGTGACTTCGCAGACCACTGGGCACTAATTTCCAGTGCAATCTTCCAAAGATTGGTCAAGTCTGAACACTTTGGTCCTTTAGCTGCTCCTGAGGCTGTGTAGTAGAGAGGACATGTGGGCTGTAGTCTGAACAAGCTGATGAATCTAGCTGTGGGCCCTTTGGCAAGTCATTTTGCTTTTCTGGGCCTCAATTTTATTACCTGTAAAATGGGAATGTTGTTTCAGATGCCCTCTGAGGTCTTCCAGCCCTAACATTCCGGGATCTTGGGCAAAACAGAAGTCTCAGAGGTCCTGTCCATCACCCCACACATGCCCAGGTGCAGGGAGAAGGGAGTACATGCAGCATCATGGCAGTGGGTAGGACTTTGGGCCAGATGAGTACTTGCCCTTCATGGACTTGGATTTGAGGAGCATCTGTTGGGTGGGTCCTGGTTGGAAGGAGTGAGACAACCTCCCCCACACATCCCCCTGGCTCAGCGATTGCCTCATAGGCTGTTACTTAACTCTCCTTACCACTTTCCAGGGTGGGGCAGGGAAGGGCAGATGCATAGCAGCTGATGCAACAGGCAGATGCAAGCCCGTGTTGTTCTTCGAAGACTGAGCAAAGGTCAGATAGGCTGGGCCAACCTGGGCTGCAGCTGCAAGAAGGCCCTGCTCTTTGCAGAGTTTGAGCTTTGTCTTCTCGTCTTGACTCTTTCTCATTATTATTTAAATGGGGTTCACTCTCTCATAGTCAGAGGCAGTAATTGATACTTTGTGTTAGGATTTACCTGCATCTATTCATTTAGGTGTTCTTGAACCTGTAGGGGCAGAGGACATCCTGGCCTGGCTAGGAATGCGCATGTGCACGTGTACACACGAACACACACACACACACACACACACACACACACACACACCATACACACATATACACCACGCACACACACACGCACACACACACCATACACACACCACAAACACACGCACACACACACCATACATGCACACATACACACACCACACTCACCACACACCACACATACAAACACACCACACACACATCACACACACACCCACATACACTCATCCCACACATACCACATACACAGTGGGGGCACCCAGAAGTGGGGTGACTGTTCTGAGACTCTGCTCTTACCAGACCATGCCTCCCACGATCTCTTCCAGGAGGAAGTGGATCCAGTCCAAAGGACCAGAGAGCTCAGAAGATCTGGAAATTTCCTCTGTATAGCCAAAGCCTCAAAATATGCCCTAGGGAGTGCCATTTCTATTGGAGGCCCCACCTATTAAATATAAATGAGACTTTGGACTACCTTTCCCATCTCCCAGGGATCTGGATGCCTAGAACACAATAACTCTTTTAAGTTAAAAAAAATGGGGGAATAAAAGAGAAGGTGCATCAAGTCTTTGACAAAAGGAAAGCTGCTAAATATTGTACTCAAACTAGCTTGATAATAAGAAACTATAGTTCTTCCATCACAAATTTCAAAGAACTTTGTGTTACAAAATCTATGCTTCAAGGCTACACACTCCCTGCAAACGGCTCAAGAAGAAAGTCTAAGGTGTAGCTAGGCCCGGTGGCATTGATAATCATCATAACTTCCTTTGCATTTACTATGTGCCAGGCCCCGCGCTAAGTGATTTGCATGAATTATCACATTTCGTCCTCATGAGAACCCGATGAGGTTGTCTCTTATTATCCTTATTTGACCGATATAGGAACTGAGGCACAGAGGTTTAAGTGACTTGCCCAAGGACATAGAGCGAGTAAGTGGTAGAGCCGAGGCATTAACCTGGTTCCCCTGACTGGAGCCTATGCTTGTAACCATCTGGAAAACCCACATACACAAACAGAGAAGTTACGTGGGATAGAATCCTTCAAATTATAAAAAGGATTCACCAGATTGTTCTCTAAATCCCCAATTCCCCTATAACATCAGTCAATAAAATCCATAATTTTATTTTCTGGAGTTTGTTTTATGTCCAATTTTAGGGTTGGAGTACAACACATAGACTTTTGCTCTTTGGGAAGGGTCGTTCCTGAACCTTTCATCAAATCAGTTAATTCTGACATGATTAATGCTGTTAATAGTTCACAATGTACTTATTTTCTTACTGGTATTGAATAACTAAATTTAGAAAGGAGCTTTGGGCAAGGTAGTTTATCACTGAAGTATGAATTTTATAATTATACATTTGTTTGTATATATTTATACATAATCAAATGTAATCAAATGGACAGCCTGAAAGAGGGACATTATAGTATTATCATGGTAGAGCAGGAGTTGGGGGCTTTCTTCTTGCATCAGCCATCAACTTGATTTATAGATGTTTTATCTCATTAACCTTTGTGTCATGGAGCTAATTGGTGACTCTGGGAACTGCAAAACACACTTGAAGCAATCACGTAGCTCTTTAACTTCATTGTGCACCAAATTAAAGTGGACCCAATTATTTCAAATCATAGAAGACATCTTTTGAAAGGCTTTGCCTCCTCATTTGAAATGGCTCAGTGGAATGGAAATCAAACTGCATGTGGACCCTGATTTTCTCTTTTGGCTGCAGAATGTATTACATAAAAGCCATCTGAATTTTTTAACATGCAGATTGTTGTGATTATCCTTGTTTGGGTCAAGTTGTCCCAGGACCCTATGGAGTGTCCTGAGGATCTCTCTGCCTGCCTTCCACCTGCTGGTGAGCATCAGGGCAGCCATGTTGGAACTCAGCCCTGCTCTGGGGGCTGCCACCTTGAGGATGGAGAGGGTCCCTCAGGTACTAACAGTGTCATGGGCATCCTTTTGTTTCCTTTCTCCCTGTTCTCACTTCTGGAACCATAACCCTGAGGCACAAGTAGTACAACCTTTCCTCCCTCCCAGCCTTGTATGGGAGAATTCTGGGATGCTTGCAGCCCTCACTTCCCAATTCTTGTGGCTTAAGGTGAAGGCTAGGATGGATGATAGACATCAAACAGGCTAAATTAATCTACATGAGAAAAAGCACAAAGCTACTGTTTGGGGAGAGAATGGGCTGGGTGCAGTTGTTAAGTGGGACTTTGGGTGAGAAAAAAGGCCACTTTAAGAAACTTAGTAAAGATTTACATTCTTTTTAAGGCATTTGAAGCTCAACGTACTTTTCTTTTGACTAGAACACCACATGAAGATGGACCTTCATATGGGAGAAAGAAGGCTCAGGTTTATTCAAGTTACATTTCAAATAATGTTCTGAGAGAAGAAAGTCATTTGGGTAAAAAAATCTAATAAGATGATGACTTACAGTGGGGTGTTCTGAATTTGCATGGCCTTAGAACAGGACAGTGAAGGGTAAGGAGCCGTAAAGAGGGGCCTGTGGGATGAAATGTCATCAGCCCCTTCACCTCCTGTGGATTTGTGGGTGAACTGAGGTTTCTTTTGGGATGCTTTCACACTTGCTAGAGTGCGGTGACACCAAACTCACTTTGTCTCCTTGGTTTAGTCCGAAAATGGACTAGATTGTTAACATACAGAAGGATTGTTTTGTGGGTTCTTGCTCCGAAAGTGCCAAACTGATGTTCTAATGCTGCTTGACATGCCTCCCGGATGCATGACTCAGCCTGGCCCCATGGACCCTCCACACACTCTCCCTCCCTCAAGGGGTGCAGGTGTGTCCCCACCTTTGTCGGACGCCAGGAAACTAACCAGAATCTCCTGGCTCTGATACTTCGGCTCCTGCCTTGGAGGCAAAACAGGGTGAAGCACAGGCAGGCAGGATCCCAAACCACAGAAGCTCAAGTTAGGTCATCCTTGTGAACATGACAACTTGCTGTCTCTCTGGGTCAACAAAAAGAAACATAGACCCATTCAGAAATGGCTTTAAAAGACTGCGAATTTGCACGACTATGGTGACTTGCCATGGAATGCTCTTCCAAAGCAACTGAGAAAGTTAATTTGTCAGTCATTCTCACAAGCCAAGAAAGGTACATTCACACCGGTTTATAGCAGGGCAATTGAGTACAGGAGTTTAAATCACTCGTCTGGTCGCCAGTGAGTACAACGTCTGATTTATTGTTCTCTCCTCATGAGGCACCTGGCAGTTTGTAGAACCGCCTTCCGGGCAGGCACCATCTTTTGAGCCCCTGGAGTAACTTCAGAGACATGGGATTGTCCCTCTGTGGGACCAGGCTCTCTGGCACAGTTAGAAATCAGATTGAGGATCAAGTTAATGAGGAGGAAGCGGGCATGAAAATTTATTATTCCTTTGAAAATAGTTATTCATGGGTACGTTGCTGTAACTGGTGTGACCCTTAACACGGTCATTTCATGTGACCTTAAATGTGGGACCCAGCCCAAGGTGGAGGTAGATGGGCCCTTGGGAATGCCAGTTACTGTTTGCTCAGTTCACTCGTAAATGAAATTGCCTGATAAGAAAAATGGCCTGCTGTAGAAGACATTCTCTCATGTTTGCAGTGTATTTAAAATAATCATTAGGAATAAGGGCCTAGCGTTTTAAAGAAACTGTCACAAATCTTCAGCCCAATTTTTTCCTAGGGCAGGATGAGAATGCACTTATTTTGGCTGAAATCCTAACTTCTACTGTCGGGGTTATCCAGAAAGTCTGGATAATGCTACACACAGGAAAAATAAACTGGCACCCCTGACGAGTAGGAATAATCACTTCAGGTATGAGTTAGTGATCCATTCCTCTAAGGCAGCGGTTCTCAACCTGTGGGTCGCGACCCCTTTGAGGGTCGAACGACCCTTTCACAGGGGTCGCCTAAGGCCATCGGAAAACAAAAAGATATTTACATTATGACTCATAACAGTAGCAAAATGACAGTTATAGAGTAGTAACGAAAATAATTTTATGGTTGGGGGTCACCACAACATGAGGAACTGTATTAAGGGGTCGTGGCATTAGGAAGGTTGAGGACCGCTGCTCTAAGGCGAGTTAATAACACACGCTGCTTTTCCCCCAACCTGCTTATATCACATGGAATTTGGACTTAACCCACAAGCGCCATACTGGTTGCCTTTGACCTCAGGATAGGTCTTATTGACAGAGGAAAGAGGAGAGTACTAGAACTGGTGCTGAGTGTATTCAATTCTACTCATTAAACACATGTCCGAGGCAGCTTCATGGGATCACTCCTACAGACCAGGCATTTCTGGACCTGGATCTTCTCTGGCCACCTACCTCCCCATTGACTGGTTTGGACCCTCATTCTTGTAGCAGACCTACCTGAGAAGGCCACTGTATTTCCTTGGCTGTATTTCCATATAGCCTTTTAATCTTCACAGATGAGACAACTTAACATGCTCCTGACTCACGGGGCCATGAGTCCTGCTCTGTGCCAGCATCAGGATGAATCTCATTCTGGGCAGAGGGCTAGAAAGACCTTGGCCCTAGTATTTAGCATCAAGCAATGGTGGTTACTGGCCCTACTCTGGCCCCATGGCCTGGCTCCAGAAACTGGACTCTTACTGTGTCTATTCACTTGACATATATTTATGGAGCACCTACTATGTTCCAGGCCCACAAATATGACAGCAACTAAAACAGATGGCAATTCCTACCCTTTTTTAGGTTCTTCATTTTAAAGAACTGAGTCTTAACCTCCCGTTCCGAGGTATCAACCTTGGTTCCCTGATCAGTAAGTTGTTTCTTCTAGGACAATGTTTCTCAGTCTATAATGTGTATGCAAATCACCTGGGAATCTTGCCAAGCTGCAATTCCGATTCAGTGGATCTGGGGTGGGGCCTAAGAGTCTGCATTCCTAATAAGCTACTAATTGATAACTGCTGCTGCTGCTGCTGTTGCCGCCGCTAGAGATGCTGCCTGAATTCCACTTGGAGTGGCAAGGATGTACAGCTGGCAGCATCCTCACCACCTTCGAGTTTGTTAGGAAAACAGAATCTCGGGCCTCCCTTCAGAACTGCCCGCTCAGAATCTGCCCTTTGACAAGGTCCCCAGGACTTGGGAAACAGTGATTCCCAAAGCACATGAAACCTCAGAAGCACCAGTATCCGAGGACACCCCTCCCTCACCCACCGAATCACATTATCTGGTGGTGAGCACCCCAGGTGATTCTGGTGGATACCGGATTTGAAAACCTCAAAGAGCATTCTCGAAGGGCACTTTCCTAGGTTCATGGGACTGCTTGATGGAAAAAGCCTCCGAGGTGATCTGATGATAATTATCCCAGATTGTGTGCTCCTCCCAAGTTATTATCACACAAGTCGCAGGTAAGAAGCCAAGGCCAGGTTCTTGCCCAGGGTCACATGGCTAATAAACAGCGGAGTCAGGCCTCCAGTGCATGTATAGTTTTTCCACTACAGCTGCCTCTCCTGCCGCTGCCATCCAGCCTGGCTTCCCACCCACCTCAGGAATGCCTCTCCTTGACCATGACCCAAATCTTCCCCTCCCTTATCTGAGCGTTTCAGCCCATTACCTGCAAACCTCCGCACCCTCACAGCTGCTTTTCTTCAGCATCCCCAGATGCCATCCTCTCCCCACCCACGTCACACACCAACCAAACCACACGTTTAGTTGGTCGATTTCCCCCAAAGCCTGATTCTGTCAGCCTTTTGATAATGTTTGCAGCCCTTCTTGGGGCAAGTGAACTATGTGGGCGGGAAGGGTGTTGTCTGCCGGACTCCCATCCATCTTTCAAGGAAGGCAATTAAACTTCCTGCTCTTTGTCTTCTGTTGCAGCCTCTTTCGCTAAATGTTCTGCCGTCTTCTGGAATGTATGTGAGCCCCTCCTCTCTTTGCTTACAGCTTCAAGACTTCCTCATTCTTTCAGATTGGCCACTTTCTCCTCTCCTGTCTGTCCAGGTAGGTGCTGCTCACTGTGCCAAGTTCAATGGACATACCTGGAATTTGTGATCTAAGTTAGGGTTCTTAACTTGGAGTCCACAAATCTCTAGCCCAATACTTTCAATCTTGAGAGTACACTAGACTCTCCTAGGGAGTTAAAAACAAACAAACAACAAAAACAACAATGCCCAGACCTCACTCAGATCAATTAAAAACTTGGGGGGGGGGTAGGAGGCAGGCATCAGTGATTTAAAGCTCCCCAGGTGACTCCAAGGTGCAGTCAAGGTTGAGAGCACTGGAGAGTCTAGGTGAAATTGTTTCTGGATGGGCACATGTACATTTCCTGGCAAAGCTAAGACACAGCTTTTAGCAGATTTTCAAAGGCTTCTTATGACACTTCTCCATCTCTTTCTCCCCCTCTATAAAGGCTCAGTGACTGGTCTAAGATGATGAATAACCAGGAAGGACTTACCGATTATTAAGGAAACACCAAGTACATGTGCTAACTAAATAAATAGGCATTAACATGCAGAGCAGAAGAAGTGCCTATTGTAGCTTCACAAGTGAGGGGACCTTGGGAATGCTGTGCTCCATGGAATGGGAGAGTCCCTGCCTCTCTTCCTATTAGCTGGGAAAATGGTGTGATTTCAGATGCTGCCACTGGAGATCTGGTCACATCACGTACCTCCCCCACTGCCCAGAGAACCGCGGCCTAACCCCCAGCTACAACATCCTGGTTCCTTTCTTACCTAGCCCCGGTCTTCCTTTCTAGCTCACCTCCCTCATCTTTCACACACTCTAGCCCCAGGAGGATGCTCACTGTTCATTTTTAAGACTCTTCTGTGCCTTTGTTTCTATTCTTTCCCCAGTTCCTCCCACCCTTCTTGCCTCTGGTGACTTGGGTGGGACGTTAGGACTGAAGAGACACGGAAAGGCTGGAGACAGGGTTCCCAGAGTACAGAAAGTGCTCAGTTCATATTGTCAAAGTGAGTGGCACAGCCTCCTCGCTTTAGGAGCTCCTGCCTGGGGGAGCCGGGGATGATATGCAGAGATTCAAAAGCTCTGGCCCTCAGGGGACTTAGATGTGGAGTGGGGGTGGGGAGGCAGAGCAGTGATCCCAGGAGTGCCAGAAGTATAGTAGGTGCTCTGAGAGGAGCCTGTGGAGGGGAGGTGTGGTGTGGGGTGGGGTGGGTAGTGGAGGGTCAGGAGAGACTTCATACAGAAAGGGTCTGATACCCAGCAGGCCCTGTGAGGAGTGATGGGGCTGGATTAAGAGGCTGAGGTCAGGTTATGGAAGGCAATTGAATGCCATCCTAAGGATACCTACTGCACACAGATTGAACCTGGTTGGTGCGCCCTGGTCTTGCCAGCTTTTAATCTTGCTCTCTCAGGAAGTCTTTGCTGGAATGCTAAGCTGGTGAGGCAGAGGACCCAATTTTGAAACTGGCTTATCTGCCTGCAGGTGTCTGAGCTTGTGAAGGTGCCAGCTTTTTGCAAGGAGCCCAGCCTTCTTCTGCACAGTCTGGAGTCTGTGTTTCCCCACTGCCTGTGTTCCCAGGACCCTGGGACAGACAGGTCAGGGAGCCAGGACCACGACCCTGGAGACAAGAACAGACAGGTGGGACATAGGTATACAGTGGGCTGGACAGCAGAGGAGGAGGGGGACAGCCTCCAGATCCCTGGGCTGGAATTCCAGGGCAAAGGGCTGGGACTGCAGTGTGGACCAATGCAGGCACTGTGTCTGAAGCCCAGCAAGAGTAGGCATTCGATAATCGTCTCTTCCTTCATCTTCTTTCCTGGGCTGAGAATCCAGGTTAACCAGCTGTAACGGTTCCTCCCTTCAGCAACCCCCCACCCCCAAAGAGGATGGGTGCCCCTCCCCCAAGGAGCACACCCTTTCTACTTGGGCTGCCAGGGCGTTCTAATTGTTCTGTACTTTAATAAGGCATAGAGGGCTCATTATGTAAATTCAGGCAAATAAAACCCAAATCGCGAATTACATCTGTATTAATAAACATTTTAATTAACACTTACCAACTGCCAACATTGTGTAAGGTGTAAATAACAGGTGGATGCAGGTGGAAGCAATGAGACTAGAAAGCCACTGCCTCCTTTCTACTCTAAAAATTTCAAGAAACGGTTCATATACTGTCTTGTTTCAAAAGCAAGCTTATCAAGTCTTCTGAACCCTGAAACTAGCGGCAATACACAAATACTTATTGTTTGCCATTTAGATGTAAATATTTATTAATAACTTACCATTTGAATGGTGCCTCTCATCTCTGAGTCATTCATTTATTCACTGAACAGATATTTAATAGCTGTGACAGGCATTGTTCTAGGCACCAGAATACAGCAGTAAGACAAAGTTCCTGATCTTAAGACATTTACATTCTGGTGGACAGACAATAAGGACATCAACAAGTACACAAATAATATGAAATGGCGAGGGGCCGGCTGAGTGGCACGTTGGTTAAGAATTGGCTTGGGACGCCAGCTCTGAGCAGCAGGGCTCCAGTTCAGATCCCACATGTAGGCCAGTGATGCTGCGCCCTCTACAGCTAAGATGGTGAACAACAGCTCGACCTGGAGCTGGGCTGCCATGAGTCGCCGGCAACCGTGTAGGCTGCAGTGAAGCTGCAGTGGGCTGCCATAAGCTACCATGAGCGGCTGGCAGCCAGCATGAGCTGCCAACATGAGCTGCCAACAGCTGCCGTGAGCGGCCGTCCAGTGGCCAGCGACCGATCTGCCTCACCCGGGAAGAGTGCAATGATAATACCAACATGGGCCAGTGAAGCGACATCTTCCACAACTAGACTGAAGAACAAAAAAGGACAGCAGCTTATCTGTTCCCCTTCCCCGATTCCCCAATGCTGTTTCCCTCCCCAAATTCCCCAATAAAATCTTAAAAATAAAAGTGAAATGGTAATAAGTGCTATAGAAAAATATAAAGCAGGGTAAGGAGAATAGGGAATGTGTGTGACTGTGTGTGTGTGTGTGTGTGTGTGTGTGTGTGTGTGTGTGTTGCTTTTATAGAGTGGTCACCTAAGGCCTTACTGATTAGGTGACATTTGAGTGACAGGATTTACTGATGACTTAGATTTAGGATGTGAAAGAGGTGTCAGGTTGGCTCCCAGGCTTTTTACCTGAGCCATTGGAAAAATGGAATTGCCATATACATATAGGGGAAGCCTGTGGGAGTGGGGTACAGAGGAAGTTTGGGAATTTTGAACATGTGACGTCATGTAGGCTGTTAAATACACCAATCTGGGGTTCAGAAAGGTTGGGACTGGAGATATAAATTTGGAAGTCTTCAGTCTGTAGATTTTTAAAAACCAGGAGTGTAGGTTGTGACCATCAAGGGAATGAGTGTGGACAGAAAAGAGATCCAACGCCTGAGCCCTGGACACACCTCCTCTGCGAGGTGCATGAGGGGAAAATGGAGAAAGAATTGCTCATGAGGTAGGAGGAGAAGCAAGATAGTGGACACCTGGACACCATGTGAAGAGTTTCAAGGAGGACAGCGTGAGCAGCTGTGTAAAATGACACTGGGTGACGCTGGGTAGAATGAGGCCCCAGAATTGCCCAGGGGATTTGGTATCACGGAGGTCACTGAGGGTTCTATGGCGAGGAGGAGGGATGGAGGCGCAAGTCTGATGACAGACTCTCAGGGAGAGATGCTGTCTTAGGCTGTTGGGGCTGCTATAATAGAATACCATAAACGGGAGTTTATTTCTCAAAGTTCTGGAGGCTGGAAGTCAGAGAGCCAGCATGTTCCGAGGTTCTGGGGAAGACCTTCCTCCAGATGGCAGACTGCCAACTTCTTGTAGTATCTTCGTACGGTGGAAGGGGTGAGGGAGCACTCCCGGGTTTATTTTTTTATAAAGGCACCAATCCCCTTCATGAGAGCTCTGCCCTCCTGACTTAATCACCTCCGCAAAGGCCCCACTTCTGAATACCATCACTTTGGGAATTAGGTTTCAACATATGAATTTCAGCATTCAGTCCATGGCAGATACTCTATAATCTTGGTCCTTAATTATTTCTGAAATGCTGTTTTCTGTCTCTGAGGCAGTCCTGGTACCAAGTGGTCTTCTGCTCCAGGCTATTCCCGCTGTTGCTGATAAGGTGCTTGCAGGGTGATCTCCTGCCTGGACGAGGCCTCTGCATGGTCAAACAGCGTGGGAAGGAAGTACATAGTGGGAAATACAGCAGGAAGCTCCAGGGCCCTGTGGGTGGGGTTTGAAACCTCAAAGTAGAATCCAGAGCAATGGGGACGGAAGAGAATGTGACCATTCTATAGTCCAGAGCTTCTGTGGCCTGCGGAGTCCAAGAACATCCCTCAACACATGAAGCTTTATTTTACATTGTGAACTCCCGATACTGATTTCATTTGAATGACAATTCCATGGTTTAAAATAAAGCTTGAAATCCATTAAAATCTAGTCCAGTGCATCAGACTGTGGCTTCTACATATCACCACTTACAAAAAGGAACCAGAGTACACTGAAGAAATGGCTGATTTGGGAAAATTTGACCATCAAAAAAAAAAATGACCACGATTGATAAAACAATGAATAAAAATCCATTACAGTGATACTAAAAATAAAATTACAAAAAGGAGAAAAACCC
>NW_017731350.1:1776050-1781356 GCF_001890085.2 Hipposideros armiger | reverse complement strand
GGGATCCGAACCGGGGCCCTCTGGCGTCCCAAGCCAGCTCTTAACCAACGCGCCACTTGGCCGGCCTGCACTTTTGTTTTTTAATCAGAGCCTTTGCCAGGACTAACGTCAACAAAAAATTTAATATGACAGTCGTGTATTTTAACTCACGTTTTTGGGGATACATTCTCAGGTCTTCTTTAACATGGGAACTGCAGATATAACTGCCATTAGATGGTAACGAGGGTTAAAAAATGTAGAGTCCTCATGTAAAGATTAGAACATACTTTATTAGTCCTTCAAGGATAGACTTTCAAAATGTTTGATTCTAATAATCCCATGCTGTGAGTAGACGAGTTACTTTTTACTTGTAAATGTAACTGGGCTATGTGAAATTTGATATCAGCTAGTCAAAATTTTAGAGTTTCAGTTATGAATGAAAACTGTCTCAATTCAACACTTACTACCCCCATCATGAATATGCAGGGTGTGTAGATAAAAGCTTTCTATCAGCTAACTATATGAAAAGATAAACGCTGTAATAACTCCCATGATCCAAAATGGGCAATACCAAAAGACTAGCTTCCCCTCAAGAAGAAAAATTTAAGATCTATGAAAAGGACAACAAATACTACTAATAAAAAAATTGTATTTACTTAGAAGCATTCAGAATGCCAACAAAACGGCTGCAATTTTTTTGCAATTATAGAATGGTATTCATTTAACAACTTTGCATAAGCTGCATCAGACACAACTGAAGATGAAAAAACTACCATCTCCGTATATAACCAATTTGCATTCCTACCAACAAGGACTAGCTTTAAATTTCCATGCCAACTGACAACCCNCTGTGTTCTTTTCTTGTAAGTCCTCTTAAAGAATTTCCTAGATAAGAAACCTTACCCTCTTGAACGCCTGAAGTTCTTGTTTGCCAGCAGCTGAGCCGCACAAGGTAAGAAGGATTTGGGCACCTACAGAATGCTTGGTTGGTGGAGTCAGGTTATGGGAAAGTGAGGAGGAAAAAAAAACCCCCCAAACATTAGAGATACAAAGGGCAAGGACAGTCCTAATTTTAAAAATTGAATTGAATTACATTGGAGAGCTAAATTTTCTTTTACTTTCAGTGAGGATAATCCATAACAATGAATCTTATTTCACATGTTTGTAAGATTTAATATATTGATTAAATCACAGGTTGGAAAAAAATCTACAAGTCCTGATGATTACGTTGGGAAAGAGGTTTTGGATGAAGTCGGTGGTGTTGAAGGAGCCCAGGTTCCTTGCAGAGACATGAAGAATTGAAGATGGCAAAGTTGTAGGTCCCAAAGTCTAGTGGGAAAGGCAAGAGTTTTTGCAGTCAGACAAGATCTGGGTTCCAATTCTGACTCTGTCATTGACTACTAGTTTTGTGACGTTAAGCAATTTATGTGACAACTCCCAATGTCAATTATTCGTACCCTATGGCCGGGTATTGTGCTAGGTGCTTCGACATAGCAGTTATTAACAAGGCGCACAAGGATCTGCTCTCCAAGAAACCCATTTAATTAAGAAATAGGGATATTCAGGTGGTCTTCCTAACTCTGACAGGAAGTAGATCTTAACCAGGTGGCATTGGGTCAGGGGAGGCAAAAGAAGCCAACATTTTAAGGAAATATGCGGAAACCTGATAGCCCGGAGTGGGTCAGGAACAGAATTCCTGTACATTTAATGCAGGTGGTTGCGATTATTTAGTGAAACTACGGAAAGCACGTAACTCTGACCCAGATGCAGGAATCAGAGCCTGGGGCGCCAACCCTAAACGCTAAACAAAGCCTCCCTCTAAAAGGGAAGGGGATTCCAACCGCCCCCACCACGAAAGCAAGACACCTGGTGTGTAGAGCACACAGGTAAGAAATGAGGGCGGGGAGTGAAGTTTATACCGGAGGGGGCGTGGCTGCGGGCTACTCCTGGACGTCCTCTTCCGGAACTGGCCTGTGCCCCGGAAGCAGTTGTTTGTTGAGGGACTCTGGGCCCGTTACGGATAGTGCGGGGGTTGCTGTCGCAATGTTCCTGTCCGCGGTCTCCTGTAAGTGGGAAATGGAGGCGGCGGCGAGGGCGGGAGTTCGTGACAGGCAGGCTCCAGGACTGTGCGGGGTGGGGTGTGCGCGTCGGCCGGGAGGCTGCCGCTGCGGCCCTCCCTGGCCATCAGGACTACAGCGTCCGGCATGCCCCGCGGCGCGCCTCGCTTTGGGGCGAGTGGAGCTTGGGCTCCGCTGGGCTACTTCGGGATCCGAACGTAGAGTCTGGTCAGCGGGCTTGGGGCCCTTTTCCCGCCTTTGGTAGGGATGTGTGAGAATCACTGGACGTGCGAACTAGGCAAGACCTCATACTTCTAGTCCACTCGTTTCGAACTCTATATAAAGATTAGAAAACGGCCTCCGAGAGGGGCAGTGATTCACCCCAGGTCATACGCCTGGGCTGTGGAAGAAGTGCCCTGACTCCCAAGACAGTGCTCTTCCCTGCATCAGCTGACTTCCCGGCTAGATTTAGTTTCCCTCCTCCACCTGCTGTGATGCGGTTTGCATGGGTTAACTTGTCAAACAAGAGACTTGCACCAGTGCAGTAATTCGCACCTTAGAAGGGGAGCAAATGGAGCAGATATTACTCTAGAGCAGCGGTTCTCAACTTGTGGGTTGCGACCCCTTTGGCGGTAGAACAACCCTTTCACAGGGGTCGCCGAAGACCATCGGAAAACAAGAAGATATTTACATTACGATTCCTGACAGCAAAATTACAGTTATAGAGTAGCAACGAAAATAATTTTATGGTTGGGGGTCACCACAACATGAGGAACTATATTAAGGGGTCGCGGCATTAGGAAGGTTGAGAACTGCTGCTCTAGAAAGATTTAAAAGGCGACCAGTCCATCTGAAAAGCACTACATCCAGAATTGTGTTGGTCTGATTGGATCTTTTTATCTTCCTTCTATAAAACCCTAAGGAGATCTCTAATAGCTAGGGAATAGTTACTTGAGTGACAACCATGGCATACTTCATGATGTGAATTTTTTTTGGTTATTAATGACATTTATATGAACTTTGCATAAGAAAGATACTAAATTGATATTTTTCTTTTCTCTTCCAACCTTTCCTTGCTACAACAAAGTTGCCAAGAGCAAGTCAAAGTAAGTAAAAGTTTTTAAAACTTGTTTATGTTAATTCGTTAGTTCCGCCGATGCCAATACATCCTGATATTAAACTAAGCATTTGGCCTCGATTTTCTGAAAGTTGGCTTGAGGACTACTTACTTGATGAATCATTTTGGCCCTATGAACTTTTTCAAAAAGTATTTTTCCACCTGCCCAACTGACCTACTTAAGTGAGCATTCACATAATTGACTGAAAGGAGCTCTTGCCGTCCTGTTCCTAAAGAAGCCATCAGGGTCCCCATGCTCTCTTTGGATTACCATTAAATTTCTGTTCACTCAAATTGAGGACCAGAGGCCATTTGTCTGGAGCTTACTACAAGAATCTCGCAGAACAAGCTGTGATTTGATTCAACCACAGAGCCTATTTTAATTGAGTTTTGTAATCCTTTGCATTCATGGTATATGCATTTCAAAAAGAGCAAAGACTCCATGATGTACCAGAGAGACTATAAATACCGAACTGGTATCTTAAAATAAATTTTATAGATGGTAAATGAAGTAAGATTTGTTTGTATTTAGGGGTGACCAGTTAGCTCAGTTGGTTAGAGTGTGGTGCTGCTAACACCAAGGTTGCTGGTTCGATCCCCGCATGGGCCACTGTGAGCTGCGCCCTCCTTAAAAGAGTCAACTGTTCCATTGTAGCATGAAAGCAATGTGTAACCAAGGACCGTGGCTGTTTCCCAAAGATTTGTTTGTATTTAAAATGGAATATTCTAAAGCAGCCTTTGCTTACCATCCAAGACATATCACAAATCCTTAAAATTAGTTTTTTTTGGATGAAAGTTAATGAAAAACATGTATACTGGTGTCCCCCCCAATGTCTTTTATTGATTGATACAGCTTTTCCCATAATCCAGTTATTTATATTAGAATCCCCCACCTCTAGGCCCTGTAGGAATCTCCCATGTCTTCGACTTCTTTAGAGCTACTCCCTTCCTGTCATTTATTTTTATACCTCTTAGGACATTTGTCACATGTCTTGCCTTATAGACCTTCTGTGCACAGCTCACCTTCCATACATACTATGCTGTTAGTTCCTCGAGGGCACAGGTGCAACGTTAATAGAGTTTTGCATTTCTCACAGTGCTTTCCACAGAGTTTGCACGTAATAGATTTTTGTTAAACCTTTTGAATGAATGAGTAATTACTGTCTCTTAATCAACAAATATTGTATGCCTCTTAAGTATGAGGCACTGTGTTAAACATTGAAAGGGATGCAAAGATGTGTAATATATCTTAGATGCTGCAAATTCTTTTTGGAATTAGATGAGACATAAAATAGCATGGCCCACATAGGGAGACAAGACACATGGAAAAATAACAAACAGTACAAGGTATTAAAAGATCCAGTGAGGCAAGACATGAGCTTTATGCTTTGGAAAACTATACCTTAAAGGAAATATGTAGAGGAACAGGATTTTGTATATTAGCAATATAAAGGTTCCAATCCCTTAATTTTGTCCCTGATTTTACTTTTTTTTTTTTTTTTGCAATTATTAGTTTATTAGTATCACCCAGGACTCAGATGTTCAGTATTCCTCCTGAATTACATAAACAAATGGAAAGAATTCAAGTTAAAATTATATAACAAAACAGCATTCCATCACAAAAGAATGTAAAATTACAAGAACGCCATTTTAAAACACTGGCACTTTAAGAAAACCAACATCCCCAAACCACAAAATTGCCAAATTTGTCCCTAAACTGCTAAGCAGATGAACATATGACCTTAATGAAAGAGTGAGTTTTGTAAAGAAAAATCAAGTTCAAAGAAATTGGACAATTCATACGGAGATACAAAATTTAAGTGTTTTCTTCCCTCATGTCTCTTTAATTTATAAATGGGCAAAACACAATATAGGAAAATATATTGGATTTTAAATGTTGCATACCATCTTAAAAGTTGGCCCAGTTATTAATAATTAAAAATGTCTTTAATGGAGTCTCATTTCCAAAGCCATCCATATTTGAATAAATAGAAGACATTTACAGCCAACACTTTTGTTTTTTTAAAAGATTTTTATTGGGGAATTGGGGGATGGGAACAGCCCTGGAAATTGGGGGAAGGGGAACAGACAAGTTGCTGTCATTTTGTTCTTCAGTCTAGTTGTGGAGGACGTTGCTTCACTGGCCCAAGTTG
>NW_017731350.1:1678458-1774665 GCF_001890085.2 Hipposideros armiger | reverse complement strand
CTCCTCCTCCTCCTCATCATCTTCAACTTCCTCCTCCTCTTCCTCTTCGTTTCCTCCTCTTCCTTCGTTTTCTTGCTCTTTTCAGCCCTGACAGCTCCCTTTTTGGCCGTGTCAGGCTTTCCTGTAGCTTGGTATACAGTAGTATCCTGTTCGTAGTTTCCCTTCAGCTCAGCAGCCTTCACATAAGGCTGCCTCTCATCTGCAGCAGTGTCACGCCCCAGCTCCCCTAGCTTCTTTGCAGCATCACCAATGGGTAGGAAGGTATACTCTCTGATTTTTGAGAGATACTCAGAACAAAACAAGGAAAAGGCCTCTAGGGTGCCTTGGAATCCTTGAACTTCTTTTTTGTTTTCCCTTTAGGAGGGATGAAAGTTTTCATTTCTCTTTCATATCAGGCCTTGTCCACTTTTGCCATGTCTTCAAATTTTCCATTTTCTTTAGCAGACATGGTCTTCCACCTCTCTGAGCACTTAGAAAATCCTGAGAAGTTGACTGAAGCATCTAGGTGCTGCTTGTGCTCCTCCTGGCAGGTTTGCACAAAGAATGCATATGATGACAGTTTGCCTCTCGGCCTCTTTGCCCATGTTTAATTATTTGTCCTCAGTGAGCAGAGTCGCCCAGTGCCCGTCCTGCTTGCACGTGCCCCTGTGCTGCCTCTATGGAGCTCAGTGGACTGCAGTGGCCGTCCCTGAGTTTACTCTCACTGCTCATCCCTGGAAGATGGGGCTCTTCTGAGACGGCCATCTTCGTGATTTCCTGACTGGCCAGTTAGAGTTACCAGTACTTTTGTATTTCCCCTCCTGCCTTCTGCTGCTTCTGAGAGCGGGGTGTCTGAGCCTTCCCACAGTGTAGTTTGGTTGTTCTCATTGCTTTGGTTAGGTCATTACCAAGGCACTGTGTGTAATGGAACAAACCTTGGGAATCAACTGCTGAAATTGTGATTTATGGAAAATGTAGGCTGTTTTAGACCTGAACCTTCTTAGGGCCAAGTGATGTCCCACAGCTAATATACTGTGCAGGGTTCTCAGACTGTGCCATCCTCTGTGACTGATGTTAGCCTATTTCTTCAGCTTGTAACAGCTTACCCTTTAATCCTAGGACTATTCTGGTGAAAATGGTGAGCCAAGCGGGGACAGGTTACTCCTTCAACACTAAGAGAGGCCGACTACGGGAGAAACTGACTCTACTGCATTATGATCCAGTTGGTAAGATTCAGGCAGTTACTCTGTAATAAATTCAGATGCTTTCAAGGCCTGTTGCTCTTTCCAGACTGATGCTGAGTATCTGGCAGATTTGTGGCCCTTTTGACACTATAGCATTCATTTAGCAAGTGTGTATTGAATGTTTACTATAGTGCCACTTACTATACAATGTGCTGGGATGGCCTAAGACACAAGACATGCTCAGGTTCTGTACTCTTGGCATGTGCAGTCTGATTTGGAAGGGAGAGGAAAAAGGAAAAAAACGACAAATTATGCTAAGTGCTATGAGAGAAGCAAGCTGGATGCTGAGATATAGGATAAAGTTGGGGTGGGTGTATTTCAACTTTATCTTGTCCTTTAGATAGGATAGATCAGGGAAAATCTCTAGTAGGAGATAGGTAACCAGAGATCTGAAGGTGAGAAGAGCCAGGTAAGGAGAACAGGCGATCTTGTTCTGGAGATAGAAGAGTGTCTTGAGAAGGGGAAGGACTATTCTTCGGGGATAATTTGTCTAACAGTGGCAATAATTAGGTCCAGATTGGAGTCTAGGAAGTATGGTGTCTATATATTAGTGCAGGCGGGTAGGAAATGTCATTTTCTATTTTGAACCATCTTCTAAAATAGTATAATGAATGGTAAGTTTAAATGGTCCCAGTGATAGAAGTGTTTGTCCAAAAGGGATAGGTGTTCCCAAGGCCAGATTACCTGCTTACAAACAAGAGTCAGCACCCGATTGCTATTGGTGGAAGCCCCTGTGTTTGGATTTCATAGGCAGATTTACGCACAATAAACTAACAAATTATTTGTTGTAAAACTTTGGGCCATTCTTTCCTTTTTCTGCCTTTGCTTGCAAATAGCCCCTTTGTAATTGCTTCTTAATCAGGGCTGCACTAGAGCTTCCGGGTTGGTGAGCATGTGGAGATCCTGGGAGAGTGGCATGCTAGGAGAGGGCCTAGAAGCTCTGGCCCTTTTCCCATGCCGTGCCCTTGCGTCACTTCCATCTGGCTGTTCCTGAGGTACTGTCTCCAGGAAGATAGTGTCAGAACTGAGTTGACTGATAAGACACGCAGTTGGTGATCAGAATTGGAATTGGTACCAGCATCTTATTTCTCAAAATCCGTCCATCAGATAACGAAAGACAGGCACTTAACTTCATAATCAACTTTCTCATTAAGAACAAGAACTCATAGACTCTCACTTATGGCCAAGATGGAGTAATAGGGACCGAATTTACCTTCCCACCTGAAACAACAACTAAAAAAGGACAATATAGGCAACAAAAGACAGTGATCCCTTAGAGAAAGGAAACAAACTGTGCTTGTGAATACTCAGACAAAATGGAAAATTCTGTCTTCTTTGCTTACCTACACAAGTCTTCATGTCTTCAGATGCTCTGATTCCATCATAACAGGAGCACCTGCACTACAGGCAAGTTGTATCCCATTTTATAGATGAATCTGGGGCCAAGGATCTTTTTTCTTTTTGTATTTTGTATTTTTTATGGGCCCCCAGGCACAGTGGAGCAAGGCCCCACCCCCATGACCTCCTTTTTCCTTACTCGCCTCCTTAAAGACCCAGCTTCACACACAGTCACATTCTGATTTCCTGCGGGTCAGGACTCCAGCATAGGGCTTTTGAGGAGACACAACTCAGCCATAAGAAAGCTTTTGTATCAGCCACTCAGCCAAGGCATCCCCACTCTCACTAACGCAGCATCTTTGCGCCCACTTATCCCGGGTTGCCTCTTGGGACCTGCGGTTGGGGGTGAACACATTTGGTGTCTCTGCAGGCATCGCCGGGTCCTCCTGCAGCTACCGCTGATAATGTCTGACCACAGCAAGTGGCTTCCTTCCCTAGGCCTGAGCTTTTCCATCCTCCCAGGGGACAGTTCAGGGGCCCACGGGCCTCATCACCCCTCCCACTTCGGGCCTGGTCCTTGCTGTCCTTCCTGCCTGGGACAGGGATGCACTCAGCACTACACATGCTCAGATACTTTCCCCTGGGGCCAAAGATCTTAATCAAGGACACGCAGCTAAAATATGTGACAGAGTAAAGATTTGAACTCAGGGTGGTCTGACTGCATAGCCCGGGCCCTGAACCACTCTATGTAGGGACGTGTTATAGAGAGAATTCACAGGAGGCTAAAGCCTCCTTAATGCTGCAGGACCTCGGGCCGGGCATTAGCACGAATCCTGGCTGCCAGTTATGTTGATAGATGCCTTCAGGGTTTATTAAGAAGGTCTCACAACCACTGTTAATTATGCTGCATTTTTCAACGTCTAAGAAATAAAAAAAAATAAAGCATCTTCCAAAAAAAGGGGCTGTACCAGTGTGAGGAGGCATTTTAAAAAGGCTCTGAGATGCACAGTTTTCAGCTTAAAATTGTGTAAGTTCCACTCTTTAACAGAAATAAAATTTCCTGCTATTTTTATGGCCATTTCTGGTCATTCTTTATTATAATAAAAGGGAATTCTAGGTTTGTTCCTGGTGATTAGGAGTCTCAATTTCAGGATGATACTGCTAATTGTGGAACATTACAATAAGGTATGTATCTCAGTCCATTTGGGTTGCTATAACAAAATACCTCAGGCTGGGTGGCTTATAAACAACAGAAGTTTATTTCTCAGAGTTCTGGGGCCTTGCAGGTCCAAGATCAAGCTACCAGCATGGTCGCTTTCTGGTGAGGGCCCTTTTCTGGTTCATAGCCTGTGGCTTCTCGCTGCGTCCTCCCATGGTAGAAGGGCAAGCAAGCTCAGTTGGGGTTTCTTTTCCAAGAGCACTAATCCCATGTATGAAGACTCTACCATCATGGCCAAAGCACCTCCCAGAGGCCCCACCTCCTAATACCATCATCTTTGGGGGTTAGGATTTCAACATATGAATTTGGGGTCAGGGGGCATACAAACATTCAGACCATAGCAATATGATACTGGATTGCTGTGGTGTTTTTCTCCCTCTGATGTCTTTGTATCAGTCGGTGAAAACTTAGTGGTGAACTTTATAATAAAGTACAGGCATACCTTGGAGACATTCCAGGTTCGGTTCAAGACCACTGCAATAAAGAGAATATTGCAATAAAGTGAGTCATGCGAACTTTTGGGTTTCCCAGTGCATATGAAAGTTATGTTTATACTACACTGTAGTCTATTAGGTGTACAATAGCATTATGACTAATAAAAACAAGGTACATGCCCTAATTTAAAATACTTTATTGCTATGAAATGCTAACCATCATCTGAGCATTCAGGGAGTCATAATCTTTTTGCTGGTGGAGGGTCTTACCTTCAATTTGTAAAAAATGCCAATTATCTGCAAAGCGCAGTAAAGTGAAGTGCGATAAAATGAGCAATACCTATTGTTTTCCTAGCATTTTAGCTTCTGTAGAGTTTTTTAGGAACTTGTATATTAAAAAATGTTGATTAAATAACCTCTATGATATTCTTGAAGTATGAAAATGTATTGAAATTTTCATCTTTACTTAGTACTGAGGGACAGTTGGCCCTCCATACCCATGGATTCCACATCCATTGATTCAACCAACTGTGGACTGAAAATATTTGAAAAAAAGTTACCCCCCCCCCCCAAAAAAAAAGTCATGTGTTTGCTGTCATGTACTATGTAGTTAGGCCTATGATGATTGTGTCTGTACTAAACATGTACAGATATTTTTTTTTACCCTCTCATTCCCTAATCAATGCAGTATAACAACTATTTGTAGAACATTTATATTGTATTAAGTATTATAAGTAATCCAGAGATGATTTAAAAGTATACGGAAGGATGTGTGTAGGTTATATGCAAATACTGTGCCATTTTATAGAAGGCACTTGAGCATCCTTGGATTTTGGTATCTGTGGGGTGGGGGTGGTGGTGTCCTGGAGCCAATCCCCCATGCATATCCAGGGGAGCCTGTTATTAGGAACTTATTATTTGTTAGATTGATTTTAAGTTTTGATATTGGGGAAGGATACAACCATAAACAGCTCTGATCATAAGTTGAAAGTGGGAGAAGAGATATATAAATCTTAAACAGACGATGAGAACTTTTGTGATAAGGAGTGGTCTGAGCCTTGACAGTACAACTTTGTCTTTTCTGAAGAAGAGAATGTTCTGGGACAGCACACTGGCTCTCTGCCCACCTGCTGAATGCCCTGCAGGCTTGCGTGCTGATATTTGTCTTGGGGCCTGCCCATTGCTCAGGGTACCAAATAGCTTGGCAGTTCTCCCAGCAAATTTTACTGCAATGAGTAAATGGTTAGTTTAAGGGTAATGTTTTGTTAGTTTGCTTTACAAAATAAATCAGGTAAGGAAACAGAAAAATTCCTAGTTATTTGAACGTTTCATAGTGTATACTCTATGGCTAGAACTAGTCTCTGTCCTTCCAAACTCCTTTTCCTTATATAAAACTAGATGCAAATTTCTGAGGAGGAAGGATTAAAGGCTGAAGCATGAGCTTATTCAACTTTGTTAAACATAGGAAGGTTTATCATACAGAAAGTGAAAACTTGTCAGTTTTAATTCCTTGGATGACCAAACAAGACAATATAGATGTTAAAGCAGAATAGATTTAGGTTAGATGTAAGGAAAGAGCTTGATAGATTCATTCTTATATGAATTAAGCAGCAACTGTTTTGACAAAATTAATTTACGTTTATGATAGTGGATAGCAGGGTGTCACTTCCACTCAGCTTGCACTAGTGAGTGCTTGCACTGTGCATCTGGCAACAACCCTGGGAGGGAGATGGAGTTATTCCTCCCAGGGACAGAAATTGAATAGAGAGCATTTTGAGAAATTTGCCTAGGGCCTCAGCAGATAAACGGTGGGACCAACGTTTGACCCCAATCTCTCTGGCTCTGGGCCCCTATTCTTTCTATTATGTGGAGCCAAATTAATCTTCCTATTTTTTCTTTCTTAATCAGGACCTTCCCCTGTGGTCGCCTAGCATGCAAAGCCATGAAGCCCCACTGTCATTCCTACCTCTCACCGCCATTCCTCTCCACTAGATGCCCAAAGACTCTTCTTCAACTTTTGTAAACTCCACGCTGCCTAGCACAGTTTGTGGACTTAAGTATTTATTCTTTGAATCAAGGGACCAAATGCAGTGAATGAATCAAAACATTTTCATAAATAAAGCCTTGCTTTACTATTTTACTTCTGTTTAGGGTCATTTAAATACTCTCCTGATTGGTTTACCAGTGAGACAAGTTCCTTTTTTTCATCCATCATTTTAGTTCTATGTAGAAAAACATGGGGGAAATATTTCTTGCAATGAATAATACTATCTGATAGGAAACTATTTTGGTTCTTTACTACCATTTTATATTTGTTCCCCCTTGGACTTCAAAGGCACATCAATCCTACTTATATTTAATATTAGATGATTTGAAGTATATTAAGAATATCCCTATATAATAAATATATTTTATTTTTATTAATACAGATAAAATTCTGATGACTGGTTAATGGTTCTTAAATCTAACTGCCCATTAGAATCATGAGGGTTTAAAAAAATGAAGGCTTCAGTCACACTCTCGATCTGCCGAACCAGAATTAGGGTAGGAGTGGAAGTAAGAAGCAGGAATTTATTTCAGTTAGCTCCCTAGCTAATTATTAATCATAGACAGTTTGGGAACCTCATATACAGAGTATCTACATTGATTATAGAAGAAGAAGAAAAAACTAAGCTAAAATCTCTTTGTATGGTAGGGACAAGTGAGTTGTTATGCCATGGTCCTTTGAGTTCCTGAATCTTCCTAGGTGCATTGTTTGTTTTGGCAAAGAAGTAGGTGGTGTGGTGGGGGTAGGGAAAGGAGAGGAGGAAGAGATAGAGGTATGTGAAGTTCATGGAGTACTATAGGGCATGATGGGAACTATGAAAACCGATTTTCTAGCATCTAGTTTCAAGTCTTTCATCGGGCAGTTGTTGTGGTTTTGTTTCAGAGAACTGAACTCTCTTATAATAATGAGATTGTGGTTATAATATTAATTCTATTACCAAACTAGAAAACCCATATTGGGGTATATGAAACCATCTCTGGAAAGTAAAGGTTTAATGTGTATTTATTCTTTCAGCCAGGCTGCCTTTCCGTGGTCTGCTCAGTTCTTACTGCTCTTTTTCTGGAGTCCAGCTCTAGTCTGTTCTTGCTTACCTCCTACAAGAGTGCATGTTAATTGGGTGAAGACATTGAGTGTTTCCTATTTTTTGCCCATAATTTGCTTTTTTAATTTGAATATTTCCCATTGGTTGAAATGTGACCTTGTGGGGACCAAGGATGCCACGGGTTGGCTGGTGGACCTTCCCTTGTTTTCCTTACCATTTTCTCCAGTCTTTGGCCTCTGGGATTGAGGAACTGAGTTTGCAAGTCAGCTGCATCCTCATGTCACAGGAAGATAAGAGAAAGGGAAAGACTCATGGTGCGATATGTATTTTTATTAGACAATGGTGATGATACTTTCTAGTTTTCTGCCATAATCTTCTCTTCTCCTCCTATAGTGAAAACAAAAGTCCTCTTTGTGGAACAGAAAAAAATACGCTCCCTCTAAACAATGGATTGAAAATGAATTTGATTTATAAATGAGAAGACTGAGGGTGGGATCCCGATTCAGAAATTCTGCAGCATGTAATAAAAGAAGAGGAAATGACACGGAATCACTGCCTCCTGTGATTTGAAGGCCATTGTGAAGGCAAACAATGCAGTGAAAGAAAGTTCTTCATATTAGGACATACATCATTGCATCACATTTATTTATCTTTCTGGATATTTTTATAGCCCTTAATAAAAATATTAAAATAGCCTGAGCTATTGTCTCTCAGTGGTGTTTTCCCCCACTATTTGAAATGAAAAACACAACTGCCGAACTAAAAAATAACCATTGTTTCATGTAATGAAAGAAAATTTTCCATAATGAGACTTGTGTAAGAGTTTCCAGGCTGCTCCTCCTTGTACTTCATAGAAAAGGCAGAGTCACACCCCATCCAGAGTGATCTTGAAACAACTGTCATGTAATAACCGATGGCAGAGGTGAGCAGCAGTAAAGGGAGCCCACCTTGTGACACAAGAAGCCACGAGAACTTCTGTTTTTGATTTGTGCTTATAAGAGAAAATGCCATCGGTCCATATTCTCAAACTCGGGTCATGAAAGCAGTATCTAGGGTTTTCTAGGACAGCTTTGGACTCCTTTATCTCCTAGATTTTTTTTTTTAAAATAAGTGGCACTATAATGCTATTTCCATAAAGCTATAGCTAGGACTCTGCGGCATGGAGTTACCATGCAGCTGGAAATGCCACTGATGATCCCTGATGTTCAGGTAAGGACTTCTGCCTTACCCAGGTCTATACACTTTCTCACTCAAGCTATTGTTTCCCACACATTTTCAAAATTGCCCGGTTTTCTCACTTGTCAGATTTCTGCTGAAGGTAAGAAGGATCGGTTCATTTTTTTGAGCTCTGCTGGTTCATATCCTCCCCCATTTAAAGCATTTATGTGAGAAAACGAGAGTGCTCACCATGACCACAAGCATTAAGAAACCAATACCATTCCAAATTAACAGGTGTTCGCTCCCCGTGGCCCAGTCCATGTCTCCGGAGGAAATGCGAGAGCAGCTCTCTGGAAATGGAACTAGATGTAGGCTGTTGGTGAGTCTTAGAGGCTTGTGGCATTAGAGTCAATCAGCTATTTTCTGGCATCTTTTGTTAAAGCTCTGGTTCAAAGCAATAATAGGTGAGATCTTAGCTATTTTTAGATTGAAATTATACATAATAACCTTGGGTTACAAGAAAAATCTTCCACCTGATCCGACTAGCCAAGCCCAATGTAAAGGGTCTGTGACATGCACGGATTGCCTTTTTTTTTTTCCTTAACGTAAAATCTGGCTGAACAAATGACTTGTCTGTTCAGCACATGGGCTGAAATGTGGCCCGCAGGTGGTGTTTACATTTTTAAAAAATGAGTTGCTGATACTTAAACATTGAAAGATTTCAGTAAATATCCAAAACTTCTGGCTTCTCTTGCAAAACCAGAAGCTTTGACAGCATGAAAGCCCGAGCTCACTATCAGCTGCCCCCTCGTAGAAACTGCTCGAGTGATCCAGTTCATATGTCCCCTTCTCTTGTTTAACATTCTCTGCGCCGACTCTTATCTGTATGGCATACACCTATACAGAAGGTGCCAAAAAAATGTACACACATTGTAAGGAAGGAAAAAAACTATTAAAATTGTAATAATACAGACCGGTAACAAAAGATGAATACAAGTCCTACAATAGTATTCATGATCTGTTGGAAATCGCGTTTGCTGGTTCTTGAATAGTGGTAATGTTTGTGCAGGTCGTGGTCATGGAGTCCTTAATTCTGGTTAGCTCTTGCATGAAAAGCAAAGAAATGATCATTGTAAAGAAATAAATGACAGCCTGAAGGTGACTTAGTAAATGGATACAATATTTGCAAAGCAGAAGAGGACATTGTATAGTACGCTGCTAGTTAAGAGCGGCCACCCCCAAGCACATTTTATTTCCAGGTATATTTATTTTGGAGTTAACAGCAATCAAAACAGATCAAGTGGCAGGTCTTTTCTGTAAGGATAAGATGACTGTGTTCCTGCAGTCTGGACACTGACGGCTGCGATGAAATTGGATCTCTTGAGCATTTCTTCCAAGGACAGATTTGGGTAGTAAGCCAGGTAGAAGGCCAAAGCTCCCACAAAACTGTCACCAGCGCCCTGTAATTAACAGCACAGAGGTGGAGATAAGCATGTAGTCATCTTTTGCCCAAACTTGTATTTTTAAAATATTTAAGTATGCTTTTATTTTAGACTAGTTTTAGATTTACAGAAAAGTTACACAGATATGACAAGAGAGTTTCCATGTACCCCACACCCAGTTCTGTAAACACATTACTGTGGTTGCATGTGTCAACTAATGAAATAATAGCGCTATATTATTAACTGAACTCCATACTTGATTTGGACTTCACTAGTTTTGCCTAATGTAATTTTTCTGTGCCAAGATCTCATCCAGGATACCATATGATACTTAGTTGTCATGTCCCCTTAGACTGCTGTAAGCTGTGACAGTTTCTTAGACGTTATTTTTGATGGCCCTGATAGTTTTGAGGACTGGTTGGGTGTTTTGTCCAATGTACCTCAATTGGGATTTGTTTGTTTTTCTCATAGTTAGACTGTAATTATGGTGTTTGGGAGGAACCATAGAGGTGCAGTGTCATTCTTATCATGTCAGGGGTACATACTATCAACATGACTTGTCACTGATGGTGTTAATTTCTAGGCTTCTCCACTGTGAAGCTACTTTCGTCCCTCTTCATACTGTACTCTTTGGAAGCAAGTCACTAAGTGTGGTCCCCACTTACGGGGTAGGGAGTTATGCTCTACCTCCCTGAGGGCGGAGTGTCTACATAAATTATTTGGCATTCTCTATGGGAGATTTGTCTCTTCTCCCTCATTTATTTATTCAACCACTTATTTAGATCAGTATGAACTCATGGGTATTTTTTCTTTGGGCTATAATCCAATACTACGTTATTTATTTTGTTGCTCAAATTGTTCCAGCTTTGGTCATTGGGAGTTCTTCCAGTTAGCTCTTGTGTTCCTTTGCTATACCCCGATCATTTTTTTTTGAGTGCTTTCTTATTTTCTGATACTGTAAGATGCTCCAGGCTCATCTTGTACATTCTCTGTGCTAGCCCTAGAATTAGCCATTTCTCCATTAAGAATTCATGCATAAAATGGTGAGGGCTATTCAGACTTTATTTTCAAACTGCATATAGGGTCATATAAGGTTTCTTTCCATTTTCCCTGAAGCTCCAAAGGTCCAAGTTGGTGAAGACTGTATAGGGACCCACGAAAATAGAAAATACCAAAGGCAGCGTGTTCACCTCTGCCTTCAGGCAGAGCAGTACTTTTAGTCATGTGTTCATCTAACACATGTATAAATAAATGGGATTACACAATTTCACTTGAAAAATCATTCTGGTATTTAACAGTTTTCAGGGTCATTGTCCAGCATTTCCCAGTTTGCTGGCTTTTTAATTTTATTTATTAATTAATATTTTTATTGGGAATCATTGGGAAACAGTGTGTTTCTCCAGGACCCATCAGCTCCAAGACAAGTTTCAATCTAGTTGTGGAGGGCACACCTCAGTGGCCCACGTGGGTATTGAACTGGCAACCTTGGTGTTAAGGAGCGCTGTGCCCTGCGCTCTAACCACTTGAGCTAACTGACCATCCCCTTGCTGGCTTTTTTAGACCCAAGAGCTTTCATAACAAATCTCGAGGCAGTCCTTCAGTCTCTATAAATGCCTTGGCATGTTAGCTTGTTTCAGTTGCAGTTGAAGTGTTCAATGAGCTGTATGCCCAGCACAGTGATGGGTCCTAGAAAAGGAGTAAAATCCAGTGTGGATTAAGTGCTAAATAGTGTGGCAGAATTTTTAAATGCTGTTGGATTTTAAGAAAGGGTTTGGAGAAAGCTTCCCTAAAGAAACGAGTCCTTATGGAGTGGTTTACAGATTTATAGAGAGAAGGAAGGCCTCAAAGAACAAAGGCCCAGGAGGAGGAAAGAACAGAGTGAGCTCATGAGACAGTGAAAGGCTTTAAGGAGCATTCTCCTTATAAAGCAATCAATATTTATAAAGCAATCAATATTAAATTTGCCAGGAGTCACAGTAATACATGTGTGAGTTCAACACTTGCCTTCCTCCCATAAATGTTTTCTGAGTGCCTAAAATGTGTCAGGTACTATGCTAGGTGCTTTGCAATTGTTCAACAAGTCTTTGTTGAAGGAAGCTAGTAGAGAAAGAGACGTACATGGTTCCTGCCTGCCTTGAGTTTACAGCATAGCAATGTGACAAGAGAAAGGTCTGAAAGCAGAGAAATTTTGAGCTGCATGGAGAGTGTGTTATGAAAACATGGAAAATGCCACAAGATAAGAAGAGTTATGGCAAACTCTAAGGTTCCAAGTCTTGATTCCTCCTTATATCATATACAAAATTAAATTCCAGGTAGCTTAAAGGCACGAATGTAAAAACTATAACAGTAACATAATAGGAAAATTTAGATGAATATTTGTATAATCGCAAGCAAGAAAACCACTAGCGTGTCAGTAAACTCAAAAGCCATAATGAAAAAAACAGATTTTAATTAAAAAAAAATTTTTTTTAAGTTATATATCCAAAGACACTGTGAAAGCCAAATGAAAAAGCACAGATTTGGTGAAAATTCTTGTAATACACATGACATATTCCTAATATTCAAAGAATACCTTCAAATTGCTGAGAAAAAGACAAATTCAGGATAAAAATGGACAAAAGATATTAGTCTGCAGTTTCAGAAAAGGAAATGTAAATGGTCAATAGACAAACACATGAAAAGATAATTATTAGCAGTGAAAGAAAATGCAAATCAAAACATTATTTTGCCCATCAGATTGATAGAATAGTAAGGCTGGGCCGGCCGAGTGGCGCGTTGGTTAAGAACTGGCTTGGGATGCCAGAGGGCCCCGGTTCGGATCCCTCATATGAGGGCCCCGGTTCGGATCCCTCATATGAGGGCCCCAGTGATACTGCCCTCTACAGCTAAGATGCTGAACAACAGCTCAACCTGGAGCTGGGCTGCCGTGAGTCACCAGCGACGGCATAGGCTGCAGCCCTTGGGCCAGTGAAGCAACGTCCTCCACAACTAGACTGAAGAACAAAACAACAGCAACTTGTCTGTTCCCCTTCCCCCGATTCCCCAATTAAAAAAAACATAAAATAGTAAGACTGATATCAAACGCAGCACTGGTTCTCTCCCAGCCCTTCCCCCACCTCACCCTGTTCCACCAGGCCCCCCTTGCTCTGTATCTAGTCTGAAAGCCATTGATTGTGCCAGTCTTCCGTATCTTGTCTCGCTTGTCTGCAAAACCCCCTTCCTTTCTTTAAAAGGCTTTGTTCCTTTATGTCTTCCCAGAGTACCCCGTTTTGCCACAGCTACTCAAAACACTTCAATCACCTATGTGTTCAACCTCACAATGCCCATAAAAAGATGTTTTCTATTTCCTATATGCCTTCGTAGGTATTGGGGTATAGGTTAAATGTTTACGTCCACATCAAGAAAAAAAATCTGCTTGTAATTAGGTTGACCCATCCACAAAATGGAGAAGTGAGTTAGTTATCTAAGGGATGGATTCCACAAATAGATAAGTTGTTAAGAGTCACATTAAAATTTATTAAGAGTTAATGAGTCTATACTGGTATTAAATAAATCAATGAAAAAATAAATAATGGAGAAGGAAAAACTCATCCTTAAAGTAGCATTCCAACTAGTCAATATAGAAGTTTGAGAAACCATCACTTTGCAGCCATCGTTGCCAGTAACTGATTGAGGCAGGAACCAATGGATACATTAAAACTGCTGGATAAAGGTTTGGTGAGGGCAGAACCTTTACATGTTTTGAAGTGTCTCCCCACAGATTACCTATTAATTACCAAGGGAAAAAGAGTAAATGTACTGTGGAGAAACCTGGTGGGTACCACCCTGACCACGTGATCAACACACCAATACTTAGAGAAGCTGGCATCACACGCTCCCTGATGTGGGCCTTGACAAGGATAACATCACTTGTGTAGTGTTCCTGCTCAAAGTGCATAACCTAACTCGGGCCACTGGGAAACATCAGACAAATGTAAATTGAGGAAAGTTCTATAAGACAATGAACTTGTGCTTTTCAAAAGCATCAATATCCAGAAAGACAAAAAAGTTTGATGACCTGTTTCGTATTAAAGGAGACGAAAGCAATGTAAGAATTACATGCAATAAATAATCTTGGACTGGCTCCTGGACCAAAAAAAGTATACAGAGAACATATTGAGCTGTGCATATAAGATGATTTCAGTGTTAAGTTTCCTGAATTTGGTAATTATTTTGTTATGTCCTTGTTCTCAGGGGATGTATCCTGAAGTATTAAGAGGCACAGAGTCATGATGTCTGCAACTTACTCTCAAATGATTCATCAAAAAAAAAAAAGCATATTTATGTATTTTGAGAGACAGCAATTAAATCTGGCAAAACCTAATTGGTGAAACTCCGTAAGAGTATATCAGAGTACTGAGACTTTCCTGTAACTTTTACTTTTAAAAAATTAAAACTTTTATTAGAAGAATTAAAATTTTTCTAATAGAAGGAATTTTGCTAAAGAAGTTTTAAAAATCACCATCAGTCACTTTGTGAATTTGCAGATTAGCCAGTTTCACTCTCTGAATGATTTCCCTCCTTAATTAAGTGGGCACCTACTACAAGTTGGAGTGAACTGAAATGAGAGACGCTCTTCCCTGCACTCGGGAATACCCTGTCTCATTGAGGCAATTTACTTTGCAATGAAAGACGAGGCTGTAACACCCACCAGAAAGTCAAGGGGACTGGGAGGGAAATTTTCTGGCTGTGACAGTGACTGCTGAAAAGCTGAGGTCTGGGATGTTAGTGACAGCACTGTTGGGATGGCATCTAGTGCCCCATGCCAGTAACACAGCTGGTCACTTTTGTCTTCAACCAAGAACCTTGACTGGTGCAATCCCCATGTGTGAGAGGCCAGAAATATCGTCTAGTTGTTTTCTCGATGACTCCCCAGAATTATACAATCCTTGAAAGTAGTCTGTGCTCAATTAACGACTGCTGATGGCCCAACTTTCAGTTGCCCAAGTCCCCACCATCTCACTTTCACAGAAGTGAGATGATGGGGGATTTAGGGGGTGTCCACCTTCTTCACAAACAGGGCAGCAGTTGATCCTCTGAGCCCAAACCACAAAGAAGTAGGGAGGCCCCTGACTGACGGACCATCAGCTCAGTCATGAAGACAAGTAAATGTTACCTTAAAAGTCATATCACGTCCAACAGTGGAGAAGCTCTTTGAAATTTAAGCACAAAAGGGGCGGAAAGTACCACCTAACCTTCTCCGAGGAGTAGAAGGGTGAGGATGGAAGTGAACTTCTGTTTGTTCTGTATCAGGAGGCAGTGGAGCTGGGTACACACACACAAGACCTCAAAGACCTCATTTCATCTTTACGATGATGCCCCCCCGTCCCGAAACTTGAGGGAACTGTCTTAGAGACATTAATTTGTACAGGGTCACACAGTCAGTGGCGGAGCTGCAGTTTGCACCCAGACCCAGGAGATTCCATGCTCTGTTCACATCACACCATATAGTAAGCAGTTGTGGGAGGCAGGCAGTCAGGGAGGGAGGCAAGAAGGAAAGGAGTCCCGCTGAAAAGACTCTCCCTTTTATCTCATATTCCTTTGCACTGCTCTTAGGACACCTACGACATCGTTCTGACCATTTTGTGTACAGCCTACAGTTGGGGACACTTTGAACTCTCTGAGGGCAGAGACCACATCTCTGTCCCCCTCTGTCACTCCCACCTTGTCACTCAGTGCTTTGATTTGACTTGACCTATTGGTCCTAGTTCCATCGTGTTCTCCTCTTCCGTGGGGGCCAGATGACCCTCTCTGTACTACATGTGACTTTCCTTTGTGTCACTGAAAATGGAGGTTGGGTTGCCACAGCCCAGAGTTACTTGACAGTCTCACTGTTGAATCTGTTTGTATCACAAGGCTCTCAAGTGCCAATAAATTTCTCGGCTGTTGATTCACATTTTCAGTATAACTATTTTTATAGATAGGTATAATTTTTTTTAATGGAAAGTGCTTTAAAAGTGGAAGCTGTATTGTATCACTGTGATTTTCCTGTAAGGAAAGTACTTTCCAATCAATCATTCTTAGAGTAATGGAATCGTTCTCATTGATACCACACGATGGTTTTAACCTTTTACTGAAAATTATTTTTGTGCCAAAGGGGTGATGGCATAATAGCAAAGCTTCCACAGAAATACCCATGTGGCCACTATTCATTGTCTTCTCACAATGATTTCCTCTTAAGGAAGAGCTGCTCTTACAGAATGGATGTGGCATTCACAATCCCTGCTCTCCTCAGGGCCTTCCCACTCTTAGGTTCTGAGACATTGTGGTCTGTGGTGCCAGGGAAGGCAGTGAGAGCATCAGTGAAGTGACAGGACAGCAAAATATGTCCTGTGGAGTGCCCGAGCTCTCTAGTGGGGTGAGTGGTGGAGGGGTCCAGGCACATGCAGGGCTGGTGGGTAGGAAAGACATGAGCAGTCAGTAAGAGGACCCCAAGGGGAGAGTGCGAGAGGTGGGCACCCCTAAGGACAGCACCCACTGCTGGGGTGTGGGGTTGGGGTGGGCAGCCTCTGCCACTTGGACCTGAGGCAGTGTTGCCCTTGGAGGTTGGTTGCTCGTTTCCTGTCTCCCTTTCAGCCCATCCTCCCTGTCCTTCCCACTGCGCCTCGCCCACCCGGAGCCCTTGACAGTGACAATGGGCCTGCCCCCTCATCGAATTGACCAGCTCACGTTCCAGTCTCTGCTATCTGATGAGAGATAGAAGCACAGTGATAAGCCTCGTGGAGCTGGCAGTAAATGCTTGAAATGCTGGCAGTAAAGTGGCTGAAGGTGCCTCCCCAGCAGAGCACACCTACCTGTTAATCCAAGTCCGAGTGGTCTGCACTAGCTCTTTTGTCTGAGGTTCTGCTCAGGGTCAGGCCTACTGCTGGGTGCTATGCATGTTACCGCCTTTATGTCCCAATAATCCTATGGAGGCGGGTGTCCTTGGGCTGCAGTGAATGGTTATGCAAGGTGGCACTACACAAGCGTACCCAGGTGAGGGGTGAGTGGGTCCGCAGGCCATGCTCAGCTCACTAAGCTGTGTGCCTCTTCAGAGGGGCACCTTCCTCCAATTTGCACTGAGTGCCACAGAGACTGGCAGCAACCCTGGGGGATCACTAGGATTCAAGGAGGTTAAGTAACTTGCCCAAGGTGAAAAATAAAGGTGGTAAATGGCAGTCAAGAGTTGTACCAAGGACATCTGTGGAAATCCAGCACCAGAGCAGGTGGAGAAGCTATTTTGGGAGAGAGAGATTGGGCTTTTGGCTACTGCTCAAGTCTTCCTATTTCCCCAGTGGAAAGGCTTGTTTTCTATAGCGATGAAGAGAGGCAGGGATGAGAGCATGAAGACCATGAGTCTCTAATGGTGTCCCTCTGTACGGGGTCCTGTTTTCCTCTGTGCGCTTAGGGCAGGATTAGAGGAGAGAATGTAAACTATAGTTGCCCTGGGTGGTGGTGGGGGGAAAGTGGAGGTGCAAATGAAGCAAAAGTTTTGGGAAAGAATACTTCAGATGAACAACCAGAGAGTCCAACCTGGGTAAGGATGGAAGAGAGGTCAGGAGGGGGTCAAGAGGTCAGAAGAAAGTCGAGGGAGCCAAGGAATGCGAGAACAAGTGTAGGAGAAGAGGTGAGAGAGCTGGTTGTAGTCAGAGAGTAGGATGTGAGGTTGATTCCCATAGAACTGAAACAGTGCCAGGTATTAACCATTTCCTGGGAGTCGTCATGGGAGTGGGAGGCTGGGGTGGAAGAGTCATTGGAGATGAGGGCATCTAGGAACTATGAGACTTGGTGGTGGTTCATCCTCGTGGAACCGAAGTCATCCGACATTATGGCCGCAGTGGGGTTGGAGAGAAAAATGGTGACGCAGATAAACAGAGAATGATCAGAAAAGGAGGTCCAGGCTTTATAACTGAATTGCTTAAGTCTCAAAGATGCGGGAATCTCTTCAGGAGGGTGGAAGAGGGATGGCTGGAAGCATTGGGATCAGGAGCAGCTTTCACCTGGGGAGTTAAGGATGTAAAAAGAGTTTACTTATGAGGAATAGGACAGCCAGAGGGCTTGCATGGAAGGTTTAGGAGGGAGAAAAGTACGGAGCAATAAAAGGGACTCTTCTAGGTCCATGTGTCGCTTTAACCCTCCTTCTTTGTCTCTATCACAGGTCCGTCTTCCTAATCTGGTTCCATAGATTATTGGTATTCTCTTGGGTTCTGCCCTTGACCCATTGCCCTTCTCATTCCCCATAATTTCTTGGGTGTCTCAACTACTTTGCAGTTATAGTTTCAACTGCTATAAATTTGATGAGTCCTAAGTCAATATTTTTAGCCCAGACTCTTATCTATCTTCAGATTGAGTCTGCTCGACCAGCACCATGTCTCTTGCAGGCAGCTCTAACTCAGCATGCCTGACTTGAACATGGGCCTCTTCTTATCTTTTCAGTTTGTGGCACCTCCACATTGAGAACCTGGGGCTCTTCTGGATAGCTCCCTGCCATATACCTCATCAAACACCAGTTGCCAACATTAAATGCTAAATGCTTCTCAAACATGTCCTCTCATCTCCATCCGTACTCCCGCTACCCTACTTGTTCCCATCACCTCTAGAGGACCACATTAACTTCCTAACTAGTCTCCCTGCCTTCAGTCTGGCCCCTTCCAATCCATCCTCTGTACTGCTATACATCTAGCCACCTCAATTCCATGCCCAAAGCCCTTTGAATGTTTCTCATCTTTCTTAGGATAAAATTTTAGCTCCTTACCATGGTACATGAGGCTCCCTAGCCCACTTTCCTAGTTTCATCTTTACTTCCTGTTCATGTATGGAACCTTAGGTCTTCATTCATGGAGATATCTTGGCTTCAACTCTTTTTTTTTTTAAGATTTTAATTGGGGAGTTGGGGAAGGGGAGCAGCGTTGGGGAATCGGGGAAGGGGAACAGACAAGTTGCTGTCCTTTTGTTCTTCAGTCTAGTTGTGGGGAACGTTGCTTCACTGGCCCATGTTGGTATTATCATTGTGCTCTTCCTGGGTGAGGCAGATCGGTCGCTGGCCTCTGGACGGCCACTCAGAGCGGCTATTGGCAGCTCATGCCGATTGCCAGCCACTCACGCTGACTGCCGGCCACTCACGGTAGCTTATGGCAGCCCACTGCAGCAGGGGCTGCAGCCTACGCCGTCGCCAGCGACTCACAGCAGCCCAGCTCCAGATTGAGCTGTTGTTCACCATCTTAGCTGTAGAGGGCGCAGTGTCACTGGCCCTCATGTGGGATCCGAACCAGGGCCTTGCTGCTCAGAGCTGGCGTCCCAAGCCAGCTCTTAACCAACATGCCACTCGGCCGGCCCTTGGCTTCAGCTCTTCCCTAGACTAACTCCTACTCATCTTCTAAGACTGAACTCAGGTGATCACTAAGTCTGCACGTATTTGCTGACTGGCACCATATGCAAAGCCCATGAGCCTGGGTTAGGAACCCTGCTAGATGCCCCTGCCCTCCTCCTTGGCCTTCATTGCGTCCATACCCTCAGACGAGTGCAATGCCAGGCTCCCCACTGAAATGGGTGCTGAGTGAATCAAGGCCTGTCAGGAGGATGGGTGATCAGGCAAGGCGCACACACTATCCCAAGAACGTCCTGTAGGAAGGATGACAATGAGACAGACTTGTGAAAGTCCTAGATTGCCAAATTCTAGTAGATAGAAAAGTGGATGAGCTGGAAGGTATTAAGTGTGGTTGGGGAAAAAAACAACAAAAACCCCATGTGATGAAAATCCCCAAGGTAAGAACTTGTCAGGCGGCTACCACAGATCTCAGACAATCTTGCAAGAATGATGTCAGCATGAAGCTTCATTTGTTAGGAATCTGTACCCACACTATCCGGGTGACTCATTACCCAAACTGCTGAGGGACCCTAACAGTTAAAGCCCTTGCATTCCTCCTCGATGTCTTAACACATTCCATCTGACAAGTAGATACCACTTTCCTTTCTTTTCAAAACCTCTCCCTACACAAAACTATTCAAAGCCTCCACTGTGGACCTGAATTCTTCAGCCAGGCTTGTGGTTTGAGAGGCCAGGGAAAAGGCAAATGGGATGAAACATGACTAAATCCCAAGTCAGTTTCTTCACAAAAAAAGATATTGCAAGGAGCTCAGGAAAGGGGGAGAGAACGTAAACCCGCCAGGGTCCCCGCTGCCGTCCACTCCATGCGGTCAGGGCTGCACCAACTGCTGAGGCTGCTCACCCTCAGGCCAGCATGGCAGCAAGTCCTGCTTTGCTCTTGCTTCCAAGTTCTAAGAATGCAGTGTCTGCCTTGTTCCTGTTTGCAGGAGGTCAAGGCATGAATATCTGGTTGGGACTTGGAAAAGAAAAGTCATTCTTTGTCCTTAAAGGGCTAATCAAGGACTGGCAGGGGACTTGGTGTCCTGACCCTTGGGAAGCAGCCCAGAGGGCAGACAAACAAACCTGGTGTTAAATCCTGCCTTCCGCCCTTTTGTTAGCTGTGTCACCTTCTAAGAATGGTAAATTCATTATCTTTACACCTACAGTAAAGTCTATGACCTAGGTCAGAAGGGGCCAGACAGGGGTTCAAAGGAACAAAGAGGGCAACAAAGAGGGTCATGATCCTGTGGCTCCTAGGGCAAGAGTTTATGCTGTGACTGGCTTTATGTTCTCAGCTCAGAGTAGAAGGATGAGGGCACCCAGGAATGCAAGGCAGAAGAGGCAGGAGCCAGTGTCCTCTAGCTCTTGATTACAAGGGAGGCCAGGCTGCAGAGACTTCTAGCAGTGGCCATCTTTATGTGCTGGGGTCTCTGAAACCCATTTCTCTGCGCGGAGAGGACAGATACTTGACCATATCTTTAAAGAGGCTGTGAGTAGGAGATTAAAGAAATGTAAAGTAAAGAGTTATAAAGGTCCCTCTTGTCAAGGCAACCCTGGTGAATCTGGAAAATCTCACGCTTTCATTTGGGGCGAAGGAACAGAGGGAGAACAATGAAGGAGGCTTCTGGGAGAGGCTCAGAGCTGGGAAGGGCTGGAGGGCAGCAAGGGAAAAGGGTAACCGCTGGCAGGGAAAGCTGTGTGCCTCCACCATGCAGGCTGCTCGGATGGAGGACCCCGTTTTCCATCACAGCAAGCCAGCCGCTGGGCAGAGGGCTGCTGCCCAGGAAGGGGAGGTGGTGGCAGAGCCTGGAGTACGCCAGGCAGGCTGAGCAGATGGTGCGGGGACAATGTGATTGTGGGGGACATTTCTCTCGTTGTGCTGGGTGGAATCTGAAGTCAGGGCCTCTTGTGGTTAGCGATGGACGTTAGGCCCCCTGATCCACTTTCTCGGTGTGACTGACCTCACTCGCTCAAGTGTGAGCAGAAAGAGAAAGGCCCTGGCTGACCCTTCATTCCATCCAGGGCATGTCTTCTCAGCTGGAGCAGTACCTCCCCATGGGGGGTACTCATTCTTGGGCGTGGGGGAAAAGGGGTTGTGGTGAAAAAAAAATCTTAGATGCAATGATTTGTGGTTCTCCAAAGGGCCGTAGTGCACAAACAGAGATGATAGATAGATAGATAGATAGATAGATAGAGATAGATAGATAGATAGATAGATAGATAGATAGATAGAAAACAATGAAAGAAAGAATATCTGTAGTAGTAGTTTCATGGGAGAAGAGGGCGATTAGGGAAAAAAGTCTGAAAAGGCTTGTTGGGGTGGGTGGGTGGTGACGCACAAAAGGTTGAGAAGCAATGAAGCCTCTTGTCCCAGAGAACTGCCAGTGGCCCAGTCAGGTCGCCCCGGGCATTAAGAAGCCCTAACCAGCAACCTCTGAACGGTAAGGCACACTGGGCAGGCGTCGGTAGCTCCTTGCTTTGTTTCCACTGAGCCAGAAGTTCCCACATCTCCCAGCCAGTTCCTCCCCTTTTTATCTCCGTGTCCAGTCTCCATGGCCACCAGTGTGCTGTGGGCAAGCCCACGCCCTGGAGTGAGAAGATTAGAACTAGTGTGGCCTGGCCTATCTCCTTCCCGAGGCAGGGACGTGCAAAGGTTCTCTCCTAGGCAGACAAGACTGAGTCTCAGGTCTGTCTGACGAGCATATCATGAGATACAATGCTGCTCACACAAGAGGAGAGCCCGTTGCACAGCTCGGATCGGCTATCTTCTCTTATCAGCGCATATTTATGTCATAAGGATGAGATCACACCCTTTCCCAGCCTCAACCTACCAGCCTTCCCTAAAATAGATCAGCTTAGGAACATCATGATGGACACTGAAGATCCAGTTTTCTTATCATTATTGTGTAAGGGCTGCTGGTTTTTATTCTAAGTAAATCTGTAGGGAACGCGATAAATCATTATGTTATAAATGGACACGACTTTGGCTTCTGTTAGCCACCTTAATTTATTACATTTAAATTTCAATTATTAGGCTGAGATAGTCTGCTTTTAAAATAGTCTGTGATTAAAAGAAAGAGCAAGTATTTTCTGTTTTAATATATTTCAAATGACCACTATTTCATATTAATTAAGTAGGAAACTGCAGTGAAGTTGTGATGTGCTTTTTATTTCTCTCTTTTAAGTAGGCACAGTGTCTCCCTTGGTGCTACAGTTTATTAGCTATTTGAGTAAAAAAAAAAAACAGCTTTATTGAGATATAATTCACATACCATATAACCTGCCTGTTTAAAGTATACAATTCAGTGTTCTTTAGTCCATTCGCAGGGTTGAGCAACCGTCACCACAGCCTAATTTTAGAAATTTTTGTCCCCCTAAAAGAAACTTCGTACCCATGAACAGTTACTCCTCATTACTCCCTACCACCCCAGGCCTGGGAACCAGTAATCTACGTTCTGTCTCTCTGGACTTGTTAAAGAGGTACACATTTTTGCACAAAATCATCTGCTATTCTAATTCCATAATTAACCGATAGCTTATTATTCCATGATTAACTGGTAATTTAATCATAATTAACCTATTCGGTTCCTGCCTAATCTCTTGATTTTAGCTGGCACTTCGTGTGAAAAGTGAAGCGATGTTGTCTTGTGGGAATTGTGTGTTACTAAAACTGCATGCCCATGAGCACTAAGGCAGCGGCTCTAGCTTCCCTCCTGCCCAGATATTTTCAGTAAGTACTCTATAAAGGTTTCAAGTTAAGTCATAAACGTACCAAGGAGCTTGCTGTGTAAGAATTCCTATGGTGAAGTTGTTTGTAAGGGCTAACCCCTGAGGCAAAATCCACCCACTTTCTTTTCAAGCACAGACACGTTTACTGGTCTGGTTTGTAAACCTTGATTTCTGTAGATTTGGTTTGCTTGAGGGACTTTCTATTTGGTCCTCTTTGCAATGATTCATGTAGGTCAGTGGACACTTAGCATCCTTCTTGTAGGTCAGGACTCCCTCACACAGGGATGACATGGCTGAAATGGACAGCTGGTGTGTGACAAGTCCTGGGTATGAGAGCCTCAGCGTCCACATACATATAGGTCTTTAACGACCATCACAAAGCTCTTCATAAAAAACAGCATGTCTGAAAATGGATATATTTTTATAGCCCTTTTTCAGGCAGTGGTTTTCCTGTCTTAACACCAGATAAATTAGTGGGCTGAAATGGCAGAATCTGAGACACATCCACCAAAGTGATGAATCAGTCATTATAGTGACAAAAAGGTGGAACTCCTAGGGAGATGATAAATACAGGCCTTCTCTCAACTCTCTGCCCTGATGTAATGCTTGGACTACCCACATCCAGCCTGCAGAGTGACATGACTTTCACTTTTTCACAGTACTTTCTGGTTTACAGAGCATGTTTGTAGGTGTGCTTCCCTTTGCATCTCATTACAATCCCGTGAAATAGGTAGAGTGGGTCTTTCATTTTCCAGGTGAGAAATCAAGTGGAAGAATGTGCTCAAGGTCAAATGGCTAGCTGGTAGCACTGGGCCCCCCAGTTGAAGGCCAGTTCCCATTAAAGCAGTGCTCTAGAGAGGCCATAGCTGTACTCCAACTTTATTCACAGATTTGGAAACTTCTTATTTGGAATACCTTTAAAACCTGGAGCACACCTTTGACTACCCTCACCGAAGGCAATACTTCATCTTCTAAGTCTGTGGTTCTTAAACTAGACTGTGCTTCAGAATTGCCTGGAGGGCTGGTGAAGTTGATCGCTGGGCTCCACTCCTAAAGTTTCTGATCCCTTAAATCTGGGGTGGGGCCTGGGATTTGTGTTTCTCAGGCGTTCCCAGGTGATTGCTGGTCCAGGGCCACACTTTGAGAACCACTATCCTAAGGAATTTATTTCTGGAAAGAATGAATCTTTTAAAATCAAGTCCAGTGATTAAGGTGGCGGATCAAACTAGGGAATTCCACCATTGGTCAAAAACAATGGGTGACTATAAAGAACAACACTAGCTCTGAAGGAAATTTTAATAAAGAGGCCCCTGGAAGGTTCTGAACAATGGCAGTTTGGACTAAATATGAAGGCTCCCAGTGTAACCACTGCAAAGGGGAGGGTCGTCTTGGACGTGTGCTAATGAATTCCTCTCGTCAGTGTGTAGGAACACCTTGCACAGCGGTACATGTGGGAGATGTTCTCCATCAGCCTTTTACTTTCCAGCTTTCGAAAGAGAAAAGAAGCCATGGAGGTGACACCCACATTAGAGAGAATCCGCATTAAGGAAGAAAGAATAGCTATTGACAGCAGCCGGACTCGTCAGACTGGTGTAACAGGGGTCCTTTCTATGCTGCAAATATGATGGGTGTGGAAGAGGAAGATGAGGGGAAAGCTGACTCTTCCTGCCCTGACTTTTCTGGAAAAGGTGAAAAGGTCTAATTTTGGATGCCAAAGAGAAACACAGAACATTTTTATGGGGAAAAGAATGCCAGCAGCAAAGAAAAATGAACTACATTAAGTACTTAAGCTGGGAGTCAATCCTTTGTGTCACAGCAGGGAAAAAAAGGGGTGGAGGACTGCCTAAATATTGGTTCTAATTTTATTTTCAATTCTACATTACATTAAACTCTCCTTGTACTCCTCTTTAATTTAAAGCAACTGCTGACACAAATTGGTGTGCCTTCTCTTCTTTGACATCAGTATTTCTCTTGAATTATGCATTTCCATCTGGAATGAGGTTTATAGGGCTAAAGCCTTCTTTTATTTAGATGGATGAAAACAGACAGGGATCAATGTGGGGGTTGAATACAAAAACAGTGGGGGGAGCAATATATGTTCAGGGCAGCATTTCACTGCCCCCAAAAGACTAAGTGGACTACAATGACACTGGTCTTAGAATTTTCAACATATTGATTGAAATTCAACTACTTGAGAACAGGAGTGGGAATTTGGGATAAGGTGAAGCTCCTTGTTTTGTGCATTGCTTGAGTTTAGAAAAGAGGAGAATTTTATGCTTCAGTTATAATAATTTAATGTGAAAAATGTTCTCAAATCAATTTGGCCACACGAAAGCAGCTAGATCATAACATCTTTGGCTGAAGCTGGCTGTGCCCAGCAGCCAGGTCATGAAGTCGCTTCGTCCTCAATCTAGCCCCAGTTTGACCAGTGGTAGGCCATCCTGAAGAACATGTAAGGGTCTGTTGTCCACCTGGGGTTTGGTCGGCCCTGCTCTGACAACGTGGGAGTGGGTGGGCTGTGAGGCCAGGAGCCCAGTGGGCTGCCTGAGCCCTTCTTCAGGTTCAGGGGCAGAGCCGATACGTGCTCAGCAGGCACCACTCTGTCACAACCTTCACTGCTCTTCTGTGTGGCTGGCCACAGAGAATGGCCCGTGGAGACTGAAAACTGGTTCCAAACCCCATTCTAGCCAAAATGTCTGTGGTGGATTCATTTATTCTATAATTTAAAGAATTCCATTATTAATGAAAGAAAAGTAGAATCCTAAATATGAGCTAAAACTGGAATAAAAAAGGCCCATTCTTCAGGCAATATTAATGGAAGCTTTGTATATAAATAACTTTATATATTGGTGAATAAAACGGCACTTAAAACTAAAATGTCTGTTAGTGATTCACTGGGTTCTGAAGACTGGCCTTCTGTGGTCAGCGACCTTTTTTCTTGGTGACTCCACTGTTCTCGACAGAAAACAGTTAATCCAATATGATTTAGTATCTCACAAAAGACTCTACTAAAACATTTTCTGCCAAATGTTCATCTTTGAACAGCTGCTTTTTTATTTCGGTGAGAGGTACTTGAAATAAAATCATTGTTCTCTGTGCAAAATTGCATGCTACATAATATAGAACGACCAGATTATTAAACAGCAAAGGCATTTGATAATATTAGCACCAACCACAGGTTCCACTTCTGCTGATACACAAAATTTTGAGTAATTAGTCATTGCACAATATCATATTTATATCCTTTTTTGCTTGAGCTGTTAGGCCACAAAATCAGCAGGCAGTTGCTGTTATAAAAGGGCTCTCTGGGTTATTTATAATGTTTCTGCTTCCTTCCAGTTTGCTGCTTCACTCTTGGGTCTTGGGCCAGGTCTACACTGTGAAAATGAAGGAAGGAACTAAGCAACTGTTCTGTGAATCTAACTGCTGAAAGCTGGCGTGGAAGAGTCACAACAAACTGTGTATGCCTTGGCTAGAATACCTGGGATTTTTCTCCACGCAACTCAAGATGCATTACCCACCGGTGCATTTGTCACTTCATTAGGGGGAGAGTGTGTAGCTATGTGAAGGCAGGAGTGAGCCAGGGTCTAAGGCACAGGTGAGACCTGAACTTGCATTATTTTGCAGAAGCGTTTCCTTCAAATGTTACCTACTTTAAGTGAAGGACACATTTCGGCTTCAAATGCTTCTCTGTTGTATGGATGAGTGATTCCCCAAAATGGGGATGGTCGGCAGCCAGGCACGCCCCATGGGAGGGCACGTAGGAATCACCTGAGCACCACTGCATTTTATTTTTTGTACATTTCTTCCTGTGCCATCTGCAGCATCACTGATGATATGACTGTTTCTACTTGGAGTAGGTCTTAGCCCTTAGGTGAGTCAGGGCTCAAAAAAATGCCAAGGACCACTGAGACTGGTAGAATGGGCTATTGGTTTTGCCCATGAAATAAGCATGTTACTCAGTCCTCCCACCCTTTTTAAAGGAAATGATCTATGTCCTCTGACTTGTTAAGAGTGCCTAAACCTGTGTCTCAACATCCCAGGCTGCCATCATCTCTCACCAGGTCGATGCCACCGTCTTTGGATGGTTCTGCCTGCCTCCAGTGTCGTAATCTCCAATCTATTCACACCACTGCCGTGTTCATCTTTTTATAAAGTACATATCTGATCAAATCTACCCCACGCTTCAGCTCTTCAGTGGCTCCCCACTGCCCTCAGGAGAAAGTACAAATTCCCAGTTGTGGCAAATAAAGCCCTCACAACCCATTCCTCTTATGGCTTTTCCACTCTTCCTTGTACTCGAAGCTCTTTCCAAACAGAATGATCTGAAAAGGCACAAACATGGGATGACATGCTCTCTTGACTCCGGGCTGTTTCATGAGCGGCTGTGTCTGCCTGGGTTACTGTTCACCAGCTGGCTTATCCTTCATCTCACCTCTTTCCCTTGCCCTCTCAGCGCAGGTTCCTTGGGCACCTCAGGCCAGGTGGGCCCCTCACTGACTCCCACAGCGTCTCAGGTGCATCCCCGTCACGGCACTTCTCCTTCTGACTGTGTGGGTTACATGCGGTTCTACACTTCAGGTCACTGTGCCCGGGACTGTGTTATCACACCAGTGTGTCCCTCTCACACCAGTGCATTCCTGCTGCTGGACATGCAGAAAATTCAAACAACCTGCTGAGTAAATGAGTACACAGTGGGGTGCTCCTCCTCACCCCATTTTGCCACAGTTTACCACAGGGGTCTTAAAGGACTGTTTTCAGCTCTAGAGGCCACTTCTGTTTCATCAACCATGGAACTACCAAGATGCTCCAAGAAGAAGGTGACAGACAGCCTACCCTGACTGTGAATAAGCCCTGTTTTAGTCTTCTCTCTCTAGCAGTTTTAAAAGCCACGAAGAATAGCCCACACCGAGTGGACACATCATTTGAGAAGTCAGCAGGTAAACATAGAAGCCCCTCTAGGTCCTGGCATCTGAGGCTGTAACTCAGGGGCATCCCACCTCTGTCCACTTGGAGAACTCGCTGCTCTCTACAGCTCTTTATGGCTTGAGAAAAGAGAGAAGAGAACGGGAACCCAATTAATTAAAAAAAAAAAAAGACACAAAGAGTAGAAAAGAGAAGGTCCACCATATATCTAATAGGGGTTCCAGAAGAAGAGGCTCGAGAAAATAGGGGAGAGGCAATAATAAAGAGGTTAAGGTTTTCAGAATTGATGAAAAACACAAATAGAGATTCAGGAAGAACAGAGAGTCACAAGCAGTATAAATAAGAATAAATTCAGATCTGGATTCATTGTAGTAAAACTGCAGAGTGGCAAAGACCAAGAGAAATTCTTACAAAATAATCATACCCTTCCGTTCAAACGTGTTCCTAAAAGCTAAGTTGTGATGTAGGCTGAGTCTCCAAAGCATTAAGCACCTTGGGCAAAAAGGTCATCCTGTGTTTGTAATGTTTTATTCTTTAAAAGTATCTGAAGCAAAAGGTTAAGAATTAACAAAGCTAGGTGGTGGCTCTATGGGTGTTCATATTATTCCTTATACTTTCCAGTATAATTGAAATATTTCATAATTTATAAAATGGAAGGAAGGAAGGAAGGAAGGAAGGAAGGAAGGAAGGAAGGAAGGAAGGAAGGAACGAACTTCGATCGGCCTTGAGACTACTGAGCAAAGTAGTAAATGTAAGTATTTGATGCAAATTATATTCACTTACAAAGTAATCTACACAGTTAGATTCCCGCAAGACTAAGTAGAGGAAAACGACGTTCCTAACGGGACAGGATAGTTATGGGGAAGTCATTTTCTAGAAAATGTAAGATCTTTCTTTTCTCAGTTTTGGTTTGTTTTGACCAAGGAAGGAAAGGGTTATAAAACTTTCAGCTTTTAGAGAATCTTTTCAGGGGAGATGCAATTCACCTAGTCTCTGGACTCCCTCTATCCCCAAATCACATAGCTTTTTCAGGGATTGTACTGTAGTATAGAGCATTCCTAAAGTTTTTAAAGAAATGGAAATAGGAAGAGGAAAGTGAGAGCAACTAGTCGCCTCTTTAAACTCTGTCCCATAGTAATACATTTTGCATGCATGTGCACACACAAGGCATGCGTGCCACTAACAGTTTAGTCACGGAGAGCACATCAACATAGATAACATACAAAGTATACGCATCACTAACCTACAGCACACACATATGCTCACACAAAGGGCAGACAGATGTTCAGCAAGCTATGAGCCACACCTGTGTTTTCATTTCCTTGTCCACCTCTATCAGCAGCTGTGGGCACTGAGGGTAGCAGGCATGGTTCCAACTCACTAGGCTCTATAGTCTGGTTCCAGATGGTTTTCTCACCTCCTAATTTCAGGTCTACCCAGGAAATATTGCTACAAAATGGAAACCACTTAGAAGGCCTCCAGTATAGGCCTGGCAGCCCTCCCGAGAACACTAGTGTATCATTCGAGGTAAACGGCCAGGAGCGGACTGCTGGCTCATGGCCACGGTATCACACTGATGTCTGGGACACTTAAGGAGTTGGGAGAAGTGGGGCTTCCGTGTGGGAAGCTAAGAGGAAGTCTTAACTGTAGATGGGCGAGCAAGCTGCCACAACCTTATACCATCCCTTCTTACTGGGAGAGGGACTATTTCCTGTCCCTTCCAGTGGGTACTGTCTAGGTCCACAGAACACACTAAATCTACATTTAGATTATGCTGTCTTGACTTTTGCTAAGGTTTAAAAAGTCCTTTTTTCTCTACGCCCTACCTCTACCTCCACGCCCCTCTACGACCATTGCTCGTTAGTCTCTGGCCATGCTGGAGTTCCAAAGCAGAGCCAGGGACCCCAGGCTCCCCTCGGGAGTCCCCAGGATGTACGGCCCCAGGCACATGGACCTGCATGCTCAGCTCTGGCTGTGGGACCCTGCTTTAGGAAAATGGAAAAACAGCCTCGTCCTTGGCCCTGTTTCAGTTCCTCAAAGTGAAGATGACATTTCTGGTAAGCAGTTACAATTAGATTTTTAAGAGTCCTGGGTTTTCAACGGATCACATGCAGGATTAAGAAAGATAATTTAAAATATTTAATTCTGCCTGATTAGCTAGTAAATGAGGTGATCTGCTGATGTGGAAGTAATGTAATAGAGCTAATTTGCTCCCCGGGGCATGACAGATGTCTTGGGCCTTGTCAGTCAGTCTCTTTAGCCATTACCTTGTCCTCTGTCCTCTCTTTATAGTCAGAGAACTTCTTTTGTTGTCTTCATCTTCTAGCAGCCAGAGTTAGCAGAGTTTGCACAGATATGTCCATTTATTGACATCACTCCTAAGGTTAAGATGGCTATTGCAGAGCCTCATTGGGGTTTACTTACTCTTATGATTCCAATTTCAGAGATGTTCTTTATCCTCTGAAACTTAATGTTTTTGGTTTGGCCTTTCTATAAATGCAGGTGAAACAATCAAAAGACATTTTTTAAAATGGGAAACGGGGTAATTATTTTGTTTTCGAGTCATTAAAAGAGAGCATTTGTATCTGAGATTTATTCTTTCCCTGGGCCTATGCCATGTAGAATTTAAGGAATGTAAGGAACCCTGTAGATCCTCTAGTCCCCTGAGAACACTGGGGCTCAGTGAGGCCAAGTGACTGTCACACACACATTTCCCAGAAAGAACTAGAACTATTTCGTTATTTCAGGAGGGCCTGATACCAAGCATTGTGCTAAGCATTGGGGTTGCGTCAAAAGAACTCTGGGCTGGGCTTTGAGGATGGGTAGGAGTCTGCTATGCAGGGAAGGAGGAGGGTTTTCTTTTGTTAAACTGGAGAGATAGTCTGGTTAGCAGGTCAGGCCTCTATTTAAAGAAGTTTAAAGAAAAGATGATTTGGTTGTAGTCTCTAAGAGGGATGCACTGCTTCTCTAGGTTTGGTCGTTCAATGACAAGAATGAACGAGCATGATCTGTGTCAGAACCTGTGATATCTGGTTCCTGTCACACTGCTCTCCATGCCCCTCAGCTCCTTGCCCTGCATAGGAAGATGCTGGAGTTGAATGGAGGTGGGACCTGGGTTTCCCTTCAGCAATGTGCAAACCCAAGGTCATACCCACTCTGTGTAATGGTGAGTGATGCAAGCTCCTGGTACATGTGACCCGGTACCCCTAAATGATCCAGGTGAAGTGAACAATCAGACACATAGAGACCTACTAATGAGAAATACCACATACCGAGTGTTTACTTATGCCAGGCACTGTTGTTAGGGCTAGTCAGGGGTTATTGCATATAAGTGAGGCCGCGCTGTACTGCACAAAGCAAGCAGTGTCTTTGCAAGATCTGGCAGCTTTTGAAGATCTAGAGAAACGGAGCAATTATAGAAGCCTGCATGATGACAAGTGACAAGGAAAGTTAGTGCTGGAATGCCACATAGGAGAGATTGAAGGCTACACCAACTGCTGCCAAATCAAGAGGCAGAATGGTGTGGTGGAGAGTACATGGGTGTTAGAGCTGGGCAGACAGACAGACCTGGAATTAGTTCCTGGCTCTGCCAGCTTCCCAGCTGTATGACTCTAGGCAGGTACTTTATTTTTGGGAGCACTGTTTCCTCTTCTTCAAATGGGCATTACCCCATCTTGCAGGGTTGTTCTGAACACGTAAGATGATGCATAGAGTCCAGCACAGTGCCTGGCACAGAATAGTGGCCTGCTTTTCATTATTAGCCCAAGAACCCTCATTCCTGAGCATCTGTAAGAATCAGGAATTTCAGAGGTTGAAGGTGCCTCGGAGAGCACCCATTCCAGACACATTGTGTTTGGATGCACAACCTGAGTCCCGAACCTACTGAGTCATTTGCCCACAGCAGTCTGCTAGTTAATGGCTACATCAGGACGAGCGCTCCCGACATCACCTGCCCTTACCCACGGGGATCGATGATTACAGGTTAACCATTGGCAAAAGTCTTGGATAGTTCACCAAAGAGGCGATTTAGGCCGATTGTGTTTGGTGCACATCAGGTTACTGTCTCCTCACAGAACAGATAATTTTTCAGTGTTCACTTTAGATTTCTTCTGAAGCATGTTCATTTGCTTTCTTTCATGTGTTAGTCTGCTCGGGCCACCATAACCAATCAACACTGACTGGGTGGCTTAAACAACAGAAAGTTATTCCTCACAGTTCTGGAGGCTAGAAGTCCAAGCTCAAGGTGCTGGCAAGGTACATGTCATTCTGAGGCCCCTTCTCCTGGCCTGTGGGTGGCCACCATCTTGCTGTGTGCTCGCATGACCTCTTTGAGGGTGCACACAGAGAACGCTAGCCCTGTGTTGTCTCTTAGAAGGACATTAATCCTATGGGATCCGTCCTTATGACCTCATTTAACCTTAATTACCTCCTTAGAGGCTCTAATATCCAAGCACAGTCACAATGGGGGAGGGCTTCAGCAGATGAATTTTGGAGGGGACACACCATTCAGCCCAAAGGATTGTGTTACATATGCTCCTCCATCCCTCATGAGCCGGTCCATTCAGGCCTATTTCAAAGAGGAGGCCCATGAACAATAAATAGTATGTGAACTATTGGTACCTAAGCATGAGGCACCACCTATGGCCTGGCCCCTTTTACAACACCTCCAGGTCATCGGTTAATAAAGACCAAGAAATGGGGCTAAAGCCAAAGTCTGGATCATTCAATACATTATTAACAGTGAGAACAGAGGTCAAAGATTTCAACTGAGGTACATACGCAGACCCATTCTGAAAGAAAACTTGAACATGAGTAAAGTTTCTCTGAAGATCTGCCATGCATTTGAGTGATGAACAGAAACAGTGCAGCTTTGACATTTATTCTGATATTTCCAAGGGAAACTGTATCAAATAACATATTTTTGAGCAAAATTGTTTTTTTAGAAAGAATAAGAAAAAAAACCTGTCAAAAGCATGTAGTGAAATATACAGACTTAAGGAGGCCTAAGTGCCCTAGATCTGAAGGTAATATAGATCTGTTTTTTTGGCATCAGGAAACTCCATTCAGAAGTCATCTGAAGTCAAAGGGTACTCAGCCCAGTTATAAAGAGGTCCTGGAATGCTTGGGAGGTTCTTTACGAGACCAAGTGCGAACAGTGGCCATTCACTGGCTCCTCTGTAAGGATAATGCCCCTATACCCTTTGAGAAATGATATCACCGATCTTATTTGCTAGATGTGGCTCCAAATAGTTTTTTCCTATGTCTCAAAGTCATATTTACTCCAGATTTCAAAGTAATACATGAAAAATACAGGGTTGTGGAAAAACACAAACAGTTCAGAAGAATACGGAGTAGGATGTAGAAGTCTGCCTTTATAACACCTTCACCCCATCCTATTCTCCTTCCATGAGTAATGACAGTAACAGTTTGGGGTTTTACCCCCAGATTTTAAAATATGCTTTTGTTTCTAAATAGCGAGTTATTTTAAAATGGCACCATACTATTATAATTGGACTTATTCCTATTGATGATCATGTAGATCTGTCTGATTAATTTTTGGTTATTACAAACAAAGCTGGAATAAACATCCTTGTACAAATACTTATATACAGGAGCATTTCTGTAGGATAGACACTTAGAAGGAGATTTACTGGGTCAGAGGGAGAGCGTATTTTAAAAATTGGTACTGTCTAATTGCCCTCTGAAAACACTATGAATTTACACACCCACCAGAATTATATGAGAACCTGTGTTTCCCAATTTACTTGGACTTTGACATTACCAATCTTTATGTTTTGCTGACCTGATGGGCAATAAAGGGGATCTCACTGTTATTTTGATTTGCATGTTCCTGATTTCACATGAGGTTGAACACTGCCTTATTTCTTTATTTTTTGCATTTGTTCTTCAGTGAATTGCCTATTTACATTATTCTAGAGAAATGTTTGATATTTTTTGAGTTGTAGAGGCTTCCCATAATTACACATATTAATCTCTGCTGTTGCAAATAGTCAAACTTTCTGTTAATAGATGTTCTGTTAATAGATATTCATGCATCAATGTACATGGGAAAAAATGTGGAAAGATTTACACTAGAAGGATAACAGTGGTTACATCTAAGTGGTAGGATCATGGGTATTTGACTTTCTTTGTTATACCTTGCTATGTTGTCTACTTTTCCCCCTGGAACACTAAGCATGTGGTATTTTATGAGTAGAAAGAAAAAAAAAATACCCGTAGAGTTATTAGTTGGGTAAAGTGATGAAATCTCTCAAGGCAATTCTATAAGAGGATTTCCCAAGGTACTTTGAGTAGTGGCGGTATCAATAGATACTTAATATTCCTAAGGTCAAAATTTGAAGGGAACAACAGTTACTTCTTGGATAATAAATTGATATGACAGTCTAAGTTAGCCTGATTATTTTATAGCTATCTTTTTGGCACCCAAGATTATATCACTCTTTACTCACAATATTTTACTGTTCCAACCCTTTTTCAAATATTGGCAATCAACAGTGAGGGGCACTCAAACATCTTGGCTATACCAGAAGGTTTTGGGCAGAAATGTACCTCAGAAACGGTACTAATTACCAACAAATGCAAAGCATGTATGTGTTGATCAGAAAAAAGGAGGTGGGCGGAAGACAGAGTGCTGTGCTGGGGAAGCACAGTTGAAGACGACGAACACTGGCAGTGCCTGTGTAAGGACTGGTGGGTATGCAGTTCTCTCAGGGAAACGGTGGCTACGTGGGAAACAGCGCCTCAGCCTGCAGAGTTGAAAAACACCTCTTAAGAGCACCTAAATGCATTGGTTCTAATTACATCTGGCAATATTCATTTGGCTTTCCACTGGCCAGGGGTTGGGGGTGGGGAGAGGGTTTAGGTTGCAGGAGAGGTCACACCAAGGTGGCAATAATGGCCTTTCAGATGCTGGGTTTTCCAAGACTGAACTGTCATTCTGGATGGCGCCTCAGAGGTGACGTAATGGGAGCCTATCCTTGAAAGCAGCCTGGATGGCTGCAGGGCAGACTCCAGAATGAGGGAAATACAAGGAGAGGTTAATTTGGAAAGCTGTGGGTAACATCCCACCTCCACGAGTGCTTCCATGCAAACTTTAACAGAAACTATCTCCACTTCCTACCGGGGCAATCGCTAGTCTAAAGCTGATTTTCAAGCCCTGAGTTGTCCCTTGGGTGCATCCATGCGGCTGGGCTGATGCTGCCTAGTGCCGTACCAGCAACTGTGACTACTACATGACTCAAACATAATGGCTAGAAAGAAAGGGAAATAAAGAATAGTAAGAGAATCCCCCATGCCCCTGGCTTTTGATTATCCTCAGCTTACTCATATACCCTGAATGATGATGATTTATTATCAAGTGAGCGATTCTTGAGAAGACAGATTTAGTCTATGGGTTGAATTCTTGCAATTAGAGTATCAGTGCCGATTCTAGGACACAACCACTTATGTGTAGAAAAGCAATTTATATATAATTTTAGAACTTACAGGCCAAGGATAATTAGTGTTACAACCTATTCTATCACACTAGCACAATAATCTGAAGATATTACCATGCTTACACATGTGTAACTCCTGACAACGAACTGATTTTTCAGTGCAGTCGTGAGCACAAGGACGCAAAGGCCCTACCCTGCAGGTTGGAAGGACTGCAGTGAGGACACGAGTGCCGTGTCATTTTGAGGCTGAGATTCAGACAACAGAGAGAGATGGGAAAAGAGTCACATCTGTCATGTCTTCCAAACTGAGCTGAGGACATCTGCAGCTATTGCCACCATCTCACTCTAGTACAACGGGAAAACGGATGCAAAAATAGAAGTGACACATCCAACTATTAACACTGAGGCAAAACGGAATATGGCAGTACGCAGAAGCACTGACGCAGAATGGGAAACGGCTCCTGCTAGGGCAGGCTGTCTGTCTCAGGGAGACAGTGTGCCAACTAAAGACGTTTCCACACCGTCCGTGCCATTCCTGATTTACGTGTTGAATTTTTTCCAGCCTGATTGAGGTATGTCGACAAATTAAAATTATACATATTTAGGATTCAGAACATGACTTTTTAAAAGGTGTACATAGTAAGGGATTAGGAGGAGGAGAAAAGCGAGGTTATAAACCAGCTGAGAGCAAGCAATACCCTCCTGCCAGAAAAGGAGCCCATTTGTTCAGAAGAAAATGCCTCCCTCAGAGTTCCTCACCTCACCATGGGAATTGTCTCTTTTTTATTAGACTTCTGAAGAGGCCGAACAGTTGTGTGCAGAACAGGCGAGAATTTTAATAATGAGAGGACAAAGATAGCATAAAAAAGCTGAGAGATATTCTCCACCCAGAAAATAACTACCCTTGTTTCTTGTGTCACCTCCGCTCCACTGGGGGGACGTTGAGAGGCCTTTCAGTAGATTCAGTAGAGCAATTAAATGGGAGATTCTTTATCACAAGAGTATCCATTCATCAGTGAAGTACCTAGATGGATCTTTTTGTTGTTTTTTGACTTTTGTTTTCTAAATTGAGATACCATTCACAAACCATAAAATTTACCCTTTCAAAGTATACATTTCAGTGGTTTTCAGTATATCCACAAGATTGTGTAACCATCACCATTCCAGGACATTTTCATCACCCCAAAGAGGAACCCTGTACCCATCAGCAGTCCCTCCCACTCTCCCCTCTTCGCAGGGATTGGCAACTGTCACTCTACTTTGTTTCTGTAGATTTACCTACTCTGGATAGCCCACATTAAATGGAAGCATATAATATGTGGCCTTTTATGTCTGGCTTCTTTCATGTGGTATAATGTTTTGGATGTCCATCCACGCCATAGCATGTATCAGTCAGTATTCCTTTTTCTGGCTGAATAATATTCTATCATGTGTATTAAGGGGGTTCAGAACAGGCCTCCCCAAGATGTGCTACTTTTGGGAATTATTTTGAGCTGAAGGCAGTTGAGACCTTGTGGGCTCACTTGAAACTTTGACCTCTCCCTTAAAGAATTTAAACTTGGGGCCTTACCCATAATAAGAGTTATTATTTTATGAGCTATCTATAGGGCAGGGCAAAACTTCTAATTACTGCACATCTGAGAAGCCCCCAGGCGCCTTACCTCATTCTTAGCTCAGGATGTCACATGTACCTCATTTTAACTCTCTGTCTTGGAACCTCTCATGTATGTGGGGTTCCCATACATACGTATAGAATTAAATTTGGTTATTTTCTCTCGTTACCCTTCTCATGTCAATTTAATTATTAGACTAGCTGGAAGAACCTAGAAAGGCAGAGGAAACTTTCTTCCACCCCCATAGTATACACCACAATTTGTTTATCCATTCACCTGTTGGTAAAAATTTGGGTTGTTTCTAATTTGGGGCTATTATGAATAATGCTGCTGTGAACATTCTTGTGTAAGTTTTCGTGTGGACATACGTTTTCATTTCTCTGGGTATATACCTAGAAGTAGAATTGCTGGGTCATATTGTAACTAACTCTAAATATAACTTTTTGAAGCATTTCCCAACTGCTTTCCAAAGTGGCGACACCATTTTACATTCCTACCAGCGTTGTTTGAGGGTTCCAATTTCTCCACATACTAGTCAGCAGTTGTTATTATCTATTTTTGATTAGAGCCATCCTAGTGGGTGTCAAGTGGCATCTCATTATGTTTGGTCATTTAACAAAAATCAGAGCCATCCATACACACAGTTTAAAAAGACAAGGCTTAACGTGTAAATGCCCCATCTCTCTCCACAACCATTTCCATGAGGCAAATACTTTAAATTCTTTTAGCGGTTTCTTCTGGTATTTATCTTCTATTTCTGGTAATATGCTTATATTGCTATTTTTAAAAATCAGTTTTAGATATTATCTCTTGAATTCCGACTATGGAAGATGAGCATTTAGTTCTCTTATCTTCCTCCATGTGCACACAAATACACACTCACTTTATCCTTCCATCTTCACAATATGACTATAATCTCCATTTTTGGTTAAATCAATAATTGGCACTTATATTGTTATGACTATGAATTCATAGCCATGTGGTGTACTAAGAATATATCTACTTAATCATACTTTTTCCCCTTAGACTCCAGATGACCTAGAGGAAAAAATTGCCTCATTTTTTTTGTTTTTTTTCATTGCCTCAGTTTTTTACATATTCATTATTACTTTATCCTCAAATTCTGCAAGAAAACTAAAAATCTCCTGGCATATTCGACGACTTCTTTCTTTTTCCTTTTCTGTTTGTTTTTGGGAGCCATTCCTCCCAGAGCCCTCCACTCTCCTGCTCTCATCTGACCTGACTGGTTGTGGGCATAGCTGAGCTGAGTAGCTGTGACACAGCACGTGTGCACATGGCCTGTGAAGCCTAGAACTTGACTCTCTGGCCCTTTATAGAAAACACTTGCCGATCCTGATCCAGTGCCCTGATCTTCCTGACCCCACTCTCCATCTCCTGCCTCCAAGCAGTAAGTAAGCTGCTCCTTACATTGTTATGTCTATAAATTCATAGCCACGTGGTGTACTAAGATTATATTTACTGAATCATGCCTTTCCCCCTTAGACTGTCTCTGTGTTTCACCTTTCCTGAAACTTAAAAATTAACTGCAAGTGCTCAGAACCCACATGAAAGGGCACAAAAGAAAGCGAGGACTTCCTTGGTGCACACTGCTGTATCTAAGATTCTCAAAGCTGTCATCCGTCACAGCCTATGAAATCCAATCCTCCAACATGAAATCCCTCTGAGGATTATTACTACTGATTCAAACTTGAACATTGCCCAGGCTAGTTTCTTCATCGTTTAGTCCCATGCCCAAGTGGTGCATACCCACACGAAAGTTCCGTGGTGGGCATGGGTTGTTTTAGTCTGGCCAGTATCGACTTCCCATCCTCTGATAAGAGTTCTTTGATTTTTATTTGACATCAGGGATGGGGACATGATGTGGGGTGCCGTGTGGGCAGGGAGCTGCCAGGGACCACACAACAAGGCAAGCAGAGCTGACAGTGAGTGTGTCCCAATGACGCTGTTTAGCATCTGCATTCTGCCGCACTTTTGAACTTACTATTTTGTGCACCAAGTACCTTTCTCTGTGTAAGCCTGTTTGAGTTGTACTTCTGCTGCTTACGAGCAACAGGGGTCGTGACTGACACAGACACCGAAAGCCAGGCTCAGCCACTTTTGGGCACCCATATAGGTCTGACATCTTCATGAGAACCCTTCATTTCATTTTTAGCAAGAGAAGAATAAACCCTTCTGCTTTAGTTCAGGATGCGGAATAGTTTTGGTCTAATGCAGGATCAATTTCAGAGCTAATAAGAAACCTCTCAAATCCAGGTTACTGTCCATCTTGACAAAACAGAAAAAAAAACTAATGGTTTTGGAAATGATTAGCTATGAAGAGAATAACAACACCAAGTACAATATATCAAATGCCCGATAAAGCACATTTTGAAAGCCAATCATGATGTAATTTCATGTTATAAAAGCATGCCTTGCATTTATCTATTTTTCAAAGCATATTTGTATCCCAAACTTCATCAGATCCCCTGAGGCTTCTTTTTTGATAAATGGCCCACATTTTAAAGTCTTTTCTAAGCATAAAAACCAAAACATATTTTATAAGTAATTATATAGCACGATCTTATAAATAAAATTCCTAAAATTTTTATTCTTCCTCAACTTTAGTTTCGTGTCCCTGACATGTGCTACTTTTCTAGTCAGCTCTTCTGAATTCTAGGCCACAAACAGATCATTTTTATTTCCCCAGCTTTAGAGGAGCCCTGAGCCTTTTTTCTAACTTGTTTCCTTTTCATCCCTGCTGTGTAGCTGCCGTGACTTGTCCACTTAACCTGCTTGTCCTTAACACAGCGCCTTACGCACGGAGCGTCTGTTGAGTCCATAGGCCTAGTTTTGAACCCCCAGCTCTGTTCCTTCCAAGCGTTGTGACCCTGAGCAAGTTTCTAAGTCTGTAAAATCAGGATAATACTAGCACGTACCTCACATGATTGTTGTAAAGATTAAATGAGATGTATACGAAAGAGACACAGTAAGCATGGAGTAAAAGTTATTATTGTCTGAAAGTGAGTTCTGCTCACCAGTGCTCCTTGCTATTTCATTCCACACGAAGTTTGTAAAGCCTGGTGATTTGTTTACTGTCTAAAATCTAAGCCGCACGAGGGCAGAGATTTGTCTTGTTTGTCACTGTAGCCCAGCATCTAATATATGACTGGCATATAACAGGTATTCAGTAAATATTTATTGAATGAGTGAATGAATGAATATAGGTAGCACAGATATAATTTTATTGAAACTCCGATTTTGTGGATGAGAACACTGGGGCTCAGAGAGGTTAAGTGATTTGTATAAAGCCCTACAGTGGGTTAGAGAGGGGTTAGGATCCAGCTCTCCTGCCTGCTCGTTGTTTTCTTCTGCCATATCACCTCCTAGGTCCTTTACCTCATGACCCCCAAATTTAAGTGCAGTATCTTAGTAACTAAATGATGATTTCAAGGGCCAAAAATGATTCTGAAAATTTCAAACCTACCGTGGTATCCACAGCCTTGACTTTCTCTGTCGGGATGTACTTTGGAACAGGTTCTGTCTTTGACAGCATCACACATCCTTCAGCGCCTAAGGTGATGATGACAACCTGGCAGCCCCTTTCCAGGAGCACCAGTGCAGCCGTCCCAGCATCTGCAGGGCTGCTGACCGCAAGGCCAGTTAGAATCTCGGTCTGGAAGACACAGAAGTGAGAGGAAACAGCTGAGCAAAGTAACCTGGGTCCACTTCCAGATTAGATTTTTCTAGAAAATATCTCCCTTATTTTACATAACAATCAATGAAATGCAATGGAGAACTCTGACAGATACTGGCCTAGGGGGGGAAAAAAAATAAAGACAGCAAAAACTAGGTATAAAAGACATCTTGGGATAACTGGGGAAATTTGAATGTGGCCTCAATATTAGACAACAGTATAGAATTATTGGGAATTTTCTTGGGTGTGATAATGGTATTGTGGCTCCTCTTAGGAGATACACGCTGAAGTATTTAGGGGTGAGATGTTATGTTATCTGCAGCTTACTATCCAATGATTCAACAAAACCAAAAATACACACAGGGGAGAGGGGAAGCAATACAGCAAAACGTTAGCAACTGTTTAGGTGGAGAGTGCGTGAGTATTCACTGTATTGCTCTTTCAGCTTCTGTGTATGTACGATCATTTTCATAATAAGAGTTAGGGGGAACAAAGAGAATCCTACAAAAGAAAGAGTGGGAGGGGGAGGTAGGAAAGGAAAAAGGAGGGGGCCACTGCCGGTGATTTTGATATAAACCATGCCTGTAAATTTCACATGTAAGGATGTAATTCCTCTATGCCTGTCTTGGGCCCTAATACCTTTCTCATGTTACTAGTTAAAGACACCACCCATTTCTTTTGTTTGTTTGTTTGGTTTTTGCTAGAGAAGATGGATGCAGAGTAGGAGAGGCACTGATGTAGCAGAAAAAGCAATGCCATGACTTTCAGATCTGTACAACTCACTATGTGACTTTTCCCAAGTCACGTATGGTGTGTACAATGAGGGGCTTCCACAGGATCAGCAGTTCTCTCCCAGAATATAAAAAGGTCTCTAGCTGGAGTAGGGGCGAAGGGCTGCAGCCCTGTTTCCTCATCCCCTTGGCACCCCTCCAGCATCTCTGAGGAACCGCTATGGTTCTGAAGTTGAGAAATCACTAGACTAGATGAATTATATGATACTTTTTGACTCAAAGAGTTTATCACCTAACTCTGTCGTTTCTGTATTACAGTTTAACCTTATACCATCTCTTCCTAAAAGTGGGTCTATCCCTCCCTGTGATTGTTCTGAACATGCCCAGATTAACCCTTTTTGTTACCTGTAAATCATCCCAGTGTCTGCTCATTCTGGGCTTCAGTTTTCCCAGCAGCACGGGTTTCATGAACTTGACCACGAGTCATCCCTTCCCATCATTTTTCCAGAGAACCTTTCAGTCTGAGTTGGTTATGCTTTGAGACCATTTCCTTTTTACTTTTTATAAATTTTTCATTGATTTTCATTACTGGGATCACTTATGTCTGTTGAGTTGGTCTATTTTTAGAAACACTGACTTCTTGTGGTTTTTAAAAACCTTTAAAAAACGATGCTTTAATGAAAAATCCTGAACATAAAAGGTAATGCAACAAACACCCATGTACCTGCCACCCACCTTTAACAAACCTGAACATTTTACTTTATTTGCTTCAGATATTTTTTGTCTTTGTCCTTGATTTTATGCAGTTCCATTAAATGTATATTAGTAGAGAGTTATGTGTATTTATCTCATGTGGTACTTTTAATATACTTTTGATCTGAGGACTCATGCCTTTTTTTAGTTCTAGGAAACACCTTGCAGTTTTTCCTCTAGTATTGCTTCTCTTCAGCTCCTTCATTCTCTTCTCTTTCACTCCAGTAAGATGTATGTTGGAGCCTGTCAAGTTATCTTTTATTTCTCTAAATTCCTCTTTAATATTTTTCTTTCTGTGCTATTTTCCAGGTGAATTGAGCTTTCCACTTGTAGGTGAATTGATCAAGGTTTCCTTTCAATTCACGAATTCTTCATTCCAGTCTAATGTTCATCTTTCTAATGAGTGCCCAAAAATAATTTCAATGGCTATTTTTCATTTTCAAGATTTCTAATTGATTGGTTTTCATATTCACATATCCTTGTTTTGATTCTGTTTATCTTTTATAATTGCTTCTCCTTTTTAAATGAATGACAATCTTAATCATACCTAGTTTAAAGTCTTCTGTGCATCATTTTATTATTTGAATTTCTTTCTGTGAAAAGTCATCTTTAGATTGAGTTTGTTGGAAGACCCTTGTGGCACTGCATTTCTTCATTTGCAGGCTTCCGCTGCTTCTGGTGAGTTGATAGTCCTCATGCTTCAGTTCCCACTAGGCTTATCCCAGATTTTCTAGGGTTTTAGTTGCATCCATGGGGCCTCTGAGGCCCTCTAAACCAGGCAATGTGGAGTTCCAGTTGTGGTGTGACTGGTGATGTGGCCAATCCAGTCACTAAGCCAGCAGTTGGCTTGGTGTCCTTCTTGGCCAGAGGCAGTATCTCTGTTCTCCTGTCTCCTCAGGTTGGGAGCCTCATACAGGGGATAGTCTCGGCAGCAGGAATGGAAGCCTCCTCCATCTTTTTTTGTCAGCAGGGGAGCCTGAGCCCAGCATTTCTTGTTTCTAGCAGTGGACACTGCTCCAGGCTCCCACGAGTAGCACATGTTTAGTGCCCATTACCCATAGGAAGCAAACTTCCTCCCACTTCTACCTGCTTCTGGGACTGGAGTACTGCAGACCCAGGACTGACTGCTCTGTGACTCTGTTACATTTCTGATCTGGGGAGTTAATGATTTTGTTTTTGACCTTGTGAGTATCTTTTCCTTATCTCTTTTTATATTTATATATCAATGGTTTGTGTGTGGAACAGAATATCTTAAAGCATGAATTTACATTATTCTGATTAAAAGGCATCCATAAGAATGTTAAGCTTTTAAAGTTTTTCTTTTCTCCATTACATTTTCCAGGTCAATTATATTAAAGACCAGAGTTTGTTCATCTGTTCATTCATTCAATAAGCATTTACTAGGTGCCAACTGTGTGCCAGATACAGTATAACAGATGGTAATTTCCAAAGATAACTGTATTAATATATATATATATATATATATATATATATATATATAATATCATACATGTTCTTTTCATACTGTGACAGTGACAATCATTTATTGAGAGGTGGGTGGGGGGGCAGGGTGGACTTTCCTGCCTTAATCAATAGAATGGGCCAGAAATGATGCTGTGTGACTTCTAAAGCTAAGTCATGAAAGCCAACATGTCTTCTGCCTAGTATCTCTCTCTCTCTCTCTCTCTCTCTCTCTCTCTCTCTCTCTCACTCTCTTTCTCTGGATATTGGATCTTGAAACCCAGCTTCCATATTGTGAGGAAGCCCAGGTCACAAGGAGAGGCCATGTCTAGGTGTTCTGGCCAACCGCCAACAACAGAGAGCAAGTGTGTGAGTGAAGGAGGCTCTAGATCAGCGGTTCTCAACCTGTGGGTTGCGACCCCTTTGGGAGTCGAACGACCCTTTCACAGGGGTCGCCTAAGACCATCAGAAAACAAAAAGATATTTACATTACAACTCACAATAGTAGCAAAATTACAGTTATAGAGTAGCAACGAAAATAATTTTATGGTTGGGGGTCACCACAACATGAGGAACTGTATTAAGGGATCATGGCATTAGGAAGGTTGAGAACCGCTGCTCTAGATGATCCCAGCTCTCAGCCTTTGAGTCTCCCAGGTCGCAGACGTCGTGAAGGAGACACAATCCACGATGTGCCATGTGTCAATTCCTGATGCACAGAATCCATGAAGGATAATAAATAATTACTGTTGTTGTAAAGCTACTAGATTTGGGGGTAATTTGTTATGCAGCAATAGATAACTATACACATAGGGATAGCCACTGGGGATGCAGTGGTGAATAAGACAGATGTCCCTGTCTTCACAGGACTAGTAATTTAATGGGGAAGACACAAGTACTGAACAGGGAACTTGAACTATGATGAGTGTTTGAAGAATAAATACTGTGCTCTGTAAGTATCTAGCAGGGAAATCAAAGCAATTTTGCAGTTGAGGGTATAACCTCTTATTGTGAAATGGTCACTATCTCCTACGATTCCTTTTTCCTAGCACAGAGCCTGGCCATGGTGGTTGCTCAAAAATATTGCATAATGTATTGTGGTTTGTTAAAATTAGTTTCCTTGTGGCAGTCTTCTTTCTTGTTTACTTTATGTTCTGAGAGATGAAATTAACAAAAGGCAGGTCAGGAAATCCTAGAAACCGTCATTCAGTCTTCAAACCCAATGGAAAAGTACTGTTATAGCTCATTAATTACTAACTTTCTCTCTCTGTGTGTTGCATTGTATATCTTGCCTCCCAATATTGGGAGAAAGCTTGGGACTAAAACTGGGCTCAAAAGGGAGAAATATTGAAATTTGCTTCCTAAAATGCTTCACAACGAATGGCACAATATGAATATATTGATAGATATTTTACACAGAGCTGTAAATTATGACCCTCAGATGGACTAAGAGGGTGCTCCCCTAGTGGAGCAGTCCCCAAGGTCTTTCCCATGGCACCAGGGGAGAACCTGTTAGGGTTGCTAGATCAAATACAGGATACCCAGTTAAATTTGCATTTCAGATAAACAACACATAATTTTATAGTATAAGTACATTTAGTATATTACTGATTGTTTATCTGAAATGCAAATTTAACTGGGCACCCTGTATTTTTACTTGCTAAATCTGGCAACTCTCATACTAATTAGTCCAGAGAATATGGAATAATTAAAAAGGAAAACAAAACACCAATAGTGTGAGGGCAGGGAGGCCACCAAAATTAGCTGAAGTTTGATAAGTGCCAGATTATGGGGATGAATGACTCAGGGAATCTTTTTTTTTTTTTTTCCCTAGGACTCACTAGTTTCTTTTTTTCCACAGCCCCCGTCAACTGAAAAATCTGTTTTTACTGGGCCCAAGAATTCACATGCAGTTAAACTGATGTGGTTAGTCTTGCTTCTTTGCCTATCCACTTGCATGGAAGTCTTTGGTTTCTCCTGGAATGAGCAAAGCCTTCCATTCTTACCTCACTTTCATTGCAGCAGAACACATCTGACAGGGCGTAGAACCGGGGATCCAGGTCCGCAGTGGCAGGAGCTGGATTGAACAGTGTTTTCACTACAAAGGAGTGGAAGAGGGATTGAGTGGTTATCATTTTTAATATGGTGCATTTACAGACATTCAGTAAGAGATATCCCCAAGTGCCACCATTTTCCCCATTAGATTAAAAGTCAACTTAGTTATAGATGTAGAAAAGTCTGAAATCTCAATCTCCGTGATAACCTAGTACAACCTTTTTATTTCCATCTGCTCTACATTTCACTTTACAGCGTTTCAGCTTCAAGGGCAAGCATCAATATTTACAACCAAGGTGATTACAAAGTTATGGCAAAGGGCAACAAGAGGATTAAAGAAGATTTGAAATGTTGTGGCATGAAAGGACATGTATGAATGTGAACATTCAGGCTGGTGAACATTTTTGTGGGTTACTTTAAATGCTTAGTTGCAAGGCTAGTTCACAAATCCATTTTCAGGAAAGAAAAAAAAGAGATGACAGAAAAGAAATTATGACTAGCTCAAAATCTTCCTGGTAACACTCATAAGTAGGACGTTCATGTACATATGTATATGTTGAACACCTATGTATGTCTTCCAAATATATCAGAATTATTCATGTGAACTACAGACACACAAAAGCTTGCATTCTTGGCTTCTGTGAGCCATCTAAGAACATAAAGGAAAGACTTAGAAAGGAGGAGAAACTCAATCAGAGGCGGAGAGCTAGCTCAGACGAGGCGACCACAGGAGGAGGGTGGCTGGGGAGAGCAGAAACGGCAAACGAGAACGGCACGGCCAGTACAGTGTCAGAAGGGCATCTCTCAGAGGAGGAAAGTGAGCCTCCAAGAGATGAGGTCACAGTTTAAGGTCATATGCTGGGACCTGGGGAAGCTCAGGCCCTTCCCGGGGTCCTCTAGCTTTAAGTCCAGGGTTTGGTTGTCTCTAAAGTAGTTGCTTGTCTAGGCCAGGGCTCTGTCCACAGCAACACAAGCCTGCAATCCCAATTCAGTATATTTTAAAACAGCCTTTGGTAGGAGGCTCCCCCTTTGTCAAAACACTTCCGTATCCACCAGAGCACCCAACTAGATTGTTTGGTCTCCTTTTCCTCCACCCAGGTCCACTGACTTACGTGTTTAGTAACCCCAATGTACTCTGGACCTACAGAGTAAAATCCTCTAGCTGCAGTTCTCAGACTCTTCCAGAACAGTGGTTCACAAACTTGGCTGCACGTCAGTGTCGCTAGGCGAGCTTAATATAAAATGCATGATTCTGGGCTCCACCTCAAACCCACTGAATCAGAATCTCCTGGGGTAAGGTCAGGGGTGTGCACATTGACAAGTTCTCCAAGTGGCTCTTCCATGGCTGTCTCAGCACTGATCCATTCCACATCCTTGGGGAGATGCTTATCAGCACGTGGCTAAAGGAAACTCCACTGCTTCTCCCTGGGGAGGCAAGGCTAGTTTGCGTCTGCACCTCCGTTGGTCTTAACACTTTCGTTCGGTCAGTGGATCTTGTCCAGTGGTTTACAGGAGAACGCTATTCCCACATTTTCATTATTTTAGAATCCAGAATGTCCACCCATGGAAATTCTATGGTATATTTTTGGCTGCTCGTATTTTTGCACAGGGTTATTGTGTAGCTTAATTTAGAAAATAGATGTAAAAGCCCTGTGTAAACTGTAAAGTGTTGTATGAACGTAAGGGATTATTACTGTTATGATATTGTCCTGTACACGCAGCCTGACAGTCCCGCCTGTCCACCCATCTTTGCCTTCTGCTGGAGTTTGTGGCCTGACAACAATCTCTCTCATTGGTTTTCCCGCTTTTGTGAGGTCTTAGAGATGTCAATTATGCATAAAGGCCTTCACTGCCCAGCATTCTAACACATCCATTTCTTTTTAGGTTTTCAGAACAAATATATTGTTCCCTATTTTCTGCAAGCATCAAATTGGGACACCATTGCTCACCTGTGTGATCCTTCAGTCTGCACACAGCAGCATTTGAGCACAGGTTAGAGCAAGCTACCAGTACAGAACAACAGGATAGAGCCAGTCTTATAAAAGCTCCATTTTATCTCAAAAGATCCCTGACCCAGCAATTCCTTTTCTAAGCCTCTCCTACAGAAATACACAGGCATGCAAAGATGTGGTACAGTGATGTTCATTCAACTCTGTTTGTAACAGAAAAAAACAAAAGGAAACCTAAGCATCAAGCAGAGAGGACTGGTTAAAAAAATGTATGACATATACGTCCAATGGAATACTCTGCTGCTGTTAAAAAGAAGGAAGCAGATCTCTGTTTTGTCACAGAAAGATTTCTATGGCTTATTTATAAGTGAAGAAGGCAGTGTTATAATAAAATCTATAGTATGACCCCCTCTTTTTTTTGAACAAAACAAAACATAACTATTTTTATTTATACACTTATAGAGAAGAGAAAAAAGTCTGAGAGGTTATTCATTAAACTAATAAGTGATTAATTACAAAGGGCTGGTGGGAAAAAAATACAGCCATTCATTACCTGATATACACCATGCAAAGACATCATTCTTAAAACATGTATACTATCTTACATCAGAAACAAGTACACTGTGAATGAAATGGTATCATGTCTGGGTTTTGCTTCAAACTAATCCGAGGTTGCAGTGCGGGGTGGAGAGTAATGAGTTTGGGTGTAGATGAAACAAGATTGGTCACGTGTTGATAACTGTTGAAGCTAAATGGTAGTAAATATGGATTTACCATACTATCCTCTAGATGGCCATATATATTTGAAATTTTCCACAGTAAAAGCAAACTTTAAAGAGACAATTCCATTGGATTTTAAGCAACAATTGCTGGAATGAGGAATTCTACAATTTAACTTGACCATAAATGTTGTATAAAAATCAATCAAATCTTATTTGCTTGTATTTTACCAAGGGAAAGGATTCTTACCAAAGGATTCTTAACTGGACACATAGGCTTAAAATCTGACTAGTAACTAAATTTAGGGGGAAAGTGAGAATGCCATAAAGAAAGGACTCTCGTTGGCTCGTGCTACCATAAATAAGCATAAATACTTTACCAAGATGAAAAAAACCTGAAGAATTAGTACAGTAGATGTAGTTAATCAAAGAAGAATGCAAATTTATAATAGAGAAGATGAGAAATAAATGATGTCATTCTGGAACCAAAACTAGACAGCACAGGCTGTGTCGTGGAGTAAGTTGGAGCCGTGACTGATAGCACCCAACAGTGACTGTCATTCACTGCAACGTAAGGCAGACTAAACTCCTGGATGTCTTCACAGCATGTCCGTGGCTGGCACAATAATGTCAGTGAGGAACTGCTGAGGCCTGGGGGGCAGATGTATAGGCGCAAAGACAGGAACATGAGGCAGAAGCTTTTAATGTCACCCTAGTAAGTAGTTCAGAGACACAGGGGCATAATGACTGAGCAAAGAAACTGGGAAGGTCGGAGTATCCAAAACACTGGCCTGGCAGTTTCTCACGCTAGGGGTTCTTTTCTGTGACTGGAGCAGCAAAAACGTTAAAACCTTGGGCTATTGTGAAAGTCCAGGTGGCCGGTCAAAAAGTTTTGTTTGCCAAGTGGAAAAGGCCTGAAGTGGCTTTCAAAGATATTTTGTATCTTACCTAGAATTTAAGCTTGGCGATTTTACAATCTCAATTATTTATAATTGTTCCTGTAATGTTCCATTTGCTTTGAAATGGATATAAAGACCAGAACCAACATGTATAATCTCATCACAGGCAGATGCAGCGCCAGTTCTCCTGTGGGCCGGCCTCACAGCGCTGTGACGGAGTGGAGGGGGCTCTGCAGGGCTGCAGTCATTTCTGATGTGGCATGTGCTGTCTCTTTAAAATCATTTTGGTACAGACAGCAAGAGAGTCCCAAGACAGGACATACAAAGATGAAGGTGTCTTTGTCCTCTGTATTTTAGCAACTAACATATAATCTAGTTATACAGTGTATTTAACTCAATACTAGTTAAGTAGTAGATAAGGGAGCTGTATTAATAAACCCAAAGATGGTGATGATGATGGATGATGATTTTAACATTTTTCTTGTAAATAGGATAATGCTGATTAGCATATATGCAGCCTCGGGGGGGGGGGCAATGGGCAGGACACTTGGTGCGCAGCAGATCTTCAGGCTTTGCCTGCTCTGCTCTGTGATCAGTCCATTCACACCTCGTCACCGTAAAGAGCTGTGAGTGCTCTCAGCCCAATTCTCTTCTTTCACAGAAGAAACTGAGGCACAGAGCAAGGAACTGACTCACTTGCCTGATACCCACCCCCATATGCTTAGGGATTGATTCAGAATTCAAAGCCATGCCTCATGACTCCCAAACCAGTGCTCCTTCCCTTGTACTATTCTCACCTGAGAATGAAGTTGCATTAAATTCACACACACACACACACACACACACACACACACACACACACACACACTCCCTCCCTCACTGCCTTTTGGTATAGGATCTAACCTGTGTCTGGCTGGTAACTGCCAAATGCGGACCAGCTGAGTTTTGGACAGAGGATCACGCGGGAATGTGCTTAGAGGAGCATGTGTGTGTGTATTCAGTGGGGTAGGTGGGAGCCATACCGCTGAAAACACTCTAGGGCAGCGGTTCTCAACCTGTGGGTCGCGACCCCTTTGGGGGTCGAACCACCCTTTCATAGGGGTCGCCTAAGACCATCGGAAAACAAAAAGGTATTTACATTATGATTCATAACAGTAGCAAAATTACAGTTATAGAGTAGCAACGAAAATAATTTTATGGTTGGGGGTCACCACAACATGAGGAACTGTATTAAGGGGTCGCGGCATTAGGAAGGTTGAGAACCGCTGCTCTAGGGTCTCTTCTCTGTGACTTGAGCAGCAAAACACTCAAAGCTTAGGCTCCATGTTGGACAGTGTTACCATTCATGGGTTTTACTTTCCTGGAGATACTCTTCATAAAGGCTTGGTTACTAGCAATCAATGGGATGCTGAAGTTCCTTTATAACTTGGGTCTTGGACTCTGAAATCCTGGTTTCTACACTGACTAAAAGTATGACCTTGGTTGAGCAAATTACTTAAGCTCTGCAAATCTCAGTCTTCTCACCTTTAATCTGGGAGAATAATGTCTGCCATGTTTGTTATAAGGTTCTTCTGGGGCTCAGATATATATGAAAGTGTTTTCTAAGCTGTAAAGTACATACAGATGCAAGGTATTATTATACTTTTAGTATTAGTGTAGAAGGTCATGCAGACTTACTACTTAGGCATGCTGGCTCTTCATAAAAATGTGAAGTAGGCTAAGTGGTCTCCAGCCCACCATTACCTAACCCCCTTTCTGGTGCCCCTGGTCCTCAGCTCCTCAACTGGAAGAACTGCCTGGCAGGTGATGAGGAAGCATTTTTGGGCCCCACCCAAAGGAGAGCCCGAGGTCAGGCTGCCTGTCCATCTGGATCACTCTAGCCTCACCTGTGAAAGGTTGGCTCCTCAACTGTGGTTGCTGTACCTTTCTCTCCTCCACAAGCGGGGTAGGTAACAGGTAACTAGACTAGGACAGAGGAAACAGTGATCTCTGAGAAGCAAGGGAGAGTAGGAAAAAAAAGAGAAGTTACACGAGACTATGCTTTGATTTCTCAAAGGAAAGACAGGAGCATGAATGAAGTGGTACGTTGTGTTCACACTGCGGGTCAGATGGGGGCAGTGCAGACAGTGCTTACCATAAGCGTTAGACTTGATCTGTCACATGCTGAGAAACGTATCCAATGGGTTTGGGCTCAGAGTGCTTTCTGACAGCTTCGAGTCCATTAAAAATACAGTCAATGTCAGTGAGAATTTGCCATGGCATGTTGTTTTGCCACGAGGAAAATTTGTTACATCACGACATACATTTAAAAATTCTCCACAAATCATTTCCATAATGTATTTTCCATTTATTGCTAAGTAGTAGAACACTGCCCACTTTGGGAGAAGTCACTTATACAAACACAAACACAGACACATACACACTCTTACTGCTCTTTTTCTTAGTTTTGTATCTTGATGAAAAAGTTTCATCTGGAAAACTCAATGTGCTTCTCTGTGTTCTTAACATAAATCACAGAACTATTACTGTAATATCAAGATGAAGCCATGGTCATAGAGTGGCTAGTTTTTATTTTTATTTATTTTTTATTTTTTGACCAAATGGTGCTGAGATCAGGATATTATCCAAATTTTAATCTAAAGAGGGAAGAAAATTGGGGTTTACTGTGACATTCTATACCAGCTTGGCATCCTATTTTATTTTGTTCCATTGTTAGAACACTTCTGTAGGGAAGTATTTCTATATGCATTTAATGGATAAGGCTCAGAAAAAGCAGATAATTCTGCAAAGACTACAAAGCTAACAGCGATCAGAAATGAGCTTCTCACTCAGAAGATGCTGTCCCCACTGGTCAATGGAAAAAAGCAACAAACTAAAAGAAACTATTCGGATTTTTAAAAGTCTGTTATTTGCTGGGGGTGGGAAAGGGGGAGTGGGTGGGAGAACAGATGAATCAAAATTAGCCGAGGGTTGATAATTGTTGAAGTTGGAAAATGCTGCCTGCTTTTGCTTGTTTTTCTTTTTAAATAATTTAAGTATAGTTGGTATACAGTATTATATTAATTATATTATTTTCAGGTGTACAATATCATGATTCGACATTTTTATACCTTACAGTGTGATCACCCCACTAATTCTAGTAATCATCTAGTAGTCACCATGCAAACTTATCACAATATTGTTGACTATATTCCCCTTCCCCTCTGGTAACCATCCCTTTGGTCTTGGTTTCTATGAATCCGTTCTTGTTTTGTTTTGTGTGTCCGTTTGTTTCATTTGTTTAGATTCTGTCTGCTTTTGTATGTTTGAAAATTTCCAAAATCAAAGGTCAAACAAAACAAACGAAAGAGCTGCTTAAAGGACGTTGACAGCATAGAAAACATTACATATAAATAATCTTTTGTCGTTTGTAGAAGAGATGATCAAGTGTTGCAAAAAGGAGAAAGAGCTAATCTTCAGTTCCTAGAGCTGTTTATCACAATGTACCCGGGCAGTGATTATAACATGATGTGCAGTCTCTGCTTCTCAGAATGGAAATTGTTCTACTACCTAGAGCTTATCAGGGACCACCGGCTGATTGAGAGATTCTAGTTACCACTTGTATTATTTCTGCTAACTAGAGTGGAGATTTATATCATGGGACAGCAGTAATGCTACTCATGTTATTTTAACCCTATTAGTAAGGTTTTCTAACATTATCAAGAAGTAGAGGAAGAGAGTGGGTCTCACAGATGGGAGAACAAATATTTTACTAGAGCAAAAGCGTTGCTTTGCTGAAAAGGTTAACTTTAATTAAGACAGTGATAAAAGCTTTTAGAGAAAGAATGACAAATATGTAAAATTACCTCCACTGCTGTGAGCCATTGTTAGGGCCTCCAGAGAAGTGGCTGGAGGTATTTCTAGCTGGCAGATCATGACTTTGGCTCTTCTAATGGCATGGGCGGCTTTCCTCAGGTCTTCGGTATTCAGCAGTAAGTTGGCTCCAGCCACTATAACGATGCTATTCTGGCCTATAAAGGAGTTTTACATATTTATATTGAAATAAAGTCAAGCCAAGCAATGATATTCTGCAGTGTTACAATCACTCTGTCAAAGTCTTGATATAAAATGTGTTGTAAGTATTAACTTTAATATTTCTAGGCCATTCAGGTTAAATTTCACATTCCTAATGTATCTTCTTTTACCATATCTCTGTAAGATTCAGTGTTCTCATCATTTTGAGCAAAATCTAAAAATGATTTCCCTTATCAATATTCTTTGTTTTTCAATATTCTTATATACAAAGAATATTAGCTGAGAAATGATATATAATATACTTAAAATTTTTCTTTTCTGGGAAATGGATGGTACAATGTATGTGGTAAAGATTCTTAATCCTAAATGACAGATGTCATAATGAGTATAAACAGGGATAAACTTGCTTAATGCTAAAAACTAATGCTCTGTAGTCTGCAGTCAGTTCAAGGTGTGCTCTAGGGCATTCTGAAAAGTGACTGTGTAAATCAAAACACAATTTATAATACTAATGATGGAAAATTGTACTGAATAACTTAAGGTAGAGAGAAGAATTCTTTGGCTTTGACTGTACCAGATCAAACAGAAGCAGGACTGCAGAATCTTATGCACTCATCACTCGGACCCCCTCTCGACATCACCACCTAAATGCGGGAGGTGTGGTGGTGATTTTATCTGTCAGATGAACTCTCCAGAGCTGTGGTGTCCAATGACAGTCCTGAACACAAGCCACATGTGACTATTGAACCCTGACATGTGTCTACTCTAACTCGAGATGTGCTTTACTTGTACAATACATAGCAGATTTCACACACCGAGTAGAAAGAAAAGAAGGTAAGACAGCATTAATTTTTAAGAACTTTTTGATTACACGTTGAAAGGATAATATTTTGGACAAACTCAGTTAAGTGAATATGTGAAGATGAATTTTACCTGTTTCTGTTTACTTTTTAAAATGTGGCAGATGGAAAAGTTAAAGTTATGTACGTGGCTTGGATTATATTTCTATTGGACGGTACTGATCTAGAGGGATGAGTTGCAGTCATTTTTTTTTGTGCCCCAGGCTGCTAGTGCTGCTCTTGTATAGACATGACCTAAAATTACCTCTGAACACCGAGCTCAGGCAGGCCTATCTTCTTACCACAGATGTGTTTGTTGGTCACAAGAAGGCCTTAATAGAGTGGGGATGGTTCAGTGTAAACCCAACCTCGGTACTGGAAAAATTCAAAGTCCCCACACACTGAAAGACAGCATACCTCCTTCGCCTTCCCCTTCAGTGACCTCATTCTCTCTGCTCGAGTCAGCTGCTGCTTCTGTGTTGCTGACTCCCAAATCTAAATTTCTGGCCTGGCCTTGGCTGATGAGCCACAAGCCCAAGACACAGCTGTCTGGTGGTCAGTGCCATGTGGCTAGCTCGTTCATGTCTCAACTTCAACTTGTCAAAGCTGAACTCCTCACGTTACCTTGCTACCCACTCCTTCATTTAATGGAGCTGACTGTCAGCTCCCTGGGTATTTGTGTTAGCTCTTCTACGACAATCTTGAGGGCATTGCCATACACTATAAACCAAAGTCCACCATAATGGGCACTCATTACACAGTATTAAATTATATGTTTGCGTGAACATGCAGTATTTTGTACAGAGATAAGGAAGAAACAGACCTCGAAGATATCCCTAGAACATAAAAAAGAGGTGTAAGGCAGGGAATGAGCTGCTGTTGGCAGCAATAATTACGGGGTAGCTTAAAATAATGAACACAGACTATTGTTAGAATAAAAACTTGTATCTACTGTCTTTAAGTGGAATACATTTTTGTTGTTGTTATTGCAACTTTGGGATCGCTAGCATAGAGCTAAAAATACTGTATCTTCTGAGAGAAGTGATCTTGTGAAACTGCATAACAAGTTAAAGACATGTTGTGACAAATCTGAATTTAACACAATGCTCGCTGACTGCCCATAATGCACTAGGTTCTGTCCTAGTGGCCCCATGAAATGCTTGGTCCTTCTGAATATTAATTCTGATTTAAAAAATCTTATGTAGGTATTTTTTACACTTCCAATAATTGGCAGAAATTATGACAACTTTACTTGAGGGTGAAGGGCAGTTACTGTTTCAAAGATAAATGTTTCAATTATTGCAAGGCCTTGTGACAGACTTAGTTGTATATATAGACTTTTGAGATTTGATTGCTATTTAAAGAGCAGACAAAATTGAACACTAACGATAAGTTAGAAGTAATTAGTTGCTGCCATTTGCTCCGTAAATAGTCTATAAATATGATTCATCAACTTTCTTTTGCACCTATCTATTTACATTTATTTACCTAGTGTAACTGAAATGACAGATGAATACTTTACTGCTCTTAGAGACAAATATCAATTCTGCATTCAGATAAAGGGTAACGGGATGTTACAGGAGATAAATATTATTTTGAGACAACTAAATGCTATATGTATTGGGTGGACAATTTTATATTTGAATGATCAACTTGGGAAGTATAAACAAAGGGAAACTTTTATATTTAGATTGGAAAGAGCACACTTTAGGCCTTGGAGTGCTGGGTATGGTAACATATCCATTGGATTAGGGTAAAAATTGATGTTTCTGCTCTAGTTCTGGAAATGAACTGTTTTATGAACTGACGCTCCAATATGCAAAACATATACCTTCTTTATTAACAATTATAGAAGCAGTTCCTGTAGCAGCCTCTGCAGTCTGATATGCAAATTCTAAAAGAAAAAACAAATTACAATCACATATATACAGCCTGGCATGGATAATTTACTTTAACAATTTCAATGCACCACTAATCCTTAGAAAACTTTTTAACCTTTAACCATCTGGAGTGATAAAAAAGAAATAAGTAGCTCGTGCTAATTTATACTCATCACGTATACAATAAGGAAAATATGTCTTTACACTTAGTGGCACCTTTTCTCTACATTAGTAACAACCCAGCAAGCCACTCCCGCTTCCAGTTTCCCCCAATTATTCATAGTTGTATCATGCATTGTACATATGCATTTTCCAACACCACCATATTTCTTCAGTGAAAGAAAAGGCAGACTTGAGATGAAAGACCGATTTTATAGGTCAAACCTATAAAATGAACCTGTTTGGTTGTTTTCATTCTCATAAGCCTTGCTTCTCATGAAGAATTATGGCCTGGTGTGTAAGTGGAAATGCTGATGAGGCAGCCTTTGGTGAAAACCTCCATTTTAGTCCCGGCTCTGGTGCCAACGAGCTGTGTGCTCTTGGACAAATTCAGAGCCTCTTTGGCCTTCGGTTTTCTCTGTTGTGAAATGACAGTATCAGCCTCAGTAGCTTCTAAGATTGTTTCCAGCTATGATACTCAATGACTTTTCTTAAAATATCTTTTGTGGATATAGCACCTGTTTTCTCTTGTCATTTGCTTTTGAAACGTTTCCATGAGATGAAGGTTTGTAACCTCCTATTGTTTTATTCCCATCTGGAAGAATGTACGTGGAAGATGAACCATAGGCTATTCAAGCAAGGCTAGACAAAGCTGAGCATAAAAATTCTCTGGCCACCAGGGGAGGATCTAATAATTCTATTCTACATTCAGCTTTTCTTGTAATCAGATCGTAGAAGCATGTTATAAAAGCCAACGTTAAAAGAGATGAAATTTTACCTGTAGAAATACCATTCTGTTTTAAGTTTTCTATGTAATCATTGCCAAAAGAACCTTTGCCAACCTGTACCAAAGAAATGATGAACATTAGCTCTTTTACATTTAGTAAAATGCTACAATGTAATAGTTTTTAGAATACTTAACATTTTAAGAGGGCAGATCTGCACAGTACTTTATAAACATTAACTAATTAATCTTCTTAATGGAAGTTGCTAGACTTGGTTTTAGCCCAAAGAATTGTTATATATTAATGTCCCACTTAAAGTCTGACTAAAATGTGAAGCACTTAATACTTGTCACAAGTTCTATAGGTTCATTCTCATTTTTGATCTGTTCACATGGACAGTCCCACTGACCAGAGGAGTCCACCATCACCAATCTGCAATATTTATGAAGAATCTCAGTTGTTTGTACTTCATTGTAAATGACAGCATCTTTGTAATGACTTGTCTGGTGGTTTAGAATCTTACCGTCTCTCCTGACCCTGACACGGAGGGCACAAAGGAGGGAATTTAAAAAAGCCCCTGATAACTTGGTAGAGTGGAATTCTGTTATTTTTGCATCCTAGCATCCACTCTGGTATGATTTTTCAGTTTTTCCTTTGGACACCCATTGTTCATAGATAACATGATTAGGGGGGCACAGTTGTTACAATCAATGAACCTATGTTGACATATAATTTTCAGCCAAACTCCATGGTTTACATTCGGGTTCACTCTGATGTGGTACATTTTATGGGTTTTGGCAAACGTATAGACATGTATCCACCATTATATTGTCACACAGATGGTTTCACTGACCTAAAAATCCTCTGTGCTCTGCCTGTTCATCACTCCCTGCCCCCTAGTCCCTGGTAACTACTGACCTTTTTACTATCTCTATAGTTTTGTCTTTTTTCAGAATGTCATCTAGTTGGAATCATACAGTATGTAGTCTTTTCAGACTGGCTTCTTTCACTTAGCAATATGTACTCAAGGTTCTTCCATGTCTTTTTGTGGCTTGTTGGCTTATTGCTTTTTAGCGCTGAATAATATTCTCTGGTATGGATGTACCAGTTTATTTATCCATTCACCACGGAAGGACATCTTGGTTGCTTCCAAATTTTGGCAGTTATGAATAAAGCTGCTATAAACATCCACGGGCAGGTTTTTGTGTGGATGTCCTATTTTTATGTTTAATTTTAACCAGCTGTCAACATCTCAATATTAGATTTCACAAAAACAAACAGATATTTTGGAGGCCCTGAGAATTCAGAGGTTCTGGTAACACTGGGCCAACATTCCTGCAAGGCAACCCGGTTGGAACTGCCCCAAAGGTCGGCACATGCTCTCTGGTCCCCACCTCCCCACCTGGCCTACTGCAATTTTTGTGACCTGCTCTGACCCTGTAGATCTTTAGGCTTGCCACTCCTGAACTATACTTCTATTTTTCTGTCCTGCAGGTGAACACCATGTCAATGGATTATGTGTCTATCTAGGTCTCAGCCACTCCTAGTGTGTTCTGCTCTTCCACAGAAAATTGTCCCTCTCTGGATATATCAACAGATTGAAACCAAAAGTTTTAACTGAGTCATGATCCTCAGTGAGTGAAAATAAAATTTCCTGGTGAGCTTTTGGACTGTCTGGATTAGAGGTTGGAATTTTTTTTTCTATAAAGGACCAGGTAAGTAATATTTTAGACATTGTGGGCCATATGGTCTCTTTTGCAATTCACCTCTGTCATTGTAACAGTCAAAGAAAATCTGTCAACAAATGGATGTGGCTGTGTTCCAATAAAACTTTATTTACAAAAATACATAGTAGGCAAGACTTGCCCCATGGGCCATGTTTGCTGACCCCTGGTTTAAATGCCACTTCTGATACCTTCCCCTTCAAAGAACACTTTTTCCCTGTGCTCCTTTTCTGGCTGAAATGCTGAGTAGGCCATACTCTCAAACAATATATAATAATTTTTTTATTAGCAGAATTTCTAGCTCTACAAAGAATGTCCACTACAAAACCTTGCTGTGGGGAGAGTTCCCTGGAAGGACCATCCACCAAAGGTTTCCTTCATGGAAGGCTGGCCATTTATCTACTAGGTAAGTGCCAAAGTATCCTATTTCTTAGGTCAAAGATTCATACCAGAAATAAATTCTTTGTTCTCTCATCTTTTTTTACGTTATTTACCTCTCTCCCATGAGCAAAGTGTTCTATAAGAATGTTGTGGGATTAAGAAGAGGCCATCCCTAGGCATGTGGGGCCTGATACAAATTAGAGCACAGACACTGCTCTCCCCTTTCCTGTCAGTTTTACACTCGTATAGGCGAAATCTGTTTAAGGGGATACATGGTGGTGATGATGTAAATATTAGGAAGTGGTGTAGGGATTAGGAAGAATTGTTGGAGGGGAGGAGGAAGCCAAAAACAACATGCAGCTCTGCCCTCAAGAAACTGATAATATCAGGGGGAAATAAGACATATAGAGGCAGCCATATTGCCAGGTGGAAGTCATGCGCATAAGGCATCACTGGGCAGGGATTTCGTGCGCCAGGGTACCTGCATTTGCAGGCTGGCTGCAGTCGTATCTTAAAGGCTGCAGCAGCTGCCCAGCTTCTTCCTGTTCAGAGCATCACCTGATTGGCTGGATCCCTTGGTGATGGTTATGGTTCCAGGTTTATTCTAATAGTCATTTCCTGGCAAGTCTGTTGGCTGGCCTTTAAACTCTTAAGGGAGAAGTGGAACGAAATACTTTGCTTTTGCCTTCTTTGATGTCCCCTTGTCAAAAATAAAAATCTGGTAACCAAAGAATAATGGAAAAGTAACAACACTGCTGAGGATTAAGAGAAGTCAGCTCTAGCTCCTCTAACTTTACATCGAGGTGGTAGTGATACATTACAAAGTAAAAGAAGTGATGAACAGCCTAAGACTGGGAAGACAGTATTTTGCTTTGTGTCATGGAAGCCCCTTCACACCAGATGTGTGATTTTGGGCAAGCCATTGTAACTCTCTCTAGGCCTGGAAAGTCACAGCAAGTTTGCTGTGAGGATAAAATAAAATCATATGCATGAAAGCACGTTTAAAACGGTAAAGGATTAAGTAAGGGACTGGTGCTATCATCATCAACATCAACATCATCATCAGCATCAGGCCGCCTCTCGTGGGGGCAAGGGCAGGGCTACTGCTGCTTGGATTCAGGCTTATCAACTACTTTTGGGCCCACCCAGCTCTCTGACGCTCCAGTTCTTCCTGTTGCTTCGTATTTTCAAACAGAAGAGCATCTGATCATGGAAGCAAGCATGTGGGTGCATTAAGTTATTTTGAAAGTGAGACTATTACTACTATCCTAATAAAAACATAGCAAGCACCTCCATTAATGGTTTGGTGTAACTAAAGCTGTTCTATATATCCCGTTACTTTCAAGAGACTAAGAGAGCCAAGTCGGAGGGTATCTAGCCTTGAGAATAATGTTTAAGCTTTACGTAGATCTAAATCACATACCAAAACATGGACAGAAAGCAGTGGAAATCTAAGTCCCATTTAAAGCGATCCTCTCTTTCTTTTTGCAGTTACACAGATGACACGTGCAACATTACACTAAAAGAATGCCACCTTTCCCATTTCTTCACCCTCAAAGCCCCTTACACATTCATTTATTCTTCTGGGTTTATTTTTAAAAAGGTTGAGAGAAGGGAACACCTTCCAATCCCCTTTGCTTACTTCTGACCCAAGTGTAAGCCTCTTCCCCAGTCATTGGAAATTGATAACCAGAAGTCAGAGGAGTAGACTCCATGCAAAAGTGTCATTCATTGCCTGCCATTGAGAGCGGAAAAGCACTGTGAGTGATACAAACGAAAGGCCCTTGCAATAATAAGGACTGTTATAAAGGAATCTTCATGGGTATCTTTGGAGGCTTCCTTATTTTTCCCGTCACACACTGGCTATCAAGTTGATATGAAAACTGTAAGTATCTTGGCCATGAGGCAAAATGGTGCATATGGGAATCAGGAAACCTAGAATCTAATTTCAGTTCTGCCATTATCAAGCTCATTAGAATTCTTTACTACATTTTGCCGCAAATTGTTCCATCTGAGCCAGGCTGTAGGGTGGGACTGGTGTGAGTTTTCTTTGGCAGGCAGGAAACCAGTAGCTCTCGGACTTGGCTGCTCATTAGTACCTCCTGAGGAGCTTATAAACTTCCCAATGCCCAGGTGACACCCCAGACCAATTCAATCAGACCCTCTGTAGGTGGGACCATAGCAAGCTCCCCAGGTGATTACAATGTGTGGCCTCTAGTCCAGGGCCTGGTTGCAGGATTAAAGTGAGGAAGGTGTCTGTAAGCTTTGTCTGTGTGGAAGAAACGAAGCGGGGGGCACAGTCCTGCCTGGTACTAGGCAGGTAAGTCAACTAAGTGCACGGAGAAGTATGACCTGCAGAATCTGCTGGGGGGGGGAGGGACCCATCAGGGTCCACACGGGGATCAAGGCACGGTAAAGCCTGAACGATTTCTTTGGCTGGCGTTTGCTGACGCTAGTCCCATTTTGATGCGGCCCAGGCCTGCTTCCCTTTCCTTCTATCTTTCTAAAACTCATATTTGGCAAAACTAGTTGGACTTCTGTTTTCCAGAGTGGTCAGTAGAGGCACAGTTAACTTGACATTATCAAGTGACTGTGTTAAAACACAATGTGAATACAATATATTCATGTCTATTTTTGTGCTTTTGCTTATAAAAACGTAGAAGTCCTTTCCTGCCTCCTCAACTTCATCAAGCCATACCTGTTTTTCAGGCATTGGCTTAAGGCCTATCTTCCCTATTCTACCCTTTGTTAATCTTATTTCCAGAACGCTTATGGCGTTCCTAATGATACTATATAATTAAACATTCAATTGAATACCATCTTATATCGTCTGCCTAAACGATCTTCAAGTCTAGTCTTCCTAAAAGCTTATTGGAGACTCTAGCTTAGCATACCTTTATTCCTCCTTAAGCCTTGTGCATTAAAGGTGTTCTGTAAGTATTTGATCATCTTTGTTGCCTGTCTGTTCATTTTCCCTGGGCCTATTTATTATTCTTAAAGGGACATGACTACAAGCACCCATACTATTCTAGTTGTAGCTGCAGAAAGGTTCTATCCGAGGTTTTGTTTCTAACAGGCCTCTTCAAGGCACTCTCCTACCCTTTCGGCTGCAACTGTGAAGTACTTTTGGGCAGAAAGATTCTGGGAAAACTGCATAGTTTGAGGTAGGCTGTCCGTGTGCCTGTTCCACGTGAAAGATGCCAGGTCATCAGCAACTGTGACAGCCACTCACGCCTAAGCTAAGGCAACTATTTTCCCAGAACCCCAGATGCTCTTAAGGAAATCCTGGGCTCAGCTCCACCCTGAATATTTTAGAGCAGCACTGTTGAATAGAACTTTCTATAATGATGAAATGTCCTATATCTGTGCTGCCCAATACAGACACTTGAAATGCAGCCAGCGCGATTAAAGAACTCCATTTTTAATGTAATTTTAATTTAAAATTTTAATTTAAAAATTTATTTTAGATTTAATTAAAATTGAAATAGCCACCAGGGGTAGTCACTACTGTATTGGACAATTCATCTGTGTGGAGAGATGTGAATTAGGATCATGGAAGACACAAGGGCTGGAGCAAGAACATTCCTCCAGCTAAGGGTACTGGGGTGCTTCCTTCACTTTTACCACTGGGACGTTTCTATTTGCATTGAGGGAGAGCAAGTCAGTGGCTTCCACAGTCCAGAGCAACACCCTAACGCTGAGTCAGGACTATCATAATAAGCATCTATTTCAAAATGGCTGAGGAATGGGCTGCTTAGAATCCTTGAATGTCAGGAAACATCTAGTAATTGCTCCCATCAACATATATTTGAGGTAAATAAAACATAAGTGGACCAAGGTATCTTACCCGAGGTCACAAGAAATTGAATATTCTGCTAAAAATGTTATATATATTAAAACAGTTTACTGATTTTCAAGGTTAGAATATGTGAAAATATAATTAACACCCAAACTAAGCTGCATATAGTTGAATCTTTGTGATTGAAGCATTTTGTGACTTTTCAGTGCCTGAGGGTCAAAATGAACAGCAGGTTTAGGAGACTAAGCTGCATTTGTTGTCATAGAACAAAATCCAGCAGTTGCTTTTTTGGAATAATTCCCTCACATTAATTTTCTAACTTATCATTTGTGGCTTTATTATAAAAGATGAAAGAAAAATACATAAAATTCCAGTTGTTTAAGCTTGCTGGTTGTTTGAATCCTAGATAAATGGGTGTTTGCCTCAATAATGGCCTTATACTATACAAAGTTCATGTTCCAATCACCATGCTCAGGCCTGCTCATCTGAGTGGTGGTGGGTTTGTAATCCAATTATTTCTTCTGCTCTTCCTTTATGAGACATATTCTAGTTATTTGGTTAGAGTCATAGGCTCCCCTGTGTTTGGACATATGGCCAGGCATTCCAGTCAATATGGCCAACTGGTTTTTGTCAGTGGTCTTTCAACAGAGTTCAGGAAAGGACAGATTTCACTTCACTATACATTACCTGGAAAGGTCTGGGGACTAATTTTTGATCTTTGAAAATTAAAATCTCAGTGCACGATTAGTTGGTTGTCCCACAATAATTTCCCATAAGAGGTACTCTCTTGGTAAAGATGATGTGTACTTTAATACACTACTTTTCAAGCAATCTGTGGTGAGGCCTCAGGTTTTTTGTTTTGTTTTTTTCCATTTTCAATCCATTTGCAGACTAATAATTTTGTAAAATATAATAATGAAATGAAAACAGTCATTCAAAATACAAGGCCAATTATTACTATTATATTCAACAGCTATAAGATCATCACTCTATCAAATTGTTATAAATATTTGTTTACTCTCCATTTCTGTATTGTCCAAACCAGTGACAGTTTGCAGCCTGGCCTGAGGACCAGACTTTGAGTAGCACTGCTCTAACATACTGCCTCTGTCACAGAACTTCATACCTGACCATTCTGAAAGGAAAACAGATGGTTACTTGTATTAGAGAGTTTAGATAGTCTCACATTTGAAGGGAGCAAAACCAGGTAATTTCTTTTTTTGTTTGTTTTTAAAGATTTTTATTGGGGAATTGGGGGGATGGGAATAGTGCTGGGGAATTGGGGGAAGGGGAACAGACAAGTTGATGTCGTTTTGTTCTTCAGTCTAGTTGTGGAGGATGTTGCTTCACTGGCCCAAGCTGGCACCATCATTGCGCTCTTCCCGGGAGAGGCACATCAGTTGCCGGCTTCTGGACGGCCGCTCATGCTGGCTGCTGGCTACACACGGTAGTCCATGGCAACCCATTGCCACAGGGGCTGCAGCCTAAGCCATCGCCAGCGACTCATGTCTGCCTGGGTTTTTAATCTCAGTGTATCAGTTATCCTTGAACTATAGCCTTAGCCCAGGTCTCAGTTGAACACTGACTAAACAATTCGTAGCTACTTGAAGTGTTTCATTCTACATGTATTGATGGACTCTCGCTTAATAATCCATGCCACAATACCTTGACAAATATTTCTCCTTAGCTTAATATAAGATGTTTTGCATGCGCCATCAAATAGTCTTACTTCATTAGAGCTTAAATTTTAGTTTGTTGTAGGGCAGTAGTAAAAGTTAAGGTTGCTAAGAAAACCATAGGAAATTTTCTGTTTTTCTTTTGTTCCATCTGTTCATTTTGATCTTGAGTAATTTAATGATTTTGGTCTCTACTTGGAATTTGTCATCTTTAACAAACTGCCATAAAGCAGTTTGGCTAATTTGCTTAATAAAAATATATTTCACAATGGAAAGAGATATCATGATTAATGGGTAACAATAACTTCCACTATAAAAGAGATTTTATTTTTCTTTCTTTTTTTTAAAATTAAAGTTTATTGGGGTGACAATGGTTAGTAAAGTTACATAGGTTTCAGGTGTACAATTCTGTAATACATCATCTATATATATCACATTGTGTGCTCACCACCCAGAGTCAGTTCTCCTTCCATCACCATATATTTGACCCCTTTTACCATCATCTACCACCCAGATTTTATTTTTCTTGTTAGGAAGTCTAAGAATATTATGCAATTGTTTAAACCTAAATAAAGCCATGTGTAAAGGTCCCAGGTTATCAAAACAAAGTAAGCCTGTATAGGTTTTAGGTCAAGCTATGCTTTCTTATCCTCTCTGTCCAGACACCCAGGTTAAATTCCACTGTGGGGCTAAACACTAGATGACTAAATTGGAGGCACGGTAGATATAAATAACTTTCAACATTGTACAGGTGCTAACACAAACCATCATACACACACCGGAATAAGACAAATAGCACTTAGCACTTATGCTTTAATCAACCTCCTAATGGGAACATTTCTCCCAATACAGCCCTCTGCCTTCAGTTCTTCTCATAAGCACTCCTATGGTTTCATGATTCATTTCCCAAGTTTAGTTCCACAATTCAAATATTTCTATTTTGCATTTCTTTCCTTGTCTCAAATTCAACAGACCTAAAATAAAACCAATCTCAAAATCTTCAGCGTTGGATGAGATCCCAGGGGACCTCCAATTTTGACATTAATGACTACATGAATAGCTTTTATAAAGCTTCCAGGGGAAGGTTTTCTAATCTCTCCCTTAGCAGCTCTGGCTCTAGAGAACTCCCCTCTTTTCAGGGCAGCCATTCTTGGTACTTTGTTTCTAATACTATTGTAGTTCTCTGTCCAGGTTTTCCCAGGCAGGAAATGATACTGCTTTCTAGTTCCTAAGCCCTCTTAAGTCAGCACCATCTGATTACTCTCCAAACCCTGCATTTCTAATTAAGTATAGGATATGTCAGGCCTAACATTTTTAATCAGTTCCCTCTCTAAGTCCCATAATTCCTAGCATATAATAGGTCATCAATAATTAACTGTGGATTAATTGATTGATGTTTTAAATCTATTGAGAGCTCACCCTTAGCAACTGAGGGTTTCTTACTCTGAATCTGTGCTTCATGTGATGTTTTTGACCAAATAGCCAGATGAGAACTATATCACGTTAATCATAAATTAGAAATAAAGCTCCAGTTCATTAGTAGATGAAGTGATAATTGTATAGTTTATGCATCATTTAAAGACTCCCATGGAGAGAAAAGTGCTGTATGCAAAGGGAAGTGACATTTCAGAGAGATTTTGGTAAAATCTACCCACTTCACAGGAGAGAGCTCATTGTTTTAAACTTTTTGTATCTTTCTCATTCTCTACTGTGCAGACCCAGTCTAAACCTTCCTAAAATAAACTACCTTTCCTGTTATACCAGTAATGATAGCATCTTAACATTTCATTCAAGATGCAAAAGTTGAACCTTTGGCAGCCAATTTTGTTTGATTTATTTTCAACTAATTTCAGTAGGATGGAAATAGGATTACTGTATTTTACATATAATTTCTTTATACCTGAAAACAGAACTATGCCTAAAAATCAGTTATGTGCAGTTCACTAAGGCCCAGTTTCCTTTCTGATCTAAGATACAACATTAGAAGAAAATAACTTAGAGATGAGTAAATAATTTGGTCTCCTAACTTCCCCAAGCTGTGTTGCTGCAGTGAAATCCTCTGGAAACAGGATGACTCATGCTGTTGTTTGGAAGCTGGATAGAGAAACCCATCCGAGTAGGCTACTCTCCTCACTGCTCACCTTCTAGTTATAAACTCACTCAATTCAGCGAATGCAACATTAAGTTATTTGAGGACTGCAACTTCCCAGAGGATTCAGTGAGGGAGAAGCCAATATAAATGACAAGGAAGATGACGCTCTCTTATATAAATCTTTAAAAGCAATGAGCTTCTAAAAGAATTGAAAACAGGCATTCAAACAAGTACACGTACATACATGTTTATAGCAGCACTGTTCACAAGAGCCAACAGGTAGAAACAGCCAACTGTCCATCAACAGATAAATGGAGAAACAAATTGTGGCGTATGCAATAGAATAGTATTCAGCCACAAAAGGATTGAAGTACTGATACCTGCTATAAGGTAGATGAACCTTGAAAACATTATACTAAGTGAAAGAAGCCAGACACAAAATGTCACATACGATTCCATTTATAGGAAATATCCAGAATAGATAAATCCACAGAGACAGGATGAAGACTGGTGGTTGCCAGGGGCTGCAGGGAGGAGGAAATGGGGAGAAGAGACTGTTTAATCGTAAGGAGTTTTATTTTGGAATGATGGAAATGTTCTGGAACTAGGTAGAAAGGGTGGTTGTACAACATTGTAAATGTACTAATGCCACTGAATTGTTCACTTTAAAGTAGTTAAACACAAAAAAACAATGACCTCAAGTCTTAACACCAGATTCGTACCTTTGGGATCCTCTCCACTGAACTTGACACTCACCTTGCACACCATGGATGCCCGTGCTCCAAGCCTCGCAGCTTGCACACACTGGTTGGCACCTTTCCCTCCAAAGCCAATGAAAAACTTGTGTCCATGGATGGTTTCTCCAGTTTTTGGCAAACGAGGAGTAAGACTATCATCATTTAAAAAGAGAAGGACAAAAAAAGTACATTGGTAACTGCAATCAATTGAAGTCCTTCAGAAGAGAGAGGGAAGGTTATTTGATGGAGCTCTAGCCTTCGCAATCAGACTGTGAGCAGACGCAAGGAAGAGAAGCTTTTTTGTTAAGATAACATTTGGTAGCTTGCATCACTTTCAAGAATACGTCTGCTTGACAGAATTTCGCTCTCCCCCACTGCCCCACACCTGCCCCATTGTAGCTCTACTCCAGAGGACCAGTCCTAGTGTCTGTACTGCATCAGGGTTGTTCATGGGTGCCTCTGTTTTCCATCTTGGGGAACTCTCAGAGGGAAGTATCTTCATAGTCCCCCTTCCCAATGCCCAGCACAGAGCTTTATTCGCAGTGGGACTTAATAAATGGGACCGAGTTAATATGTGGTTCTGTATGGTTTTATCTGGTTACTTTGACAAGAAGCAGGAAGTGTGCCAGGATCCTGGTCATCATGTTCAGGACGTAAGGAGAAGAAAGACATTGCAATTCCAGGCACTAAAGAATCTTATTTTCCTTGTGGGTGGGGTGGGAATGGGGCATTTAGATGGCAGAATCAAGTACTCATCCTAGTACATCCTGTACATTACCCATTTCATGCACTGACTCCAAAAAGGCATCTGTTGTAAAACAAATGGATTCTAAAGAGCTAAGTTTAGTTTAAATTTTTACTGTAGAAAACTCTAAACATACAAAACTAGAGAAAATAGTATACTGACTTCCCCTACACCAATCACTCAGATTCAACTGTTGTCAATCCTCTTTTTTTTTTTAAATTTTATTGGGGAATTGGGGGAGGGGAACAGTGTTGGGGGATCGGGGAAGAGGACCAGCCAAGTTGTTGTTCTTCAGTCTTCGTTGTGGAGGGCGCCAGTCGCCATCTGGCTTCCCGTCGGCAGCTCGTGGCCTCTAAGCTTAAGGTGCTGTGTTGAATCTTAGTTGTGGGTGGGCATAGCCACCATCCATGTGGGAGTCGAATCAGCAGCCTTGTTTTTAAAGAGTGCACACTCTATCCATTGAGCCATTTGGGTGGCAGCTCAGCTCAGGGTGCCGAGTTCAGTCTTAGTTGCGGGTGGGTGTAGCCTACCATTGAACAGGCAATCTTGTTGTTACACCAGCTGAGCCATCCTGCCACCTTTTGGTGCCTCAGCGGCAGCTCAGCTCAGGGCGCAGCATCACTGGTCCATGTGGGAATCGAACCGGTGGCCCTGTTGCTCAGAGCTCATGGTCTTAAGCCAACTCTTAACCAAGTGAGCCACTTGGCCGGCCCAACTATTGTTAATCTTGTTTCAATTTATACCTTCATCAACTTCTCTAAGAGCTAAGGATTTTTACTGACATGTTATTACTGGTATGTTACTGCCTAATGAGGGTAGTATTAAATGAGGCAAAAAGTGAGAGTAAAAGGTCTGCTCCAGTATATGATTTTCATCACATAAAAGGTGGAAGATGCGAGGAAACAAAATCTTTGAAGGACAGAAGGCTTTAAAATGGAAAAGAAGTTCTGGGTATAAGGCAGCGGTTCACAACCTGTGGGTTGCGACCCCTTTGGGGGGTTGGAACGACCCTTTCACAGGGGTCGCCTAAGACCATCGGAAAACAAAAAGATATTTACATTACGATTCAGAACAGTAGCAAAATGACAGTTATAGAGTAGCAACGAAAATAACTTGATGGTTGGGGGTCACCACAACATGAGGAACTGTATTAAGGGTCGCGGCATTAGGAAGGTTGAGAACCGCTGGTTTAAGGGCAAGAGAAGATGAGCCCAATGACATGAAGACAGGCTGACGGGCCACGAAGAAGTTGGTCAAGAGCCAGATGGAGCAGATGAAGAGATGGTAGGTGTGACCAAAAAGATTAGCTTTAGATAGGAAAGAAAGGCCAAGAGAGAAGTTTACAATAGTAAGTAGACTGAGAACCTACTGTATTTTAGCAGATTAGAAATTTATATTCATTTCCCATATAGGCTGTGATCTATCTGAAACCAGTATCTTATTAGAGTAACAGAACAATGCCAACAGCCTGTTTGCAATGGAAAGCCATATGACTCATGACAAGAACATATGATTGTGTCAATAAACACCAAGTTTGACCTGTGAACCTCCTTTATGTAGTTCTAAAAGTCTCAATAAATTGAGCTCAACTACTCCATACCCTAGCACCGTGCTGTCAGATATGGTTATTTGAGATTCAAAAGAGACTCATCAATAGTTTGAAAACATCCCACTCCACTCCTCCCCTTTTCCAGTCTATTTTTATCTTGGATTCTAAATGCATTTATAGTACTGATGAAAAAAAATATACATCTACAAGGTTCACTTCTGAAAAAGGTACTCAATCAAGAGAAAAATGGTTTTAATGTAATGTTATTATCCTGTCATTTAATTTAGCAATGACAAGTGGTGATGAGATTTTGATTTGCATCAGAAATCTTAAACATTTTAGGATTCTGTTATGAACAGGCAATGATGAGTAATCTGTGTGATTGAGTAACTATGTGAATTCTTGGCTTATTGGTGCTGCTACAAACAACACTCATAACACCCTTAAAAAGAAAAAAATAGCCAATGTGGCTAAAAACAGGCCAAATAATTTAATTAGTAAGACTGTCACTAGAGAAATTTACGACTTCCACTATATTTATACTTAGATCTGGGTCACAATCCACTGGTTTGAATCAAGTGTAGTTTTATTATCAACTGGGAAATTATGAAAAATATATCACCAGATTATTATCAGGATGTATATGTATGTGGGGGAGTAGTGAAATCAGGGGTACAGAGTGTATGTGTTTGATGGGGGAGCAGATGGCTGGGATTTAAGCAACTTATATTAACATAAGCACTGTACTTTTTTAGCCATCACTGAAATTCCTCACTCCTTTGGAATTCTACTATTTTCTTTTCTTTCCCTTCTGCATCTTTGCCCTATACTTTTATCTTTCTTCCCTCAATTGTAGACTTTCCCTGCATGAGGACAGGGACCCCGTCTGTTGTGGTCCCCATGTGATCTACAGTGCCTGTCACTTAGCATGGGGTGAACATATTTGCTAACTGAACAAATCTTTGTAAGGGTTTCCCCTTGTCTCTGAAGGGTAGCAGAATATGCCACCCCAAAATATGATTGTAGGAGTTCAGGACATGCCACCCAAAATACACTGCTTTGATAATTGATGATTTTGAGCTGCAGGCACCTGAGAAATGGCAAAGCAGGGACAGGCTTTCTCTGAACTCCACCTAAAGACAGATCCTCCGAAAGGAACTCAATTGCCATAAATCGCCTCCCTGGGAGTTTTCATCAACCAGGGAACATGGACTCTTGTCACAGGAGAGGAGACCAAAAGTCCACCCACACCCAGACAGACACTGTCACAGCTGTCATACCTCCCGTCTAGTCTAAGGGCCCATTCGTCATCCCTAAAAGTCATCTACTCTCCCCTAACAGGTCTACCTCCCTCCCCTTTCCCTATTAAAATGGTATTGAATCCTGAATTTGAAGTCATCTTGAGGAGTTACTAATTTTTTCCTGGGTTTCTCCAACGTATACCTGAGGGATATATGTTAATAAACTTCTGTTGGTTTTTCTCCTGTTAATCTGTCTTTTCATACAAGGGTCTCAGCCAAGAATTCAGAAGGGTAGTGGGAAAATTATTTTTCCTCTCCTGTTTTCATCTCTTTCCCACGTCTCCCTGCATAGCTTCCATTCTTCTGAATGGAGGATGTGGAAGTGTTGATGAATGGGAAGGAGGGGGGACTGGCAGGGATGACGGCTCATTTGTCAGGCAATGACAAGTCTATGTTTTACCAGCCTGACCCACTGCATTCCCAATATTAGCAGCATTCCTCTTTTATAAGCAAGGACTGTAGCTAGAACTCATACTGTTATTCCTTCATTCATGTATTAATTCAACAAATGTTAAATCAGTGTTTTCCAGTGTACCTCCTACAGTGCAAAATTGACTTGCAAAATGATGTGCTGTTGGGTCAGCAGCCTTAAGGGCTTACCGCAGCATGTTGCCAGTGCCTCCTGGCCCATTGTGTGTCCGCCAGGCCGGCTGGCTTGTGTCCCCAGTCTGGTCCAGGGGGTCCGGGCACTGCCTTCACGGTGCTCCCTTAGCCCTGCGGACTGGACTGCAGCCCCAGCAGACGGTGTTGTGAGGCATTTGCCTTACTTCTGCTGCGGCCAAGTGGTGCCAGGCTTTGGCCGTGTGGCTCCAAGCAGCTGGGCATCCCCACAGCTAACTTTCCTGAGCAAATAGTAGATAATCTTCCAGCTGATGGAGCCCTGGCATTTATGATGGTGGGGCCAGCGTTGGAAGTGGAGAGATCCGTAAGATGATGGTGAGTACAGGATGGAACCCATACTCCAAAAATACAGAGAAGTCCATGGAGACGCACATCATGCATACCTTCCAAGAGAACTCCATGGGAAAATCCTCAGTAAGACCATCGTGGGCTACCTCAGACCAGAAGAGAACTGTGATTCTTTAGTCACCTATTTCAGCTATCCAAGGTGATACTGAGGAAGCTAAGAAATGATGCAATTTACCGGAACATTTAAAACTCAAAGATAGACAATTTCTTCCAGAGTCCTAAGAGCAAAATAATGAATGGCCATGGATGAAAAATTATCTTACTAGTTTATTGTTTTCTAGTATTTTGATGCTCACAACTGTGCATTCTCCTCTTGATTATATTTTAAAAATCAAACATTTTCCTACAGCTGTGAATTAGTTTAAACAGTATGATGTAGTTACCATACTATGCTTCAACTGTTCAATTAAATCCATCATGCTACAGTACTAAAAAGATTCCTTTTAAAAATCAAGATTCTTGGGGCAGCTGGTTAGCTCAGTTGGTTAGAGCGCAGTGCTCATAACACCAAGGTTGCCGGTTTGATTCCCACATGGGCCAAGGAGATGCGCCCTCCACAACTAGACTGAAACAACTACTTGTCTTGGAGCTGATGGGCCCTGGAGGGGCACACTGTTCCCCAATAAAATTTCTTAAAAAAAAATAAAAAATCAAGATTCTTTTTATGTAATATGTTAAAATTTACCACTAGAAAGGTCTAAAGTGTCTTATAATGGAAATGAAATGTACATAGCTGTGGGTAACCAGGCAAGTCACTAGTCTGGGATGAAAACGATAATTCCCGTGGTAAAATACTCATATATATATATATGTACCTGTATAGCATGTGCTGCTAAACAGAGAAGCCTTGTAAAAAGTAAATGCATTAAACAGAGGTTTGAGAGTTTGTTATACACCTAAGGGGGAAAATTCATACTTTTGTATTTTTGATATTTTGTGCTTAAATATATTATTTAAACATAAAGACTTGTGAAATTTTATTTGAACTAGTCATTTCCTTTATGAGGTCAAATCATTGTATTGTGTTCATTTTTCTTACAGCTGCCTCAGTTCTAATTGGTCTAGACTCCCTCTGCCTATCACTTTTTGTCAGTCTTTTTAAAACATTAAAATGAGTGTTTTGTTTTTTTAAAAACCTAACCTCGATGCAAGTAATACATGAGTAAAAAAATCAGGTCACAGAACAAGATTAGTATGATCCGATTCATGTTTTTCTTAAAAAGGAAAGTGATATGTGTATATGTTCTCAGATATGTAAATGCATATAAAATGAAATGTTAATGAGAAGTCTCCATGAGAAGGGTAGGGAGCAAAAGTCTGTTTTGCGTTGTATACTTATGCACAGATGTATATGCACCAAGAACCTATTTGTGGATAAAGGGACACCACTTGTTCCTACTCTGGCCTCCCTGCATCTTTTTCCAACCACTGGCTCTTCCAGGGCTCCAGCGGGCTTCTTGCAGGTGCTGCCAGCAGCTTGCCCACGGCCACTCGTCTTCCCACTCCAGGGTTTCTGTCTCTCCTTTGGTCCTTCAGGCTGGCTGGCAGCATTGAGCAACCAGTTGCCCGCAGGGGTGGCCAACTTGAACGTGTCAAGCATCTTTGTATAGGTTCTTCCCACGTCCCTGCTTCGCTTTCCCTGTCCCTAGCCCTTGCTCCCTGGATCAGAGTCCTGAATAGAGTATGCACACTTAAGCCTTTGTCTTATGCTCTTGCTTTCTGTTAAACCCAGACTAAGACAGTTTATTGCTTATTTAGTTTTTTAAAAAAGTAGATGAATTAGAGAGTGGAAAGTGGAGAGCAACTAGAAAGTTACAAACAGGCAGAAGCATTCCCGAATTAGAAATCCTAATTTACTTTGAATTAGGCTTTCCTATCTTTTTAATAAACTCATGCAGCAAAGGTCAAGTTCAGGAAGGGACCTGCGCGAAGCACCTTCCCCTGATGAAAGCATTACTGTGATTTGCCTCAATTCAAACATGACATTTAGCAGAGTGCCAAAGACAGACAAAGAGCTCAAAGAAGAAAAAGGGGAGGCAGTACTGGTAGAAAGGCACTGTTTCTACCATTGAAAAAATTAAAATAGTGTAGATTTCTGAATGAGGGAGAAAACCCAAACAGAGAAAACCAGCCATAAGAAATATATTTGAATTGAAGACATATTTTGTAGCTTCAAAAAAGCCATGACATTTTAAAGTGGGACAGAAGGGAGCGCTGGTAATTGTTCATAGGTGGCTCCATGATCCTGGGCCACGAGAGGCAACCGGGGTGTGCCAGGCAGGAGGCCTGTGCCACTTACTGACTGAATCACCTTTGATAGCTTTTCCCTCTTTGAACCAGCTCCTTCTCTTGCAAAACAGGTTTAATAATACTTGTCAACTCCTTAAATGCCTGGGTTTTGTGCTCTGAGTTATTTCGCTGACAGGTGTTAGCAGAACAACTTATCAATTGCTTTTAACTTCTTGACAATGACGTGCTTGTTACAGATTCTCAGAGATGATTCATAGCAAAGGAAGGAATGACCTGGTGAAACGGATGAGCAGCGTTTAGACCAAAAAGGTCAGACTAATACTGGCTCCAGCTCAAAGTCAAGGATACGATGCCTTTTGGCTTTTGCATCCCATCCTTTCTTTTTCTGGCTGCAGGCTTCTGACACACTGTACGACTCTATTTGTATAACGGGGATCGTGCTATTAGTTATTACCCAATTAAAATTCATTGTGCTCATTTATTATTCCTACTGCCTGTACTCTTCAATCATATCTGTTCTCAGTATTTGTGTATGTCACATTTACAAGGATGAGGGTAATTTCCAAACCTAGTTAGTGGTCTCTATTTCGACCTCTGTAAAATGAACTTAGCCTCCCAACTGAAATGTCGTTCTGTGCTTCCTAACCCTACGTTTGCAGACACATATATGATTTATTGAAGAGAATGAAACATATGTTATGCTTTAAACAGTTTTTAACTGATTTTGATTTCTAGCCCATAGCTTTTCCTAGCTAACAGGTCTGGGCTAAAAAGTCATTTTGTCTGAGGTAGCTACTCCTGAACTTACAAAATAAACAATACTCTTCTAGCCAGAAGTGGCCAGCCATTCAGTGTCATATCTTTGACCCTTATTGATCTAAATTTTGCTGATGTGTGAAAAGTGTGCTAGGCACTGGGAGAGCCAGTAAAGGTGAGTACATTTTGGTCTTCTCCCATGTTATGGTCCTAACATGGCTTACTTCATTCACATCTCTGCTGAAACGTTACCTCTGCAGAGAGGCCTTCCCAGCCACCTTACAGGAGATACCCCCTTACTGTATTCATTTCTGTTAAGTATTCATTAATTCTGACAAAAAACACTAGGTTTCTGGATCAGAGGCAGCCTTTTAATTACTCATAACTGCATTAGTTAGTGCTCTGTGTCCCAGTCCCCACAGTGACATGATAAGAGAAACCTTAAAATCATGAATTTTTGTAGTTTATACAGAGGGTGCCACAAAAAAAGTATACACATTTTAAGAAAAAACTGTATTAATATATACCGATAACAATACATGAATACAAGTCACATTTGACTTCTGCAATTACAAGAGGTGCTCAAAGTGGTTACCATCAGCGTCCTGACACTTCTGGTTACGGCGAACTACTGCTTGAGCAACGTTGACCAAAGTGTTAATATCTCTTAAAATGTGTATACATTTTTGGCACCTCTGGTATAGGACAGCTGACAGCTGCTGCTGCACCTCCCTGCTGGGATGGGGATCATTTTGGTTCCATCTAAAGAACTTCCTTCAATGTTTATTACCGTGCAAGTTTCTGGGGATAAGTTCTCACAGGTGTTGTTTTTCTGTCTTTATTTCCCCTTCATATTTGAAGGATATATAGAATTCGATGTTGACAGTTCATTTTTCAAGCACTTTAAAAAGTTTCATTTAACTTTCCCTGGCTTGCATTGTTTCTGACAAGAAGTCTGTAATCAATCTTTGCTCCCCAATATGTAATGTGTGTTCTTTCCCTCTGGATGATTTTAAGAGTTTCTGTTTATAATTGGTTTGCAGGAATTTGATTACAATGTGCTTTGATGTGGTTTACATTCCGCTTATCCTGCTTAGGGTTCATTGAAATTCTTAGATCTAGACATTTATAGTTTTCATAAAAATTGAAAAATACCCAGCCATTATTTCTTCAAATACTTTTTTGTGCCTCTCCCACGTACTCTCTTTTTCTTCCTAGACTGGTTACACATATGGTAGACCACAGGTCTCACATCCCAGAGGCTCTGTGTATTTTGCTCATTTTTTTTCTCTACGCTTCAATTCAGGTAATCTCTAGCACTGTCTTCGAGTATACGGATCCTTTCTTCTGTAATGTCTACTCTACTGATAAGCCCATCCAAGTGACTCTTTAATTTCAGATATTGCATTTTTCATTTCTTAAACCTCTATGTGGTTGTTTTATACATCTTCTACTTTTCTCCTATGTTCATGTTTTTCTTTAAATCACTGAACATATTTATAATGGCTCTTTTAAAATCCCTTTCTGCTAATTCCACCATTCTTGTCATTTCTTTGTCAGTTGTGATTGACTTTTTTTCTGGTTTACGGATCATATTTTCCTGATTAATGATTTTAGATTGGATGTGGAATATTGCAAATGTTACATTGGTGAGTGTCTTAATTTTGTTGTGTTTTTCCAAAGGGTTGAACTTTGTTTTTTTCAGGCGGTTAAGTAATATCTGGATCTATTTGATTCTTTTGCGGATTGTTTCTGAGATTTGTTAGGGGAGTTTAGAGTAGCCTTTACTTAACGGCAACCTCTTTTACTAAGTTGTGTTCTTTTGGGATCTCTACCAAATGCTCCAGGGGTACCATAATGTCTCTGGCTGGATAGAACACCTCCCATTCCTGTAATTTCTGGGAAATGTTCAGCTTACAGCTCTCCAGTAGTTGCTAAGGTTTGTGGAGTTCCTTTCTATGTATGCCCATTTAGTATTTAGTGACAGACTCAAGGGGACACCTGTGCAGATTTCTGGACCTTTCTCTGATTAGCTCCTTCCTTTCCAGTATGTGTTCCCACAAATTCTAGACACCATAGTCTCCCTAAACTATGACTTCAGTTTTCTCAACTCACTCATACCGCGATGATTGCCTTGAGTTCTTCCTCTCTGTACCATGGACAGTAAGTAATGTGCCTCCAGGACTCACCTTGTTTGTTTCCTTTCTGTTCCGGATAACACTCCTTTTGTTCAGTATGTGAAAACAACTGCTTCACATATTTTGTCCCATATATGTCGCATTTCCTAGTTGTTTGTGGTGGGAAGGTAGGTCTGGTACTAGTTACTCCAACATGGTCGAAAGTAAATACAGTAATACCTTGGTTTGCGAGCATAATTCATTCCAGAAACAAACTACTCGTATTGCAAGACATTGCTCATTTACCAAGTTAAAATGTATTAGAAATGTTTGCTCGTCTTGTGGAACACTTGCAAACCAAGTTACTTGTGATCCAAGGTTTTACTGTATATTTTGAATGAATGTTCTATACCTTAAAAGACACTTAGATAATCGGGATGACAGATGCCTATGCACATAATAACTCACACAGCGAGGTGAGAGCAGGGCAAAAGGGCTGTGTGTGATTGTAACCCAAGGAGAAAAATAAGCCAGTTATTAAACAGGAATGTGGTCAGAATAATGGGGACAAAAAGGGGCCACACCCTTCTTCGTTCTTAAACTGTGGGATAGAAAATTGAGTATGGAGGTGCCAGGAGAGGTGTGTGGGTCAAAATATTAAAAATATATTAAAAATGAAAAGATCATCTAATATATGTGTGTGTGTATGTGTGTATATGTATATGTATATATGTATATATCTCCTTACTGCCAGCTGAGAGAAACCCAGAGAAGGAATAGAAGCTTGGACAGGAAGGTACAGAATGAGATAATTTTGGAACTAAAAGCTGCAAAAGGAGAGGGCAGGAGAAATATATGTGTATAGGGGATTAGGGAATGTGGATTGGACTATTATAGGATGGCATATAAGGTATGTGGGAAAATCGAGATGCAGAAAAATGGAGAAAAGGAATTGGTGAGACTAAAGCATTTATCAAAGTTCCTGATGAAAAACTTTTTAATTCAGTGAAGAAGACAAAGTATGAAATGACAAATAACTACAAAACCAACATTTTATTTTCTATTTTGCCAATTAATTTTAGTAAATTTTAAACTCCAAAATGACTTCTGTCACCACGCTGTAATTATCTAGGCTACTTCTTCCTGCCATCTGCTGGTGTAGGTTAAAGAAATACAAATGGAATTAATTTTATCCTAAGGAAAATATAATTAGAAAGATAAATCAGCATACAAAAATGTATTCTGGAGTCAATTATTAAAAGTTTTAATTTATCTACTATTTTTGGGTTTTGGTGCTCATGCTTTCACGTTCCTATCATCATGAATAATCAAGAACTGATTATATTTTATTTGAGCTCCATAATTCATTTGTAAGGTGTGTTAGGGGAGGCTTTAGCATCATCTCTGTTTTAGGGAGACAGTGAGAATTAAAAAAAAGTAATGGCTTATCAAAATGCACATAGCTGTTAGGTGGTTAGGCCTAATTTTAATTCAGGTCTTATGATTCCATTGCTAGGATCTTTAAACCATACTATGCTACTTTCTTTGACAATTTGCTTTCTCTCATTTTTCTTTGTTTATTGCCCAGCAAGTGGTGAATTTATTGACAGGAGGAGGATAGGATAGTGTACCCCCAGAGTGGTGGGAGTGGGCAGGCTGGGAGAATAGCCACTGCCTTCTCTCAATTTTATTTTCATGAGAACTTTTAAGATTTATTCTCTTAGCAACTTTCATAGATGCAATACAGTATTATTAACTATAGTCGCCCTGCTGTACTATTGTATATATCCCCATGACTTGTTTATTTTATAACTGGAAGTTTGTACCTTTGGACCCCTTTTACCTATTTTGCCCACCTTCCCACCACCTGCCTCTGGCAACCACCAATCTATTTTCTGTATCAATGAGCTTTTTTTTTTTTTTTTTAAGATTCCCATATAAATGAGATCATATAGTATTTGTCTTTCTCTATCTGATGTATTTCATTTAATATAATGCCCTCAAAGTCTATCCATGTTGTCGTGGAAAATCCCACATTTTCTTTATCCATTCATCCATCGATGGGCACTTAGGTTGTTTCCATATCTTGGTTATCGTAATAATGCTGCAGTGAACATAGGGGTGAATATATCTTTTCTGGGTAGTGTTTTTGTTTCCCTCAGATAAATACCCAGAAGAGGAATTGCTGGGTCATAGGTAGTTCAATTTTTAATTTTTTGAGGACCCTCCATACTGTTTTCCATAGTGGCTGCACCAATTTACATTCCCAACAGTGCACGAGGGTTACTTTTTCCTCCACATCCTCACCAACACTTATTATTTAAAAAAAAAAACTTTTTAGTAATAGTCATTCTAACAGGTGTGACATAATATCACATTGTGGTTTTGACTTGCATTTCCCTGATGATTAGTAATACTGAGCATCTTTTAGTGTACCTGGTGGCCATTTGTGTGTCTTCTTTGGAAAAATGTCTATTCAGATCCTCTGCCCACTTTTTAATTGGATTATTTGTTTTTTTGCTGTTGAGTTCTTTATATATTTTAGATATTTTTTCTCTCAGTTTTGACTCTAATATTGAACATTCAGTAGCTGTAACAAACACTTGTTTAACATTATTAATACGAGCATAAAAAAATAACAAACTATACTGAAAAAGACCTATATAGTTCATTCCATTCCTCTACTTCTTTTGGCCCTGGTACTAAGTGATGGTACAGGGGAAAGTGGTCGCCTCCACCACAGTGTCATAATAAATTAGCATTTACTCTTAAAATCTTACTAGCATTTCAAATCTGTTTGCATATCTGATTCCCTATGCCTGGAAAATTCTTTCCCCTGCTTCTGTGCTGAGCTAATCCATATGCATCCTTTCAAACTCAACTCAGATATTACCTCCTCTGAGTCCTAGTGTAACAGTGTGGGTTAGCTGCCCTCCATTCTAGCAACCTATGCATGTTTCTCACATTCACTTCTGTACACCATGGCTTAAGACTGCCTGTATGCATCATGTGTCCAATAAATATTTGTTAAAATATATATTAATAGTGCCAGATACCACTTTCATGAGTGCTTACCGTAAGATAAATACCACACTAAATACTTTTTTACCACTAAATCGCTTAATACTTACAATAACCCCATGAAAAAGTTATTTTTTCCTTCTCCATTTCACAGATAAGGAGGATGAGAATTAGATTTAAAAACTTACCCAAGTTCAGCCAATAGAATATGGCAGAGCCAGGACTCAAACCAAGGTTGGTCTGACTCCAGAACCCATTATAATATATTATCCACAGATGTACTTAAAGCCCTTTGGACCTGTCTGTATTTCATGTTTTTATAATTTCTTGTGTAATTTCTGGTAGCTATGCATCTGATGAACACTGGAGTTTTGCAAGCTGAACCAGGATGCCAAGATGGAAAGACCAAATACGGTGCTCCTTTCCCCAGAGTTCAGGAGGAATTAAGTTGATGAACAGAATGTTCTCAAATTTAACTTTTCCTCTTAAACCCTTGGGCACACTACTCTGTGTAAATTATAATTTAGTAGAAGAGATAATGCAATTTCTTCTGAAATATGAATACAGTTATCTTAAGCTTAATATTTTATGCCATTCCACAAAAAGCATCATGACTTCTTTGTGCTCTACAAACTCAATAAGTTTGAGAAACAGTATTCTAAAGAGTAGTTTATTGTAAAATAACATGTTTGAAATGAATCCAAGTACATCAGAACCCACATTAAATGTGAGTGGATTACATTCTCCAGGTAAAAGCCAAAAAAATTAGTTATAAAGAAATATAACAAAACAAACCAACAAAAAGACTAAATCCAGCTATGTGTTTGACCCACATCCAAAACATAACTAAGAAATTGACAAGTCTACCATCACGGTAGGTCATTTTAACATAATTCCTTAAGTAACTGACAGATCAAGCAGACAAAGTCAGCCTGGCCTAATGAACATATGTGAAACACCGTGGCTCATACCTATCAAATAATAATATTTCTAAAATATACATTGAACATTTACAAAAATTAACCAGGTACTAGGCTATAAATAAAGTCTCTTCAAATTTCAAAGAATGTTATATTTAGAAAATATTCTCTGACCTTAACACATTTAGTCTTCATATATGTAAAGAGGTTAAAAAATGCTTCTAAAATAACTGATGGATTAAAAAAACATAACGATATTTGAGAAGTCGTTAGAACTACATTATAATATAGTTGTTTTTCCTCTCTGGAAAGCACAAAGCATAGAATTCTTCTGTCCCATAGATGAGATTCTTTCCAAGAACGCCACTTTCTAGGTCTTGTCAATTTGGGAAAGCTATCTGTTAGCATCAGAGTTTGCTCATAAAGGACCAGAGAGTCCATGCTTGATTTATGCCTATTTTACTTAACAGATGTTTTCAGCTATTTAATCCCCTGAACATTTCTTGAACCTTTTCCCTCTTCTTTATCCCCATCACTACTGTCCTAGTTCAGGCCCTCAACCCTTGTGAAGATACTGCCTTACCTTTCAAATGGGTCTCCCTATCTTCGAGAATGCCTTTGCTACCTTCAAAACTCTGCCTTCTTTAAAATCTGCCTTTGGCACTGAATGAGCGATGTGAAGTACAAATCTGACCATGTCATTCTCTACTTTGCGCCCTTCACTGCTTCCCAGGGCCTGCAGAATGAACCCACGCACTGGAGCATGGCTGATGAGGCCTTGCATCAACACCTGACGTCTGATGCTCTGCAGACCCAGTGGTTGCTGTCCCCGGCATACCCTGTGCATGCCCACATTCGTGACTCACTCTTCTTTTTTGCTGGGCTAGCACTTGCTTATTTTTCAAGACTTACCCAGGGAGCATCTCATCCAGGAACTTTTCCCTGTGCTCTCACAGAACCTGCAGGTACTCACAACATCATACTACGATGATCTATTTTTGTGTCCTTGAACCAGAAATTCCTCAAGAACAATGACCACATTTTACTAACTGCAGTATCCTAGCAGTTAGCACAGTCCTGGTATTTCAATATTATATACAGGTGATCAAAATACTGGAGCAACATTCATCACAAAGCCCTCCTTGCCTTGGTCTCCCAAGAATGTAGACACCAGGGCACAAAGAGCCGACAGAGGAATGGATGTAAAGGGACTGATTGGTAATACCACACAGTAGGTACTCTTTCTTGGTCATATGTAATTTACTTTTTAACATATATTTTATGTTAAAGAATTAACAAATTTAGCAAAATTAGCAAATTTCCCATAAAAGATTATTTTATTTTTTTTTGTTTCAGGTGTACAAAACAATGTAATGGTTAGACATTTACACTCCTCACAAAGTGATAAGCTCCCCCCGCAATCTATTACCAATACTCTGACATCGAATATAGCTGTTACAATTCCATTGACTATATTCCCTATGTTGTACTCCACCTCTCGTGAAACTATATATATATATATATATACACACACACACACACACACACACACACACATACACACACACATAAAATATATTTAATTATAGTTGACATTCAGTATTACTCAACCTCAGCTTCAGGTGTACAGTGCAGTGGTCAGGCATCTACACAGTCTATGAAGTGATCTCCCTGATAAGTCCAATGCCCATCTGATGCCCTACAAAATCTTTACAACATTATTGATTATATTCCCCAAATTGTATTTCATATCCCCGTGATTATACATTGTGACTACTAATTTGTACTTTCTAATCCCTTTACCTTTTCCCCCATCCCCCCTCTCATCTAGCAACCATCATTCCCCTCTCTCCCCAATATCTCTGAGTCTATTTCTGTTGATATTAGGGAATGCAGGTGACAGAAACATGTTTAACAAAGTATTAATTTAATTTTGATTGGTAACTGATAAGCAGCTTTCAAGATCCATTTAAGGAGCAGAAATAACAATTAAGGATGATATTATATTCCTCTAATATTGGGAAAGCATGATACTTTTTGGGCCAACATTCCTTTGGCTTTTGCTTTCCTGAAAATGTAACTGCAAGAGAGATTTTTATGTCCTAAATATGAGAAGTTAAGAGGTTTCCGGTGCAATGCAGGTTAGAGGGTACTGTAGTATGTCAACACATTTTAGGTACAGTATAAAACTTTGGCTTATTTTTTCTTTTTTAGTAACATGTTTCATCCACTTTGGATCTAAAAGCTTCTAAATTCACTTATTCCACTATCCAACTAAAATCTTTTGAGAATTAAGCAATCATTTTCTGACTTGCCAAGGATTAAATTTGGATACTTGGTTGAACATGAGCCTTATCTTTCAAACCATCACTTTTAATTGGAGCATGTAAAAGGATAACATAGGATTTTAGTTGACATCACAGTCTATTGCCATGGAAATGTAAACATGGGTTTCTATTAGATTTGTCTCAAAGCAAGTTTTAGTGGTATACAGAGACGGAAAGACAGGAGATAAATGATGTAAGAAAATGTATCCTTTAAATGTTGGAGTGCCCTAGGAGCTCAGACCCTCAGTGATCTCATCCTGCCTCACGGCTTTAAATACCATGTCCGCACTGATGACTCTCACATTTGTATCTCTAGCTGGACCTCTCCTCTAAGCTCCAAACTCAGGTATCTGTCTTTTTGACTGCTTCAGTGGGATGTCTGAGAGGCACTTCAAATCTCACGTCCACTCTAAGCTCCTGACATGGCCCTCTCCCCACCCCACTTGCTCTGCTCACAGTCTTCTGCATCTCAGCGAAGGGCAGCTTCCCTTTCCGCTTGCAGAGGTTATGAACTTGGGAGTCATCCTTCACTTATCTGGTACTCCTTAGCAAGTCCTGTCAGTTCTAGCTTCAAAATATAATCACTTCTGTTTTGCACTGCTTTCAAGGTACCATAATTTCTTACCTAGAGTATTGCGATCAAGTCTGAACTAGTCTTCCTGCTTCTGCCTTTGCCTTCCTTCAGTCTATTCTCTCTTAGCCCCCAGAGTGATCATATTGAAATGTAAGTCAGATTATGTCACTCCTCCAATGGATTTTCATCTTATTCAGGGTATGACCCAACGTCCTTTAATCATCATCCCATCCCCGCTCTCCTTTCCTTCTTCAGCCTTGTTGTTCACTGATCATAAGAAGCATGGTCCCACCTCAGGACCTTTGCATATGCCTTTCCACCAGGTATCTGTATGGCTTGCTTCCTTTCCTCCTTTAGGTCTTTACTCACAATCAGCTTCTCAGTGAGGCTTTCTCTAGCCAATGATCTAAAATTACTACTCCCATCCCCATTTTGTGCTTTATTTTCCTCCTTAGTATTTATCTAACATACTATGTATTTTACTTATTTCTACTGATACTGCCTCTTCCACCAGATGTAAGCTCCATGAGGCAGGAATTTTTGGCTGTGGTTTTCATTGCTGTATCCTCTACACTTAGGAAAGTGCCTGACACATAGTATAAAGTCAATAACTATTTGTTGAATGAATAATTGAAAAAAATGGGTGGTACATATCCTAAGAAATAAAGATTATTAGTGAAAGCATGATTTAATCAAGGCCTGTGAGCCTAATGTCTTAAAAAAGTTCATTTGTTGTTCGGTTTTCATGGTAATTTGTCTTTGGAGGAACTGACTTAATTTCCCAAAAGAACAGGCATGATTTATCTTAGCAATGTGAAACTTCATAGATAAGTGTTTAGGGAGAAGGAAGAGAATAATGATAAATACAGGTGGGTATTAAATAATGTCCACTGTTTGCCATGTTAGCTGAGCTAATGATTTTTACTATTCATAGTGGACTAAAATTAGAAATGAATAAAAAAAAGTTGCTCTTTGATTGGATTAGCAGTGTCTGGCACACAGTAATGTAATATATAAAGAGAGCTGGACTGGATGCCATCCAAGAGGGCTTAGTTACTGAGTAGTTGTATTTCTAGTGATTCTACAGTATAGGCATGGGTGTCCAGGCTGGTTACAGTTAAACTTAGAAATAAAATAGGGAATGGTAATGAAGATATTATCTTTAGACCTGAAAATTATAAATGCTTCGTTGTTATTCCTTATCAGCTAAGCAGTTAATGAATGTATAGACTATGAGCCCTCAAATGAACTTTAGATGACAGGGCAATAAATACTAAATAGAGTTAGAGGTAGAATGATAAAATGGAAAGATAAAGGTTGGGAAACCTGGATTCCAGCTTTCACTATGTCGCTAATTGGCTATGTGATTTGGGTTGAGTCATTTAACCTCTCTTAGTTACCTCACCCATAAAATGTGGATAATGGACTAATAGGCTTCAGTGATCTTCCAAGCTCTAAGTATTATAAGATTTTTTTTTTTACTTTAAGCTTAACCACTGTGGTAGGCAGAATAATGCCCCTCCACCCCTCACCCTGCCCCAAAGATGTCCACGTCCTAATTCCCGGAACTTTGGATATGTTACGTTACACGGTGAGGGGGAATTAGGTTGCTAATAAGATGCCTTAAAGTATGGAGATTATCGTGAGTTATCTGTTTGGGCCCAATATAATTGCAAAGGTTTTTTTTTTTTTTTTTTTTTTTTTTGTAGCTGAGCCATCCAGCCACCTGTTGACAGCTCAGTGGCTGCTCAGCTCGGGCCGGGACTCGAACTGCTGCTGCTCAGAGCTCAAACTCTTGAGCGAGCTCTTAACCAACTGAGCCACTCAGCCGGCCCTGCAAAGGTTCTTAAAATGTAGAAGAGGGAGGCAGAAGAGTAAGCGGCAGAGTGATGCCGAGAGAAAGATCTGACTGACCATCGCTAGCTTGGAAGATGGAGGAAGGGGCCATGAGACAGGGAATGTGGGCAGCCTCTAGGAGCTGGAAAAGGAAAGAAAACAGGTTTCCCCTAGAGCCTTCAGAAAGGAACACAGCTCTATAGACACGTTGATTTTAGCCCAGTGAGGCCTGTGTCAGACTTCTGACCTCCAGAACTTAAGTATTGAATTTGTATTGTTTAAGCCATTAAGTTTATGGTAATTTGTTACAACAGCAACAGGAAACTAATACGATCATGATATATACCATAACTAGCAAAACTGGACCCAAATCTATCACAGATGCAGGGTTTTAACTAAAACTCCGATACTCGGGTATTTTGTAAAGATCTCCAGAGGTAGAAGTAGTCAGACACCATGAGAAGTTTGTAGAAAAGTCATAGGAGAGAGTCTTTGGGGTAATAAAATTACTAGTGATTCACATGAAGGGTAGAAACCTGGATATTTTATGAAGGAAAGAAAATGGCAAGAAAAGAGCAATTGGAGGTGATCCACAATGTAAGAGTTTCTTACTTCTCTGGACCTCACTTTACTCATCTATAAAATAAATGTAGGGCTGCGATAAATACTTTCTAAACTCCTCTAGCTCTGAAATGAGATGCTAACATGGGCCTTTGACACCCTGCCCTCCCCAAAGTTTGAAGACTATTCATTTTAGAAAGTACTAGAATTATCTTTAATGTCTGATGGTCAGACTTTACAAAGAGCTCTTAGTTTAACAAGAAAGTGGCTCTGAATTTTAACCCTGACACTCTTATTCAGGTAGGTTACTCAGGAACATTATTTAGCTTTCTTACTCTGCTGCCACCTCACCTATAAAGGTATGGTAAAAATTTAGGTGGGTTTTCTAAGGAATGAATTATTTTAGATGTCTGAAAGTTGATTCCTTTATGAAACTAAACTTTAATTATATTTGATGGAACTATTTCTAAAATGAAACACATGCCCTACTTCTACATAAAATTGAACGGGCACCCTGCTTCCTTTTCTTGAAAACAGAGGTCATAGTAGTAACATCAACTATTATAGTGGGCTGTAAGACAGTGATGCTTTAGAATGCAGTCAGCAGACTATGGCCGGCAGGCTGTGTTTACAAGGGTGGGAGATAATAGTTTTCACAGTTTGAAAGGGTTGTTAAAAAAAAGAAAGAACATGTGACCTAGACCCTAAATATTTACTACCTGGCCCTTTACAGAAACTTTTGCTGACTCTTACTCTACACAAAGACGTGTAGGCCTCTTCACCAAATGTGACAACCAGATTGAACATTATGCTCTGTCACCAAAGGAAGCACATCTATCTTGGCACAGGGTCTGACAAGATAGCTCAAATATTTGAGGAAAAACAAAGGCTGCTGACATCTGACATTCTTCTGTTGCTTGTTGTAACTCTCCTACTCACTTGCAGGTTTTTGGCAATCACTATACCTGCCCCTAGCAGTCACTCGCCTTTTCTACTCTCCACCTTTCTAATCTTGGCCTGGAAATTTGATAAGTGAGCTTATAAACATTTTAAGCAACAAAAGATTAAATTGGTTATGTGAAGACCCTAGAACTATTTTCTAAGTAAAACACAGGTGGTTTGGTACAGGGATTTGGTGACTTATTTGGGTTGTTCCAAGGCCTTTAAATTTATTTCTAGGTTCTCTGCTACCCTTTGGAAAAGCAAGGTTGCAGGACAGACGAGGTCTTACTGCAGTATGCCTGATCATGTTTTATTTTTATAATATAAAAAGAGCATTATATCTGAAAAGCTATTCACCAAAATATTAAACTTTAGCCATCTGAATGGTAGGATTTTCTTGGAATATCTGATTTTTTTTTTACAATGAATATTACTTTTATAATCAGAAAAGCCATTTTCATTTTTAAAAAAAGAAGGTAAATTGGATCTCTCCATCCAATCTCACTGATCTAACTTAACTATTTTCATTTAGCATATTTTCTTTCAGCACACCTCCTTTCATTATTTGATCACTTTTTAAATATTGTGATTGTAATATATTGTGATTGTAAATATTGTGTTTACGGGTTTTTATTTTGACTCACACCTGGGTTGCCATAGGTTACCCATGGTTACTATAATACTGAAAAATAAACTATAAATATGAAGTACTGCAGGAATGAATGTGGTGAAAGGTGACTGAGCTTTTTGACCTCTGCTCCATTCACTTTATACAAGTTCAGACGAATAACACCCAACCTAGTGTTAACATTTCACAAAACACTTTCCTTCATTTAGTCCTCACAACAACCCTGTGAGGCAGGCATATTCTTGGAGGTATAATGACTTGGCCAAAGTCACTCACTCGGCTAGTCAGGGGACAGGCTTATCAGCCTGGTCAAGACAACAGGTCTTTGGAGGAGCTTCTAGTAGTAACATTAGAGCTTTCACTACACCCTGGCCTCTATGTTCGCTCACCTGACAGTTACCTTTAGAAACTCAAATCCTGCCTCTTCCACGCCATCACGGCACACTGAGGGCTGGGGAAACCTGTAGCTCACACCGAAAGCTAACACTCTCCATCCCCAAAGCCCCAGTGCCAAAGCAGAGAAGAGCACACAGTCGGCCCCCTCCCGCGAGCCGCGTACCGGCCCCGACTAACCTGACTAGGTCGGTCATGCAGGAGCCCACCACTACCACCGCCGCCACCTCCTCCTGCCACTGCCTCCCGGGTTCCCCAGACGCGGCCATTGCTCAAAGGAGGTGCTCTCCAACCTGGAAGCTGCCCTTTACCCTTTGTCCGACCCCGTAACCAGAGACGCCGCTCCTACACTTCCTAACGACGCGGGCCTTCCCGAAGCCTATGCGGGTCGCCCACCTGAATGCCCGAAATAACCCCGCCCACCAACTGCCCCTCGTTGTTCCAGGAATTGTCTCCCTGCACCGCCTCTCATTACAGGGCCCTTTCGCTAGTTCCAGACTCCGCGCTGCTCGACATGCAGGGGGCAGGCGCTGAAGCAGGAACTTTCAGGCGCTGCTGGGACGCCTTTCCGAGCACCCGGCTCAGCGGGCCGGGGGCGCGCACGCCGCCTGGCTTCTGGGCCGCAGGAGGGGCGGGGCGGACGTGCGGGGGCGCGCACGCATCCTGCCCGCGGTGCGCGCGCAGGTCGGTGCGTCGGTCGGGGGCGCGCTCGGGTAACCTGTACCCCACGTAGTCGCCGGTTACCGAAAGGACTAAGTTCCAGGTACCTAGACTGGGGCTGGTGCGGGGAGGATGGATCCCGAATCGCACAGGTGGCGCTGAGGACCGTGGCTTAAATATCCCCAGGGCTTGCCATCTCTTCCCATAGAGAAGGCCCTCGTTCCAAAGATGCCCTGTTTATCCCCATCACGCTGGTCCCCTCAAGAACGAGACCCCAAGGCCAGGAGTTGCTCTTTTTCCTTATGTAGCCCGCCCCCTGGTCCCCGATTAAGCTCAGACTCCTTCCTCCGTCTCGCTTGAGGAAATCATACAATTTGGGGGAAGGGAAGCGTGTCCCCTGTCAGATCTCCCCTAGAGTGGGGTGATCATTCTTTGGGTCTGAGCCGATTTGTTTTTCTTGAATGTTGTTCCGTGGAGAGATTACTTCCCCCGTGTAACTTCCCTCGTGCGCTGTATGACGTCGACGTGACGCAGCAGAACGCCAGCCCTTTCCGTTCCATGACGTCAGCAGGGCACATGTTTCCGTGTTTGTCATCCCATCTTAATTGCAAAAAACTGGATGATGCTTTAGACGTCTTTGTATTCCCCAGGTGGCCCATCAAAGGACTTTATGTGACCCTATTTTGGGGCAGCAGATCCTTGTAAAAATTGTATTTCTGCATTTTCCTCCTATAATATGTCAAAATCAGGAAATACAAATTGCCTAACTGGCTTTCAAGGAAGGCTGGTCACCATAAACTTTTGCTTATCCCCAGATAAGCATCTATTACAGTGCTGCGATGTGTAAAAGCTACTGCTAGGGGATGATGCCCCACCCAATGTCCAGGCTCAAAAGGACCTCACCAAAGGACCATCATTGGCTCTTCTGTGACCTTTGATTTTGGAGTCATTATTTTTTTCCTCTCCTTTAGAAAAGTCACAACACCTCACGGTTGAAACAGATTTTAACGCAGCATGGAATCTTGAACTGTCAAAAAATAGCATTATGGCTGTTCTGGAAACAAAGACAGAAATTCATTCCTTTTAGGTGTCATCCTAAGGTCATGACAGTTGCTGAATTGGAATGGGTTGTTGTCACCTTAAGTATAGTTTGGCTCTCGGAGCGGGTTTGTTCCCTTTAGCTTTTGACTAGTGCATCACTTCAGCAGCAGGCCAGCCATAGTCTAATTTGTTTCTAGTTGTCAAGCAACCATGAATTTAAATCTATGACATTTTGTCTCCATTTTACAAGATGTATACTTAAAAAAAACTCGCTTTGATGCTTTGCTCTTTGGTGATTCTAGTTATAAATTCTTATTTGAGAGAAAGATGGTAATAGTGGACTTTGAGGGAGACCTGGATTTGAAGTTTTTTGTTTTACTTTTTTATTTTTATTTTAGTTGGATTTGAATTTTGATCCTTCTGCTTGCAAGGTTTGTGATTTTTAACAAGTTATTTAGTCTTGCTGAGTTAATTAGCGTTCTTATCTGCAAAATGGAAACAATAATATTAACCAGAGGACAGGATTTTTTTGGGGAAGTAAATGAAACTGCAGCCAGGTGGGTATCTGAGGAGATGTTCAGAACGTGTTGATTCTGTTTCCCTTTTTCATAGAAACGAGAGATAAAATGATTATAGGCATTATGGGAAAAAACATGGAAAAAAATTCTGTACTGTAGGTGAGATCCTTTTGCTTTTTTCTGAGGTAAGTATTTTTGTTTTTGCGTATGATCTAGATAAGCATCCTTTCAAGAACCGTGACATCAGTGGATAGAAAAAAGAGTGGAAATGTTGAAGAATAGAGAATAGTAGGCTTCAAAATGATAATATGGATTAGTATACTTTTCAAAGACCCATTATAAAAATTATCTGTATCACCTGTTCAGTGGGAATTCTAATAGCTTCCTTACTGCCCAGGATTGTGAATATCAACTGCAGTTATGTATATGGAAGCGCTTTATACGTGATCAAGTGTTATAAAAATGCATATGACTTTTACGATTGATAATACCATGCATTAGATGGTTATTACTTTGTGAAGACATTGGAATGGTGGAGGGATTTCATCTGTTAAGTGGTCAGAAGAGGAGCTTGTTTTATATTTGCAGAAAGGATTATTTGAGTACTAAGTGTAAAGCTTTTACTTCCTCAAAGGGTACTTACTACATAGGGTCACATGTTACCATTTTTTGAAAGATCACTTCAGTCTTTCCCTTTGCTATTGTCTGAAATGATGAAAACAGGTACTAGTTTTCAACATTTATTTTAGCAGAGACATGTAAATTCTCATATGGTATAATATATGGAAACTAGAACCAGAACATCATTTACTTGTAATTCGCAGGAAATTAATTTCCTTTTGATATGGGTTTATCCTTTCAGATTGAGGAAGAAAATGATCATTTAAATTGACTTATTCACCTCTGAAAGTAGAGGCTTTCATTTAGAAATCTATTAGGAGGAATTAATGTACTCCCTCCCCAAGCCCCACGGTTTCCAAGTAATTTAGATATGATTTGTTGGTTTTACTTCTGTATTTTCAAGTTTTATATTTCAACCGTGAGGTTTTGTGAGAACTTCTTAGTGCCTTGCAGACTTTTAGATCCATGTTAGTTTGTGTTGCTGAATATCTGAATAGGTGTATGTTTCCATGATTTAATTGTTAAGTAGATTTTTGCTACACCTATTCCTCACATACACTATCCTCTACCAAAGTTTTGAGGGTATGTTATCGTCTCCATACCTAAATATTCCTCTAGCTTTTGTCTCCTTCATTTATTTATTAAAAAAATGTTTATGGGGTATTTAGTTTGTGACCTGTCTCCAGCTGAGAGACCCCTAAGCATGTAGTTATAATATACTGTGGAGAGACAGTTATGAGGAGAGGTATATCACAAGTAAATAATTTCTATTAAGTAACATTTGCAAGCTGTTATGCTTGTTCTAGGATTTTATATAGTGTTATCAATCAAGTTCTTATTCCTAGTGGGGACACAGAGGGAAGATTTCTGACCTAGTGGTATATGTGTTAGAAGTAGAAGATTGTCAGCGAAGGCTTCTTAAGGCCTCAACTAAAGTAGAACCTGCCAGTTGTCAGATAGAATGGACGGATTTAAGCAGAGTGTGGCAGTGTAGAAATCAGCTTTGGAAAGGAGGAGGGAATTGGCTATCAAGGGCTGCCTCTGTTCCTGAAAATCAGTGGTGTAGCCTATGCCCTAAGCAGGTGAGCAGCAGGGAGATGGTTTGTTTCACGAGAAGAGGCCGCTGTAAGACAGAAGTATTTATTCATGCAGGAGAAACTTAGGTGTGCTGTGCCAATTTTTAGGAAGCTTCTTATATACCTGGTTCTTTTGGATACTCTGATCACCCTTTTTCCCTTCTGCTTTCAGTGGTGGTTTGCAAGTCAAGTTAAAATGTCCCCAGAAGTGGCCTTGAACCGAATTTCTCCAATGCTCTCCCCATTCATATCTAGTGTGGTCCGCAATGGAAAAGTGGGACTGGATGCTACGAACTGTTTGAGGATAACTGACTTGAAATCTGGGTATGTACTAGAACCAATGCAACCTTTACCTAATGAAAAACCTTTCTTGCCAGACTCATGAAAACTGGCCACAGAAATTCATCAAGTCATGATTTTAGCACGTGTTGCTTCAGTTGGTTTTTTCTAGCTCTTGATATTTTATGTTTCGAGTTGTTTTGTTTGTGTTGTGGGCTACTGCTTTATGGCCATTGCTTTATGTGTTTTGGGGGGGCCTGTTTGCCACATGGTTTTTAGAAAGTGTTGTTTTTCATTCATTACTGGTTTTCTTGTTATGTCTTCTGCAATCCAGCATACACTGCAAGAGTCGGGTGTTGGGATTCTGAATTTGATAATCTCTCCTAATAGGAAAATTATAATAGCTAGCTAAAATCAGTCATTTTTTTCATAATGGCAAGATCTCATGCCTACAAAAGTTGCATTAAAAAAAAAACCTCAACTTTTTATTTTGAAATAAATTTAGATTTACAGAAAAAATACTATAGAAAGTTAACGTTGTTACAATACTGTTAATTGTCCTATAAGCCTTATTTGAATTTGGCCAGTTTTCCTATTAATGCCTTTTTTTTGTTCTGGGATCCAATCCAGGATACAAATTGTGTTGAGTTGTCGTGTCTTCTTAGTCTGCCCAACCTGTGACAGTTCTTGTCTTTCTCTGTCGTTTATGGTTCTGACATGTTTAAAGATAGCACTGGTTAGTTATTTTGTAAAATGTCGCTCAATATGGGTTTGTCTAATGTTTTCTCTTTATTAGAGTGAGAAATGCATTTTTTCCAAGAATACTACAGAAGTGATGTTGTACCATTTTCAGTGCATCACATGAGTACATGATATTCATGTGTCTTATTACTGGTATGTTAACTCCTTGGTTCAGATCGTGTATTCCAGGTGTCTTCACTGTAAAGTGGCTTTCCCTTTGTAATTAGTATCTTGTAGAGTGATGCTTTGAGACTGTGCAGAAGTCCTGTTTGTCATCATACTTTTGTCCATTGATTTTTAGCACCCACTGATGGTTCTTGCCTGAAACTCTGATTACTTCGGTGCTTGGCTAAGAGTGATTTTCTATTTCTCTTATTGCTCCCACATCTATTAATTTCAATTCTACTATAAATAAGTGCTTTTCTTTCTCCCCCAATTATTTATTTTTTTCATTTATTTTTTTATATCAGTGTGAATTTTTAGGTATTTTTTTATCTTATGGGTTATAATCTGAATTGATTATACTGTAATAAGTACTATCTTCATTAATTTTATTGCTCGGTTGTTCTAGCCTTTGCCATTGGGAGCTCTGTCAAGTTGGCTTTTGTGTCCTTTTGACATATCTCCATCATTTTTGAGCACTTTCTCACTAGAAATGTTACCTTCTTGATTCTCTTTCAGCTTTCTTTTTAGGGTTTTGCCTTCTACAAATTTGCTATGTTTTGACTAAGCTTGGATACAAAGATATAGACCTACATTCTTTAGTAGCAAGATAAAGAAGACTAAATTAGTTGGACATGCCATTGGAATACCAGGATACTTTTTAAAAGATCTGGTATTACCTTCAATTTCTTTTTGGGGTGACGAAAATGTTCTTAAGTTAGATAGTGGTGAAGGTTATACAACTCTGCAAATATACGAAAAGTGACTAAACTGTGCACTTATAAGGGCGAATTTGAGGGTATGTGAATTACATCTCAGTAAAGCTGTCATTAAAAAACACTAAACATATGAACCAGAGATGTTTATTGGCTGGAACGGATAGGACATAGAAATAGGTCTTTATTTTTTAGTTGTCACATTCTTTTCAGAGATATTGAAGACATGACAGGGGACTAATGGCCAGAGGACTGGGGACTGGTTTTTGTAAGACGATGTAAAACTGAACTTCTGACTTCTTTTTTCAGTATCCTAAGAGAACAGTTGGTCCTTTGACATAAAGTCATTCTACTCCTTTTCTGCAGACCCCTCTCCGGTGCTCCCTGATTCCTGAATGTTTAGTTCAGTGTCTAAGTGTGAATAGTGGCCCTGATGATAAATTTGAAATGAATCCATTAGACCTGGCCCTGGCTGGACTAGATCTGTGAAAAATTTGAAACGGCATTTAATGACATCTAGTATTTATGGAATTTGCCTTCCTCAGATTTAAAAAAGGAATAAAAATACCTCTACCTACATTAAGAGTTGTTATACATAAAATGATGTGAAAAGCCTTATTAATCTAGAGCATTATTGATGCCTTTTATGTAGTCCTTGTCTGAAAGATCCATGCAAGTTCTTTAGAAGCTCATTAACAGTTCTTTCTTCTGTCCTTCCTTCAGCCAGAGTTGGATTCCTCAAGTTTCTATAGCAAAACAGTGGCAGAGTTGGAAAAAAGAATGGCTTCTTTTTGGTGTGTCATTTTTGGCATTCCCCTTTCTTTCAAAATCAGCAGCACTCACAGTTATGAGAACTGGGATCCACATTTGAGATTTCTGTTAAGTCAAAGGGGCATCCATATAGGACACAGTCTACACCAAGTATAACATGAAGAGATGAGTTTTAGAGGTCACAAGAGCCAGTCTTGTTACTATTTGTAGCTACTTGCTCTGGAAGGGATGAGGTCTGAGGATCTATATTGTAGATCTGGCTCACAGGAGGAATAGAGAGGCAAGAATCCATTCAAAGTAAGATTTTTAAAAAATAGTAATTCATCTTTACTTCTCTTATGGCACTCAAATCTTTCTACCATGTCTGTGTGTGTTTCTAAACTCCATTGCTAGGCTGTCAGTATCTTAAGGACAGGGTTCTTGTATAATTCATTTTTATGCCTCCTTAAGGTGTTACTGTGGTGGTACCTTTGACACGTAGTTTAGTAAGTAAAGGTTGAATGAATGAATGGGTTTGATGTTTTCCTAGAGAAGTTGCTTGATTTGGGGATCAGAATGGTGTGGACTTGTGGCTCAGAAGAATGTTTTATTGGTCTGGTAGTTTATTGCTTAAATTCTGTTACACATAATCCTTTTAGATGACATTCCCTGACAAATGAATTGACATTTTTGAAATTACAGCAATGTGTATTACAGCACTGGGCTTACCCTTTTATGTGTAATATATATTGATACTAAAGGGGCCACATTTTTAATTTTAGGGAATCATTCCTTGAGTCCACTGAATGTTTATTAGCTCTCTGCTCTGTGTTAATTTGATCATAAGCATATGCTATTTGTAAGAAGCCATGTTTTGTCATTTTTAATGATTTACTAATCTTGAAGGTGTCTGAGTGTTCAGCATTCTGGAATGATGCCTGACGACTATAACAGAGAGGAAAGCAGAGAGGGCTCACTGCAACCTATGGCAGCCGAGCCTTACTATTTTTTTTCAGCATGTCACAGTGGCTCAACCTTATTGGCGCGTGGCTGTGTTTGGGGCATCGCTGTGACATCTCATTCACCCACAACTACCTGTTGCATTTTTTGTCCATGTTCTGAATTTCATTACTTAATTAAAAATAGATATTCAGTGTACTTGATTACTCAATAGAACAGTTTTAAAAGATGAGTGTTGTAAGCTTTGAAGACCAATCTCAATTTGGCAGCATTATTCTCTCTAGCTGGCACGTTGAACCTTTCTTTATTAGACTGGTGCCTGGAAGGAAGCTGCTGCCCTCAGAAGCAATTTTAATTTTGAAGATGGACAGCTTTTTAACAATTCAGTATCTAGTCACGTGACTTTTCCATTTCACTTTCCTTTCTGTACTCTTCTGGGATCTCTTCTCTTTTTTCTTGCGCATATCTTTATACTTTATATATTTATTATGTAT
>NW_017731350.1:1622563-1677173 GCF_001890085.2 Hipposideros armiger | reverse complement strand
TGTGTGTGTGTGTGTGTGTGTGTGTGTGTGTGTGTGTTTGTAAGAGAGAGAAAGGGAGCATTGCTTCAAGAAATTCTGTCATATCCAAAAGACATAAATCTTCCTCTAAGAATTTTAAAGTTTTCCTTTTTTGGTCTTTAAAAGAAATGTATTTTTTTCTATAAAATGTATTGTGAGATAGGGATATAGTTTTTTTCTCCCAAAAGGAGGATTGGTTGTCCCAGCATCATTTATTGAAAAGGGCGTCCTTTGACTGTGGATCTGCAAGGTTACCTCTGTTATTAATGTCAAGTTTATATCACACGTGGATCTGTTTCTAGGCTTCCTGTCCTGATATGTCAGCCTCATTGTCCTTGTACCAGTTCCACCCTGTCTTAACTATTACAGCTTTATAGAATGTTCTTATAACTGGTAGGAAAAATTCTCATTGTCTATCTATCTTCTAATTTTTCAAACATTGTCTTGCTGAGCCATATTTTCTAAATACTTTTTGATAACCTCATTTAAATAGTTGCATACTGTTCTGTTAAGACATACCGTAATTCTGTTAACAAAAGTCCTCTTTTGAACTCACTGAGAAAAGGAAATGAAGGGAGACCTGGTGAGGGGCTGAATGAGAACTGATGGAAGCTCTGAGGAAGTGAATGATGTTTGCGTTGATTCATGAAAGATGAGAATAATTCAGTGTGAGCAGCTAAGGAATTTGATGTACAATAAAAAGGGAATACTATGTGCAAATGCAGGCGAAAGCTTCACATGTTCAAGGACCTGCAGGGCCACTATGGTTGGAACGTAGTAAGAGGGTGTGAGAGGGAAATGAGATGATTCTAGAGATAGTCAGGGGCCAGATTATGCAGAGCTTGGTGGGCTGTATTGGGAAACTTGGGTCCTATGCTGGGTGGCATGAGGAGCCATTGGAGGATTTTAAGCAGAGACATTATCTTATTTATATTAAAAAAATATCACTGGTTGGAATGAGAAGGCGCGATGTTGGCAGGGTCTTAAGATGGCTGCCAGGCGTCTATCTCCTAACCGAAGAAACCATACCAGCCAATGCCACACTGAAGGCAGCAATTCTTTTTTTTAAATTTTTAAAATTTATTTATTTTTTTATTGGGGAGTTGGGGGATGGGAACAGCGCTGGGGAATTGGGGGAAGGGGAACAGACAAGTTGCTGTCCTTTCGTTCTTCAGTCTAGTTGTGGAGGACGTTGCTTCATCAGCCCAAGTTGGCACCATCATTGCGCTCTTCCCGGGCGAGGCAGATCAGTTGCCGGCTTCTGGACGGTCGCTCACGGCGGCTGCTAGCCGCTCACGCTGGCTGCTGGCTACACACGGTAGCTCATGGCAACCCACTGCAACAGGGGCTGCAGCCTACGCCATTGCCGGTGACCCATGGCAGCCCAGCTCCAGGTTGAGCTGTTGTTCAGCATCTTAGCTGTGGAGGGCAGTGTCACTGGCCCTCATATGTGGGATCTGAACCGGGGCCCTCTGGCGTCCCAAGCCAGCTCTTAACCAATGTGCCACACAGCTGGCCCTGAAGGCAGCAATTCTTAATGCCACGTCAGCGAGGGCTGAAAACAGATGATTTTGAGAAAGTCCAAAAGCAATACAAAATAAATAACTGCTTGAGGGCTGCTGAGGAGAGGCATGCCCTCTTCAGGGCAACTGAGAAGCACGTTTAGATGCCCAGAGCATAGTCTCCCCCCTTGGAGGTGCAGAAGTAATGGGCCGGTGGAAGAGTGGGCCCCCCCTGAGAGCCACGTGCCTTTCATGAGCAGCCACAGCAGGAGTCCGGGCTGAATGGTGCTGGCTGCTGAGGGACAGAAGCTTGCTACGTGGATAGAGTGTCGGCTCCATGAGAAGAAAAGATGTGGAGTGGACTGCTACCTCCGGTCCAGGACTGCTACCTCCTGGCCTAAATGAAAGTGATGTTGAGTTGAATTCTGACGATGAAGACACATTAGAGAACTTCAGACTTAACTTAGAGGAAGATAAAAAAGATGAGACTGTTACAAAAGCTGAGATCTCTGATTTCCCTACAGATGAACCAAAAACTGAAGCAGAGGCAAATGTAAATGCATATGAAGAATGACCTTCTGGAATTCCCTCATATATGTGGAATGCAAATTGAAGAATGAAGAAGAACCTCATAGTGAACAGGCCTCAAGTCAAACCCAGTTGAAGGAACTTACTCAGTGTTTTGGAGTCAATGACAGATTTGAACCCCCTGTTAAAAATTGACAAGTCAGGCCTTGAAAAGAGCCTGGACCCGGCTGTGGAAGAGTGGGACATTGAGAAGGCTGAGGAGCTCAGCAACCAGCTAGCCACCCGGGAGCTTGGTGTAAAAATTGCCAAAGCAATTGCCTGCCACAACTTTGTGAAAGCCAAGAAGGAAGCAGAAAATTCACAGGTTGCTTGAAAAAAGAAGAAACTTGCGTGGGTATTTGAAGCAAAGCAGAGATGGGAACCCAAAAGCAACATGGGATACATGTAACTTGCCAGACTTCTTCAAGACTTTGTGTCTCTATTTGAGTTTTTCCTTGCATCTTCAGTTGCTCGATTTACTGAAAGGACTTTCCTGCTTATTTTAAATAACATGTCAGGAAATTGATAGAAGTAGAAAAAAGAAGCATAAAATTTGGGAGTTGATTACCAAATCTTTTCAAGCTTTTTCTAACGAGTTCATCCTATTCAAGTCAATGGAATTGAGTGTTGTGTTATTTGTACAAGGAATGTAAGCATACATACAGGGGTAAGATAGAAATGTATTTATTTGTGTAGGCCTACAGTATAAAATCAATTTTACCTTTCATCCATTTGGTGTAGCATAGCCAATGAGCTCCTTGTACTTGCTTATCTGTGCTCAGTGTAACTGCACTTATTCTGGAATTGTGTTTTTAAGATTGGCATTTGTTTATAATGGATTAGTCATAAGTGCAAGAAAATTTCAATTGATGTTATCTTTACAAATGATTTATCTAACTGTTATAAAAGTAATTATTGGTTCTTTATTGGGTGCAGTAGAGTTGATACCTCACAGTCACATAATAAAAGCAGTTGATTAAAAAAAGAAAATATCACTGGTTGTTATATGGAAAATGGCTTGTGCAGGATAAGGTGGACTAGTTAGCTGTCCATTACGGCAGACCAGGTGAGAGATGATGGAGTCTTAGAATATGGTGCTGGCAATGGAGATGGAAAGAAGAGCATGCCATCTGCTGAGTTGGGAAGGTTGGTGGAGGAAACAGTTTAATCTGGATTGATTGTTCTCTAGGTCTGCCATGCAGCTAACATTGTAGATTTCTCTTTGCCTCTTTGAGGTGTTTGATCTCACACCTTCCTTGTACTTTCTTGTGCCCTCTTGCTTAGTTGGAGCACACGCTCTAATAGCATCCTAAGAAAGTGGGAGCAGGAGGGTCAATTTTTGAGTTCCTGGATGTCTGAAAATGTCTTTAATTCTTTTAAACTTGATTGATAATTTGGGCAGGTAGAGAAGTCTAGGTTGCAAATGATCTTTCCTTCGAATTTTGGAGCCTTGATCTGTACTGGTGGAGGCTCCCAAAACACGTACTGTTGTAGTTCCATGGATACAGTATCTTCTCTATAAGGATATTAATTATAGTTTTTTAAAAAATTGAGGTACAATTGACTAATTATATTAAAAAAACATTTTCCTATATCTTGCATTATCTCTGTTTTGCTTTCTGTCCTCAATGCTGTTGGCTTTCTCAAACTGATGATTCTTGGCAGTCCATTATTAAAGAATGCGGTTCTAAAATGTGGATTGAAGCTCTTTGTGCCTGGGTGGGCTTGTTAACTACTGAGCCTCCCCAGTGTGATCAGGCAGGAACCCGATCTTTTATAGGCGACTGTCAGATTCATTATTGGAGATCTTCTCTGGGCTATAAAAAATAAAAGTGCTTATATTTAAAAATATAAATATGGATGCATATATTCCTAATTATCAGCAAAATTCCAATTATTGGGCCAACAAGTGTATAAATTTTAAGCCTTTTGATGTATTTAATATGGTGGTATATTATATTTACATGTAAGGATATATAAATATACTTGTCATTATATTTCTCTCCAGAAATATATTATCAGCTTACATTCCCACCAGCAGTATATGAAGATGCCAGTTCCTCTACAACTTTGATAATATCAGTATTATAAATTTTATAAGATTATTTGCTAATTCAGTAGATGGAAATGGTATTTAATTACTCTTATTTTGCTTTATTTATTGGTGTGTGTGTGTGTGTGTGTGTGTGTGTAAAAATTACCAATTCATGACATTTGTCCATTTTTCTGGTGGGGTGTTTGTCTTTTTCTTATTGATTTGCAAAGCTTTTTATATGTTGTGAAGGTTGATTAGGTTGAAGATGAATGGGCTTGGAGATGCCAACTTTTTAGCATCTAAAACCTAGCAGTTTTCAGTAGTTATTAAAGATTGAATCTTGGTTGTCTTGAGCAGAGACTTGTAGCAATTCTCGAGGGAGGGTTGAAGAAGCCCGACTGAGTGCCGAGGCCTGGTAAGATGGTGTGCAGACTAGAAGAGCAGTTCTGTCGGAGGGTGGAGAGCCAGTGGGGCAGTGGGTGGGTGGGGTTGTCGATGTTACAGGGCAGAAGTTTCGCTAGGGCTCAGGCTGCTTATCTAGGTAGCAGAGCATCTAGAAACCCAGTGAACAAGTGCATGGTGCTGATAATTTTGAGTGCTGTTATTGAGCCCAGGTTGTCCTTCAGGATTTATTTCTCGGGCTTTTTTTAACCAGAATAAACAGTTCTCCCTACTCCTACCCCTCACGCCTCAGCTCATACTCTTTCCTACTCTTAGAGATTTAACTTGGGTAGCCGATTGTTTGCCTTCTAATTATAATAGTATAATATGATTAATTAAACAGTTTATGGATCTTTTAACATTTCAAAGTGCTGTTACTTATTTTATATTTTGTATTTAGGATTTTTTTGGGGAAAAGTCAAAATGGTGATGTTAGCCTTGACCCAGTGAACTCTGAATTCACTGACCTTGGGAACTTTTGCTGGGATCCCAGCCTTCCCACAGAGTCTGGGGTGGTAAGTGCTGGGATAAATCTGGGTCTGGAGTTTCAGGTAGTTGTGAATTTGGGACTTTTCATGCCCTGCAGTGACTTCATTTCAGGGTGACTTCATTGGGTATGGAGGTTGGGTTGGGGAAGAGGTGAGGGAAGTAGCCAGTCTAATGTGTAGAGGAAAGCAGGTAGAAGATTCTTTTAGTCTGTTCCTAGCTCTGCCTTGCATTGTTCAAGGAAACAGAAACTCACTCCTGTTATCTTTGTCCTCTCTATTCTGTGCAATTTTAAGGTAGTATTTTTTGACTAGTTTTGTTCCATTAAGACAAAAAATTTGCCATGCTCTTTAAGATTAGACGATAAGTGAGCCTCTTTTAGTACATGTTAATAGGCACATATGTTTGTTTTAGGGCTCCAAATCCATTAGTCCTACACCATCACCTAGTATGTTAAAGGACTCCTTATGCCCATGTAGAACAGCATCTATGTTACTTGAATAATCTTGGCTTTTGGGGCCATGTTCTTGAGAAATAATTTTGTACTCTTCCTTTCCAGGGCCACATTTCCTGAGTAGTTTGGTTATCTTTCTAACGGCCTGTTATGAAAGTTGTTTTTCCCATTGACCTTGTTTCTCTTGACTTTTTGAAAAATATATCCTTTTTGTTTTCTGAAAAGATTTTAATCTCAACCTTTGCTCTTGCCAACTTATTGGTAAGAGATCTTGAATCAAGTGGAAGTTTTAGAGAATGTTTTGATGTTCCACTGTTAAGTAGGTATAATGCCCTACTAAAGAACCATTGGGTTTTTTTTCATCTGTGGACTCCTAAGACTCTTTTCATTGAAAAAACTTTATTTAAAAAATGGGGTTCAGTAAATTATTAACATGTTCAGTTGGAGCCTTAGCATGTACTTTATTTAATATGGGAAAATATACATAACATAAATTTACCATTTTAACCACGGGTAAGTGTACAGTTCAGTGGCATTAAGTACATTCACATTGTTGTGCAGTCATCACCGCCATCCATCTCCAGAACCTTTTTCACTTTGTAAAACTGAAACCCTGTGCCCATTAAACAATAACTCCCCATTCCTCCCTTCCGCTAGCCCTTGGAAATCACCATTTTATTTTTTGTCTATGAATTTGACTGCTTTGGGTATCTCATATAAGTGGAATTATGCAGTGTTTGTACTTTTGTGACTGGCTTATTTCACTTAGCATAATGTCTTCAAGGTTCATCCATGTTGTAGCATGTATCAAAATTTCCTTTCTTTTTAAGGCTGAATAAATATTCCAGGGCGTGTGTGTGTGTATGTGTGTGTGTGTGTGTGTGTGTGTGTGTGTGTGTGTATACCACATTTTGTTCATCCATTCATCCATTGATGGACATTTGGGTTGCTTCCACCTTTTGGCTATTGTGAATAATGCTGCTATAAGCATGGGTGTACAAATATCTGTTTTGAGTTCCTTTTTTCAGTTCTTTTGAGTATATACCCAGATGGGGAATGATGGGTCGTATTGTAATTCTGTGTTTAATTGTTTGAGGACTCTCCATACCATTTTGTTCTATAGTGGCTGTACCATTTTGCATTGCTACCAGTAATGCACAAGGGTTTCCGTTTTTCCACATCCTCACCAACACTTATTATGGATGTGAAGTGGTATCTCATTGTGGATTTCATGTGCATTTCCCTGGTGACTAGTGATGTTGAACATATGTTAATGTGCTTATTGGTCATTTGGTGTATCTTCTTTGGAGAATTGTCTATTCAAGTCCTTTGTTCATTTTTTAATTGGGTTTTTGTTGTTGAGTTGTAGGAGTTCTTTATATATTCTGGATATCAATCCCTTGTCAGATATATGATTTGCAAATATCTTCTCTCATTCCATAGGTTGCCTTTTAACTCTGTTAATAATATCCATTGATGCACAGAGTTTTTCCTTTCGATGAAGTCTAACTTATTTTTTCTTTTGTTGCCTGTCCTTTTGGTGTCACATCCAAGAAATCATTGCTAAATCCAATGTCATAAAGCTTTCCCCCTATGTTTTCTTCTAAGGGCTGTATCATTTTAGCTCTTATGGTTAGGTCTTTGATCCATTTTGAATTTTGAATTCAAAATTTTTGTGTATGGTATAAGATAAGGGTCCAACTTCATTTCTTTTGTTGTTGTCTCCTCCTCTTCCTCTTCCTCCTCCCCCTCCCCCCCCTCCGCCTCCTCTTCTTTCTCCTTCGATGTCCAGTTTTCCCAATACTCTGTTGGATGGACAGCCTCTCCCCATTAAATGATTTTGGTATCCTTGTTGAAAATCATTTGACCACGTATGTGAGGGTTTATTTCTGTGCTCTCTATTGTCTTCACAATTGTCATCCTTTATGGTAGTATCACATTCTTTTGATTACTATAGCTTTGTAGTAAGTTTTGAAATCGGGAAGTGTGAAACTTCCAGCTTTGTTCTTCTTTTTCAAGATTGCTTTGGTTATTTGGGGTCCTTTGAGCTTCCATACGAATTTTAGGATGACTTTTTTTATTTCTGCAAAAAACATTATTGAGCTTTTGATGGAGATTGCATTGAATCTGTTGAATGCTTTGGGTAATATTGACATCTTAACAATATTAAGCCTTCAGAGAACACAGGATGTCTTTCCATTATCGGTGCCTTCTTTAATTTCTTTCAGCAGTGTTTTGTAGTTTTGAGTGTTGAAGTCTTTTGCCTCTTTGTTTAAGTTCATTCCTAAGTATTTTACCTTTTCTGATACTGTTGTAAATGCGATGTTTTCATAATTTACTTTGCAGATTATTCATTATCAATGTATAGAAATGCAGCTGATTTTTGTGTGTTGATTATGTTGCAATTTTCTTGAATTCATTTATTAGTTCTAACAGTTTTTGTGTGAAATCTTTAGGGTTTTCTATATGTAAGATCATGTTATCTGCAAACAGAGACAATTTTACTTTTTCCTTTCTAATTTGGATGCCTTTTATTTCTTTTTCTTGCACAATTGCTCTTGTTAGGACTTTCAGTACTTTTCTGAATAGAAATGGTGAAAGCAGGTGTCCTTGTCTTTCTGACCTTAGAAGAATAGCTATTAGTCTTTTAACATTGAGGGGTTTTTTTTGTTTTGTTTTTCAGTTTATGCTTTGATTCAAGCTTTTGGCTGGGAAGGCAGACTAAATTAAGCACAGTGAGGAAAGTTTAAAACAGTGCTGAAATTGTAAACTTTTCTTTTTTTATTGCGGTAACTTGGTTAACAGCATTATGTAAATTTCAGGTATACAACATTATAATTTAATACCTGTATACACTATAGTGGGGTCACTATAGTAGAAAGTCTAGTTTTCATCCATCACCATACATTTGACCCCCTTTACCTATTTAGTACCCTGCCATTCCCCTTCCTCTCTGGTACCCACCAATCTGTTGTCTTTATGAGCTTGTTTAGTTTGTTCATTTTTTTGTTTCCTTTGTTTTATATTCCACCTGACTGAAATCATGATTTTTGTCCTTTTCCACCTGACTTACTTCCCTTAGCATAATACCCTCAAGGTCTATCCATGTTGTCACAAAAAGCAATATTTCATCTTTTTTTTTTATGGCCATGTGATTGAGAGAGTGTGTGTGTGTGTGTGTGTGTGTGTGTGTGTGTGTGTGTGTGTGTGTGTTGTGTATTTTTTTAGCTTTTTTTTATCCATTCATTAGTTGATGGACGCTTAGATTGTTTCCATCTCTTGGCTATTGTGAATAATGCTGCAGTGAACATAAGGGTGCAACTATCGAGTTAGTGTTTTTATACTCTTTGGATAAATACCCAGAAGTGGAATAGCTGGATCATATGGTAGTTCTATTCTTAGTTTTTTGAAGAATTTCTCTATACTGTTTCCCATAGTGGTTGCACCAATTTATAATCCCACCAACAGTGCATGAGGGTTTCCTTTTCTCTATATACTCTCCAACAATTGTTATTTCTTGTCTTTTTGATAGTAGCCATTCTAACAAGTGAGAGGTGATATCTCATTGTGGTTTGGATTTGCATTTCCCTAATATTTAGTGATGTTGAACGTCTTTTCATGTGCCTGTTATCCATGTGTATGTCTTCCTTGGAAAAGTGTCTGCTCAGATCCTCTGTCCATTTTTTAAATCAGGTTGTTTGTTGTTTTGTTGAGTTGTATGAGTTCTTTATATATTCTGGATATTAATCACTTATTGGAAATATCATTTGCAAAATATCTTCTCCTATTGGGTTGATTGCCATTTTGTTTTGTGGATGGTTTCCCTTGCTGTGTAGAAGCCTTTTAGTTTGATGTAGTCTCATTTGTTTGTTTATTTTTGTTTCCCTTGCTGTTGGAATCAAAGCCACAAAAATGGCCTTAGGACTGATGTCCAGGAGCTTAGGACTCATGTTTTCATCTATGTATTTTATGGCTTCAGGTCGTACATTCAAGTCTTTAATTCATTTCGAGTTAATTTTGTGTGCTGTGTAAGATAGTGGTCTAGTTTCATTCTTTTGCATGAGGCTGTCTAGTTTTTTCAGCACCATTTTTTACTGAGGCGATTTTTTTTATATTGTAAGTTTGTGGTAAATTAGTTGTCCATATTTATGTGGGTTTATTTGTGGGCTCTCAATTCTGTTCCATTGGTCTGTGTGTCTTTTTTTCTGCCAGAACCATACTGTTTTGAGTACTGTTGCTTTACAATATAGTTTGAAATCAGGGAGTGTGATGCCTCTGGCTTTATTCTTCTCTCTCAAGATTGCTTTGACTATTCCGGGTCTTTTGTGCTTCTATACAAATTTTAGGATGTTTTGTTCTATTTCTGTGAAAAATGTCATTGGAATTTTGATAAGGATTGCACTGAATCTGTAGATTGCTTTGGATAACGTGGACATTTTAACAATGTTAATTCTCCAAATTCATGAGCATAGACTGTCTTTCCATTTTTGTGTATTCTAAGGCTCAGCAACTCCTCTCAGAGGCTCTTTGGCCTTCACTCCACCCATTTCCCTCTCTCTGCACTGTCAGCATCACCATCTCTTGTGTAAACTAGTCCTAACTAGTTTGTTTAGCACTGTTCTAGCTCTTCTGTAATCTGTTTTCCGCCCAGCAGCCATTTACATTGTTTTTAATCTAATACATTTATTTTAAATTTAAATAAGAAAATAAATCAGATCGTGTCACGTGTTCAGAATCATTGAATGGCTTTCCTTTACTTAGAATAAAATCCCCAAATGCTTAATGATTTGCTGCATGACTTGGCTGTCCTCTACCTTCTCAGCCTTATCTTGTGGTGCTTTCCTTACGTTGTGTGGTTCTCTTCCGTAGCCTCACTGACCTTCTCTCCATCTGCAGAGCACCCCCAGCTCTTTTCCAGCTCGGGGCTTTTGCTCACCTTCTTCCTTTTCCCAGAGCATTCTTTCTCTCCTGGGACCAGTTTCCTAATTTCTACAGTGCTTCAGATTTAGCTTGACTGTGTCTTTTTCAGAGTTTCACAGGGCTCCCCTAGCCCCCATCTGAATTAGACCTCCTACTGTATTCTCGTGTAACATCCTATGTTAGCACTTACTGCAATGTAAAGTTATGTTTACTGCTGATTTTTTATTTAATGTTGAGTCTTATGCTAGACTTTTAACTCCAGGAGGGCAGGTACCATGCCTGTTTTCACTCAGTAAGTACTTATTGAAGCTCTTAAGAAACTGTGTTCTGGATGGAATGATCTCAGTGGCCCATCACTTGGAAATATTGTCAGGCCTTCCAAAATGCCAAGCTAGAATAGTATTGATCAGTGTTGAATGGCAAGTAGGAAAAGAGTCAGTTTACAGAATAGCAGGTATTATATGATTGTAATTGTGTGAAAAAGTCATACACACACACACACACACACACACACAGAGAGAGAGAGAGATTTGGGAAAATATTTAACAAACCCAATACAGTGGTTAACTCAGGAGCAGGAAGAGGTATGAGCAGTGAAGCGGTACTTGATACTTTCATTTCTGTATTAGGATTTTTTACAGTGAAAAAATTTTGTGTAATTTGTAAAAAAAACCAAAAAGTGAATATGGCTTAAAGTCAGTTTCTGGTGTACGCGCCCATTTGGGTGAAACAGCAGAAGGGGCAATTTCTATTGGTATTAGGAAAAAAGATAGATATTGGGGTAGAAGACAAGAAATGGGCTGGAAGAAGAATGGAATTCAAAGGAAAGCAGCTTTGTCACTTCTTTGGGCTCTTCCAAGTGTAAGTTTATCATCAGGACTCCTCGTGTGAGTATATATAATAATTTGTATTGTAGAAATGATAGAACTTTCAGCAGCATTCCTAGAAAGAATATCAAATTGATTTTACCGTGAATCCCATAGTGGCCCCTGACCAAGGCCAGATTCAGAGCTCTAAATAGACAGTGTCTGTTCTCCCTCTATTTTTTTTCTATGAAGAAATGAGCAGTAAATGAATTTAGCATTTGTGAATAGTATAAAGTTATTTTTTTTTCATAGACTGTCTTTTCCCTTGGTAAATCTGTGAGGAATATTTCTATAACTCCCCTTTAAAAGCTTTTTTAAATATGTGAAGACGTAAGACTCAGAGAGGTTCAGAAACTCATTCAGGTTTACTTAAGTGGTGGAGGTGAAGACTAGATCACAGGCCTTCTCTACCAGATGTATGTTTTGTGTGTTTGTTTGTTTGTTTCCCAAGAAAGCACTGGTCAGGAAAAGATAGGAATCACACATTAATATAGTATACTCTGGGATGAGTTTTCCAGCCATGTTTATTTGTGGAATATCTTTAGATATGAACACGAAAAAAAAATTACTGGATAGAATTCAGATAGAAATTTGTTAGGCGATTGAGACTAAAACTTAAACATTAGAAATAGTTCAGTATTAGAACTCATTCAGAAAAAGTAGCTGTCTACAATAGCAATAGTTTCTAGGCAGTAGGTTACTACAAATGGGCTAGATCTCAGAGCAGTAGATAATTTGACAAGAGTTTGTAGATGTCTACAAATTAAAGACTATGGGGAGGGAATACAATTTAATAGTTGGTACTTGGGCAGAAATTAAATACAAGTAGTTATTTTATTGTCTGTCACTGATTGACTGTGACCTAAATTCTCAGACTCCCATTTTTTCCCTATTATTTGAGTTATTAAAGCGTGTAATAAAAATGTCTTTAGGAATTGTTTGTTACCAGTTGGTTTTTATACATATATTTATTAAGTCCATCTTTATATATTCATATAAGAAATAAAAGAATATGTAAGTCAGAAAAGAATTCTGGGACCAAAATAGTTCAAATGGAGAATTGTGAGTCCAGGTCGATGGGCAAAATTGCCGCAGTAACGGGACTTGAAGCAGGAGCTCAGGACGCTGCAGGCTATTACTTCAGGTGTGAAGGCCTGGGATTGAAAACTGAGACACTCTATCTTTAGACTTTCTAAAACATTATATGACTGACTGCCATGGATTGTGCCAGCAGTCACGATGCAAGATAGGGCGACCCTTCCAAACTGGATCATCAGATTAGCTAATGTCTTCTTATAAGGAATGAATCCAAGAATATGTTGTAGCTATATCTGAATGCAAATGAAGTGGTGTTACAGATTCTGAGCAGCCAGACAGATAATCTGGTGATAAATTTTAAGCAGTGAACTATATTGATATTACCGTCAATTTAGCAGACAAAAGAACACTTGGAAAGGAATAAGTTAATAGTGTTTGTTACTGCAATGGGGAAACCAGAGATTAAGGGGACATCAGGGTAAAGCAGTTTATCTTCATATCCAAAGACCTTCAGCGTCTAAAGGATCTTTACAGAAGTGTTTCTCAAACTGTCATTGGTGAAAGACCAGAGTTTTAGAAAAGTTTTTAAAAATTCCCAATCTGTTACCACTGATACTTTTATAAAATACAATAAAAATTAATTACTAGAAAAATGAAATAAAAACATATGAAATATAAGGCTGGGCTTTTTAATGTTAGATTCATCAGACTTAAAACTACACTTACAAATTGCTTTATAAGTTTCTCAATTGTTACTATCATTTTCTGTGCTTATCTCATTCAGATTAGTAACAGTTTATCGTCCAGCAATGTCCATGGACCCTGCTTTGAATCACGCTGTTCTACAAGGGTTTCTGCATTTTAACAGTCCAGGAGTTGCCCTTTTTAGAATTCTCTCTCAGAGGTGAAACAATAGTACATTAGTGATAAGTAGTTCCTAGCTACACTTAGCATAATCTGAGATTTTGTTCTTTTTTCCTTTTTAAACAAATAAGGTAGAATAAATATGATAGATGGTTATAAGAATGAGATTTCTCTCAAAATTAGTACAATTTTCTGTTAGTTGGGTCAGTAAAGACTTAAAGCATTATTACTTTGTTTACGTATTTTGTATATATACTAAGGAAGCATGACTTTTGAGTAAGGAGAGAATGTTTACAATACAGTCTTTTTTTGGTAAACACTTTATTTCTGCACATTTTAAAGATCAAACATTCTTTGCTCTTTGCTTGTTAAAGCTATAGATGGATTTATGTTTTCTAAGTTGATGAACATCTTAAATTAAGACTATGTCATTGAGTTGGGTGGCGCTTCAGTTTTTCTCTGATTGTAACTAATGAAGATTTTTTAATGACTGAGCTAGGCAAATTAAATCAGTTTTCATTACATTGTTTTTTGTTACAATATTATCATTTGCCATTTCAGTTTGTTTTATGTAGTTCATGGTGGAATTGGTTTCTTTTTTAAAACTTAAGGAACTGGTGTTGACTTTAGAAGTCATATTATTGTATAACATTGCCTTTATTTAGCCTAGAATTATAGAATGGCAGGATTGGAAGGCTTTAAATCACATGACCACCATGTGATTGACACATGAGCCCTTCCTACTGCTTCCCTGCCAAGCGACTGCCCAGGCTGTGCCTAAGTATTTCCAGTCACAAGGAAACTCAAATAAATGAAGATAGCTATCATGTTTTGTATTTTCCCCTTCTGCAGGCTACATGTAGCCTTTGTTTGCACCATGTGACTTATGACCTTTCGCTGTCCTTGCTGGCTCCTTCTGAATGTAATGCAATTTCTCTCTATGCTTCTTAAAGTGTGATACCTAGAGCTGAAGGAAGTGTTTAAGGACTGGTTTTGACCCGTGTGGAGTGAAGCACTATCTTCATTTTCCTGGAAGCTGCATCCCCTGAGGTTGTATTGGGCAGAACTGTGTATTGCAAACCGTTAGTAGGTTGTGATCCATTGGTGTGTCAAGAAATCATTTTAGTGGGTCTCAATTTGGATTTAAAAAAATATGAGGGCCTGCCAAGTGGCTCAGTTGGTTAAGAGCTCGAGCTCTGAGCAACTGGGCTGCCGGTTCAATTCCCACATGGGCCAGTGACACTGCACCAGAGCTGAGCTGCCAGCTGAGCTGCGAACAGGTGGCAGGATGGCTCAGCTGGTGAGAGCACATGCTCCTAACCACAAGGTTGCTGGTTCGACTCCCACATGGGATGGTGGCTACACCCACCTGCAGCTAAGATTGAACATAGCACCTTGAGCTGAGCGGCTGGGAGCTGCCAATGGGCAGCCGGATGGCAACTGGGCTTGGAGCTGAGCTAGCGGCGCCCTCCACAACTAAGACTGAAGGACAACAACTTGGCTGTCCCCCTTTCCCAATTCCCCAATTACAAAAAAAAAAAGAAATAGAATAGACTTGAAACAAAAGTGTCAGTGCATTCCATGTAATAAAGCTAAATACTGATGCATGAAAATTTTGTTTCAATTTACATATACATATACACACATACATGTGTACATACATGCTTGGTACATATATGTGTACTGAGTGGGATATAAAATGGCGATTTAAAAGTTTCTTACCGTGTATCAAAGTCTGAAAGCCTCTGGTCTGGATGCCAGGCTTCCCTTCCTTATTTTTCTCTGACCGCTTCTTCCAGTCTCTTCTTGCTCTGCCGACCACCTAGGCCTCCCATCGTGATGATCTTTTCTTTTCATCCCTGTGGTTCTCCTGCTGAGCCCCAGCAAGGGCACTGTGGGCTCCATTAGGTTTGCTTTAGGACCTGGGAGAATTATTTTACTGCTCTGATTCAATGTCTTCATGATTGGACACGCTCTGAGAAATTTTGTGAAATGAAGAAGGCATAGTAATGAGGTAAGGGGGAGTCAATTGAAGTTTTTTTTTTCTTGTTAAATTTTGAAAATTACTGTCCAAGCAAAATCACTTTAATGAAAATAGTGATTGAGATAGGCTTTCTTCTCCATATTTTTGGTTTTGCAGTCTATGCTTTTGATACTCATAATGCTAAGTACCTACTGGGTGCTATGTGCTGTTCCTCATATGTACCAACTCAGTAGGTGCTCAGAACAGCTCCGTGGGGTATGACTGTTATCCCCATTTTACAGATGAGGAAATGGAGGGAGAGACACATTATATAACTTGACAATTCATAGTGTGTAACAATAGTATCTCAAGCAGCAATCAGGAAAAAAATCCTCCCAAACCACCCAACAACCACAAAGACATGGATGGTACCTTTATCCCATTACATGGTAGTCCCAGATATGCCCGTGTAGCAGATGCTAAGTCTTTTCATAATCACGTCAATAGAAGAATTTGAGGATTTAAAAATCTTTTCTTCCATCTTTAGAAATCACCTCTCACCAACAGAAAAGGGACTCCTTTGGTGATATTTTAGAATCTATTAATTTTCCCTTTTCTGTGTTTCATTTTATCTCTTTATCACTTTCATTTTATCTCTCATTCTCCGTTTTTACCTCCACCTTGTCATCTGTTTCTACTACTATTCACTCTTCCACTTGTCTTGCTTTTTTAAATCTTTTCCCTGCCTTCCCACCCTCCACTTCCTACCAGTTTTCCATTCTTCTCTGTACCCTGCCTTTCTGCTGTTCATAGTCACTCGAATTTATTTTTTAAAAGGAAAGCATATATTGAGCACCTAGTAAGTGTGAGGCACAATGGAGATCCAAATATAAAGAAAGCAAATATCATGAAAGCCCAAACGGGAGAGAGATCAAAGCTGTGCTAGTTCATTCCCTTGAGAATCTCAGTTACGTGCCAATATAAATACTCTCCAGTCCTTCCCTGAAACGAACAGGAATTGAGATTGAAATTTAGATACACAATACCGTTGACCCTTGAAAAACGCTGGGATTAGGGGCACCAACACCCCCACATCCCACTTTTGAAAATCCACATATAGCTTTTGACTCCTCAAAACTTAACTACTAATTGCCTGCTGTTGACTGAAGCAAGCCTTACTGATACCATAAACAGTCTATTAACACATAGTTTATATGTTATATGTATTACATGTTGTATCCCTACAATAAAATAAGAGAAAAGAAAATGTTATTAAGGAAATCATAAGGAAGAGAAAATACATTTATAGTATTAATTGAAAATAATCGGCACAGTTCAAACCTGAGTTGTTTAAGGGTCAACTGTATACAAATGCTATAAACTATAAAGTTCCATAATTCAGAGACTGGGGAATACATCCATTTAGGACATATTTTGGGTCCAGGAATGAAAATGGTGGCCTAAAAAGGTTAAAGAAATATTTTTATTGAACAAATTAAAAGTGTTTAGTATAAAAATTACTTTTAGAAAGGAATGCTGTACATTAAATGTATAGAAATAGAATGTAAGTTGGCCTTGTCCCTGGAGGTTTTTTAATATATAATATTTATTAATGTAAGAATTACTGGCATTCCCACAGTTAGAATAGGAATCAGTCCAGGACATTTACGTCATTTGCTTTGACTTTGACATGACCTTGATGTGTGCTTATCTTTTCTAGTTCCACTTGCTCACCTGCACTATTTATGCAATAGTTATCAGGTGATTCCTGTGTTCCAGCAGGCATGCTGCTGGACACTAAGGGATCCAAGGTTTCATGCACTCCGTTTCTTTATAGAGCTTTCAATCTAATAGTATCTGTCTCCTTGGTTTTGCCCCTATTTAATGACAATGGCAGGTAAATATTTTTCCTTTCCCTAGCTTGATCAGATCCAACTCATTCTTAGAGGTCAATTGTTTTCTAGTGAGCCTTCCTTGATTACCCCAACTAAAAGTGGTTTCTCTGCTCTCTCAACTTCTATTGTGCTTACTTTCTTTAACCACTAATTTGGCAATTAATCATGTTAATTGCTTTGTGACTCGTATCTATTGTGGTCTTGAATTGTTATTTAAATTGTGCCGTTTGATTTTTGTCTTCTGGTTACAGTTCAAGTTTCTTGAGAATAGAGACAGACTCCTCTCTTTTAACTCTTATAGCAGCATCTCTAAACATTTTTGATGATGCACCTCAAGTAGTTTGATTACGAAAATCCCCAATACATGCATATTTATTTAATTATAAAAATATATTTATGTAGAATTACAAAACATTAAAGATACAAGTTAAAAAGAATGATAGAAAATGTCCCATAAAAATTATTTGTTACTTATAACGTGGTATTTTCACCTGTCATACCTGAAAAAGAAATCTGAAAAAAATACGTAGATACTAATGGAAGAAATACAACGTCAGCTGCATACATTATGCTATAAGACTAATTTTTAGTTCCTCCCACCTGAAAATTTGCCTGTATTTGCATTATTGGTATTATTCTCTAGCCACAGATTCTTTGCAAGAATCAGTTTAAACCACTTATCTGTTTCTTAAAGGCTTTAGTATGGTTTAAAACTAGACAGTGGATTTCTTACATCCATGAAGCATATCAGCAGTACGCTGAAGGCAGCTGAATAATTGAGAGAACCACCACTAATGCCTTGGGTTGTGGAACCCCCACTCTTCCCTCAGGACACTTGAACAACTGAGTGGGAAATAAAAGAGGGTGCTGAGGTCAGTCTGTATATTACATATTGGTAAGGAGTAGTCTCTCTCTCTATCTCTCTCTCTCTCTCTCTCTCTCTTTCTCTCTCTCTCTCTCTCTCACACACACACACACACACACACACACACACACNCACACACACACACACACACACACACACACACACACTTCTTTTTTCCTAAGATTTCCTTCCTGTACCCCAGTAGATTGTCCTACATTCTCACTGGAAAACAGACCATTGACCTGTTGGGTGTAGCCCTTTATGTAACCATCACAGTAATGTTCAACCAATACAAATTTCATTTGGAGAAAAGAAATGTATATCCCTAATCACAAATTTCTGGAAAGCTTTCTAGCTCCACAAGAATAAAAAAGGATTCTTCTATTAAAGAAGAGATGAAGATCATGAAAACACAAGCTGTTTCAAAATGATTTACTATCCTGGGAAAATGTGAACTTGCATATGCAGGTGGCTATGTTGATCCCCTGGGAATAGAAAGTCCAAGTCAAATTACTGTGATTATTACTGAGTCCAGACATAGCACATATGTAAAACAGTGGGTCTGAAACTTGATTGTGCATCAGAGTCACCTGGAAACTTGTTAAAACTAGATAGCATAAAACATCTTCTTACATCTTAATAAAATCAAAACAGGAACATCTGTGTTACCAGTGCCTACATCGAGAAATAAAATATTGGCGATGCCCCAGGAGCCCCCGTGTGCCGTCTCCTAGGCACCGCTCCCTTCTTTCCCCATAGATAAGCCACTGTTCTGACATAGTCATCACTTTCTCTCTTTTCTATAATATTATCAGTACACACACACTATAATTTTTTCTGACTTTGAATTTCAAACAAATGGAATCATACAGTATGTATTCTTTCGTTCATCACTGTGTGTGGGATTCATCTATGTCGTTGCATGTGCTTGTAGTTTATTTCATTGCCGTATATTTAATTTTATGATTGTATCCCAATTTATTTCCCTGTCCTGTGGCAGATGGGCATTTGGGCGCTCAGTTTGAAATTACATTTTAGTTGTTCATTTTGGAGCTATTTCTAAGAATACTGCTGCTGTTAACATTTTTAGAATGTGCCTTTCAGGTTCCAGATCAATTTAAGGAGCACTGTCATCTTTTCATTATATGTCGTTTAACCTACGAACATGTCTGTTTTCGTTATTTTTTTCCCTTTATTTTCTTAAAGATAACTTTCTATGTAGAGACCTTGAGCACATCTTTTGTGACACTTATTTCCATGTATTTGATTGTTTGATATTATTTTCCATGGCATCTTTCTAAATTTTTATTTTTCAACTGATTGTTGGTGGTATGTAGATACACATATACAGTATACAGTTGATTTTTGTGTATGTTCTTTCTGTAGCAACTTTGCTAAACTCCAGTAATACATATGAAGATTTAAAAACTTTTCTACATGCACAGTCCTATATCTGCAAATAAGGTATAGTTTTACTTCTTCCGTTCCAATATTTATACCCTTATTTCCCCATGCTACTCTGTTTGCTAGGACCTCCAGTACAATGTTGACTAAAAGTGGTAAGAGCGGGTAGGTATCCTTGTCCCATTTTCTATCTTAAAGGGAAAAATTTGACATTTTGTTATTTAGTATGATGTTGCTGTAGGTTTTTATGTAATGGCCTTTATCATGTTAAGGAAGTTCCTTTTTATCCTCATTTCAAAGAATCTTTAAAATCATGAATGGATGTTTAATTTTATCAAATACTTATCTTGTACTTATTGAGATAATACTCTTAATGTTCTCTTTTATTTTAACAGAGTGAATTAAATACACGTATTAGAAAAGAAACTTGAATATGAATGGCCTAAGCATCTATCTAAAAAAATTAAAAAATTTCCCCCTCATAGTTAACTATTAAAAATAGTATTTGAGCCCATCATTCCAACTGAAATCATATTTAATTTAAACCACATTTTTGTTTCAAGAAACACCTACTAACATTTAAGAATACTCCCTACCCTAAAGTAGATTTGAAGTTTATCATCTATAAATGGAAATATAGCATAGAAACTGGGAATAACAGTTGATGCCACATGAATTGGCAAACACATTAAAAAATACTTTATAATTGTTAAAACGTGGGCTGAGTCACTTATTTTGGTAATGGCATTTTGAAATCTTATGCTAAGAATTGAATCCATCACTTTCTAGTAGGACCTAGAAATAGATTTCAGGCTTTAGAGGTATAGAGGATATATTTGGTATATCAGGAACATTATATGTCATTAAGTAGATAGTTCCATTCTCCTGGAGAATGATGTAAAAAATCTACCTCAGTGCAATTTTGCTGCTTTAAAAAAAAAAAGATTTTATTGGGGAATTGGGGGAGAAGGGAACAGCGTTGGAGAATCTGGGAAGGGGAACAGACAAGTTGCTGTCCTTTTGGTTCTTCAGTCTCGTTGTGGAGGATGTCGCTTCACTGGCCCAAGTTGGCACCATCATTACGCTCTTCCCAGGTGATGCAGTCGCTCGCCGGCCACTGGATGGCCACTCACGGCGGTTCAGGGCAGCTCACGAAAGCTCATGCTAGCTGCCGGCCAGCCCCACTGCATCCTACGCTGTTGCCAGTGATTCATGGGCAGCCCAGCTCCACGTCGAGCTGTTGTTCACCATCTTAGCTGTAGAGGGTGCAGCATCACTGGCCCAGGTGGGATCCGAACTGGTAGTCCTGTTGCTCAGAGCTGGCGTCCCAAGCCAACTCTTTTTTTTTTTTAATTGGGGAATTGGGGGAGGGGAACAGTGTTGGGGAAGGGGACCAGTCAAGTTGTTGTTCTTCAATCTTTGTTGTGGAGGACGCCAGTCACCATCTGGCTGCCCATCGGCAGCTCGTGGCCTCTAAGCTCAAGGTGCTGTGTTCAATCTTAGTTGTGGGTGGGCGTAGCGGGAATTGAACCAGCAGCCTTGTTATTAGGAGGGCACGCTCTATCCACTGAGCCATCTGAACGGCAGCTCAGCTCAAGGTGCCGAGTTCAGTCTTAGTTGCGGGTGGGCGTAGCCCACCATAGAACAGGCAATCTTGTTGCTACACCAGCTGAGCCATCCTGCCACCTGTTGGCAGCTCAGCAACAGCTCAGCTCGGGCACAGTGTCACTGGCCCATGTGGGAATTGAACCGGTGGCCCTGTTGCTCAGAGCTCGCGCTCTTAAGCCAACTCCTAATCAACGCGCCACTCGGCCGGCCCACTGCTGCTTTCTTTTACCAACTTTAATTCTTGAGTCTCCTTGGAGCATGGCCTAAACTTGACCTAGTGTGTATTGATGTTGTCAAGTAGATGGGCCATAATTCCCTTCTAAGGCTGAGAATGTAAAAATTCTGTGAATTCGACGTTCAAATGCCTTAGTAGATAAAATACCCATTTTGTAGATTACTTAGCTGTTAAGATAGCCCATATCAGTCTTCTAGCTTCTTTACTACTGCATTTCAGTCTAGAAACCGTGATAATTTTGAAACTGATTTAGTCTTGGTGGACTTATTTGATGATAGGTTTAATTCAGAGAAAATAATTCTGTAAAATGAAAATGGGAATATCAGTTAGCAGTTCACTCTAATTTGTGGCTTACTAGTTATTCACCAGGCAATCACTGGTCTTTGAGCCTATTTTGTTTCCCAGTCACCTGTTATTTTAGGTTGCCGAAACTGAAGACTTCCTTCTCAGCTGATGTTGAATATTGTTAGTTAAGCACAAACGTCATTATCAAGAAAACAGGAAGCTGTGTAGGAGAACATGCCAAATGGTAAATTAATAGTCAGGGTAAAGGAAACTGACGTAGACTCAGGGAAGGAACCTTGGAATCATCTACTTTGTTCTTTTTAGATGGCTTGAAGAATAGAGACGGTTTGAATCATTATTTTTTCCCCCAGAAAAATACATCAAATAATAGGTTTAGCATTAAATTAGAAAGCATATATTTTATATTGTCTTAAAAATGCTAATGTCTTAAAGGTTGTATAATATCTTTTTAAAGCTCTGTTAATCCAGATGAATTCTTGACTGTCACTAAAATCATAGAAAGTGTAGTGAAATTGCCAGCTTTTCCTCTTTATGGTGATACTTTATTAATTTTAATCAGATCTCTGTAACTGGAAACAGGTAATACTTTAAAGCGGATTCAAATCCAAATTTACCTTTTACTATTTATTTAAAGAGTTTGCTAAATAAATCAACAGTGTCAACATCTTAGAGCCTGTTTATTGTGAGAGCCTTGTTCCCTTTTGCATCACTGATTTACATGTATACAGTTTTTATACTTATTACTGATAAATAATTTTTTTTCATTAAAACACATGTGGTAGAACACTTTTTGGCAATGTTTTGTCAGCTTTTACATTTCATTATTATACGTACTTAATAAAATATCATTTGTTGAAAAAAATTATAATTCACATTTTTCATAAGGCTTCCCCTTTAATTATTGAGAGATTACTTAGTGTGGTGGTTAAGAAAATGGGCCCTGGAGCCAGACCTCCTTGGTTTGGATCCCAGGTCTGTCACTTACTAGCAAGTTACATATCTTTTATGTGCCTCAGTTTCTTCATCTGTTAAGTGGAGGTAATAATAGCATTTATCTCTGAAGGTTGCTGTGGGCTTAAATAGTTTAGTCTAATTAAAGACCTTAGAGTATTGCCTGCTGGTAATAAATGCCCAACAATTATGGCTGCTGTTGTTATTATTTATTGTGAAAACGGAGTAATTTTAGGTAATGACTTTAAAGTTTGGGTCACATGTGCAGCTCTTCAAAGGGACGGTCTTCCACACGTGATCACACTTTTACCTTTCTCAGAGGTGAGAATGATAATGTCTTTCCAATTCCAGTTAAACCATTAGTTTTCGTCATGAAAAGAGCGCAGACTGGGAACAAGATTTTTGCATTCACCTAGCATCCCTTTATCTCTGTACATAGTTGTTGGAGTATCCCTGTCCTGGACACCAGGGCTCGATGCTAGAGATGTAAAGGTGCTTTAAAGATATGTAGGCCAGGGCCGGCCGAGTGGCGTGTTGGTTAAGAGCTGGCTTGGGACGCCAGAGGGCCCCGGTTTGGATCCCACATATGAGGGCCAGTGACACTGCCCTCTACAGCTAAGATGCTGAACAACAGCTCACCCTGGAGCTGGGCTACCGTGAGTGGCCGGCAGCCAGCGTGAGCGGCCGGCGCTGCTGTCAAGAGGCTGGTGACTGATCTGCCTCGCCTGGGAAGTGCGCAATGATGGTGCCAACTTGGGCCAGTGAAGCAACGTCCTCCACAACTAGATTGAACAGAACAACAGCAGCTTGTCTGTTCTCCATCCCCCAATTCCCCAATAAAAATCTTAAAAAAAAAAAAAAGATGTGTAGGCCAGAGTGCCCTCGGAGGGTTTTCTAATCCCAGTGCTCTTGCTGTGTGCCTGTGAGACCCTCTGGGCTTCACTTTTGTCATCTGTAAAATGACAGTTTTTTAGTTTGTGATTATAAGTATATGCTAGAATTTCATCAGTGCTGGGTGCTTAGCACTCTGCTAAATGCTGTACTAGGACATGAAAAAGTATAAAACAGTTCTTGGCACCAAGAATCTTATGATTTAGATGGGGAAACAGACCACAATTAGAAAATAGATAATAATATTGGAAGTCACATGATTAGATGTAAAATAAGAGACCAGATGGATAAGAGCATGTGAGGTTATTATGTGTAGCATTTTATTGTATCAGTGGTTAGCTGCAGTTTTTGTTATAAAGTCCTAGACTAAACGACCTGATTTGACGCTATCAACAATTCCCATTTGATAATTCCCACTTAGATAATCTGCAGAATGTAATAGTTTAGCTCCCTTTGTTCTCCCATTTTAAAATAGTGCATTCCCAGTATATTGAGGTAATCAGAATATAGTAAAAGACATTTTTAGAGAATAGTTCTTCATCTGACACCTTTTTACATTATAATGCCAAGATATGTTTTTTGTTCTTGTCACTGCTATATTCCCAGCACCTAGCATAGTGCCTGACATGGTAGTAATCACTCAGGAAATATAGTTGAGAGACAAATTTGAAATTACATTTTAATTATCAGCAATAATTTAAATAATTATCATTTAAATTATTTTATTAAACGTTTTTCAATTTGGAATATTGGTTTTCTAAACCAAAGGACAAATTACCATTATACAAATATATTTTTAATGAAGTCGGTAGCTTTTTATTTAGTAGCTTTTTCTTATTTGTGTAAGGAAATTACTTTCTAGATGAATGAACTTCCCCACTGTTATCTGTTACTGACATCTGGCTGAGCCTCAATGGAGACCTTACACCAGTACTGCCCAGCCAAGCCATTCCCAAAATTCTGACACAAAGAACCTGTGAGACACAATACATGTTAAAACGTGAAGTATTTGATATCACATTACAGAGACTTTCATATACTTCACTTGAAGGCTATCAGTAAATCACTTTGCATTCTTTCCTTCTGAAAAGGAATGAAACGTTTTAGAAGAAAAAGAGAAACAAAGCCATCATAGCCAAGTTTCCTTAGTCAAATATAGAAAGGATGTAGTTAGCCTTAAAATATATGATAAAACAGTTCATGTTCATTATAAAATCAAAGCAATGCAGAAAGTCAATCGAAAAAAGTTATCAAAACCAACCGAAATTTTTGCCACATTTTGGTGACCCTCCCTCTGAAATCTGTGTATGGATATAGACACATGCACACATAGATCTATCTTTTCCATAAGTGGAATCATACTATTCATGCGTGTTTTTCAATCTTTCTTAACCCCATGCACTTTTTTTGATTAACAGAAAAACTAATTCTCTCCTTGAGTGCAATTTGAAATTTCACAGTAAATTAAATAACATGACTGAAACTAATTTTAGACAGAGGCCATTTAAGAAGGGGAAACATTTTAGTTTAATCTTAAAGGAGCCTTTAGGTAACATGACTTTGGCTTGTTTCCCGTAAACCTATTTATCCTAGGTAATAGGAAGATAGAGCTTAACAGATATTTGAAATAATTTGCTCAACATTTTATTGTAGGAGAAGCTGAGTGCTCTGCAGGAGAGACTGGCTGATGGAAGCTTAGCCTTTTTTGTGTCACCTTGAGCAGTTTAGCTCTCAGCCCCAAACTTGTAGTTGTTCTCAGCAAAACAGAGGCCCTGCAATTAACGGGAGATTAGCCATTTTAACTTGGTTATGCTCTTTGGGGACTATTACCCCTCCACCCTATCCTCACTTCAAGTGTTCCAACAACATATATAACACTCTCTCAGGTGAGTTTTGTTAAATTTTGGCTAGCCCACCCATTAATGTGGCTTTGTTTCCATGTGTAATTTGGTTATCCTGTCATGCTTTATACTCCTGATTTCCCTTCTCACTGAACTTGCTCCTCCCCTAGTCACCATTACTGAGTAAATCTATTTGTGTCCATCTCCACTGCTGCACCCTAGGCTGTCTATCATCATTCTTGCCCGAAACGGACTCCTGTCTGGTCTCCCCATTTCTGTTTTACCTTTTTACAGTCTCTTTTCCCATAACGTAGACAGGGTGATCTTGTAGAAGCATTGAATCAGGTAATATTACTCTTAAAACCCTCCTTCGTGCTCGGAATAAAACCTGAGTTCATTGCCAGCACCTACAAGGCCCTGCAGTTTTGGCGCTCGCTTACCCCTTGTCCTGATCGTGTGCTGTTCTCTCCTTCATTCACTCAGCTCTAGCTGCATTGCTCACACTTACAAGATTTCTTCCCCCAGATATATCAGACTCCATCCTGCCTGCACACCTTTGCACCTCCTGTTTCCTCTGCCGGGAACACTCTTCCCCAGAATTTTGCGCAGTTGGCACAGTCATGTTATTCAGGTTTGGGATTTCACCCCCAGAGGTCGTCCCCAATCTTCCAGTGTAATGTAGCTCCTGTTCTAGGGCAGCATCCCATTTTCTTCATAACAGTCAGCAACCTTAAACCATCTTTATATACTTGTCTCTTGTTTATCGTTTCTACCCTTGCCAGAATTGAAGTTCCATGAGACTGTAGATCTTGTCTGTCTTGTCCACCCTGTATTCCTACCACACAGAACAATGCTCAATAAATGTTATCGAAGTGAAACAAATCGGAATGAATCACTCACATGGAGAAATGTCCTTTTTCACACCCTGAGGTGGCTGTAACCGGCCATTTACATAGTGAGGGAGGAAGGTGAAGGGGCACAGCACAGAAAGAAACCCTTATTTTCCCAGTCCTGGTTAAAGCCAAAACTAAATCACATAAAATATGGCCCAGCAGTGAATGCAACAGTTCAGAAACTCATTTCACACTGAAGAAGGACTTCTTCAAACAAACTAGAATCAGATTAATCCTGAGGATTTCCTGTACTATTAATAACTTCTGTCGTTAAGCTACTTGATAGATAATTGCATATTCGAGCCCCAAGACACTTGATTATGAATGGTGTTTTGTTGTTGTTATTTGTTTTTAAAGATTTTAAAGTGTTTGTTGAATGTAAGAAAAATTCTTAGTGTTGCTTGTAGGGTCATTTCTGTCATTGGATTTTACTTTATATTGTGTAATGCTATAATGTATGTGTTTTTCATGTTTTCAAATAACTACTGTGCTGAGAAAAGATTATATTATAAAGGAGATATTTTACTTAGTAAAATGTGCCCTGAAGAATTTTTTATATTGAAAGGTAAAGGAGGATGTGTTCTTAAAACCTGTGAAAAATTAAAATATGTTAGTATGCAATTACTAGTACAACTTTGTTGTGTAGTTTATAGACTGATGTTTTTGTTGGCCCCTAAAGATAAAGAGTAAACCAATCTAGTTAATTATGTTAAACACACCTGAGTTAAAGTGTTTGTCTGGTTCTTTTCTTTTTCATATTCAAATAGTTTTGGGAAAAAGAAATAGTCAATCTAATATGAGGTCTGAGTTAGATTTTTTAGAGCCAGCATTTCTCAAATTTATTCTCGAATGACTGTTGCCCTTCAAAGTGGACATTTAGTGAAGTTGTATGTTTATTCTAACAATGCTCCCATTCCTTAAACAACTTTTATAGGTTCTTTTTCAGAACTGTTTCATAGCAGGTTTTGAAATTAGGAAAAAAATTAGCCTTCTTGCTTTACTTTATAAATTAAAAACCTCACTTTTTAAAAACAAAATGAAGACAGACACCTTCCTCAATCTTCATATTAATATTTTATTAATTTATGAAGCCAATACTGCTATTGAGCAGTTGAAGTTATGACTTGTAAGATCATGAAAGATATCTCATAAAGTAAATTCGTGTAAGGAACAAAGAACATTGTATAACTTTGTGAAGTAATAGATTAAAAAAAAAACCAAGCTGTTGAGACCTAGGTGACTAACTCTCCCCTTTTTAAATTTGCATTTTATCTTAAACTGAGTACATCGTGCTCTCCTACAGATGTAAGTTGTAGAGTGCCAAATCTAGAGGAAGCGCCTTACCTTCAGGGAAAGAGAGAAAACCATCTGGTACCAGGAAAAGGCCAAAAGTGGGCTCTTTTTAGTACTGAGTGAAAGCTAAGAATCTATATTTAAAATGTAACCATAAAATACTCTTGTTTCACAGTTCTTGGTGTCAAAGACTACAGACCTCTTTTGGATGATAAACCTATTTTAAAAGAGGGACACACTTCTTTGAGAAAAATAGTTGAAGCAGTACTGGTGTTTGTGGCTAGAAGACATATAAGTTTTATTGTGAGATAAGTGAATTATTTGTGTTAGGACAGGTCTTATTGTCTTGGCCTCCATGACCATTAAGGGTTTTTATTTTGTTCTACTAGCCAGTGTTTTAATCTTCTATCTGTAGAGATCACTGTTTATTTACTGTAATAAATATCATAATAATGTGGATTTTTTTTAAAACTTTTTTTTTTTTTAAAGGTGTACATCATTGACTCCTGGACCCAACTGTGACCGATTTAAACTGCACATACCTTATGCTGGAGAGACCCTAAAATGTAAGTAAACGATGACCATTTTACTGAAAATGTTGATTACAGTGCTAGTTATTAGGCTTTGTGTTTTAGTTTTTATTTCCGGTTGTTACATGTTACCTTCTAAGATATTGATCACTAGGTTTCCCCACTTTTTAAAACTTTGTCTTTCAATCCTAAGTTGTGATCAAATAGGCACACACATGTTATCTCTTTTGTAGCAAAGGTCAGAAATGCAAATAGCTACAAGGGCCAGATTGGCAACATGAATGATGGGAGCTACCAGTTTGGGGTAGCCTACCCCGTCTCGTCTCGAGAGACTGCCTCTATTGATTTATTGAGAGAAGGTGGAAATCTGACTTTTTTTGTGAATTGTCAGTTTTAGATGTTGGCCACCTTTTCAAAATTAAAAACTGTGGGCCAACATTTTGCAGGCCAAACCAAATGCATGTGGGGACTGGCTTTGGCCTCAGTGAATAGTGTGCAAGGCCTACTGCTGGGCTTTGTCCACCATGGACAGCGTCTGCTTAGGCTGCATCCTGATACCTTTGTCTGCCATTATCACCAGTGCTGCAGCTCTAGCCTCATGGGGAAATGATGGTAGCTTTGGTTGTTTAGTATCAACCATTTCATCAGGAATTTTCTCCCTTTAACTTATACTATGGTGAACAGGGTACTAAAGCCTCTCTATTTGTAAAAAGAAGAATAAAGAACATTAAAGATATGACAGATGAGTAAACAGTGCCTTTCAGACCGTGGACTGTGTGTTTCGTCATAGGCCAGGAGGGATCACGTCTTAGTATTCTGTAGAATTATTTACTTTATATTAATTTACCAATGCAACAGAAAGTGAAAAATCTGTGACATGGTGACTTGTTAACCTTGCGTCATTAGGCTATACTCTGGAAACCTTGAAATACAAAAGAATTTCACCTGTTTGAGGTAGTAGGACAGATTAGGTTGCTACTTTAAAAAGAATTGATTTAAAAGAAATGATCAAAGCAAATCATTCACATGGTTAAAAATGTAAATAGTTCAGAATTTTTTTTAATATATGAAAGCAGTAGTCCTCTGTCCTATTTCTCCCCAGTCCTAGTCCTTCTTCCCAAAGGAACCACTTGAATTTTTAAAACATTGTTTCAGTGTTTAGTTCTTCTGGGGATGACCCATATATCTAAATAACATGCTTATGCTTCTGTTTCTTGACTTATCAATTTTAGATATTATGATCTTTTGATTTCCTGCTCTGATCCACAAGGCATCAGGCTGTTTTCATGGCACTCTTTATCTTTCTCTTCTCCTCTTTAATTTAATTATATCACCACTATTGGTTCTTGGGTTGGGTACCCTGTAGCTTTAAAACATTTTTTTTTTAAGGATGACCTTAAGCATTGTGTTGCACAGTTAAATGAACAGCCCATCAAAGTTGTTAATAAGTGCCTGGCCCACAGTCGGCACTGTTGTCACTTAAGCACAGCCTGTGCCGTGACGATGGACACTTAGTGTACTTTTGTTTAGTTTCCCATTAGCCATAGTAGTGTCTTCTGGCTCCCCGCTTTGTAAGATGAAGATATTAGCCCCTGCCCTTTCTTCCATTCCTCTTCCTTCACCTCCCAACGTTTGTTTTCTGTTATTTTCCTTTTGCATTTTCAAGATTTTAACTCACTGTCTCTTCTAAATCTGTGATTGTCTTTTGTGCTTTGTCTATCAGTTGCTTTAATGATTGCTCTGCAGGCCTGTTTCTGCGCAGTTAACACTATGGGATTTACCTTTATCATTCTCTTGGATTTGGCCTTGTTTTGTAGAATCTATGTATTGAAATTCTATGTTTTGTAGAGTTATATCTTGGTAAACAGGTTACGCCTTTATCTCCTGGAACATAGTCTCAAATCACTTGCTTGGATCCACTCCTTCCTCCACCCTCCCACCTTTCCTGTGATTCTTCTGATAACTTTATTACCCTGGTCATAATTAGGTATCTGAATTCCTAAGAGCTTTTTCTTGTTCTTGCTCTCTGTTTCATGACATCTTGTTCTTATTTAATGAATACAGTATCTTAAAAGTTTTCAAAGGATATAGAGTTTTTAAAATTTTTAAAGTTTTCTTAATTATTTTAATTTCCCCCAGGGATTATATTTCTGTTTGGTTATCTTTTTCCCCCCCTCTATTGTTCTATAGTCTTTGCTCAAATAAAAGGTGGTTTTTGGCTGTCCATTTATATTTAAGACAGATGATAAAACTCTGATTGGGGCTTCTGTGTAGGCCGGCTTACTGAGTGGGCAGGTTAATGGTGGGCCGGCTGTTAGTCTGAGGAGCCCCTATGTGTCACATTTTAGAGTTAACTGTTGTAGCTCTCCCCCAAATGGTTTGTTCTGTTTCTTTGGAAAATCTATCCCCCGACCCTAGTTTTTTCCCCTGGTGTTATACATTTTGCCATTGTGTCAATTTTGAGGGGAGTGGGTATTGTGGATGAAAAAAAGGGGTTCTGAGGAAAGTAACCCTGCAGGGTGATCTAATCATAAATTCCTAACTGGGCAGGTCATGGTGGTCACACCCCAGGCATATAATTTCTTTAGTGAAAGGTTTTAAGCCAGTCTTGTCCATTGTTCTTTTAATCTAGGTTAACACACCTTTGAAACACTTCAAGAGTATACATAATCTTGTTAACTATTTTGTAATCTAATTCCCACCTTGCTTTCTCTAATCTCCCTTATGTCCCTTCCTTAATTTCAAATGCATAAAAAAAGCTGCAAAACTGTTATTCTGCTGGAGCATTTGAGATCTTGCTCCCCAGCATAGACTATGTCATCAGTTTGGCTCAAAAGAACTCCTATAAAAATTCTCTACAGCTTTGGACATTTCTTGTATTGACAGAATATAGATTATTCCTTGTGGAGCTTTTAATTATAAATCTCCCTGTTCTTAGCCCATGTCTAATTTTGCCTCTCCTTACACCGGATGACTCCCAAATTTTTGTGGCTTTACCAGGACAGATGGCTTCCTCCTCATCAGTAGCCTCTTCCTCACATTATTGCCGCCAGAGCTTTCTCATTAAGTACTATTCTTCTGCCTTCTAGGAATTTGTTGAAATGTCTCACTTACCAATCGCTACTCTCTTCTCTTCCTCTTCTCTTTCTTGTTGTTTTGGATTTTTATTCTTCTGTTTCTTCACTGTCATTTAATGGGAGGGTAGTCTTTCATTGATTATAGTACACAGCTTGATCTAAAGTTTCTCATTAAATCCCACTAAAAACTTATGGTTCTTGGTTTAAAGTATAGTTTTAACCACGGCTGAATCAAACTATTTGGAGCTTATAGTAATTTTATTTTATAACTTTAAGCTTAGTGAAGTTAGAGATGGAGACTGTTTTGTTTATTAAATTATATCTTCAGTCTCTAGCACAGTAAAGATATTCAATTAAATATTTGTTGAAGGAATGAAATGAATGCATGGATGAATTAATGAATCTTAGTGTTCAGATTTTTGTTGGTTGAAGTATAATGTTATAAAGAATGACATTCTGTTACTTGTATCAGCTTTTTCCAACAGAAATTCAGTTTTTAGAAGTTATTTATTGTACAAGAAATTTATAATTGGAACACTGCTCTTAAAAATTCAGAAAGCAGGAAGGACATACAGTACTTTGCAGCTTTGGAGTCTATCAATTTGTCTTTATAAATTTTATTCTGCCTTCTCACAGGAGGTTAATGAAAATAGCATGTAACTAAATTTTATATTTCAGAATACTTTATATATTGGAAAACAGTTCTATAAATGTTCATCTGTGAATAAAGGAAATTTTGTGCAGTTAATGATAATGAGAATGAAAGACAAAGGAGAGGGCATATTTCTACTCATGAATTTATGAATTGATTCCTACAAGAATTGATTCCCACATTCAAAATTAAATAACTGAAATAAAAAAGACCAGATTATAGTACATTAGGAATGACGTTATTGTTTCCTCAGCTCTTTTAATGTGAAGAGACAATTCTTCAGTGTTGGGGCAGTGAAAGAGTTACCAATTTGTATAAGATTCTTGTGGAAAATATCAAAGGATAGCTGAATTAAAGAGAAGTCCTTGAATTTCATGATTGTAGAAGAGAGAACTGTACTTACTTAAAGGGGATTGGAAAAGTGAATCTTGAATGATCAAGGTTGATTTAAGTAAAATGCATGTTAAAGTCTAGGATGGTGCCACTAAAATGCGTGAAAGTTTACCAGTTATAGCAAAATTCACAGAGAAAGATCAGTGAGCTTCATATAAATGCATAATTGTAAAAATAGCCACCCTCATCACGATCTATAGCACTTAATTCTTGAAGAAATTATTGTGTTTATGTTTTTTGTACCCTATTTATTTAGGGCAGGAAATAGACTGTTTTGCTCATGCTTTATTTCCAATCTCTAGTGTATTGCCTAACATTTAGAGAGGCACACTAAGTGTTTGTGGAATGAATGAACCATGTTTATTCTTTGGATCTGGCAATGGTGAAGTTTGATAAGAAAGTGACAGAACTCTGAAGTATTCTTAGTTTCACAAGCTCATTGAATAACACTATTTATATAACTATAAAGAGAGATAATTGAAATATTATAAGTTATATTAAGCAAGTCTGTGGCTGGTAAATCAAATGGTTTGCTAATATTGTTTTCAAATTTGAAATGATTTTTTATTTAAAATTTCTGTTTTTCATACTAACAATTTACTTTAATCAGGGACTGTTTGGTTACAAGAAACCCATTGGAACAAACATAAATGAAAGAGTGTGTCTTTATAAGAAGTTAAATGAATTCCATGGTGCCCAAATATGGGAAGTGCAGCTACTCCTCACAGGCACTGGAATCAGGGCCTGGAAAGATGGCAGACACCACAGTAGCCAGTCAACATCTGTATCCTCGTTTGTCTGTGGCTTTCTCCTGCAACATATTCTGTTGTCACTAGAGTCACTTTGTTCTTTCCCCCCAGATTTCTGTTTCTCCTTACATAGAGTAGAAATGGCTTCCTGAGCCCCTTAAGTGGTGACTCAGTTCAGGGCCCCCAGAGACTGCCTCTGGTCTTGGAACCTAAATTCCTGGAAGAGAGAGGGTCTGATTGGCAGCTTGGGCTGGATGTCCACGTGTGATCCAGTCATATGGTCAAGGGTTCTGGGTCATGTATTATCAGCCTGGTTACTAGAGGCCAGTTTAGCACAAGGTCAGCGTGGACTTCGGCAGGTATCTATTCTACTTTCTCGGGAATTCTTTCTAAAGAGCTTCCAAATAAAACTAGAGACATTTTCCACTTTAACAATAGAAGCAATACCATTGTTTATCATCTGAGAGGAATGATGAATATTTCAAAGCCATTTGTGAAAGAGTGAAGAAGCCCTTCCAAGAAATTATCTCCAAAGATTTTCAAGTTGACTTTTGTAGAAAAAAAGCCTTCGTTCGGAGGAAAAACTGGAAAAAAAAAAGATTATGATTTGGATAACATTCCCATGTTCTCAGAGGAGCAGTGTAAGTAACTGTTCATTTCCAAGGCTTCAATATAATATATCACTAAATCTAAATTTTTATTTTTGGAGAATGATTACAGCAAAATGAAGCTAATCTTGGAACTGCTATTTAAATGGAATGCACCATTTAATTAACAGTGGTCAAACATATGCAAAGATTTTTATAGGCACATTGCAGTAGTGTTTCAGAACTTCTGCTTTCCTGAATCGTGAAATCAACTTCATTTCTGATCCTATCCCAAGTGGTTTGGCTGCTGTGCGTGTGCATGTGGGTGCGTGTGTGTATGTGTGTGCATGTGTGTACGTGTGTGCATTAACACAGTGCTTCTTGCATCTCAGGTTTGTTATACTTTTGCCTTAACCAGTTACCACAGTAAACTAAAAAAGCTCTTGTTTTCCTGCCCTTTGCCCTCCAAAAGCTTACTTGTGCAGCGCTGTGTAGAGATATTCAAGAGCTTGACACTGGTGGCTGTCAAATACACTCACCACCAAACTGGGCACCTGAAGGCTGCAGTAGTGCTGTGACATTTGTTGCACCAGCTGGAAGAGATATTGAAGTTCTGTTGAGTTACTCTTATCTGTATGAATTTTGCACTTTGTTTGGTTTATCATTATCCCTTATATTTTGAACTTTGGCCAATAGGTCCAGAAGGTGGTTGCTGTGGCTATAGCTGTTGGCAATTTTGTTGGGATGACAATGTTATTTTATGAAAAATTTCATGTATTGTTGAAAAGAAATAATCCGTTTGGCAAACATTAACCGAGTAAGTGTTCTGCTTTAACCCTTTCTCCCTTCCTTTTTGTAATTCAGTGCCTGAATCCCTCAGCCTGGCATTCAAGGCCATCACAGTTGCCAGCCCAGCTTCTCAGCCCCCTTCCGTTGGAGCTCGGTTGACAATAATCCAAATTAAAAACCTACACAAGTGATTTGTTTATTGTACTTTTCAAATACCCTGCCTTTTCTATTTCTGCTTTTGTTCACTCTTTTGGCTTCAGTAGGATGGACCAAGGAAACAATAAAACAGCCTTACCGTTTTGTGACATATTTGTTTCTTTATTTGCACTCACAAACCTGCCGCTCTAATGGACGTGCACTCCCGGAGGCTCCTTGGCTGGCACTCTCCTGGACTCCAAGATCACCTGCAAGGAAAGTGGGAGTTGACCATTTATCCTATGACTTGTAACAGTTGAGCTAAGTAAAAAGTTGGACACTGTGTCAATGGATTTAGTATTTTCATCATGCTGAAAGGCATTGTAATTTTCCTTGGTAGCATAGTTCATTTTGCCTTATTTTTATCTTTTCTAAGGATTCATTTACTTAAAGATTATTATCTAGCATTCAGGGTATTTTTAGAGGCTAATTAGGGAGGCTGGTCACCTTTGATTTAGTGAATGTTCTAAAAATGCTCATTGAAAGGCAAGTAAGAAGTGCTAATTTTGTGGATTAGGCATTATCTCTCCCTTAGATTTTGAGGATTTCTTTGTTCTAGTATTTCAGAATATTTTATTTTCTTGTAATTCATGGAATGTTAGAAAAAAATAGGAATTAATATTGACTTAAATTTGTAAAGTCAACTTAGTTATAGTTCATATACACACACGTATAAAATCTGTCTTTGATGCTGATTATAGTTTATTAAAAATGATATAATTACTAAACTAACTTACTGAACATTTATTTTATAGAGTTCAGTTTATTTTATATATGATCTCATTTAATCACATAGTAACTGAGATTTAAATTTATAGCCTACTTTTTATAGTAACTTTATTGAGGTGTAATTTACATGCAATAAAATATACCAATTTTAAAAATGTGTACAGTTAACATACGTTTGGCAGCTGTAAACACCTTTGTAACTACACCACAATTTTCATTCCCCCCAAATATAGAACATTTCCTTCCTTCCATAATCCAGTACCCTCTACCACCATCCCCCCAATCCTTGAAACTTAATGTTCTCTCTGAAATTATAGAACAGTTTTCCTATTTTAGACTTTCATATAAAGGGAATCATATACTCTGTAGTTTAGGTGTATGGCTCCTTTCATTCAGCATGTTTTTGACATACAACTGAGTCTTGTCTATTGATCTTGGATCGTGCAATCTTAGTAAGCTCATGTATAAGTTATAGTACCTTGTATGTAAATTCTATAGGATTTTCTACATAGAAAATTGTCAGCTGTGAAAAATGACAGTTTTATTTTTTCCTTTCCAGTCTGAATGCCTTTTTATTTTTTTTGCCTTAGTGCACTAGGAATACGCAGCATCTCCTACGTATTGTTGAATGCAAGTATTGGGAGCAGACATTCTTGCCTTGTTCTAGATTTTAGGGGAAAAGCATTTAGTCTTTTACCATTAAGTGTAATGTTGGCTGTGTATTTTTCACTGATGCCCTTTATCAGTTTGAGGACGTTGCCTTTTATTCCTAGTTAGTTGAGAGGTGTTTGTTTTGTTTTAAAATCAGGAATGGTTGTTGGATTTTGGCAAATACATTTCTTCATCTATTGAGACAATCATGTGGTTTTTTTGTTGTTGTTACTAATATAGTGGATTTTATTGATTGATTTTTGAATATCCAGTTTACCTTGCATCTCTAATATAAACTTCAGTTGGTCAAGACATACTAGTCTTTTTATATATTGTTGGATTTGATTTTATAAAACTTTCTTTAGAATTTTGCATTTATGTTCATGAATGATATTGATTTATAGTTTTCATTTAATGATTTTTACTCGTTTGGCATCATAGCAAAGCTGACTTAAGGATAGAATGGTTGTGACAAAAATCCTTTTCTTCATTTTTTTCTGAATAGTTTGTGAGGAATTCATATTATTTCTTCATTAAATGTTTGGTGCAATTTTCTGGTGAAACCATCTGGGCCTGGAGTTTTCTTTGTGGGAAGGTTTTAAAGTATAAGGTGTGATGAGACAATACAATGAATGTTTAAATAAAAAAAAAATTTTTTTACAGTAAAAGACACATTGCCATTAATCCCCCTCAAAATACTCCCTCTCTCTTTGAACACACTTATCCCATCTTTCTTGCCACTTTCTGAAGCAGTTCTGAAAGTCCTCTTTCATGAATGTCTTTAGTTACATGGTTGTGGCTGTCTCTGTGTCCTGAATCATTTCAAAACATTAACCTTTCATGATCATTTTGACTTTGGGGAAGAGCCAGAAGTCGCATGGTGCCAGCTCCAGTGAATAAGGTGGATGAGGACACATGGTAATGTTTTTATTTGACAGAAATTGCCATACTAGGAGCTATGTGTGTCACGGAGCCTTTCCGTTGTGATCAAAACATATGGTGAATGCTGCTGCCGAGTCCCATCCAACAGAAAAGCAGGGATCTTCAATATGGGAAGTGGTGCTGCGAACCTTAGTAACTGTGTGACAAGGTTCAGCTTGTTCAGTGCAGTCAGTTGGATGTGAGCTACAGTTGAGAGAAGGTGTGTTTTAGAGTGTGCCGTAAATCATGAATCACGAACAACGCATTAACATGAAATGGGCAAACGGTTTCATGCTCCATCGTGACAACACTTCGTGTCACACATTGCTTCTGGTATATGGCAGTTTCTGTCAAATGAAAACATTGAAGTATGTTCTCATCCACCTTATTCACTGGAGCTGGCACCGTGCAACTTCTGGTTCTTCCCCAAAGGCAAAATGACCATGAAAAGTAAATATTTTGAATTGATTCAGGACATCGAGGCAGCCACAACAGCGCAATTAAAGACACTCATGAAAGAGGACTTCCAGGACTGCTTCAGAAAGTGGCAAGAAAGATGGGATAAGTGTGTTTGAAGTGAGGGGGAGTCTTTTGAGGGGGATTAATGACAATGTGTCTTTTACTGTAATAAAAAAAAATTTAAACATTCACCATATTTTTTGATCATACCTTGTACACATTCAATTTCTTTAGTAGATGTAGAACTAATCAGGTTATCTATTTCATCTTGAGTGAGTATTGGTAGTTCATATCTTTAAAGGAATTTGTCCATTTCAAGTAAGTTGCTGAATTTATTGGCATAAAGTTTTTCATAATCTCTCTTTTTTTAAGAAAAAAATATGTAAAATCTATAGTGATTCACATCTGCTTTTCCTGATATTAGTAATTTGTTTTCCCTCCCTTTTAAAAAAATTTACCGGTCTGGCTAATTTTTCGCTTTTATTCATCTTACAGAACCAGGTTTTGGTTTCACCCATCTTCTTTGTTGTATTCATTGATTCCCATTCTGATCTTCTCTTACTTTAGGTTTACTTGCTCTCCTTTTTCCAGTTTGTTAAGATGGAAGTTGAGGACATTGATTTGAGATCTTTCTTTTCTAGTATCATCAGTGTATAGTGCTCTAAATTTCTAAGTACTGCTTTAGCTGTATCCCATTGGTCTGGATACATTGCATTTTTATTGTAATTCATCATATTTCTAACTTCCCTTTTGATTTCTTTTTTGACCCATGGATTATTTGGAAATGTGTTATTTAGTTTACAGAATTTTCTGGATTTTTTAGGTATCTTTCTTTTGTCGATTTTGAATTTAATTTCATTATGGTCCGAGAACATACTTTGTGAAACTTACATTCTTTTTTTTTTAAAGATTTTTATTGGGGAATTGCGGGAAGGGGAACAGACAAGTTGCTGTCATTTTGTTTTCTTCAGTCTAGCTGTGGAGGATGTTGCTTCACTGGCCCAAGTTGGCACCATCATTGCACTCTTCCCGGGCGAGGCAGATCAGTCGCCAGCTTCTGGACGGCCGCTCACTGCGACTGCTGGCCGCTCTCGCTGGCTGCTGGCTACACACGGTAGCCCATGGCAACCCACCTGCCATCGCCGGCGACTCATGGCAGCCCAGCTCCAGGTCGAGCTGTTCAGCATCTTAGCTGTAGAGGGCAGTGTCACTGGCCCTCATATGTGGGATCCGAACCGGGGCCCTCTGGCATCCCAAGCCAGCTCTTAACCAACACGCCACTTGGCCGGTCTGAAACTTACATTCTTTTAAATTTATTGAGATTTGTTTTATGGCCTAAGATAGGGGCTATTTTAGTAAATGTATAACATCTTTTGAAGGTACAAAGTTGATGTCAGTACATGCCTACATTTCTATTAATTATCTTTGCTTTTCAGGGTGATTCCTCCTTTTTTCTTTTTCTTTTTTTTTTAAAGATTTTATTGGGGAATTGGGGGAGGGGAACAGACAAGTTGCTTTTTGTTTTATTCTTCAGTCCAGTTGTGTAGGATGTTGCTTCACTGGCCCAAGCTGGCACCATCATTGCGCTCTTCCTGGGTGAGGCAGATCAGTCACCGGACTCTGGACGGCCACTCACAGCGGCTGTTGGCCGCTCACGCTGGCTGCTGGCTACACACGGTAGCCCATGGCAACCCACTGCAGCAGGGGGCTGTAGCCTATGCTGACGCCGGCGACCCATGGCTGGCCAGCCCTAGGTCGAGCTGCCGTTCACCATCTTAGCTGCAGAGTGCAGTGTCACTGGCCCTCATATGTGGGATCCGAACCGGGGCCCTCTGGTGTCCCAAGCCAGTTCTTAACCAACACGCCACTCGGCCGGCCCCTTTGTTCTTTTTTTTTGCAAGATTATGACACTGGCAATAGTGTCTTCAGGTCAGAAAAGAGGGACTCATACTTTTGCGGAGGAGCTGAAGCAGAGGTTTTTAAATTCTGGTCTGACCTGAGAATGAAGGGTACTTAGGACCGTAGGTTCTTAATGGAGGTGTGTAGAGGCCCAGATGCCCTTCTGTTTGTTTTGACCTCGTCACTTTTCCTTCTTATTTTGGCCCTTAAGAACATTGAATTGCCCTCATCTATAGGGCATTTCAGACAGAAGTTGGCATAAGGCCTTTTGGGACATTATATGGCCCAAATGGCAAAGACACTCCTGATCACTTCGGGTTGCACGGCAGGCTTTATGTGGTATTACCTGATAGTTGATCTCTATTGATTTTCACTGGATCATTAGAGGAAATAATTGGGATTTTATATTTTAATTGTCCCAAAAGATACAAGCCATGTCTTAATTTCTAGTATATGGCATAATTCATATTAACTTGTATATATTGATTCTTAAGAAATCTATCCATCTTTTTATATGTATTTATATGGCAGATATGACTGTTTGTTTCTACTGAAATTAAAAAGTGATATAACCAGCCTATTAATTCTTCATAGACTAGTGCTTTTAATACTGTTCCCAGGCTGCAATCAAACCTCGAACTTATTGAAATCCTTCTTCACATTTCCGGAGTCAGGCAAGATACTCATCTTTTGGGTCTTTAGCCAGTTCTATATCAGCATATAGAAAAGAAAACCAGCAGTGGCTTTACCCTTCACATTTCCCTTTTGATACCGTTCACACCAACATCACTAGTAACAACCCACCAAAAACCAAACCAAAACAAAAAAAAACCTTGTTTTTTTTCTGCCTTTGGCTGCAGGGCTAGGTTGTAAAAGGCAGAGAACAAAACGTTTTAGTAGAATCATGTGTTTAGCAATGGGGAGTTAGAGCCATTAAAAAAATAACTTAACCAAAAATACGACAAAATAGAAGAGTAGCTGCTAGAGGATTTAGGAAGTTCCAGGGCATTTTGTAGAGATTCAGGATTTCAGATGAAGACCAAATACATCTAACTCGTGGAAGGAATGAGGGGATAAGGGAAGGAAGACATGAATGGGAATAGAGTCAGCTTGAAGATTAAGAGAAAGGATTAAAAAAAAATGTTCTTACACAGTCTGAATAAAATTTGTTTCCCCCTTCCTTGGGCCTTAGAAATCAGAATCTTTTCATATTAGTGTCATTCGATATGGTAGCCCTGTTTGACAGTGGTGCTGTAAGCCTAAGAGGATGTGGTTGCATTCAGCATCCAGAAAAGCACCACGCGTCTCTAGTTAGCTCTTCCTTTGTGCTGATGCCTGAACCTCTCCATCTGGAGAAGTGCCAATTTGCCACTAAATTTAAATAAATAAGAACATTTCTCATCAATAGGGGTGGCAAATTTAGCCCCTCTTTAGAGCACTGAGCAATTTATGACCATATGTTAAATACCATAAAACAGCTTTAAAGACTTGGTCCCCGGCCACTGCCAGATTGCTCCGTAGGAGTACAGCAGCGCTGCGAGGGGCTGGGACTGCTTCCTCCGGCCCCGGAGTCCTCCGAAACGCACGGATGTCACAGCCAGAGGGGCCTGTTTTCAAACATTCCCTTTATAAAGGTGAACTACGAAAAGATTCCATTTTGGCATTTGGGTGCAAAGAAGGCAAGACTTCTTTTTGATTCTTAAGGGTCAAAATTAGTATGGAGAGTGTTGTGTGGGAGAATGAGCAACTTGGCAGCAGTGAGTCCAGAAGGCGAGTCTAGGAATAGGTAACAGATATCCTACTCGCTCTTTTTCTTGGAGCGTGAACTGGACTCTCACAAAGCACAAGCACACCAAATATCACATGTTTCTCAATTGTTTTCCTTTTGCCAGTTTTTTTATGGGATGAATATTAATGTTAAAAACAATTTTTCAAATTCTGTCTCATTGGGCTGCCAATAACAATGATTTCTTTTCTTCCAGGAGTATGACTCATTATTTGGTGAACTCCAACTATTAGTTTTTCTTCTTAACCATCATCACAGCCTGTGAATCATTTATGGCATTCAGTGGGCTCATGGCTGAGAGAATGAAGACGTGTGCCAGCAAACATGTGATTTTTGGTCAAGTAGTGCTGTCGGGCCTTAGACAGACTTTTAACACATGGGAGGCAACCGCTGGTTCAGGCAGGGGCAGTGTTGTAAATAGGAATAGGCACCAAAAAGCGTTGTACAAGATTTTTCTGACTGTCCTCTCGGAAGGATAACTCTTCCTACAAAGGAAGATGATGAAATTTGGCTGTCAAAGGTCCAGGATTCCTAGCTTTCTTGACTGTAAGTGCCAGCCTGAGGGCTGATTTCCTGTCAGTTCCTGTGTGGTTTGCACTACATCTGCTTTGCAACAGATCAGTATTTTAGGTCATCTATCATAACTGCTGTCCTGTGAATTCTTGGCAATTTGATCCCAGCTTGCAGAGGGCAGCTGGTATACTTCTCTAGAAGTGCAGCTGGAGCGCCCGTCTCCCTCTTCCTAAGGCCAGGAAGCACACTATTGTTAGTCCTTGCTGCTTTCTTTCTTTGAAAGAATAAAAATCTTCAAACTTTGGCAAATTCTAAAAGTGCTAGGTAGCAGTTTGAAGTTACCCTTGCTATTTTGTTGATCTAGGGCAAAAACTTTGAGTGATCTTTGACATCATTTGTAAATTTTGTCTGGTTTTTCCGTGACACATATATGTGCATTAATGTAAGTCCCCTTTTCCCCACTCATTGCAGATGGAGTCATGCTTAAGTTCAGAGTCACATCTAGGTGTTTTGTTTTGTTTGGGCTTTGATTTTCAAGAAGAATCTAATCATCTAGGCCATGTTATTGCCCAGTTACTTTTTTTCCATGTTTCTTTCCCTTAACAGTTAGATTTTTCGGTGCCTGTTCCAGCATCCATTAAGACTATTCACATTGGATATGACTTGAGTATTTGCAATGGATTTTCAAACTCTGTGGATCACAGAAATACTTAAAGCACATTTTTTCACTATTTAATGTTAAAGTAAAAGTATCCTTTCAGTTGTTCCAATTTATCATGCCATAGTGGGTGAACTATGTTGTGGAATTTAGAAAAGTGAGCAATTTTCTTCCTTTCTTATGACTCAGAGATTATATTTTGGCAACTTGATTTTATTTATGTAAAATAGGAATTACTTTAGTTCATCCAGGAGAAGAACCTACTCTAAAGAGAAGACAAACTCATGCATGAGTTATTTTAAAGAGCATCTTTGACAATCCATCGTGGCACAGATCATCTCTACTTCAGATTCTTCTTTCTTCTTTGTAAAAATTCCACCTTCTGTAAGCATCATTAGTATAACTCTTGGTTTCTTTTGTGTTCTGGTTCTTAAGATGAATGCAGGGAAAGGAAAGATAAATTGTGTTGTTTTATGGGAAAAAAGTGAACTTTCTGAAGGTGGATTTTCTGTCAGATTTATGGACATTAGGCAGTAGTGTCATAGAAACAGCCCATATCCTGATAATGCACTAAGAATGGCATGAGGAAGAAATTTGGATTTAGGACATGGGATATAATTTGATATCCAGATTATTTATATCAAGTCACATCTATAGTTCCTGAAATAATATATTGTTAAACTCTAGAGGCAGGAACCTCTGCGATCTTTCAAGTCTGTATGACCCACAGGAAATGTTTGTTTATTACATGAGTGAAACCAGGGCACTAAAAGATTATGTCCTATATGGAAGGTCTTAATTGGAAGGATACTAATTTTGGGGACCTTTAAAGTGGGACCACAGGGTATCTAAAGATTTGAGAAAAGAGCAGCATAGTGTCTGCATTGAAGAAAGGGCTAGAGACTCTGAAAGGTTATATAGCTCTACCAGGTTTACATGCATATTTAGAAAGAACCCAGAAAAAGACAAATGTGTTTGCCAACACTGGGGCTGGAATAGGACTAACTAATTTTACTTTGTAAAAAGCAACTATTAATAGATTTAATCTCTTATTATAGAATGATGAGTATAGTACACTGGGAAGAAAAAAACAAATTGAATTTATCCCAAGAGTAGCAAGGCTTTCGAGTCTGTCCTTGGGATAGATCTGATAAGCAGATCATGAAATGATTAGACATAAAATGTGTTACTTGACAGTATGCCTAGAGTCTGTCATGACTAAAGAATGAATGCTGCTTATGTTGAAATCAGACAATTTGGTCATTTTCATGTAGAGCAAATTGTAAAATTGTTTCTTCTCCAGTTATTATTTTTTTTTATTGTTCTTATCTTTCTGTTTCTTCTTTTTCTGTTTTTCTAAGTGTGATTTCACTACACTTGGGTAAGACAAGTTCCGGGCAATCACACTCAAACATCAGATTTTTAACTTCTTTAGCAGGGTTGGCCATTTCCTCTAGAAAGGAAAGAAAATAATTCACAAATCTCAAAGCACTTGCACCCGACCATCATCCAGCTATCATGGAGCACCTACTCAGTCCAGATTCTGAGGCAGAGTATTGGAGGACCTCCAGTGTTTGGCATGTCACAACCTTTCCAGTTTTCTCTCCTCTTTGCTCCCTTCTCTACTAAACCAGATTACTTTGACAGTCTGTCCCCCACCTTCATTTTCAGCTCTGTTGCTCTCCCTTTGAATATCTTGTTTCTACCAGTTTTGTCTATTCTAAGAGGCACATAATTTGCATTCTACCCCTTAAATTTTGCTAATTCTCTTTTTTTTATTTTTTAAGATTTTATTGGGGAATTAGGGAAGGGAACAGTGTTGGGGAATGGGGGAGGGGGAACATTGTGTTTTTCCAGGACCCATCAGCTCCAAGTCAAGTTGTTGTCCTTCAATCTTAGTTGTGGAGGGCGCAGCTCAGCTCCAAGTCCAGTCACCACTTTCAACCTAGTTGTGGGGTGTGTGTGTGGGGGGCACAGCCCACCATCCCATGTGGGAGTCAAACCGGCAACTTGTTGTTAAGAGCATGTGCTCTCACCGGCTGAGCCATCTGGCTGCCCGTGGGAATCCAACCTGCGACCCTGTTGCTCAGGGCTCATGCTCTTAACCAACTGTGTGACCCGGCCGGCCCTTTGCTAATTCTTTTACCCTTGCCTATAATTACCTTTTCATGTTTCGTTATTTCCCTAAGCCTACTATGGACAGGACATTTTTAAAAGGAATTGATTAGACTGAGCCTGAAGCTGGCAGATTGTCCAGAGATGGCTACGGTATCTCCTGTCCCACATACTCTTCCATTCTTGATGGGACCTGGACACTCCTTCAAGAGTTGGAGTATAATTTTTTTTCCTTGAATCTAGGTGGGTTTGTGACTATTTTGATCAACAGAATATGATTAAATACTGTTGTATGACTTACGAGCCTGGGTCATAAAAGGCAATATAGCTCTCTTATTAGCAGGAACATTTGTGCTTGGAGCCCTAGCCACTCATGTGAAGTTTGACTACTTTGAGATTGCTATGCTGTCAGGTAGCCAGACCACATGAAGAGGCCACATGTTGGCTCTGCAGTTGGCAGGTCTTGTTTTGGAGTTATTCCAACCCAGACACCAGACATGCGAGTGGAACCATATTGGACCCTTCAAACTAGCCCATCCATCAGCTCAGTACCCCTGAGAGATCTCAGTCACCACTGTGAGGAGCAAAAGAACCACCCATTTCCATTCTGCCCAGATTCTGAACCCACAGAAGCTGTGAGCATAATAAAATGGTGGTTGTTTTAACACATTGTTGACCGGTCATGAGTTAACTCATGTTTGCACTTGCATTAGCTATTTCAGGTTTTAAAACTCAGGGTAATCTAGGATATTGTAAAAGCTTTCTTCATCATGTTCAGTCGTGTTCACTTTATTATAAAAAAAATTATTTTTCTTGATACTTAGGTTTTTATCACAGCTTCAGAACATATAATCTGGCAAAGATAACAAAATATGGGATTTTAGTGAGAATGCTTTGTGAAAGTGAGACTGGCTACATTTGTAAGTTTGAGATCTATTCAGGTGAAGGCAAAAAGCTACAAGAAACTATATTATCTGTCCTAGAGCCATATCTTGATTCTTGGCATCATGTATATCAAGATAATTATTACCACAGCGTTTCTACAGCTGAGATATTATTAGAAAAGAAAACACTGGTCTGTGGTACCATAAGGGAGAACCGTGGCTTGCCAAAGGTACTAAAAGAAAAGTCAAAGATGCTTCAGAGACGGGAAATGACGTTTTTATACGGAAAGGGCCCATTGTTCTTATCACATAGAAAGATACGCAATAATAGCCGGTGACATGAGATAGTTTCTGCGTAAAATTGCTGGTCAATAATGTGTTAAGCCTCTGAGTTTGGGGTGGTTTGTTAGGTAACATTGGAACAGAGACCCAGAAGAATAGGAGCGAAACAAGAGCCTGTAGGAGGCTGGAAGAGACGGGGCTAGGAGCAGAGGTACAGAGGTTAAGTGTGCAGAGGGAGGAGGAAAAAAACATAAGGATTTGGAAAGAAATGGGTAGATTTCGAGGGGAAAGGGTGGGTAATTCACATTGCTTGTCTACTGTTATTAATTTTATATATGTATCTAAGTATATAAAATGTATATACACATGTACATAGATGTATGTATATATTTATGTTTATGTTCGGATGAAGTTGGAGTTGGAGTCACCTACAAGAGGTGAAGGTCTGGAGAGGGCCTGGCTGCCTGCTGGAGAGTATTGAAGACAGTACAGATTGTTGGCCTTCAGCTCCTTGCTTTTAAGAAATAATATTGTATGTGAACTATAATTAAATATATATATATATATATATATATATATATATATATATATATAGTCATGGGATATGGAGTACAGCATAGGGAATAGAGTCAATGGAATTCTAATAGATATAGATGATGTCAGAGGGGCAATAGATGGGGGGAGGGGGGTTATCACTTCGTGAGGGGTGAATGTCTATTGCATTGTTTTGTACACCTGAAACTAATAAAAAAAAAAAAAAGAAAGAAACACTCTTGTGAAGAAAGACAGAGGCTTGGCTTTTTATCAAGTGGTCTGCCTTCTTGAAGAGGTCTGTGTATGGTGTGTGCTGTGAGTGTAAATGACTTGGAGCCTTTCAGAAGTAAAGCGTGATTCCCCTCAGAGGAGTGCCTTGGATGGACCACTGTGGCTCTGTTTTGAGTTCTGAACATCAGCGTGATTCTTTAGGATTTCTGAAGACCTGAAAAATGAAATGGAGCCTACCTTTAGAGTGGAGACTTTGATTTTAAGTAGCAGCTTTCTTGAGAGGAGAGGGAACAGATGTAAAGTTTTAGTTTTGGAGCTTCAGAGGGCTCTTATCCACATTGAAGACTCAGCAAGTGTTGCTAATTGAATGGTGGGATTGACTCTGTAAAAGAATTGTTTTCTGTAGCATCCAGCAGCCTGGCCACCAGCCATAGGCAAGTGAGTTCATTTCTGTGAAGGATTACGTGCTCCACGTCCAAATGAATTCATAAGAGTCTGGGAATCCTGCAAGTTTTAGATAGTTTTCCATTTAGTAAAATATCTAATTTGTTGTTGAAATCTTTTTCTTAAAGATTTTATTGGGGAATTGGGGGAGGGGAACAGTGTTGGGGAATTGGGGTGAGGGGAACAGCCAAGTTGTCGTCCTTTAATCTTAGTTGTGGAGGGCGCAGCTAGCTCAGCTCCAAGTCCACTTGCGCTGCTCAGCTCAAGGTGCTGTGTACAATTAATTGCAGGTGGGTGAAGCCACCATCCCATGTGGGAGTTGAACCAGCAGCCTTATTGTTAAGAGCACACGCTCTATCTGCTGAGCCATCTGGGTGGCAGCTCAGCTCAAGGTGCTGAGTTCAGTCTTTAGTTGCAGGCGGGCGTAGCCCACCATCTTGAACAGACAACCTTGTTGTTAGGAGCACGTGCTGTCACCATCCTGCCACCTGTTGGCAGCTCAGCAGCACCTCAGCTCCAGTGCACCTTACTGGCCCATGTGGGAATCGAACCGGTGATCCTGTTGCTCAGAGCTCGCACTCTTGAGCAAGCTCTTAACCAACTGAACCACTCGGCCGGCCTCTGTTATTGAAATCTTTTAATTAATGTTGTATGAGGAGAGATGCTATAGAACCTCAACGAAATAGCATATTACTGGATAAAAGAACACTACTTTCATGGTAGGATAACCATGATGTGTCAAACCTTTACTTCACGTTTTATAGTCAGAAGATAGAATTTGCCCTTGTGTTTGTTGTAAGGGATTTTACTATATGTCAACTGGTCTCTTTAGATGCTTTTATTTCACCGTTTCATAATTTTTTTTTCTCTACTGTGTTGGAGTGACCTTTGTGCTACTGAGATGTTGTGACTTGTGTTTTGTTTATTTCTCCACCCTTTCCCTGAAAATTGTGGGACACGTAGGTAACTTGCTCCTACAGACCCTACTTGATTTCTTTCTGACTTGCGTAATTTTCCTGGCAGAAGCATGACTGTCTTGGTCCTGTGTTTCCATCAACTTAAATTATCAAACAAAAAAACTGTCATTGTGATATACTCATTGCTTTAAAAAAAACGTTCGTTTTCTGTTGCTTGATATTTTATTTTTATTCTCTTTTCAGTGGATGTTGGCAAGAGCTTGTGTACCTTTAACTGCTTGGCTAGAGCTTGTGTACCTTTGATGGTTTTATTTATTTTTTTATTCATTGTTTTTGAAAAGCATTTTGAAGAATTCTAATTTATTCATCCTTATTTTTCAGCATCATAAATTTTCACTCATTTCAATAGATTTCCCCCTGCTTAAGCTTCTGTGGATTATGGAACTTTCTTTTGTTCATTGTTAGATCTGTTTAGCTCTGTCGTGTGTGAACTCAAAGGATCCTTCCTATTATTATTTTTTTTACATCTTTTTGGTCCAGCCACTGGGCATTTCAGAATTATTTGACAGTAGAAAGTATTATTCAGTTTTTTCCCCCATAAATTCCACAGGCTAATGTTTGGTTTTTACAATGTTTTGAGAGTTTATGAGTGGGTTTTTCCAGGATCTTCCAAGCACTCTCTTGTGGGAGCTGAGTTGTTGGGTCCAGCCTAAGATTGTTCTTTGTGTGCTAGTTGGATTCTGCTGCTAGTATTCTGGTTACCATGTGCCTGTGGGTGCAGTCAGCAAAAGACATTGTTAAACAATGAACTCAGGATTGAAAGAAAGGTTGATGTGTTTTTTCCTCCCCGCATCTAGTAAGTATTATTTCTCATGATTTTTTTGGGCAAGTATTGCTTGTCTGTGTCAAACTGTGCCACATCAGCCTTCAATTTCTGCTTTATATAATTCAGCTAGGAGTTAGAAAGAAGTATTTACAATTATATAGTTTTCCATATTTTCCATAGCCTTTTTACTTAAATGATCTCACTCTATTCTAATCTCCCTGAGGGCCAGCTATCCTGCTTTAAGCGTAAGGGGTGGGGGTGGGGGTATTGCTCATAGGGTCTGAGTGACCAGGTTGAGGTACATAACTGGGAAGTCAAGGATCCAGAACTCGAATCCAAGTGCAAGCTCAGTGCTTTTCCCACTGTGACATGCTGGGAAAGAAATACTGTTTTTATTGCTACACAGTAACAAGCTGATAGAAGAGCAAATCAAGGTGAATGATCAGCTGCTCAGGGTGAGAAAATTATGCAGGAAATAAGAACAAGTAATGGCATTACCGAACCACATCAGATGCTAATGACTAATGCGATATACCAGCTAGGGAAGGCGTGGTCAGCTGGCAAATACCTCATTGGGAAATTAACCGACAAACTTCCACTTCTGTGCAGACCTTTGTTGGACACCTGAAGAGTAAAATCTGTGGTTTGTTATTTTTGTTTTGTGCGTTTGTTTCTGAGGGCAGAAATCACAAGCATAATTTGCTGAAAATAGAGTGAGAAGTTAATCAGGTTTACGAGAGAGATGTAGAGAATAGTCTTAAATACTGTATTTTACTGTATGTATCTTTAAGACAGACTACTTAGCCTGTGATCTTAAGTTATCTTATAGACACTGACCTAGTAACATGGCTTTGCGATTGGACCTGTTTTTTTGTCCTGATACATCTTTAATTGTCTTAATTATATCTTTTTGTTATAATAACTTGTTTAATTTACAGTCAGTTTGTAAATTTAATAGCAGTTTTGAATCACTTTGTAAAATCAATTAGATGGTTTTTCTTTAATGTGGGAAAGATGAGGGAAGAAAGCTTAAAGGTCAAGATAATAAGATGGACTGGATCTGTGTAGCTAAAATCTTTGGGCATTTGTGAGTGAAAAAACTGGGTTTTCATTTTAAAATGCACTTAAAATTCATTTGGAAATGAAATTATCAAAAGATTTTAACCTGAGCTTATGCTTTAAATATTAAAGTTCTCAGTTTTATTTTATGAAACAGAGGGGATCTGAAATTAGATATTATCAAAAGCAAATTTAATTAAAATAGAATAGACTCCCCTCAACCTATTAGTCTTGCTACAGTTCCTCTTAAGAGACATGGATTTGTCAGAACTTATGTCATCCTAATAAGTATCTGAAGTGGAAGAACTTTATTTTTAGAGCTAAAGACCCTTTGATGTCATCTAATCTATTACCGATTATATAGCAATTTCTTTAGTAGTGTCCTTGGTAAGTGGATATACAGCTACTATCATTAATAGGGATCTAATTATGAGACAAAAATATTTTTGTCCTAGGGACAAAACAACTTTATTTCCTCATCTGCATGACAGTTTCATAGTACTGATTGAATTAATTGGTCATTCCAGAATTCCTTTTACAGTGCTGATATTTTTGAAAACTGGAATACTAGAACTACCAAATCATTATCAGGGTGGTGAAATTGTGGATAATGGCAGGAGACTACAAATGAAGAAAAACATGGTGCCAATATTTAAAAAAAAGGAAGGCGAAAGATTCTTAAAATTACTTTTTAATTTTTATATTGATGTTGGGTAATATTCAAGAGCTGATTATTAAACAAATGGTTTGAGAGCATTTAAAACATGTTATATCTTTAGTATCCAACAGAAGTTTACTTAGAAGCAAGTTATGACAAACTAACCTTATTTCTTTTTGATGATGGCATAGCAACTCATTTCAGTAGAATATTTAACTATTTTTCTGTGATATCTTCCTGGATACTCTATGCTATTAAATAAAAAATAGTTAAGTAGAATTGTAGTAAATTGAACAATCATTGGAAAATCTAATGAAATACTCTAGTATTTTTAACTACGTTTTGTTTAACATTTTTGTGAATGACATGGACATACTTGTTTTGTTTTTTTTTTGAAGATTTTTATTGGGAATTGGGGGATGGGAACAGCGCTGGGGAATTGGGGGCAAGGGGAACAGACAAGTTGCTGTCGTTTTGTTCTTCAGTCTAGTTGTGGAGGACGTTGCTTCACTGGCCCAAGTTGGCGCCATCATTGCGCTCTTTCCGGGTGCGGCAGATCAGTCACCAGCTTCTGGATGGCTGCTCACTGCGGCTGCTGGCCGCTCACGCTGGCTGCTGGCTACACACGGTAGCCCATGGCAACCCACTGCAGCAGGGGCTGCAGCCTACGCCGACGCCAGCGACTCTTGGCAGCCCAGCTCCAGGTCGAGCTGTTGTTCAGCATCTTAGCTGTAGAGGGCAGTGTCACTGGCCCTCATATGTGGGATCCGAACCGGGGCCCTCTGGCGTCCCAAGCCAGCTCTTAACCAACGTGCCACTCGGCCGGCCTTGGACATACTTGCTTAACTTGTGGATTATACAAATTTAAAAGCTGACACAATGATGTGTAACAAACAAAATTTAAATTTATCCCAGTAGGCTAGTTTGTTGGATCAGAAACAACAGGATGAAATTTAACAGTGTAAAGTCCCTTGTTTAAGTTTCAAAATTAGTTATGTAGGTTGAGGAAAGCAGTTACATGAAAAACAAATGTGGGATATGCAGTATGAACCAATAATGTGATTTGACTACTGAAAAAGCTAACACAGTCTTGTGCTGTATTAGCAGGAACATTGGGGTTCACAGCTTGGAACGAGGCCTCATGTTGTGCCTGTGACATAATAGACCATACATGAATGCTGAGTTGACATTGGATGCCATAGTGTAAGCAAAATTGTCAACTAGTGTGTGCTTGAGAGAAATCATGACACGTAGACGATGCTTGAAGAAAGTAGGAGCGCTAGTTTTTCAAGATGAAAAGGGCTGGAAATGGAGGCTGAGAGAGGTTAAGTAAACTGTCCAAGATGGTCTCATTTGTTAATGGCAGGTCAAGTTCTGTACTGCTAGTACAGGGTTCTTTCTCCTCATCACGCTGTTCTTCCAGGAAGTAAAACCAGTGCTACCAGGGAGATGTTATTAGGAAGCAGAGTTTGACTCTGCACAAGGATTTTTAATAATTGGTGTTGTCCTCTAATATAAGGAACTGCTTTGGGTAATAATGAGTTCTTTGCTATTGGAAAAGTTGAAATAGATACCGTATGATGTTTTTTTTGGAGATATTGTATGTTTTAAGGGATAATTCTGAGTTGTCAGAAACTGAGCTGGATAGCATATGTAGAGAGTAATGAACCATATTCATATTCCTCTTGGTGTTTCTGGTCCTGGTTAATTGTTCATAATGCCCTCTTTCTCTCTCCAGGCTGTTTCTGTTTGGATGATAAATGATGTTATTGTCTTCATTATAAAGTCCCTTCCAATGCTATAAGTCTGCTGAATGAAAAGTATTTCAACATAAAGTATATTGGTTTGCCATCTGAGATCAAGACCTGGTGCAATATGTGGAGTCTGAGACAGTCACTTAAAAAAATTTTTTTTCATGAAAAATTTTAAACGCGGAAGTAGGTAGAATGGTATAATGATTTCCTAGGTACCTATCACCCAGCTTCACAATTATCAACTGGTAGTCAAATCATGTTTTATATGTCCTCCATCACCTGTTTCCCAGGTAGCTTTGAAGCAAATCCAAAGTATCGCTACAAGATGACTTTTTAAAACATTACTTTAATATTGTCACACTTTAAAAGGCCTACATTAGGGCCAGCCGAGTGGCGCGTTGGTTAAGAGCTGGCTTGGGACGCCAGAGGGCCCCGGTTCGGATCCCACATATGAGGGCCAGTGACACTGCTCTCTACAGCTCAGATGCTGAACAACAGCTCGACCTGGAGCTGGGCTGCCAAGAGTCGCTGGCGTCGGCGTAGACTGCAGCCCCTGCTGCAGTGGGTTGCCATGGGCTACTGTGTGTAGCCAGCAGCCAGCGTGAGTGGCCAGCAGCCGCTATGAGCGGCCGTTCAGAAGCCAGCGACTGATCTGCCTCGCCGGGAAGAGCGCAATGATGGTGCCAACTTGGGCCAGTGAAGCAACATCCTCCACAACTAGACTGAAGAACAAAACGACAGCAACTTGTCTGTTCCCCTTCTCCCCAATTCCCCAGTGCTGTTCCCATCCTCCAATTCCCCAATAAAAATCTTAAAAAAATAAAATAAAATAAAAAATAAAAGGCCTACACTAATCTTTAAATCTTTCATTACCAGTCAGTATTCAAGTTTCCCTGGTTGATATATACACAAAGACACATATACACACATACGTATGTAAAACGTGTGTGTGTGTGTGCATGCGTGCATGACCATGTTTGTGTTTTACAGTTTGTTTGGGTACTGATAGTGTATATGTTGCAGTAGGTTGATATCTTATTTAGGTCTCATATTTATGGTCATTCCCTGTTCCCCCTTCTTTCCTCAGATTCTTTTTTTTTAAATTTTTTTATCTGAGCCATCCTTTCACCTGTTGGCAGCTCAGCTCAGGCTGGGCATTGAACCGCTGTTGCTCAGAGCTCGTGCTCTTGAGAAAGCTCTTAACCAACTGAGCCACTCGCCTGGTCTCTTTCCTCAGATTGTTCTTCCTCCTGTTCTCCTTTCTCTTCTTCCTCCTTCTTCATTCTTTTTTTCTTTTTTCATTTTCTTCTTTGTCTCCTAAAATCTATTTGAAAGAAACTGGGCCATTTGTCTTACAGTTTCCTCCCATCTGAATTTTGATGATTTCTGCCCTGTGGTGTCATTTAACATGTTTCTTTGCTCCTCCTGCATATCCTGTGTGAATTGCTAGTTTGATCTAGAGGCTTAATCAGATTCAGATTTGTTTTATTTTATTTTTGGCAAGAATATTTCACAGGGTACCATATTCTTCCATTAGAAGTCCTGCAATATCTGGTTGTCTTTTGATGTACTTAGATCCATTCATTTGTTAAGAGTTGCAAAATGGTGATATTCTAGCTCTTGTTCATTCATTAGATGAAATACTTCAACAAAGAGAAGTTTTTCCTGATCAACTATTTGGTAACCCTGAATACAATTCCTTTAGAAGGATAGAATCAACACTTGACTCTTTTCTGGCTTTGAAAACAATGCGTAGGTTCTTTTGCATTTCTCAAAAATAACTATTGATTTTTTAGAGTCTCATTATTAACTCATGGGCTTAAAGTTTGATGTGTTTCAGCCCATTATACTTATTGTTATTGATGCTTAAAGGGACTGATCTTCGACCAGTAAGAGCTACTTCCTGATGTTCCTGAGTCTTGGCCTGTTCCCAAATGCCTTCGATAGCTTTCCTGCTTCCTGGCATGACCAGATGTTCTAGGCTTACTCTGGGCCTCAGGCCAGCCTGTTCACTCTTCTTCTCCTTACAGGGAACAACTGGGGAAGCAATGTCTTACAAGAAATGGTTGTACTTTGCAATATTATCTGTCTGTCTCTAGTGAGCTGCTGAGCCAGATTCTCTCAGGTCTCAAGCTCGCTTTGGTTTGAGAAAGTTGGCATATCAGGCAGCTTTCAAACCTTGAACCATTCTCCACTATTTGAAGTAACTTGGTTCAGTCTTTTATTCCTTTCTTTGCCTTTCGGGCACAGGCATGCTGCATTCCTTTGCTGGTTGTGGGATAGAAATGGAAGCACCGAAGCCCTGTCGCATGGCACTGAACTTGGGTGGCACAGACCGAGCGATGCCTTCTTGTGAGGTTATCACTCAATGAGCAGAACTGTCAGAGACATGACTTTGGAAGATCACACACAGCTATGGTTAGATATTAAACATTTCACTTCTCCACGAGGAACATATCTTTCTTCATTTAACAGCCAAATTTTCTGACTTGGTTTGGATTCCTAAAACAGCAGATCCTGAGATAAGGCTTTTGGTGCATCTAGTTTATTTGGGAGGTGACCCCTGGAAATGCACAGTGAGGGTACAGGGAAGAGAGACAGGAAGGGAGAAAAGCCAAGAAAGGTGCCCAAGTGAGTAGGTTATTGTTGTGAGCAGATGGGATTGAAATGATTTACACATCCACCCCAGCCTTTTCATTCTTGCTTTTCTTTTTTTTTTTTTTTTTTTTTTTTTTTAAAGATTTTTATTGGGTAATTGGTGGGATGGGAAATTGGGGGAAGGGGAACAGACAAGTTGCTGTTTTTTTTTGTTCTTCAATCTAGTTGTGGAGGACGCTGCTTCACTGGCCCAAGTTGGCACCATCATTGCGCTCTTCCCTAGCGAGGAAGATCAGTCGCCGGCTTCTGGACGGCCGCTCACTGCGGCTGCTGGCCGCTCACGCTGGCTGCTGGCCGCTCACGCTGGCTGCTGGCTACATATGG
>NW_017731350.1:1498835-1622253 GCF_001890085.2 Hipposideros armiger | reverse complement strand
GGCTGCTCAGCTCGGGCTGACTCGAACCACTGTTGCTCAGAGCTCAAACTCTTGAGCGAGCTCTTAACCAACTGAGCCACTCAGCCGGCCCCCATTCTTGCTTTTCTTTAGGTGCTGGCCAAGCTCCCTTTTAGGCCAGAGACTGCCTTTAGGCAGACAGATGAAGTTACTTGAGCTGGGTGGCCACTGGCTTATAGTTGTGGCTGAGGAGGTGGTGGTGGTGGTGGGTGCGCTGGGGTGGGGTAGGAGCGAAGCAGGATGAGGAGGGGAGATAGGGGAATGGGAGTGGCATTTGGAGTGGGGAGGTTTTTTGTTCTTTAGAGACCATTTGGCAATATCTGGAGACATGTTTGGTTGTCACAACTGTGGGAGGAGGAGAGGGCTGCTGGCTGGCATCTAGTGGTTAACGGCCAGGGGTACTGCCACACATCCTACAGTTCATGGGGCGGCTCGCCCCAAATGTCAGCAGTACTGCAGTTGAGAAACTCTGTGTAGGGGAGTCCAGAGCTGCAGGTGACTGCTGGGTGGGCGGCCCAAGGGGACATGGGTGGGCACCAACAGCATCTGCTGTGCTTCCCTGGATTGGCTTCGGGTTTCCTACCACTCTGCCTTTGCTCATGATGTTCCCTTCATTGCCTCATTTTAAAATATATATCCTATGTTGTTTCACTTCTTATAAAAGAATGCGTTAATGTATTTATAATATTTTTCTTTTAGTGTTTTTTGTTGTTGTTGTCTAATACCCAGCTCAAGTGCCACTTCTTCAAAGAAGTCCTCCCTTGTATTCCTTACTAATTCCTCCAGTTTCAGTATTTCTATGGCATGGTATTTGTCCATTTCTTATGACTAATTGGTTTTTACTTTATACTTTTTTCTCTCAAATTATTATTTTAAAAAATAACATGTATCCTACAAAAATTGGAAAGAATTATACACTGAACATCTGTAAACCCTTTATCTAATTTATCAGTTCTTAACATTTTGCCATATTTATCTCTCTGTACTCACACACATAATGTGCATATACGTGCAGATTAGGTATATGTTTATATCTGTACATCTAAATCTTTTTGCTGAACCACTTTAAAGTATGTTACAAACGTTTTGGTACTTTATCTATAATACTTCAATATATATTACCCAAGAGAAGGACATTTTCGTTCTGTAGAATCTCCATGCTATCATCACACTCAAGAAATTTAACATCGGTACAATAATATTTCCTAATAGGGTTCAAATTTATATTTCTGCAGTTGTCTGTTAATGTCCGTTTAGCTTATCCCCCTGATATCTGATCCAGTGAAGGATCATGTGCTGTATTTACTATTGATATCTCCAATTTTCTTTAATCTAGAACAGTTCTTTCTTTTTCTTTTTTTTTTTTTGTCATTCATGATCTCAGGGGTTTTGAAGAGTCTAGGCCTGTTGTTTTGTAGAATGTCCTAAAATTTGGTTTGTCTGATTATCTCTTCATGATTGTATTTAAGTTAAACATTTTTTTTTAAAAGATTTTTGTTGGGGAATTGGGGGGATGAGAACAGTGCTGGGGAATTGGGGGGAAGGGGGACAGACAAGTTGCTGTCCTTTTGTTCTTCAGTCTATTTGTGGAGGACGTTGCTTCACTGGCCCAAGTTGGCACCATCATTGCGCTCTTCCCGGGCGAGGCAGATCAGATGCCGGCTTCTGGATGGCCGCTCACTGCGGCTGCTTGGCTATACACGGTAGCCCATGGCAACCCACTGCCATAGGGGCTGCAGCCTACGCCGTCACCAGCGACTCACAGCAGCTCAGCTCCAGGTTGGGCTGTTCAGCATCTTAGCTGTGGAGGGCAGTGTCACTGGCCCTCATATGTGGGATCCGAACCGGGGCCCTCTGGCGTCTCAAGCCAGTTCTTAACCATCGCACCACTCGGCCGGCCTTTGGTTAAACGTTTTTGTCAAGCTTTCTAAATAGGTGATATTATGTCCATCTCAGTGTGGTCATAACAAGATGCATGATGTCCACTTGTTCCATTGTTGGTGTTGCTAAATTTAACCATGTAGTTAAATTAAGGTGGTTTCTGCCAGATTTCTCCATCATAAGATACCTTTTCTCTTATTGTAATTTATCAGTAATATGTGGGGTAATACTTTGAGACTGTATCCTTTTCCCCAACAATCTTTTGCTTAATGGTTCTAGCATCCACTGGTGGTCTTATTGAATCAATAATTTGTTAGTATTTATAGTTATTTTTATAAAAGTCTTACCTCTAAGATCATATCTCCTAGACTGCAAGCTTTATTGGGGCAGAGCCCATTAATTCCTTTTCTGTTACTGACACTACGTATAATATTTTTTGAGGTATTGAGTGAAGTAGTAATTGAAGATTATCTCTCTAGAAAATGAGAAAAAGTCTCTTTTTATCCTGCCAGTTTAACCCAAATCTTTATAGTCACATAATCTTTTTTAAAACTTCCTCAAGTATGCAATAATTTTTTTAATACTGCTTCACATTTCAGGATTTTTCCCCATAGCATCCTCCAAATGACAGTGTCTCTTTTTCTTCTCCATAAATGCAAAGGTACTTACTCTGTACATTGAAACCAACCTTTCAATCTATCTCACTATGATATTTAGTTCACAGAAAATGAAATGTAAATACTGGGTTGTCAGAAAAGTCATGATGTATTTTTTTCAATGTTTTTCATTGCAAAAATGTGTCATGACTTTTTTGACAACCCAATACATAATAGTCTGGAGGCTACACCTAAATTAATATATGAAAAACTTATTTGCTAATTTTTTCTTTATTATTGTCCCAGTTTTTTACTATTTCATGATAGTCATCATTACTGATTTGTTTTACAATTATATTTAATTCCTAGCTACTTTTCAAAACTCCAACAAAATCATAGACAGGTTGAAAAAGCTTACTGTCTTTTTATGGGGTCAGATGCATTGTAGTCATTAACAAAGAATTGGTAATAAATTGTATTAATGAAATAGTTTGTGAATATGCACTAGAAAATTATTACGACTAAAAATTTCTACAGTAGAATATTCATTACTCAATAAAATAATGCTAATTCATAGCACTTAGCTTAAAATATTTTTATTTTATGCACTGAAATAAATATACCAAAGTACAAGGTTAAAGGTTCACTTAAAACATATTATACTATTTGAAGAAAGGACATTATACCCTTTTCCTAATTAGTCTCATTTTCTAAGAAACAGCAACATAGCAGATTCCCTGTGACATACCTAAGAATCATGTAGCTTAATTTCCTGAGAACTGTCTTTTATTGTAAACAACTGAAATAACTGGGCATGCTTACCTGGAGAAGAGAAGACTAAAAGAAGAGGTCATTTGCAGAGGATTTAGGGACTGTCGTGGGGAGTAATGCTGAGGGTGGAACTCGTATTAGTAGGTACATGTTTTCTAAGCGTGTGTGTATATATATATATATATACACACACACGCTTAGAAAACATGTACCTACTAATATATATATATATATATATTTTTTTTTTCAGATACAAGAAAGAACTTCTTCCAGCAACTACTCCCTGCCCAGCAACAGAATGCACTGCCCCTAATGACGTAGTGAGCACATTTTATCTGGAAATGGTCATGGAAAGTTAGATGACCTTTCCTTCTTACCTTCCCTTCATTCCCTGTGTTCTCTTCTTTCCTTTCATTTGTGCCTCTAGAGCTGCGCTGCCCAACATGGTTGCTACTAGCCATGTGTGGCTGTGGAGTACTTGGAAGGTGGCCAGCCTGAACTGAGATGTGCTGTCAGTGTGACACATCAGATTTTGAAATAATGTAAAATACCTCACTAATTTTACATGGATTGCATGCTGAAATGATACTATAATATATTATATCTATTGGATAAGTAAAATATAGTAAGATTAATGTTAATCATTATTTCTGATTATTAAATAATTTTTAAGATGATCAGTTCCAGATAAGAAGTAGTAAACACTCTCCTCCCATCTCTCTTTAGTGATTATATCTAAAGAGTACATGCAGCAACTACCTGAAGACTCTGAAAAGTAGATAATAGCAGACACACTAAGAGAAATAAAAACGCAAAGAATGACCCATATAGATGTTAGTTCCTGTGTGCCCTACCATCCCTCTCTCCTTTTTTTCTTTCATGTTTCCTGGTTTAGACCCTAGGGCACCCCGGATCCTGGAACTATGCAATGGGCCTGGACAGAAAAACTCCCTCCAATGAAATTCCTTTCTCTTGGGTCAGAAGACTAAAAAGGGGGACCCTTTATGGAGCTTTCCCAGCTCTCCTGGCTCTAACTCAGGCAAACTCCAGTTATGAAACTGGACTCGTGCAGCAGCCCCTCAGACTCTTTTCTTTTGCTGCTTTCTTCCCAGTGGACACAGCCATGGGAAGTGCACAAGAACATGGGGAGGCTAAAACACCCGCTTGCCAGCCAGAGCAGCAGGAGGAGGTGCTCCCGAAAGCCAGAGTTTCGAGGGAATCATGGAGGCGAGGGAGTTGAGGAAGGGAGCCTTTAATTTGTGATGAAGTCGCAGGCTTGTTCTCGAGCTGCACATGTATGGAGCTGGGTAGAGTCAGTATAGCAAAGGCTTTGAGAGCTGAACTGTGATCTAGGCCAGTGCCCAGATCCCAGACTGGCCTCTGGGTAACACATACTTGGGAAACCAGAATAGCATAAAAGGCTTTGAAAACTATACTGACATTTGAACCAAGTCCACAGAAGACGGTTCAACGTTTTCATTGTGAACCTAACTTTATGCCAATTCGTTTGGCAACTTAAATGAAATTCCTTGAAAGACAGAAACTATCAAAACTCATTCAAGAAGGAATAGATAATCTGAATATTCCTATATCTGTTAAAACAATTGAGTTCATTGTTCATAAAACAACCTTTCAAAAGTAAAACTCTAGGCCCAGATTGTTTCAGATTAATTCTACCAAACATTTAAAGAATAAATAGCACCGATTTATATAATCTGTTTGAGAACTTGAAATGGACACAAAATTTCCCAACTTATTTTGTAGAGCCAGCATTCTCCTGATACCAAAACCAGTCAAAGAAAGTACAAGAAAAACAAAACAGATTATAGACCAATATCACTCATTTGAAGAGAGAAGCAAAACTTTTCAAAAAATATTAGCAAATTAAATCCAGCAGAAAAAAATATATAAAATGCATCATGACCATGTTGGTTTTATCCTGGGAATAAAGGACAGATTCAACTTTTGAAAATCAATAGTGTTCTCCATATTTATAAACTAATAGAAGAGAAACCATGTGATCATATCAATAAATGCAGAAAAAAACATTGAATAAAATTTAAAACCTGTTCATGATAAAAATTCTTAGCAGACTAGGAATAGAAGGGAATTTCCTCATTCTGAACCTGATAAAAGACATCTACACAAAAGCTACAGTTAACATAATGCATGGTGAAAGATTAAATTCTTTCTCCCTAAGACTGAGAATAAGGCAAGGATGTTCACTTTTACAACTCCTATATATATAACATTACACTGAAAGTCATAGACAGTGTGATAAGGCAAGAAAAAAAAAGGCATACAGATTGGAAAAGAAGAGATAAAATTGCCTCTTTTTGCATATGACATAATTGTCTATGTGTCCCAAAGAATTTCAAAAAAACTCCTAGAACTAGTAAGTGAGTTTTCCAGGGTTGCAGGATACAAGGTCAACTTAGGGATATCAGCCATTTTCTTTATACTAGCAAGAACAATTGGAAATACAAAATTTAAAAATAGTGCCATTATAATAGCTACCCTCTTAAAAAAAGGAAAGGGAAAAAGAAATACTTAGTCATAAATCTAATAAGATATGTTCAGGATCTATATGCAGATATAAGGAATCAAAGACATCAATAAATGGAAAGACATACCATTTTAGTGGATTAGAAGACTCAGTATAGTTAAGAAGTCAATTTTCTTTTAGTTAATCTATAGTTTTAGAGCAATTCCTTTAAAATCTCAGCAGGATTATGTAGATATTGACAAGACGATTTTAAAATTTATTTGGAAAGGCAAAGGAATTAGAATAGCCAAAATAATTTTGAAAAGAACAAAGTTGGATGAGTCAGACTACTAAATTTTAAGACTTGCTATCAAGGACAGTGTGGTATTGGCAAAGGAATCAATAAAACAGAATTGAATGGTAAATAAAAGAACCATGTAAATATGGTTAATTGATTTTTTTCACAATTATGCAAAAGCATCTCAATGGAAAAAGGATAGCATTCTTGGCAAATGGTGCTAGAACTATTGGGCCTCTATATGCAAAAAAAAAAAAAAAAAAGAAAAAAAGGATCTTGACCTATATCCTAAACCTTGTACAAATAATAACTCAAATAAATCACATTCTGAAATATAAAATTTCAAACTGAAACTGAAAACAGGAGGAAGTCTTTGTGACTCCAGTTAGGCAATGAATTCTTAGGTACAACATCAAAAACACAATCTGTAAAAGAAAAAAGTTGATAAATTTCATTTCACCAATCTAAAAACTTTGCTCTGCTGAAGACACTATTAAGAGAAGAAAAAGACAAGACACATTGGGAGAAAATACTTGCAAATCACATATCTGATAAAGGACAAGTTTCCAGAACATACAAAGAGGTCTCAAAAGTCAACAATAAGAAGACAAACAACTGAATAAAAAGCAATGAGCAATGGATTTGAACCAACACCCCACCAAAATGAAGATATACAGATAGCAAATAAGCACATGAAAAGATGCTCAACTTCATTAGTCATTAGGGAAATGTAAATCAAAACCATAATGAGATATCATGACACACCAGTTAGAAGGACTGCAGACACCAAGGACAATGACAACACAGGGACCACATCAAGGGTTGATGAGCATGTGTACCAACTGGAACTCCCATGCACTGCTTGTGTGACTGTTAAATGGAACAGCTACCAGACAGCAGTTTGCAGTTTGTTTTAAAGGTAGAGATACACTTCTTCATGTGATCTAGCGATTCCACTCTTAAGTATTTATCTAGAAACGATAATCATTTCTCAAGAAATGGAAATTTTATGTTCACACAAACCTTGTACGTGGATGTTTGTAAAAGCATTATTCATAGTCATCAAAAACTGGAACTAACCCAGATGCCCTTCACTGGGTAAATGTATAAGTAAACGGTGGTACATCCATAAAATGGAACACTAATTGGCTATAAAATGGAACCAACTATTGATACATGCACTTACATGTATTGATTGATACCTTTGGCTGAGTCTTAAACACCTTCTGCTAAGTGAAAGAAGCCAGTTTCAAAAGGCTATATACTATATGTTTCCATGTGTATGCCATTCTGGAAAATGTGATACTGAAGGGACAGAGAGTACATCGGAGGTTGTCAGAGATGAGGAATATGGTGGGAAAGTTGAACTACAAAGGGGTAGCATGAGGAAATTTTAGAGGGTCGTAGAATTGTTCTGTATCCTCATTTTGGTGATGTTGACTCAAATCTATGCATGTGAATCTATGTATGTGATAAAATTCACAAAACTGTACTCAGAAGTGAATTTTACTGTATATACAATTTAAAAACAAAAATTTTACTCTTTTCATTCTTGTCATGTGGCTACTAGTAAGTTTTAAATTATGTATGTGCTTGTATTATATTTCTGTTGACAGCACAGCTTTAGATACGAGAAATCCAAAGGATTAGAAGTGGTTAAAGTCTAGAGATAGGGATCTGATAGAAGGGAGTCTTATAAGTAAAGGAGGCCAATTTAAATGACCTAAAGTTAGTCCCCCCCCATCCTTTCTTTTACAGATACGTATTTTTTGAGGGCCTGTTTCATATGAATTATGCCACCTCTCAGAGATGATAATTCTTATAGTCTCTTTTCCTTGGTATAGGAAAAGAAATTCTCTCTCTCAAGATAAAAAGTGTGCTGTACAATGGAAGCATTGACGGTATCTCTGCATTTATAGGGAAAACAGAGTGTAATCTTTGAGGCACTTGATAAGTTTCTTCATGATATCCTTGTGATGAATGTTTAGGTTTGTAGTATAATTGGGTAAATATTATTGTTTAAATGATTGCACCCAAGAGGTCCTGATTAATTGAACTGTGGCTGCCAGAGAGGGAGTTTTCCAGAAGGATGTTTAGCCAATCTGTTTATAACTTGAAACTGAGAGTGCCAACCCAGAATTGGAATAGAATCTAAGAATGCTACGATGTTCTGTAAATAGAGAGGTAAATCTAACAAGATTGAAATATAATGGGGACAAATTTAACATCCCAAAATAGATTCTGAAATTCAGCTGTCCCAATTACAAATGAAGAATATGTGGCTTAACAATAGTGTATATATAAAAGTCTTGGGGCTTTTAGCTGATAGGAAACATAATACAAGTCAACATTGATATGGCTGCCAAAAAAATGCCATTTCAGTTTGCAATGGTATTTATTAATAGTATCTAAAATGAAAGCGTGGGTTTTTAAACTGGATTCTGTGCTCTTTAGAGCACACCTGGAATCTTATGTTTAGATCTGGGCATTATCCTCTAAGAGGGTTATAGACAAACTGGTACCTGCAGAGAAGAGAGAGGAGAGGATGATAAAGGAAACAGACCAGGTGAAAGAAGTTGGGATATTGAGCCTGGTCGAGAGGTGACTCAGGGTGCGGTTGAAAGAGAGGTCACAAGAGCTGCCTGTAAAGGGGGTTGAAGGGCTATGATATTAAAGTGAAACTAGAATTGTGTCATAAATTCCAGAGAACCAGGGGATGAAATTTTCAGAAAGAGAGAGGTAGAGGGAGAGGGAAAGGAGAGGAGAGGAGAGGAGAGGAGAGGAGAGGAGAGGAGGGGAGGGGAGAGGAGAGGAAGAGGAAGAGGAAGAGGAAGAGGAAGAGGGAGAAATTAAATTTCATTGTAAGAAACACTATCAAGAATTAGAACTAACTCTTGGAAATGAGTCATCTCTCCAAAGTCATTTGTCAAATTATAGCTTGAACCACTTTTCCATGGTGAGTCTCCTTTAGCTGGGCATGTCCACAAGATTCTTGTCTGACCCTTACTTCCCACACTTGGAGTTTCAGTAAATAATCATTTTATGTAGCAACTGATAGAAATAATTCTTTCATCACTGGCAAAACTCCCTTTATTTGCCATTTGAATTATTTCTTTGAAACTGTGTTTTTCTGGCAGCTATTTAAATTTTAAAATAGACAAAATAACACGATTCTATTTCACTGGCAAGAGTAAGGAAAGGAGCTTGTGGACGAGCTGTGTTCCTTCTAACTGGAAGCAGGACGTCAGGTTCACTTTGCAGATTGGGTGACGGGGCCTTCCAAAGATGACGCTGATACCTCCTGAAGATTGTCAGCTGCTGAGGCACAAGCATGTAAATAAAAACTATCTTGCCCCTGGAATTTCTGTGATTTCATGTGTATGTCATATTATGAAGCATTGTTAATGTGTGTTTTCTAAGCCCCAGTGGTCCCAATGCCATGTAGCCTGGAAGTTTTCACAGTGATAAAAAATAAGACTGGAAACCACCATTTTGTCTTTAGGTGGTCATAACTGCTAGCTATTGTAGGTGTTTTGTTTCTTCATTTTTTTTTATAACCTCACTTATGTCACCTCTGATCCTATTTTTATTTCTTTGTTCTCTTGCCTACTCATCCTTTTTATGAAAAGTTGAAGTAAGCAATATCCAAGTAATCTGTCTGTTCTCTGTGTTTGTATCATCTTCTCCAGGGTGAAATAAAGGAAATGCGATGTTATTGCTCTTCTCTATGATTTGTGTTGTTCTTTTTGCCACCATCTCTGCCTTGAGGTCAGGAGCTATGTTTTCTACTTCCCAAATAACTCCCCAGGTGTCCAGTATGTGCATCTGTGCATGGTGGGTTTTTCATAAATGTTCTTGACTGATTTACTGACTGTTCTCCATAGCAAGAAAACAATGCTACGTTTTATTCCAAAGAGGCTATGGAGTATTGAGCAGTGTTTCAGGAGGTCTTCGAAGTTGAAGTTTGAGAAATTCTGAAATGTAGGAGTATGAGATTCTGAAAGATATTTAAATTTACTTCTTTGTTTTGAAAAAGACTTTTGTGTATTGTTTTTACTACATGTAAGATAGTAATCTCTCTCTTTCTTTCTAAAAAGAGCCTCTCAATTGAGGGTGTGATAATTTGGTATACATTGTTAATTTAAAAAATGTTTGTTACATACTCAAATACTTTTGGCAGCTTTAAAATAAAAAAAAATCAACTAAAATAAAAAAAATTTAATTTCCTTTAAAAGGACCCATTTGGGGAACTTCTTGAAAAATGAAGATCTTTATAAGTATTTATTTTATAAAAATATTCTTTGTTTTTAAAAAGGGATCATTGCAGAGTTCCTTTAAATGGAGAACTCCAAATTGCATTTTTAAGATGATTTTATTTATAAAAAACAAATTTACTCATAACCATTGAGTAAATACTCTCTAATTTATTTATTTAAGTTCAGATTAAAGTGGGACACATTTTTGTATCAGATTAAAAAACCCCCAGCTTTATTGCGATATAATTTACATACCATGCAATTCACTCACTGAAGTGTACAATTCAATGGTTTTTAATACATTCGCAAAGTTGTGCAGCCGTCAGCACTAAATCCAGAACATTTTTCATCACCACAAAAAGAAGCCTTTAACTCGTTAGTGGTCACTCGCCGTTTTCCCCTTTCCCAGCCCCTGACAACTATTAATCTGCTTTCTGTCTTTGCGGATTTGTACATTCTGGACATTTCATATCAATGAAATTATACAATAATCATACAATATATGGCCTTTGATGTCTTGCTGTTTTTGCTTAGCATAAAGTTTTCAAGGTTCATCAACATTATAGCATATATCAGTTCTTTCTTAAAAAAAATTTTTTTTTATTGTTAGTTTCAGGTGTACAGAACAATGCAATAGTTTTCCTTTTCACCTTAACAAAGTAACAACCCCCCTCTCCCCATCTGCTGCCCTCTCCCCCCGATATCATGCTTATCTATTACAATTCCACTGACTCCATTCCCACACTCTACTCCATGTCCCGTGACTATATATCAGTTCTTTTTTATAGCTGAATAATATTCGTGTGTGTGTGTGTGTGTGTGTGTGTGTGTGTGTGTGTGTGTGTGTATTACGTTTTATTTATCCATTCTTCAGTTGGTGGACATTAGATTGTTTCTAGTTTTTGTCTGTTGTGAATAATGCTGCTATAGACATTCATGTACAAGTTTTTTGTGTGGACATACGTTTTCATTTTTCTTGAATATATAGCTAGAGTGGAATTGCTGGGTCATAAGGTATGTTTAACATTTTGAGGAACTGCCATACTTTTTCAAAGCGGAGGCACCATTTTATATTTCCACTAGCAGTGTTTGAGGATTCCAGTTTTTCCACGTCCTCACCAACACCTGTGATTATTTGTCATTTTGATTGTAGCCATCCTAATGGTTGTGAAGTGTTATCTCATTGTTTTTTATTTTTATTTCCTTAATGACTAATGATGCTGAGCATCTTTTCATAAGGCTTACTGGCCATTTCTACATCTTCTTTGGAGAAACGTCTATTCAAATCCTTCGCCCATTTTAAAATTGGGTTATTTGTGTTTTTATTGTTGTGGTATAAGAGTTCTTTATATATTCTGGGTACAAGTCCTTTATCAGATATATAATTAGCCAAATCATGTATTTTCTGACTTATCTTTTCACTTTCTAGATGGTGCCCTTTGAAGGACAAAAATTTAAGATTTTTACGAAGTCCAGTTTATCAAGTTCTTCTTTTGTTGCTTGTGCTTTTGATTGCATATCTAAGAAAACATTGCCTGGTTATAAAGATTTACTTTTATGTTTTCCTCAAAGAGTTACATAGTTTTCACTCTTACACTTAGATCTAGATCCATTTTGAGTAAATTTTTGTACGTGGATTCTTTGACATGTGGATAGCGAATTGTCCCAGCACCATTTGTTGAAAAGACTATCTTAGTCTGTTTAGGCGGCTATAATAAATTATTATCCGTTGAATGGCTTAAACAACAAATGTTTATTTTTTTGGAAGTTGAGAAACCTGAGATCATCAAGGTGCTGGCAGATTCAGTGTCTGGTGAGGGTCTGCTTCCTGGTTCATAGACAGTCCATCTTTTCGTTGTAACCTCACATGGAAGAAGGGGGCAGCAGAGCTCTCTCCGGTCTCTTTCATAAGGGCACTGGTGGCATTCATGAAGGCTCTGTCCTTATGAGCTAATCACTTACCCAAGGCCCCACCTCCAAATACTGTCACACTGGGGATTAGGATTCCAACATATGAATTTTAAGTGGACACAGACTGTCTATAGATGACTTTTATGTTAAATTTTTTTAATTGTGGCAAAATATACGTAACAAAATTTACTGTCTTAATAATTTTTAAGTGTACATTTCAGTAATGTTAAGTGCATTCACATTGTTCTGCAACCAATCTCTATTATTCTTTTCATCTTGCAAAACTGAAATTCTAGACCCATTAAACAACTCCCCAGTCTCTCCTCCCACTGGCCCTTGCCAACCACCATTCTTCTTCCTGTCTCTATGAATTCTACTATTCTAGGTATCTCATATAAGCAGAATCACACAGTATTTGTCTTTTTGCAGTGGCTTATCTCACCATAATGTTCTCAAGGCTCATTCATATTATAGAATGTGTCAGAATGCCCTTTTTTTTGGCTGAATAATATTCTATTGCATGTGTATACCACATTTTGTTTCTCTGTTTAGCTGTCGGTGAACGCTTGGGTTGCTTCCAATAGGCTTTTGTGAATGACGTTGCTGTGAATGTGGGTGCACAAATACTCTTGAAACATTGAGTTCACTTTTTTTGAGTATATACTGAGAGTGGAATTGTTGAACTATATATACATACATACATACATACATACATATATATATATATATATATTTTTTTTAAAGATTTTATTGGGGAATTGGGGAGGGAACAGTGTTGGGGAATCAGGGAAGGGGAACAGACAAGTTGTTGTCCTTTTGTTCTTCAGTCTAGTTATGGAGGATGTCGCTTAACTGGCCCATGTTGGCACCATCATTGCGCTCTTCCCGGGTGAGGCGGTCACTCACCGGCCATTGGATGGCCACTCATGGCGGATCACGACAGACAGCTCACGAAAGCTCATGCCTGCTGTTGGCCAGCCCCACTGCAGCCTATGCCGTCGCCGGCGACTCACGGCAGCCCAGCTCCAGGTCAAGCTGTTGTTCACCATCTTAGCTGTAGAGGGCGCAGCATCACTGGCCCTCATGTGGGATCCGAACCAGGGCCCTGCTGCTCAGAGTTGGCGTCCCCAGCCAACTCCTAACCAACATGCCACTCAGCCGGCCCTGAATTATATTTTAATAATTTTGAGGCACCACCATATTGTTTTCCATAGTGGCTGTACCATTATACATTACGACCAGTGGTGCACAGGGGATCCAATTTCTCCACAACCTTGCTAACACTCATTATATTAATTTTCTCTCTTCTCTTCTCCTCTCCTCTCTCTTCTCTCCTCTCTCTCCCTCTCTCAATCTTCCCCACTTCCTCTTTAAAATAATAGTCATCCTAATGGGTGTGAGGTAGTGAAAAGATGCTTTTTGCCCCATCGAATTGTCTTGGCACCCTTGTCCAAAATCAATTGACTATAAGTGTAAGAGTTTATTTCCAGACTCTGAATTCTATTCCATTGATCAGTATGTCTCTCCTTATGCCAGTACCACATTGTCTTGATTTACTGTGGCTTTGGAATAAGTTTTGAAATTGGGAAGTGTGAGTCCTCCAACTTTGTATTTTCAAGATTGCTTTTTGGACATTAGGGATCCCTTGCATTTCCATATGACTTTTAGGATTGGCTTGTCAATTTCTGCAGAAAAAGTCAAGCAGGGATTTTGATAGGGGTTGCATGACATCTGTAGATTATTATAATTTAGGCAGTATTGCCATCTTAACAGTATTAAGTCTTCTGATCCACAAACATGGGATGTCTTCCCATTTATGTAGGCCTTGTTTAATGTGTTTCAGCAGTTTTGTAGTTTTCAGTGTACAAGTCTTACATTTTTTTTGTTAAGTTTATTCCTAAGTATTTTATTCTTATCGATGCTGTTATAAATGGAATTTTTTTCTTAATTTCATTTTTGGATTGTTCATTGGTAGTGTATAGAAATGTAATTGATTTTATACACTTTCTTGTATCTTGCAACTTTCCTGAACTTATTCATTCTCACAGGTTTGTTTCTTTTTTTTGATTCTGTGTCTATCTAGGTGCCATTCATTTCTTTTTCTTGCCTGAGTACTCTGACTAAATCCTCCAGTACAGTGTTTAATTGAATTGGCAAGAGTGAATATCTTGGATCATATTTTTAATGTTTAGTGGTTTGGAAATATGTATAACTGACAGTGATCCTTTGAGAACTTGAAAATCCAGCTTTGTGTCTTCAGTAGTAACAAAAATAATAAAATTTCTTCTATTGGAATTTAGCTTGCTATTTATTTTTTGAGTATCAAGGCACAATAGATTCTAGCTTGGTTTTTTCCAAAACTTTAATGCCTTTGCTCTATTAACTTTATGACTTTTCTTTTTCTTTAAAAGTCACCAAAGTAAGCTAACTGTAGGACTTTAAAAAATATACCTCTAATGTACATGTCCTTCTAAGGAATTGTGTGTGCTGGGTATAGTTGAATAAAAATGAGTAATAAGTACATTTATATTGTCTCTACTAGTACTTCTTAGTCTTGGCTTGGATTAATGTTTTATGGTTGGCAGATTTGAAGAAATTTTATAACTTGAAATAGATACAGTTGAAAACCAGAGATAATGATAGTGGGTAGGGTGAAGGAAAGGGAGTGATTACACTACTTTTGATAATTTAATTCTGTACCCAGCTTCTGAAGGGTATATTTTCTTGCTCACATTTATTCCCTACAGAAAGTGGCAGACATAGTAACACTTCTATACTTTATTCTTTACTGTGGATTTTGTTAGTTCTTAGATATTCAATTTAGAGAGTAGTAGAATTTCTTTTATGTATTGAGCATTTCTTGACTCTATTCTGTGTGTTATATTTTGCCTTGTTGGAGACATGTAATAAATGTAAGAGCATGTTTATTCTCTGAATACTTACAAGATATTTAGGAAGATCAAGTATATGTACTTACCTTGTACTGCTGTGTGTTTTTGGTTCTGTGTATATGTCTTGTCTCATGAAATGTAAGCTCCTTGAGGATAACCATCTTTGTACTATTGACACAGTGACTCACATGTAACATGTGTTTATTATGAATTTTAAAAATTAATGGAGCAATAAAAACAGTATAAGACCACAATTCAATACTCAAGTGAATGGCATAAGACATCATTATTGTTGAATTTCAGAGGTAACAATGATCAGTGTGTACTGGATTTATTAGGGAAGTCTTCATGCAAGAGATGGTAATTAAGTGTGCTCGTAAAGGATGGGTAAGAACTGAGCAAGGGGAAAGCGCATTTCAACTGTGTGTCATAGTATTTGCAGGTCAGTGAGCAGATTGTATTGACTGGAATAAAAGATTGGTATTGGCTTGCAGAGAGAGGGATGGGTGGATACATAAATAGGAAACATCATATTTTGGAGGCCTGAAATGCCAGTTTGAAAAGTTTGGTCTTACTCCATTTGACATTAGAGAATTATTGAAGTTTTTTGAGCTAGGAAGTTTGGAGGTAAGGAAGTACTTTAAGAAGACTTACTTTATGATAGTATGTATTGTGGCTGGAGGGAAACTGGTATCAGGAGACCATTTAAGAGGGTATGGTAATAATTGAATTCGTCTAGTCTTGCCAGCTCTTCAGGAGCAGCGTTCTTTGTTTGATCTGTAGTCCCTAGCATGTGCTGACAGCAGAGTTCCAATGTTTGTCACTGGATGTGTGACTGTATGGACTAGGCCACCTGGGCCTCGGCAGAGCTGTTAGCAGTAGGAAGTAACCACATGAGAAACATTTTGGAGGAAAAGCTGAGATGACTTGTTTTCTGTGAATATAAAGGGTGAGGATAAGGTTGGAGATGATACTGCAGTTTAAGCATCAGCTGTGCTTAAGGAACAGCTGTTCCGTCCCTAGAAACAAGGGGAAGTCAGCCAGGGGAAGAGAGGACTGAGAAAAGGACCAGCCAGGAACTACCGCCCTGAACGTGACCCATCTTGTCGAGTTTGACATTGAAATACACAGTACATAGTTAGAGATACAAAGGTTCAAACAAGAACTGAAGTCTGAATGTTTAAATTTGAGTATCATCATGAAGATATTATTATTTGAGCAGTAAAAATGATGGGACTGATACAACTGGATGTGTGTGCATGGGTGGAGTGGTTGTGTGCGTGTACACAAGTATATACACCCTTAGGCACTAGAATCCAGTATGTGTGCTTATCGGTGTACGAATCTGCTTGTTGGTATTAACAGAATGATGAGGACCAATTCTTGGGGTGAGCAGTGGAAAGAAAGGGCGCTAAGGAAGGAGACAGGAAAGGAACAGGGAAGCCGAAGAACATACAACACACATTTGCTAAGGAAGGCCTTGTAATTTGTCTCATGTTTCAAAATAATGCTAGTGATAATAGCAGTAGTATTCCTGTGTCACTTACTGAGTGCGTGCTGTATACCAGACACCATTTAGGCACGTGGTCTCTTTTTATCCTCACAGCAAATCCGTGATGTTAGTAATATTATATCCACCCTTTTACTGATGAGGAAACTGAAGCCTAAAGAAGTTAAAACTTGCTCAAGATGACTTGCGCTAGTAAATAATTAGGAAACCTTATGGATACAAACCTGACTTTTTTACCTCAAGCCAGATGTTCTTTCCATTTTACCAAAGGTTTGTATGGTTAATTTCTTGACGGCAAGGACTTGAGAGAATCAGTGCTCAGTAAAGGCCTATTAATTAGCAGGCAGGGATTGGAGAGTAATACTTCCTATAAAAAATATCTGCATGTATTTTGTACATTGCGGTTATACTTTTATGCTTGGGTATTTATATTTGTAGTGTGTTAAGAGATTAACTTTTTTGACTGCATGTTGTGGATGTTAATTTAAAAGAGGAAGGATATCAGTTCTTTTGTTTGAAGAATTAATCATTCAGAAAGTGCTTTTCAAATTTTTACCAACTTCCATTAGAAATGTTTCTGATGCATTGCTCAGAACATGCATGTATTAGCAAGGAACTGAGAAGGGCCTGCCATGTTCTTGTGTTTCAGGGGATATCATTTTCAATGCCCAATACCCAGAGCTGCCCCCCGATTTTATCTTTGGAGAAGATGCTGAATTTCTGCCAGACCCCTCCGCTCTGCACGTGAGTAACTTCAGGCTCATTTCCATGCTCTTTGTTTGTTGAAAGAAAATAAATTAGCTTTTCCTGTGAAATAAGTACAACTCTTTCAAATAGTTTCAAATATTAAAATAGTTTCAGTAAGAGATTTTTTTTCCATTGCAGTTTTACTTTCAGACTGTTTTGAATTAATGAAAGTCTCTAGCATATTGGTTAAAATATTTTTACTTCAGCTTAAGGAGACATGTTGAAAATATTTCCTTTGTCTTAACTTATTATTTCATGCCTGCAATCAATTTTCTAATGTTTACTAACACTTCATCACAGGGCTTGTTAGTGGAGTGTTTCTTGGCTCTTCCAGACGCCTTATTTGTGTATAAGTGAAAGTGGCAAATTTGGACTTGTATCTGTATTATCTCAGTATTTTTATCAGAAGGGTAAAGACCAGATTAAGTGTTCTTTATTAAGCAAGACCAAAAACATTGCAGGTGAATTAAATTGTCTCTGGAATTAAGACAGGGAAAGGGGTGGCAGTATTGTCAGAGTATACATGCGGTTTATATAAAAATTGTGTGTTTTGCATGGCTGCAGGAGAAAAACATGTGCCATTTCATTTAAAGAGTCTGACCAGACAAAATGTCTCTTTCTATCCCTTCCCAAGTTCGATTTTGCTATGATGCCTGTAAAATAAGCAGTTTTATTGTTGTCTAAAAGTATGTTCATGGCTTTGTTTTTTGGAATTTTGTTATCTCATTAAAGTTTTGATGACTTATTTTGAAATCTCGCCTCCCTCCCTTTTTAAAAAGGGAAGTATTAAATAGGAAGTATTAATCCAAACTTAGAGAATTACCTTAAATTTTAGAACACAGCTGTAAAAATACGGTTGGCAAGAGTAGGGTAGATTTGTTTGCTAAATTATAATAATTACACATAAACTGTTACTTCGGCTGTTTTTTTAAAAAAATGTAGTTTAAGTGTAGCCCCTTTAGATGCTGTGTGTTATATATTCACCCCGTATTGAAGCTGAGGGGCTTACCTGGAGAAAATGGGGCAGAAGTTTCCCTACAGACCTCTTGGGTATTAAATCTGCCCAGTCGAGGGCAGCATCTGTTAAATGCCAAAGATGTATTACAGGCTAGGTGCCCCAGGAATTTAAAGAAGGTTGTCAGAAAAGGCTTTGTAGTGCAGATGAGACTTGTACTCATTCTTGAAGAAAAGAACAAAAGTGGGGAGTAATTCAGAGAGTATTTCAAGCAGGGGAAATGATATAAACAAATTTGAAGTTACGATATGTGTAATTCATTGTAGGAGGAAGTACTGACAGGTTTGCTGAAATGTAAATTAATATAACGAAGGGCTAGTGAAGGTTAGAAAGATAAATGGGGAAAGGATTATGATTATGGAGTGCCTTTAATGCCAGGTTAAGAGCCACTGGAGGAGATGATAATTGGAGAATCATCTACCAGCAGTGTGGTCAATATAATGGATTAAGGGGAGATTGAGGATCAGAATTGAGGACTGTTGGCTTCCGTTTTGTTTTATTGATGGTTTCTTTTGTTGTGAAAAAACTTTTAAGTTTGATGTAGTCCCATATGTTCATTTTTTCTTTTACTTCCGTAGCCTGTGGGGATGTATCAGTAAAAATATTGCTCCGGGTGATGTCTGCAAATTTAGACCCTATACTTTCTTCTATGAGTTTTATGGTCTCAGGTCTTATATTTAAGTCTTTAATCCATTTTGAATTGTAATATGGCCTCAGGGATAGAAAAAGATAGTCCGAGGAATACAATCAATAACGTTGTAAGCATTTCTTAGGGAGCCAGATGGACCAATGCCCTTTTGGGGAGTCCACTTCATAGTTGATGTGGAGGCCTTACCACCGCATTGTATTTCTGAAACTGATGTTGAATAATACTGTATGTCAACTATAATTATATATACATATAACCTCGGGACACGGAGTAGAGTGCGGGAACGGATTCAATGGAATTGTAATAGATAAGCATGATTTGGGGGTGGGAGGGCAGTGGATGGGGGGAGGGGGGTTGTTACTTTGTGAGGGTGAAAAGGGTAACTATTGCATTGTTCTGTACACCTGAAACTAACAATAAAAAAAAATAAAAAAAAAAGAATTGAGGACTGTTGCAAAAATCCAAGTGGGGAGAGATGGGGCTTTGAGCTCGGGTGATGCAAGAGGGAACACTGGGATGGAAAGGATAAGAAACAATGTTTACAACTTCTTGTTTTGGAATTGCCTTTGAAATTTGCAAGGCATATCTTCAATATTGATAAATATTGTGAGAGTGTAGAGTTTAAAAGCTAGAAAGGACCTTGAGGTTTATCTTATTCCACTTTTTAATTTTAGTATTGAGGAAATTGACCTAGATTTATATAACTGTGTCAGAGTCAACTATAACTTCACTCTTTTGATATTTTATCCCTGAGTGAAGTTATCACAAATGTTTTGAGAAATGATATGAAAAAAAACAGCCAAAAATCAAAGCTCTTTGTCAAAAAAGAAAGATTACAGGTCTAGGAGAACACCTTCTCTTTAGCTGTAGTAAATCTAAGGTCTCAGACAGGCCAGCCACCTAGTGCTTCTTCACAGACCCAAGGGCTGGGCAAGGCTAGATAAGCACCCAGGGTAGACCCTCCACTAGGTGGGTGAGGTCCACACACCCCTGAGGGTGTCCTTGACGTTCATTGTCATCTGGCTAAAGCACTAGGCTAGGAAACTAGAAGGCCTGATCCTCAGCAGACATTTTCCTGAATACTGCATGCCTCTGAGGACTTTTCACTCATTTGTTAACAGGTGATGGTTTAGTTCTTAGATTCATTTCAGACTTTTTCCCTCTTGAAGTGCACAGAGCACAGTCACTAGTAATCTGATTAATCTATGTTGTATAAGGTTGTGAATGAATGGGGATTACATTTTTCATCACCATGGAATGGAAAACAGAATGCCTACACTTCTTGGGTTTTCCACTGAAGTATTAATTGCAGAATGGAATGAATATGTCCCCTTAGAATCTGGGAGTGTAACCCAAAGTAGTTCCTGTGGCAAATATGGAATTTCCTTGAAGTTTCTGGGTTCTATCTTAAAAATTCATGAAAATTTTACATTTGATTTTATAATATGCCTGTATTTTTTAATATAAAAATATTAAATTATAAGTATTTGAGAAAAAAATTGACTTTCCATTGTGTCCCAACTTGAGAAATACAGTTTTGAGAGAATTCTTGTGAGAATATATGTGATCTTTTATTTATTCAATTTATATAAATCTGTTCCTTTCCAAAAAAAGATTCGTAGTAGCTTAAATAAAGAGTATATATAAGATTAATAAAAATATACAAGGTGCAGATGAAGCCACCTTTTTTCCAAACTCAAACCCTTATTTCAGGGAGATGAGTGCCCTTAAGGACTTTGAGGCTCTCGGATGAATGGAAAATACTAGATCCATACCAGATCTAGAGATAAGTATCTCAGAGATACCAGGGAATCATGATATCTTTGAATTGGGCTATTAGTGGTTCCTACTTCTGGCTATACATTAGAATAATTTAAGGAGCCTGTTAAAAATACAGATTCCTGGACCCCAGTGGACTTACCGAATTAGATGTTTCAGGGAGCCAGAGTCATTAAATTCCCTGGGTGATTTTTTTGTATTAGTCTGTGAACTGCTATTGGAACCACTAATTGAATCCATCTTTTACAGTAATATTTCCAACTAAAGGCCATTTGCCTTTGCTTAACATTATTTCCAGTGAGGTATCGTTTTCCATTTTGGGGACAGCTCTAATTATTTTAATAACAGCTTTACTGAGACATAATTTATATGCCATACAATTTACCCATTTAAAGTGTATTATTCAAAGGTTTTTAGTATATTCATTGAGTTGTGCAACCATTACCACAGTTAAATTTAGAACATTGTCATCACCCCTAAAAGAAACCTCAAACCTATTAGCAGAAACTTCTCGATCCTTCCTACCCACACCCATGTCCACTCTAGGCAATAACTAATCTATATTCTGTCTGTATGGATTTGCCTAGTCTGGACATTTCTTATAAATGGACTCATACAATATATGGTCCTTTGTGACTGACTTCTTTCACTTAGCAGACTGTTTTCAATGTAGCATTTATCAGTGTTTTATTTTTTTACTGCCAAATAATATTCTAGTGTGTGCATATACCGCAATTTATTTATCCATTGTCAGTTGATGGACATTTGTGGGTTCTTTCCACATTTTGGCTATTATAAGTATTGCTGTTGTGTGGACATAATTTTATTTCTCTTGGATATATCCCTTGGAGTGGAATTGCAGGGTCAGTGGCAATGCCATGTTTAACTTTTTGAGGAACTCCCAGACTGTTTTCCAAAGTGGCTGCACCATTTTACATACTTGCCTGCAGTGTAGAAGTGTTCCCATTTCTCCACGTCCTCGCCAACACTTGTTATGATCTGTCTTTAAGACTATAGCATCCTAGTGGGTGTGAAGTGGTATCTCATTGTGGTTTGGTTTCTGTTTCCCCGAAGGCTGTGCATCGTAACAATGTTTTGCATCTTGTCATGTGTTCATTGGCTATTTGTGTATCTTCTCTGGAGAAAAGTCATTCGAATCCTTTGCCCATTTTAAAACTGGGTTATTTGACATTTTATTGTTGAGGTGTAAGAGTTCTTTATATATTCTGAGTATAAGGCCTTTGTCAGATATGACTGGCTAAAATTTTCTCCTAGTCTGTGGATTGTCTTTTCCCTGTCTAGATAGTATCATTTGAAGGACAAAAATTTTACATTTTTTATGGAGTCCAACTCATCTGTTTTTTGCTGCTTGTGCTTGTGGTTTCATATCTAAGAAACTGTTGCCTAGTCCAAGGCTATGAAAACTTCCTCTTGTGGTTTTCCTTGAAGAGTTTTATAAGTTTTGCTCTTACATTTAGGTCTTCGATCCATTTTAGTTCATTTTTATATACGGTGTGAGGTAGGGGCCTTGCCTCATTGTTTTACAAGTGGAGATTCAAGATGTCCCTGCACAAATTATCAGAAAGACCATTTTGCCTTATTGACTTGCCTTTGCATTCTTGTTGAAATTCAGTTGATCATAAATATGAAGGTTTATAGACATAGGTAGTATATAAGTGAATGTTGAAATGATTGATGCAGAGGAGTGTTGTGGGATAATTACATAGTGTTTTCACATGCAGTAGATAATGTGAGAAGAGAGGATGCTCAATAAGTTGAGACAGAGGCTCCACTATAAAGAAAAAGGGGAATTTTTATAGTTTGGAGTGGTGGAATTAAGATCATCAGGAAGAAGTTGGAACTTGTGCTGAACCCTAAGTGATGGATGTGCTGTAGATGTTATGCTGTAGCTATCATTCAATTGCTTCCTTAACCTTCTCTCTTTTCGTTCTGTTCCTGCTCACTGCTCTCCAGCCACACAGGCCTCCGTGCTATTCCTTAAACATTTAAGCACCCTCCCACCCTAGGACCATTTATTTGCTGTTCATCATTTTCATTCACTTCTTCCTGGAACTCTTTTCTGCAGTTCTCTGAATGGTTTGCTCCCCTCCTATCTTCAAATGTCGTTATATCAGAGAGGCCTGTACAAAGTTGTAGTAACACCCTTCACATTACTCTGTCTTCTTTATCATGCTTTATTTTCTTCATTACACTTATCACCATCTGATACATTTTTGGTTCCTTATTTGTTTGGTATCTGTCTCTGCTATGGTGACCAACTGCTGGGGTCTGTGAAATTTTTTGAAATGTAGTACCTTCAGTACTAAGACAGGACAGTCCCAGACAAACTGGGATAGATGGCCTCCCTTGTTTCTTCACTGGAATGGAAGCTTCATGAGAGAATGGGATTTGTTCTGTTCACTGCTGTGTCTTGGTACTAGAAGAGCGCCGGGTGCATAGCAGCATCCAATATATGTTCGTTAGATGAGCAGGTTGCCTTTAAGATTCCATATTCCGTAAGAGACTTGTTGGTTTCTGAAACTAGAAAATATGTTTTAGATGAAAATTTCAAAATTGAAGAAAAAGATTCTGTTTTAGAGAAGTTTAGGGGATAAACATCAGTTAACAGATGCTCTGAAGCAGTGATTTTCAGCTTTGCTTTTGCAACACCCTGTGGTGTATTCGGCTACCTCAAAGGGGATTGTGAAATCCTTTCCCCTGAAAATAATAATGACAATTCACTTTAATTTACAATAAAATTGCATAAAGGAGGAAGGGTGGATCATAAATTTAAATGAGAAGAACATGCAATCATAGCAAGATTGGAAACCACTGATATTGGACTTCCTAGTTTGAAGAAGCTGAGGGCAGTTTTGTGTTTGGGACGATGGTCCCCAGGGCAGGGAGCCCGCCGCTGCTGTGGTCGCTACCCACTGGTTGTCTCATTCTTTCTCTGACTCTGTTCTGTTTGTGTGGAATGTAAGCATAAAAAAAGTATTGTCCTAATACCTTGTCATTTCTCTTCCCCTGCTCTTCACTGTGCTACCTACAGAAAGATATCATTTAAATGTGTCCTTGCAAAAAATAGTGCTCATCCCCTGTGTCCATGAAATATATGTGAAAACTGCACTAGGCTGATGCAGACTGCATGGTCCACTATTGAAAAGTTCCGTCCCAATGTGTGCTGCTCATATTCCCACACACTTCCATGTGCCGTGGCCTACAACATCTTTTAAAATAGAAAGCTCTGTCATTTTTCAAATATCTACTGAATGCCGCATTTGAGACCTGTAAAAGATTCATCTCAGCCTTCTAGCTGGACGTGGTGCTAAGACAGATAGGTACACAGAACTGCAGCCTCTGTGACACATGCAGGGGCGGGGTGTATGTACAAGATGCTGGGGGTGGGGGCGTGTAGGAGGAGCAGTGGACCAGATCCACGTCACGTAGGTGTTGCGGTCTCAGAGGTGTATTATTATTATTATTATTTTTAAAAGATTTTTATTGGGGAATTGGGGGGAGGGGAACAGACAAGTTGCTGTCATTTTGTTCTTCAGTCTAGTTGTGGAGGACGTTGCTTCACTGGCCCAAGTTGGCACCATCATTGCGCTCTTCCCGGGCGAGGCACATCAGTCGCTGGCTTCTGGACGGCCACTCACGGCGGCTGCTGGCCGCTCACGCTGGCTGCTGGCTACACACGGTAGCCCATGGCAACCCACTGCAGCAGGGGCTGCAGGCTACGCCATCGCCGGCTACTCACGGCAGTCCAGCTCCAGGTCGAGCTGTTGTTCAGCATCTTAGCTGTAGAGGGCAGTGTCACTGGCCCTCATATGTGGGATCCGAACCGGGGCCCTCTGGCGTCCCAAGCCAGTTCTTAACCAATGCGCCACTTGGCCAGCCCTCAGAGGCATATTATTTAATTGTTCATAAATACTCTACATTTTCCTGTAACTTGTCGAAGAATAATATACTATGGAAGAGTGTACAAATCACAAGTGTGTAGCATGACGAATTCCCGAAAGTAAACACACCATGTAACCAGAACCTACATCAAGAAACAGAACATTTCCAGCCCGCAGAAGCCCCACGTGTGCCCCGCTGCATCACTGTGGCCATCTTGCCCCGAAGTAAACACTATGCTGACTATATCACCATTATTAATTTTGCCTCTTTTTGATCTTTCAAATGGAATCGAGCATGGGCTTATATGTCTGACTCTTTTCAATGAACATTTATCTGTGAGTGTCACCCAGATTGTTGTTGTTGCATGCTCATTGCTCATAGTATTCCATTGTATGAGCATGCCACAGTTGACTTATCCATTCTGTTATACGAGTAGATTGACATTTGGATTATTTCAGTTTTTTTGCTGCTATGAATAGTGCTACTGTAAGTTTTCTTGTACATGTTTCAGTGGCTATATGTTTGCATTTCTGATGGGTATGTAGTGGACTTGCTGGGTCACATGGTATAGAGGGTAAGGAGAGGACTATTAATATGTATACATAAGCACACTCGTATAATTTTGAAAGTATGTATTATAAACAAGGCTTTAAAAGCACATTTGTAGAAAAACAGAATTTTTTAAAAATTAGTTTCGGGTGTACAAAACAATGTAATAGTTAGACATTTCACCCCTCACAAAGTGATAACTCTCTCCCCCAATCTACCGCCCCTCTGACATCGTATATATCTATTACAATTCCATTGACTCTATTCCCTATGCTGTTCTCCATATCCTGTAGTCACATATATATGTGACTATATATCCTGTAGTCATATATATTAAATTATAGTTGACATACAGTATTATTCAGCTTCAGCTTCAGGTGTACAGTGCAGTGTCAGGCTTCTACACCGTCCATGATGTGGCCTCCCTAAGAAGACATGTGCCCATCTGACACCCTACAAAATCTTTACAACATTATTGATTATATTCTCCAAACTGTCTTTCATATCGCCGTGGCAATATTGTAGTTACCAATTTATGCTGTCTAATCTCCTTACCTACTCCCTCATCCCCAGAAAAACAGAACACCTTGAAAGGACAAACAAGATAGAATTAAAATGAAACTTGATCAGTTTATCAGTTGGAGTTCAGTTAGGAGACAGAAAGCATACCAGTAATTTGAACAGGGAACACTGAATATAGAGAGCTATTAGCTACTTAAAGGAGTGAAAGAGAGCTCTAAAGAAGGCAAGAATAGCCACTGCAGAGAGTAGCTACTGGAGGGCTGAGGGAGACGACCCAAGAAGGAACGAACTTGGAAGGCCTTTTGCCCGTGTCTCCCCCACCCCCAGGGCTGAGATTCTGGCCTCTGAGTTGGAGAGGGTGTGGCTGCAGCCCACCTGATGATGGAGACCTTCACTTGGGGGTGCTTCACTGGTGTGTGGCCTATGGGGTGCTGGTTGGCCAGGGCTGGTGAGTAGAGGTGGGCTGGGTGCCAGTTAAACAGGCTGGAGGTTGAGCATTGCTGGGGCTCCTGCATGCCCCTGGGAGCGGCACCACAGGAGCAGCTGTGAAAAGCACCCCAGAACCAGGATATGAAGCTTCTTCCTCGGTTAGGCCCTGCCCTGTGCGTTCCTCACTCTCCATGGACAAGCTAAACATTGCACCAGGTGGCAAAGGAAAAATGTTTGCAGGGTCCAGCCCCAGTTTCAGAAACCGGACAAAAAAGAAAAGTCAGTTTGGGAGATGAGGGGCAATAAATGAATGACGAGCACAACTAGATGGCACCGAACTTATCTTCCAGTTCATTGTTTTCTGCTGCATCTCATCGGCTCTTAAACCCATCTCATGAGCTCTTCATTTTAGGTAATGTATTCTCCAATTCTATTTGATTAATTTCAATCATTTCTTTGGTGAATTTATCTTCTATAGTTTTCTCCATTTTTCTTGCACATGCTAATCATACTTATTTTCAAGTCCTTATGAGCCAGTTCTAATATCTGGAATATCCTTGGGTCCATTTGTCTTGCCTGCTTCTTTTCTTTGGTTATCATTCATATGGTTCTGTATTTGGTGTTTTTAGTAGTTTTGAGGGAATGTCAGACATTCTAGTTAAAAAACTATAAAGGCCCCAGATGAGGCTCTCTTCTTCTAGAGAGAGGGTTCCTTGTCCCTTCCCACAGATGGGTAGATGTTGACAGGGATTGAGCTGAATGGCGCTGGTTTATAGCTTTGGTAAGGGTCTGTCTACCTCTGGTTCACGGCTGTTCCTGAGGTAGAGCCTTTGGGGTTTTTAATCCAAGAGTCTGGAGTGGTCAGTTCCTAGACACTTTGAAGTGCCTTGGCCTACAGAATACTTGACAAAAGAACGCCATGTCATTTGTCAAATATTAAAACACCCCGACAGCCTGGGTCTTTGACCCGATGGATCCCCAATTCTGAATTTTGTCTTGTAAGACCGCTAATAGCTCCACTCTGGTTTTCAGAGGTAGCTTCTTAAATGTAGGCCCTGGCCCTTGGTCTGCTCCAGAATTCATCAGATGTCTTGAGGGGAACGGGCTGCGTGTTTGAGGTCTCTCAAGACTCTGGCAAAAGTTCTGATGATTTTTCTGAGTCCAGCGGCAGCTCGCTCTGGGACTGTGCAAAGCCTGGATTCTCAGCCTCCCTCCAGTGCCCGGAATTTGCCAAGTCCCCTGGGGGGAAAACAGAAGCCAGCTCCGCTCCTTGATGCGCTCTCCTCTGTGAATTCTCAGCCTCTCCAGTTCTCATTGCTTCAGCAGATATCGAATACCTTCAAATAGATGCCTACACTCTGTCCGGCTTTCTCACTGTTCTTATAGAGAGTGTTGGTCTGTACAAAGTTACTTCAGCCTGCCTGAAAGCATAAGTCAGTTGTCCTACATTTTGAGAACATATAATTTTACCCTTCACTTTCAAAGCAAATGAACAACAAACTTCAGTGGACCATAAAATAGCAATCATCTTTTTGGAAGAAACAGAGAATTAGTAAAAGTTAATTATTAATCATTATAATAAAAACGTTTGATTTTGATAAAAATGTTCAGTAACATTAGTCCATAAAAAATAATAATATGTTCTAACTTTCTTATGAAAACCTAGATTTTAAGTTCCAAGACATCTTCCTAAGGTAGAAATGAGAGTAAACATTATTTGGAGATGGCATCTCTGGTTCTGTCGAGTTGAATGCACCTTGGATTCAAAGGCTGCTTATGTGTGATCCAAGTGAATATGAGAAAATTACCAGAAATTTCAATGCAAAATTGGCTTATGTGCTGATGAATTAAAGGCTCAATTTTTACTTCTACCATTATCTATTTTTACTCCTCAGCCATGGAAACATTTTATGAAGCAGAAAGAATGTTGATGTTGTTAGTCTTTGTAAAATGTACTTTGTAAGGGAAGACAGTGAAAGGGCCCTGGTTTAAAAATGATGATTTATGATTTTATTTTTTTCCCCAAAAGTGTTGCTATTATAATCAATTGTGGATTAAGTAAAGGAGTATTAATATATACATATATGCAATATACACATATAATTTTGAAGGCGTGTGCTATAAAATAAGGCTTTAAAAAAGCACAGTGGTCAAAAATAAAACATCTTTGAAAGTACAAACAAGGTACATTTAAAACGTTCACTCTCATAAGACAAATGTAAAAAAGGCAAAACAAATTATTTTTGAAACCTGGTGGCAAATATAACATTTAGCAGATGTTGCCAGTTTTGATTTACTCAATTGAGTTTGTAAAATGCTTTTGGGAAAATGAGGTACTTGAGTTGAGTATGAAGCATTTCAGCTCGAGAATTTGCTTATCCAGAGGAGTTATTTAATGATCAATTTTGAGAGTTATTTATTGTCTTTCGTTGGTCATCTCTCTTTGTCATCCTCTCTTTATCACCTCCTACACTCTCAAGCTCTCTCCTGAGTTGGGTTTTTAAATTATGTGAATGTATTTTTATTATTACTTGTGGTACAGGTACTTAGTATGTTTACACTATGTTTTTTTTTTCTTTTTTTTAATGAATGAACATGGTAAGTAATGATACAGGAGTTCTGATGAAGTGGTGATTTTTGAGCCTGTGGTAATTTGCAGCTTTATGGAGGAGGAGGGGTTTTAGCTGGGTCTTCAAGCAGGGATAGGATTTGTAAGATGAAAGAGGGGATGGCACTATGACAGAAACACAAAGCCACAGAGAATCATCACAAACCAAGGATGGTATACTGGAAGCACTGAGCAAACCAGTTTTCTTAGAGGAGAGTTTGCATTGGCAAATAGCAGAAAATACAGTTACAGAGGTAGATTGAGGGAGAATTGTAAGGGGTTTAGAATACAAAGCTAAAGATTGTTACTAGTTTAGGCTGTGATTTTAAGAAACTGCTGCAGCCTTAGGCTTTGTTGTGTTTTTTTTTTTCTGCCTTAAAAAAAGATACGGTTTAAAAAGACATTGAAGCCTTTGTGAGATGTTTTTGATCTGAAGATTTTTTTTTTCCTCATGGTATTGAGGAGTCCAGAAATTTTTGATGCCTTTACTTTTTAGCCACCTGCTGTTATGTACACTTCTGGAAATAGTTATAAACTTCATGTGTGTACATTGGTTTTTCAGAGGAGTCAAATTTTTATTACACATTTAAAAAGAAAAATGTGCAGTTGGTTGTTGATTATATTCCCTCAAAATCTCTAAATTGATTATTTCACATTTTTCACTTGTTTCAAAGGCTGGTCTTACAGCTGGCTTACTTTGTGTGCCTTTGGGGTACAGGGCCTTATAGCAAAGCGCTATTTATTTTTTAATAAACTTTTTATTTTAGAACTTTTGAGTTTAGATGTACAGAATTATTGCAAAGCTGGTGCAGAGTTCCTGTGTTATTAACATCTGACATCGCTTGATACATGTGTAACCACTAAGGAACCAATACTGATACGTTATTATTAACTGAAGTCCACACTTCATCTGGTTTCTTTAGCTTTTCCCGAATGTCCTTTTTCTGTCTAGGATCCCATCCAAGATTACATTTAGTAATTAGCCACGTTACATTTAGTCCTCATGTCTGTTTAGCTTGTGACAGTTTCTTAGACTTTCCTTGTTTTTGATGACTTTGAGAGTTTTGAGGAGTGCTAGTTAAGTATGTTATAAATGTCCCTCTATTGGGATTTCTCTCATGTTTTTCTTATGTTGGATTGCAGTTATAGGCTTTTGGTAGGAAGACATCAGAGGTAAAGTGCCATTTTTGTCACATCATATCAAGGGTACATACGGACTATCAGTGTGACTTATCACTGTTGCTATTAACCTTGATCACGTGGCTTGAGGGAGTGTTTGTCAGGTTTCTGTACTGTAAAGTTACTATTTTCTCTCCCTTTCTATATTGTCCTCTTTGAAAGGGAGTCACTGTGCAGTCCACACTTCAGGATGGGGGGGGTTCTGCTCCACCTCTCTGAAGGCACAGTCTCTACATAAATTATTTAGAATTGTTCTGCCTGGGAGATTTGTCTGTTTTCGTTATTTATTTATTTATTAAATTTAATATATAAATAAATATAAGTATGGACTTACAGATATTTATTTTATACTTTGGGTTGTAGTCCAATATGACATTATTTATTTTGTTGCTGAAATTGTTCTCGTTTTGGTCACTGGAAGCTGTTCATTTGGTTCCTATATCCCTTTGCTATAACTCCATGATTGGAGGTTTTTTTTGTTTGTTTGTTTTTTGAGCACTTTCTTGCTTTAGGCACTGTAAGATCCTCTAGGCTCATTTTGTATATTTCCTACTCCGGTCCTAGAATCAGCCATTTCTCCAAGAAGCCCTAGCTCTTTTTATTTTACTGGGGAAACGTATTAGAAATAAAGTCTGTTTGCTGCTATTATGGTGCCATTGCTTTTAGGTCCTCTCAGCTAACAGAGTGTGGACATACACACACATATATAAATATTTGTATGTATTAACCATTTGTACCTATATTAAGCAAAACCTGAGTTTAAATTGATGTCTCTAACTCTGATCTACATGGATCATTCTAACCTCTGGGAAGGATTATTTTAAGGTCTCATCTGCGTATGTCCCGATCTCTGTTCTTTGTGATGTTATTCTCATCTGCTGACTTGTTAATTTCTTCTACAAACATGTATTGAGTCTGTACTACATTTAAGTAGTAGATGTTAGGGATACAGAGATGAATGATTGATTGATACAGTCATGGTGTCTTCAATCAATACATGTTTATTGAATACCTCTCATGTTAGGCACTGTGCTCCATGCTCAGGGTTCAGTATTGGGAGAAAACCCAGCTACAGACATGAGGCAGAATGTAACTGTGATGTAAAGTAGAAAAGAAAGGTAATAACAAAATTCAGATGACGGAGAAATACTTTAGGAAGGGAAATCACATGATGAATTGTAGCAGTGAGAACCTGGTAGCATTCAGCTGACAGGAAATGTCATCACACTGGCTTAAGTGAAAAGAGAATTTATTGGTTCACATAACAGAAAAGATCAGGGGTAAAGGTAGCTTTGGGGCCTGACTGTTTTAGGGCGCAAACAATGTCATTCGGGCTTTGCTTTGCCTTCTACTCTGTTGGCATTGTTCTCAGGCCTTTCATAGTATCTCCCAATACTCCCAGACCCGCGTCAGAACACCGTAAGAAGAGAAATGCTGACATCATGAACGAGAGTCTCAGAATTGAGACTTGTTAGCCTTACTTGGGTCATCATGTCCGTGAACGTTGTTGCTCTGGGAGATAGAATGTGCTGGGTAGCATAGCTTTGTACATGTGCTCCATCCCTTTCACAGGTGTTAGTTTTTTTTTATTAGTTGAGGTATACATTTTTGTTTTGTGAATTTGTCTATATATTTATTATATTTTACAATAAAAAATTTAAAAATAACTGAATATATCTAGCATACAAAAATTAATCTGCGTAATTCCTCAGATTCAGGAAGTCCAGTTAACCCCAAGCAGGTATGTATAAAGAAAATTCATGTCTAGACATAACATGGCAAAATTATAAGAAGCCAGAGACAATGAGAAAAATCTAAAAAGAGCCAGAGAAAACAAAACAGCACCATTAAACTGTTAGCTGACTTCTTATAACCACAATGGAAGGTAGAAGACAGTATAATGATATCTTTAATGTGATGAAAGAAAACAAGGACCATTTAAAGTTAAACGTTTAGTAATTCTTTGGGAAGAAGGAAAATAATCTCTGTTGGAAGGTCAGAGATGCAGAAAAGAATGAAGAGCAACAAAATAGAATAAAGGGAGATAGGAGATGGCAGGAGAGAGGGTATAAAATTGTAAATCATCCAGAGGTTGTTTTAACTAGAATTATCTTACACATTTTGATGGGTATTAGGATTTATGTCCCCAATACATGTCATCTAGGCAAATATTAAAAGTAAGTGACTTTCTCTTGGTGTTTACTGATTTGGGAGTGGGGAGTGGGTGCCTATAGGGTGAAGAAAGAAAAGGGCATTAAAGCTTGGCTTTGCAAGTGGGTAACTTCATATTGACTATGTCTGCCATCCTTCTTTCTATATTTCTGTATTGCTTTGTGTAATGCTTTGATTCTTTCATGGGGACAACTGGAAGTATACTGAGCCTGGGTCTTAACTCCCAAAGATTCTAATTTAATTATTTAGTCTGAGCATCAGTGGTTTTAGAAAGCCAAGTCTTGTATCACCAGGGCTGAGAACTATGGGTACTGAGAATGAGTATGGATGAAGCAGATCTGAATTCTGGTCTCAGGTCTATTGATTACTAGGTGGATTATGCTGGCCACGGTACCTAATGTCTCTATTTATTGATTGATAAAACTGCTAATATTAGTAGTTGTCTCACAAGACTGTTGTGAAGAATAAAAGAGTAACATTTGAATGGACATAATGGAAATAAAACTGGAGGTGTGGATGCCAAAATGACCAAGGGCAGCCTATAATCATAACTGCTGAGGGCTTAGCAAATGTTTGTGTTTTCAAAGAAGTCCTCTAGTTTCCCTTTATAATTTGAAGCAGCTTATTCAGATTTTTGAGTTTACATGTAAACTCTCATGGAAATGAGGTTTTGTACTTCTTGAAAGTCTTCATGTTTGGGATTATTTAGCTGACTTGGGTTATCTACAGGCATGGGCACATGAAAAAGGAAATTTTGAACCTGATTCTAATGTATGCTTTCTCCAACATTTTTAAAAAGCAAAAAAACATAGCCATTTAAAAACATTTTTCAGAGAAATTATCTGCATCCGGCTGAGAATTTTATGCCAAACTGCAGCCCCCACACAAGCTTTGGAGAGCCAAGATATTTAAACCTGCAAAGTAAAGTGCCAGCTCAACCTTTACACTGGTCTGATGTAATCATTTAACCACAGAATGGTTTGTAGCCTTGAATTGACAATGATTCAGTAGACCTTGTATACATTTAAAAATGTTCTTAAATTGTTGGAATTTGAAAATACCATAGAAGCACAATATTATTATAAGGAAAACATTCGACACATTTAATTCAGTTTCTTGAATATGTTTCAGGAACATTTATGAAGAAGCCAGATTGAAAAGTAAGAAGTCTGGATTATGATAGATTTTTTTAAAAGAAGGGGAAACTAATTACTTATAGTATTTAAAATAGTTCCAGAGAGGGTGGCGAGCACATAATGTGATATATAGATGTATAGATGTATTATAGAAATGTACATTTGAAGCCTAGTAATTTTACTAACCATTGTCACCCCAATAAATTTAATTAAAAAAGTGACATCAACAATAAAAAAATAAAATAATCCCAGAGATCATCAGTCACGTTTTTAAATCAAAGGAGTCTTTTGGGAGATTTGAAAAAAAAAAAGTTAATTGGTAAGAATAGTGGTAAATGTAACAATTATATATAATTTGTGTGTTTAAAGGTACATTTTAAAAGGATTTATTTATTTTTTAAATATGGAGATGTTTGCAAGGTTGACATGAACTCAGCTCAGGCAGCACCTGTAGGAATTATTTAAAAAATGTAAAATTTGTCCCAGTGAAGCTTGATTTAGTTAAAAAGCTAATTTATTATCTTAAAGTATAAGGTAACCATTTGTTTTACTTTCAATCCTTATGTAGGTACTACTCTGAATCCCAAATTAACTAAATCCACTCATTAAGAGCATTTTATAGTCAGGAAAAGGTGAAATAATTATTTCAAACATTTGAATTTGTATAATTTGTATTGATATATGAATAGAATTCAGTAGAAATAATTTTGGAATTTACTATAGATTTATGTTATAAATGTATCTTTTCTAGTTTATAGTGAAGAAAATTGGCAACTTTTATAACATTTTACAGAATCAGAAAATCTGTAATAGTAATTTTCAAACTTCTAAAACTAAAAACAAACAATTGAAATACTATCCATTAACCTAATGACTTTAACTTCCTGAAGAAAGCCTAGGAACCATTTCTTACTTTCTGTTAGTACTTTTTGGACCTTTTAATGTATAACTGTTAAAATTGTGCTGTAAACTTTTGTGCTATTTTACAGCATGCCTTGTGAGAATTTTTGTTTTCTAAGAAAATATTATGCAATATAAGATGTTTATAACATTTATGATAAAGGATTAATGAAGCTTTTGAAACCGAGAAACTCTTTTAGCCAGATTTGATGTAGTTTCCTTAACTTTTAGCATCATTTCATGACTGTAAATTTGTAACTAGCCATTTTTAGAAATTAAAGAATGATTCTTAGATGTAATTTTTAGAAATCAAATAATTTTTAGAAATCAAAGCCACACAAAATTCTTTCTAACTATAGAATTGCCTCATTTTAAAATCCTTTGTTTAATGGAGAATTTCAAACATATACAAAAGTACAAAGTATTGTGTAATGAATCCTCGTAGGGCTGTCATCCAGCTTTGATAATTGTCAACTCATAACCAGTTTTGTTTCAAGTGTACCCCCATCCGCTTACCCCTGGCATGCTATTTGGAAGCAAATCCTATACATTATGTCATTTCATCTGTAAATATTTGGGTATGTTCCTAAAAAAGATAAATCTTGTTAAAAGCATAAACAAAATACCATTATCTTGTTTAAGAATATTAACAGCAATTCCTTAGCATCATCAACTAACCATTCAGTGTTTAAATTATGCATTGTAATTAATTGTTATATCTTCTAAGTCTCTTTTAACTTACAAGTTTTCTCCGTATTCCTGTCCCCCCCGCCCCCCCAATTTACAATTTATGGTTGAAGAAGCAGGGCCGTTTGTCCTGTAAAATTACCATAGACTGGATTTTGCTGATTGTGTCCTCATGGCGTAGTTTAACATGTTCTTTTGTTCCTCTGCAGTTCCTATAAATTGGTAGATGGATATGTGTCCCAGATTTCATGCACCTCAACCACCTAGTACATAGTCATAAACCAAAAATAATCTCCACCCGTCTCCCCCAAAAAAGAGGTTCTGAATTATGTGATAGCTGTCATAGGGATATGCTTTATTCTGTGTATGAGATATAGAGGTATCTTTAGTTTTTATTTAGGTAATTGTGTATAATGCATGGCTGAAGATTAGAATTTACAATAACACTGGTTATAGCAAAATGAGACCAACGTGTATATAGTAAGTAGAAAAGAACTATCAAAAGCAACAGAAGGTTTATAAAGGTACAGTATTCTGGAGTCATTCATTTTAAGGACAGATAGCCCTATTCACTTAAAAGCCCCTAATGATACCACTCTTTTTAAAAATGGGAGTATAATATATTCTCATGATAATGACTTTGATTCATCAGGAAAGGTGAATTATGGACTATTTTATTTTAAAGAGTCACAACAACTAGAGAGTCAACAATTGGGCACTCATAGGATTGAAGAATTATATATCATAGTTGTAAAATATGGTGTGATTAATCCACAATCCCTGTTAATAATAATATATGTAGTATGTACATATTAAGGATAAGAGTCATATATAAAAATTACAGAAATGCTACTTTATCAAGAATATCTGGGAAATAAGGTATATTGGTTAATCAAATATTCCGACTCATAAAAATTTACTGTATAAGCTGTATATAGATCACCAGTTCTTCTAAAATAATTGATGGGTTTTTTTAAAAGATTTTTTTATTGGGGAATTAGGGGAGGGGAACAGACAAGTTGCTCTCCTTCTGTTCTTCAGTCTAGTTGTGGAGGACGTCGCTTCACTGGCCCATGTTGGTATTATCATTGCGCTCTTCCCGGGTGAGGCAATCGGACACCGACCACTGGCTCATGGCAGCTCACGGCAGTTCATGTCAGCTGCCGGCTACTCAACGCTGGCTGCCAGCCACTCATGGTAGCTCATGGCAGCCCACTGCAGCCACACTGCAGCCTACGCCATTGCTGGCGACTCACAGCAGCCCAGCTCTAGGTCAAGCTGTTGTTCATCATCTTAGCTGTAGAGGGCGCAGGGTCACTGGCCCTCATGTGGGATCCGAACTGCGGCCCTGCTGCTCAGAGCTGGCACTCCCAAGCCAACTTTTAACCAACGCGCCACTTGACCAGCCCTAAACTAATTGATTTTTTATAATATCCCCTTTATACTAAAAGTAGAACATAATTTGATCTTTCTGTGATGATTCAGAAACTTTTGAGATACTGTTTATAACATCAGAATTATTATTTTTTTTAATTAAATTTTTTGGGGTAACATTGGTTAATAACATATAAATTTCAGGTGCACAGCTTTACAGAACTTTTGTTGTTAACCTTAATTGTCATTATATTGTAGCTGTGTAGTAGAGTTGATTAATGCAGACTTCCAAAGAGTTCTGCGCTGGATTACCACTGGATTAAGAAAGCCCAAATGGGCTGTGTGACTGTGGTAGGTATTCACAAGAGAGTCAAATAAACAGACCTATAGGAACCGATATGCATGGATATATATGTGCGGTTGCATACATAGATATATGTTTACCTGTGTGCATATGTGTACATATTACTGTTAAATTTATAATGTATATTGTTAAACACATACCATCTGACAGTTAAGTTAGCGAACTTGTTGCAATGATATCGCTAACCTTTTTTGGTATCAAAGGGATTATTCATTATGAATATGTACCAATTGTACAAACAGTTAACCAAATTTACTATTTGGAGGTGCTGAAAAGGCTGCATGAAAAGTTAGACAACCTTAACTTTTCGCCAACAATTCATGGCTCTCGCATCACAACAATGCACCGGCTCACATGACCCTGTCTGTGAGGGATTTTTTAGCCAGTAAACAAATCTCTGTATTGGAACACCCTCCCTACTCACCTGATCTGGCACCCAATAACTTCTTTCTTTACCCAAAGATAAAGGAAATATTGAAAGGAAGACATTTTGATGACATTCAGGACATCAAGGGTAATATGACGACAATACGACAAAAGCTCTGATGGCCATTCCAGAAAAGAGTTTCAAAATTGCTTTGAAGGGTGGACTAGGCACTGGTGTTGGTGCATAGCTTCCCAAGGGAGTACTTCAAAGGTGACCATAGTGATATTCAGCAATGAGATGTGTAGCACTTTTTCTAGGATGTGTTTGTGAACTTAATTGTCTGACCTTGTACGGATATACTGACTTGTGACATGTGCAGCCATTACTAGTATTAAGCAAGTCGCAAATTAAAGGAATTTGATCAAAATTTACCAAGAGGAAATTGGCTCCACGGCATAATGATTTTGGCTGGAGAAGATAGTGATCCTGGCACAGTATACTCTCTATTTCCTTGTGAGAGCTCCAAGATGAAAAGAATTAGCTACATAGAGGCAGATGCTTGGTAGTTTTCTGGAAGCACAATTAATAAGGTTTATGAAAAACAGGAAGTTCAACATCTCATGTGGTTTTTTTTTTTTTCTGAACTGGGAACTGATTTAATGTGCTATTTTGTACCCCTTAGACCTTCTCTATTGAGCCATGATATTGGTTTTGTTTTTATGACTTTTAAAATTCTTATTTTAAGTGTTCTGGACTTTGGAAAGAAATTATGTCTTAAAATGCTTTTAAGATAATATTTTTCAGACTGTTCAAACTTTTAATGTTTGATGGCTATAATTAGTCACATTGCAGTATTGTATTTTTAGAATTGCTGTCCAGTTTTCTTTTGTCTACTTCTGCTCATAACTACAGATTAGCTTGGCTCCCAGTAGCCAGTATTTGTACTGACCCTGGGAAAAATTTGGATCCTTTATATATTTAACTTAATTTATAATGAATGGAATAGTGGTGATCATTCACTTGACAAATGATTTGAGTGCCCACTTTGAATAGCCCGTGATGTCTGACACAGCGTTTGCACAAATATGAATAAGACACTGTCCCTGTTTTCAGATAGTTTATAGTTAATAGAGGGATGGTAATATGAAATAACTATATCACCCAGGCAGTCAATTATTCTTTATGAACATTGGTGGGTACACTGAATGGGAGAACTTTCTTTTTATCTTCAATTTGCAATGCCTGAGGAACTTTAGTAGTTTATTCTGCTGCATTTTGCTGACCTGACAACAATAAACACCTATGTGTCTACCAGAAATGACGGAGACATGGAAGGAACTAAAAAATATCTGTAAGAAATGCCCCAAAATCTTAATACAGGTGTTACAAACTCACCTGCCTAAAAGGGCCAGCAAAGTAATACAAATGAATGAAAAATACAGGTAGAAAATAGTTATAATAGGTGGGAATTGTGATCTACTGAAGTGTGTATGCTTTGTCTTAAGATTTTCTAATAAAATTTTTTTGTGGGTCAAAGGAAGCATGACATCAGGCTGAGGCTGCCAATTTGCAACCCCTCCATAATTCCTTAATATTAATGGAACCATCGCAAAAACATTTGAGAGGAAAAAATGGTGATTTAAAATTAAACTCAAATACATCCAATTTAAGAATGATCACACCATTTAGTAAGCTGTTTGGTGCTTTGTTTTCTGGGGCATAGGTGACATTAAATTAAGGATGATGGGATCCCAGGAGGAGCCTGGAAGAGATTATAGATCTAGGCAGATGAGGGGATCAAGTTTAGTAGAATCCACTGCTGTAGGAGAAATAGGAGTTAGCAAGAATGATGCTGGCTATCCATCGCTGAAGATTTTTTTTGTGGGGGGCGAGGTATGGGTAGCCCTGGATTCCAAGTGTCAGTTATCGTTAGAAGTAGACCAGAGGTCTGAAGACACATTCTGTTATTTCTAGGGAAATGTTTGGGGCAACTCTAATGGAAAGCTCTAGTGGATGGAGCCTTTGGCCATCATTTAGACACTGGATCTTATGTGAAAACCTAATGAGTTTATGTGACATTGTTTGGGCCTTTGATCCTAATGAGAAAATTCATCAGGAAGATGATCAAATTTTCTGGGTTTCCACCTTGCTATTGGAATGCCTGAAAATGGCTCCAAAAATCACAAAACAGCTTCTCCAGGCCAAGGAGTAGGTACAGAGGCCTACTGAATCAGTGCCTCAGGGGCTAGGACCTGAGAATCTGTCTTTTTAAGATGCTTTCTCAGTTATGGTGATGATAGCCAGTATGGGAACTACAGCTGTAGGCAGAAAAGTTTTCATGTACTTGCTGGACAATATCAGGCTTCCTTGGTTAATGAAGATGGTGTATTGACAGCCTTCTATTAAGGGATTTTTTAAAAAAGTGGTGCTTATTGATAGAACCCATTCTGTTTTATGAGAGTGAGTTGAAGGCAGTAGAAATTGGTAGCTCAGGATACGAGGACTTTGTTAAGTTTCTTGAGGCATTTCATTGGAGGGGCATGAATCATGATTATTTACCTTGAGACCCAGGGAAGGCTGTTTGGATGGTAGAACTTGAGGGCCGGCCAAGTGGCTCAGTTGGTTAAGAGCTCGCTCAAGAGTGCGAGCTCTGAGCAATAGCAGTTCAATGCCCGGCCCAAGCTGAGCTGCCAACAGGTAGCAGGATGGCTCAGCTAAAAGAAAAAAAAAAAAAGGATGGTAGAACTTGAAATAGTTACTTTTCTTTAGTTAACTGTGAGGAGCCCCACAGTTTTGAAAGAACTGGTGAGGGATGGGTTTGGGAGCTGGAGAGGGATGGTGAGTTGAAGGAAATGAAAATTGATGAAATTGAATAATCACTATGTATTGCTAAAGTTGACAAATGGTTGGAAGGCAGTGGCTCTGGCTGCTTTGTGGGGGCTCAATTTTCAGTCTCTGAGAGAGAATGTGTGCAAAAGATGTAAGGGTTTACTAGTCAAAAGTACTCATTTCAAGTTTGGCATGGAGCCAGCATTCATAAGACAGCACAGTACAGTTCGTATGACTGCTTTTGTTTCAGTCAGGTGGAGGGAGGAAAGGTAAAAATATCTCCTGTTTACAGGACCATGAAGCCAGTGAAGACCTCCTTTCTAAGCTCAGCGCTAGTGAAGGCTGGGCTGCTGCATAGATTGTAGCTCCAGGACACATGTCAGTAATCAAAGTATCTTTTTCTGGTCTGGAACGGTGCTTCACTTTTCTCCTTGACATTCTTCAAAAGGACTGTTGTCTTTTTCAGAAGCCTCACTTTATTACCCACTGAATCAAATACCTTACTGGTGTTTAAAAAACTTTGGGATGGGGAACATCTAAGATACCTATTTTAGATCCATTTTAACTTAAGTTTGTTGAATGAGTTTTAATATACAAGGGTATGGCCTGCCTTCCCTCCCTCCCTCCCTCCCTCCCTCCCTCCCTTCCTTCTTTCCTTCCTATTTTTTCCTTAAGAGAAATTATTGTAATCATTGTTGGGCTAGTAGGACTAGATTAATCCTCTATGTAGATTTTCCTGCAGATAATGTAAGAAGCTCCTTAATTTTTTTCTCTGGCAGAAAACATCAGTGCCCCAATGGAGTCTATACTTTGGATTAACGGGCCCTGGAATCGTTATATGACCTGTTCATGGACCTCTCCCTCTATTCTTTCTTTTAGAGGAGGTAGAATTGTGACACAGTGTTATGGTGCATCAGCACTCTTATCACTTCCTCCTCCTCCGAATCTCATCTCCTCCTCTTCCTCCTCCCCCTCCTCTTCCTCCTCCCCCTCCTCTTCTTCCTCCCCCTCCTCCTCTTCCACAGAAAACCTGATTCAAACTGATTTAAACAATCAAGGGAATCCATTGCCTCACAGAACTTAAAAGGGCTTCAGATAAGGCTTGATCCAGTGGCTGAAATAATGTCTTTTAAGGACCCAGTTTATTTCTGTTCCTTTTATTCACTGCTCTGCCTTCCACTGTGTTGACTTTCTTCTTCATCTCCATATCCACCCAGCAGCTCACATCCCTTCCCTGTGAATACAGATTGTTACTCCAGTTCAGCCTTTATATTCTCTTACCTTGGGAAGAAAGAACACTTTCATTTCTCATGAGTCCCAGTGATGTCTTCTTTATCTTATTGGTTTGATTTGGCATGTGCCCGCAGCTGAATCAGTCATTGGTGCTTGGTGCATGGGAAATATTGATGGGGTTAGAAAACCAGGACCTAAGGAGCTTGAACTGGAGGTTCTGATTCAGAACCTGTGCCTAAGAATGGGGAGGGGTGGTTTTCCAGAGGAGTTTTGGGTTTGTGTTACCAGAAGGAGGGAAGTGGATATCAAACAACAGATGGCTGCTCAATATGGGTTTAGGGCAAGGACATTATATGGACCTGGGGCTGGGAGGTAGAGGTTTTAGGGAGAAGGATCAGGACACTGAAAGCTCTTACTACCCCGTGTATTGTATTTTGTGAATATCCTTTCCTTTAGTGGGTGGTCTACTTGGCATTGCGTTTTCTTTCTTGCTCTTATAGCTGCATGTGGTGTGGCTATTATAGTATAAATGAAGAGCTTGGGGTAGCCTCCTTTTCAGTTGGTGTTTCCCCTAGTCTTTTACACACATATCATGTTACTAGGACACTAGTGGCTTTAAGATCACTGACCAGGAAGGCCCAAGACTGGAATTTTGACTACAAAGAAGGTCTGGCAAATGCTGCAGGTCTGGAATTCAGTCCAGGGGGCTCAGCCAGGGTGAGGAGAAGCAGTTGTACAGTATAAATCATTGTAACCCAGGGGCCAAGTCTAGCCTAGGGAAATCATCTGGGGCAGGGGCCAGCAACCAGTGATTTAAATAATTTGCTCCCAGCTTAAAATCTATGGGTAGAATTGGGATCCTTAGCCTTCTGAATTTAAAAGACTTCTGGGGCCAGCTGAGTGGCGCGTTGGTTAAGAGTTGGCTTGGGACGCCAGCTCTGAGCAGCAGGGCTGCTGGTTCAGATCCCACATGGGTCAGTGATGCTGCGCCCTCTACAGCTAAGAATGGTGAACAACAGCTCGACCTGGAGCTGGGCTGCGTGAGTCGCCAGCTGCAGCGGGGCTGCAGGGGGCTGCCGTGAGCCGCAGTGAGCGTCTGTCCAATGGTCAGCGACCGACTGCCTCAGCCGGGAAGAGTGCAATGATCACAAAACCAACATGGGCCAGTGAAGCAACGTCCTCCACAAATAGACTGAAGAACAAAAGGACAGCAACTTGTCTGTTCCCCTTCCCTGATTCCCCAATGCTGTTTCCTTCCCCAATTCCCCAATAAAATCTTAAAAAAAAACACAATTTCTGAAGACATTTTCTAATGAAAATGTCCATAGTTAAAAATAACAACTTGGTTGAAGCTGTTTGTTCTCTGTCTGTTCCATACTGTCCATTCCTATGGGTCTTTCTGTGATGATCATAGATAAAATGGAGAATCTACCCTGAGGTCTGGTCCTGACTGAGGCAGGAAAAGAGTTGTCTTGACATGGGAGAATGGATAGCACTCTTATGATGTTGTGACTCACTGATGTCTATAAAACACTCAGTGCCTGCAAACGATCACTAAATTCGAACTGCCTTTCATCATGATTTAAATAATTTGCTCCCAGCTTAAAATCTATGGGTAGAAATTGGGACTCTTAATCTTCTAAGTTTAAAAGACTTCTGAAGACATTTTCTAATGAAACGTGAAACCTGAACAAAATGTTTGCTTTAACTAAATGATTGCAGTTAATTTCTTGTAAAGAAACACAGAAGCACGCATTAACTTAAAATAAGCTCACACTGTTGTTTCTTGTAGTACAGCCAGGAAAACCAGTAACAAGCTGTCTCCTTCAAAATCACATCCCTGGATGATATTCGAGCAACCTGGACAATTTAAATACATCCCCAGGAAAAACAATTTAAATTAAGTTAGAAATCATATTTGCTAATTTCTTTTGTGCCATTGCAATGTTGCCTTTTATTCTCAGAGTCTGAGTAGTGTTGTGACTCAGGTAAATAGTGACAGTCATTTTGGAGCCACAGCTAATCTGGGGCCACAAAAGGATTTTTTTGGGGGGGACAATTTTTGGGGTTTTGATGAACTTATGTTCTCAGCTTAAAGGAATTTAAGTTTCAGTTTTTAAAAAAGCACTGTTTGATACATAAAATGATTTTTAATGCATAGGATTTATTAATGAAAAATTAGTCTACACTAGCATTTTATCCAAAAGTGAACTTAATAATAATATTCTTATTCTTTTCTGAGAAATAATAGGTATAAGATTTGAGCATTTTAGCCGCAAATAGATTTGATTTTTACTTAAAAGATAGCGCCTTAAGGTTGTACAAGTAGTGACAACACTGTATAGAAGAAATAGAGTGGATTTAGTTCTACTCAATCTAGCATTCTCCGAAGAGTTGAATAATATTATTGAATAATAACTAAATCTACTCTGGTTTTTATGGTACGCATTTTATTTATTTATTTTTTTAGCTGAGCCATCCTGCCACCTGTTGGCAGCTCAGCTGCAACTCAGCTCGGGCCGGGAATCAAACCACTAGTTGCTCAGAGCTCGCACTCTTGAGCAAACTCTTAACCAACTGAGCCACTCTTCCGGCCCTTACTCTGGTTTTTCTATATTCATTCTTATAGTCAGTGATTTTAGTGTTCCCAGTCTTAGTTCTTTTATACATGTTGTGGAAAGATACCATTTCTATTCTCCAAATGGATACACTTGGAGAAATGTTAAGAGAAGAAAGACTAGTACAGGTTCTGTGGAAGGTACCCTTTCCTTCTCAGTTTTGTTCCACGTGAGGAGGTTTCCACGATCGAAAGGTATCTGCAGTGTACTTTCCTCCTCTTAATGAACAAGGAAGGCTAAACCAAGAGATATGGATTGAGATGCCTTCCTTCCTCTGCTCACTCCCACCCTTATTTTCTCCCATCTATTTGCCCCTAATTCCAAAGAAAGAAGCAGAATTGAGACATGTGCTGTGTAATCCTCAAGACCTATTTGAAGGGTCAGTTCAACATGGCACCTTTTAAGAGCAACTGAAAGGTAATCTTACAGCAACTTCTGATGGGCAAGAAGCAACGTTATAATTTTTAAAATGAAGCCAAAGGTATAATTTTGAGGTACTTTTATGTATTCTAGATTGAATGCTTGCTTGTAGAAGACACTAAATAAGTAAAATACACCACTTCCAGTGATCCTGGCACGCTAGCACCAAATTGAGATGATAGTGGAATTCTGTTGTGATGCACCAGGAGGTCGTCTTCTCTTGGTAGATATTTGAAGAGTCTCCACAACTTCTCTTTTAATTGGAAGTTTTGCATACCTAGCAAGTGTGGGTGAAGCTGCCCACTGAATGGTATTTCAGAAAGTTCAGATTTAAGATTCCCTATCTTGCCTATTCTCTGTTATGAGCCTGTCAGTTCTATCACAAAATCATATGGGAAAGTTATTTTGTAGCTACTAAGGTATTTGTGTATTTTGCCCAGGACATTATCTTTGTCCTTCTCAAGGATATGTAATGGTCGTGTTCTGTATTGATACGGAATCAGGATCACATTACCATTAGTAGCCAGAAGATTTTATTGATTATAAGCCAGGGGAGAAGTGCTGTATTTTATCCTTCAAGGCAATAAAAAAACCCTTTTAGAAAGATCCTAGATCACAAAAAGGTAAAAAAAAAAAAAATCCAAGGAAGTTGGTTGTTGGTTGAGAGGCAGGTCAGAACCTTGGAGAGCGCTAGAGAAAGCTGGGGCAGAACCACAGCCAAAGCTTCCAAGGCTGGCCCCAAACAGACGAGATGTTTTTGAGGAGATGCCAATTCCGCTTTGTTTATGGACAAGATATGTATGATTTAAGGGGACAAATCCCCTTAAAAAGCACAAGCTGTGTATTTGTAGTCTAATTGGTGTCCTGGGGCTAAAATCTTAAAAACTAGAGGATATTTCGCATCTTCTTGAAGGTCCTCCAAGCCATTTATGATTCTGGATTTCTCTTAGGGGGGCTTTGTGACCATCAAGGTGAAGATGGTCACAATAGGAAGAGCAGAAGGAACATAAGATTTCACTGAAGTATAGTCACTATTAGACAAGATCCATTTTTCCAAAAAAAACAAAAATTTTTTTTTCAAATGGCATCTTAGGTAAAACTTCAGCAAAATCAAAATGAAAACTAAACCAAACCAAACCAAAAGAAAAACAGAATGGCAGAGGTGTTGCAGTTAAATTAGGGTTTATGAGGTCTGGAGTGCTTTCTACTTGTATTACTCCTGGCTCCAGCAGTAGCCACGGAACACAGGCCACAAAATCACCACATTTCATCAGAGTGCATTCAATTTTCTTGTCAGACACAGTTCCTAAGTAGGTGTGAGGACTTAACTGCACTTATAGGAATACCTTTACTAGCTCATATTGACCCCAGAAATGGCCTGGTGTTGGTTGTCTCCTTAGCTATTCATTGGGCTGTAGAGATGTGCATCTTTGCTTTAGCTTCCATGCTTTCCAGAATCCGCTGAATTGTCAGAGACTGTAATGAACAATAGCATCAAACATCCTGGCAACAATCTCAAATCTCAGAGGCTCTGCTTATAAGGATGAAGAGAATTGTTAGAATATTTGAAAATAAAGCCACTGAGAGTTACAGAATGACCCTATTTAATTTTTTGTCTTCCCAAAGTTTATTTCTGTGAGTGCCCTACAAATTGTAATGGAGCAGAATCCAGCGATGATGTTCTCTTCTTCCATGTATCCCATTTTGTTCTTAATGTTGAATCTTCTCAAAAATAAAATCCCAAAACATTAACTGCAAGTTAACTATTTAAGGGATAAGATTAGAGTGCTGTGCTGTCTTTTTTGCTAGCCACATGGCTGTAAATATATGATGAGCAGTTAGTTGGAAGTGGAGTAGACTTGCTCTGTGTGGCCCCAAAGTCAGTTTCTCCTAACCCAACCTCCCTCTCACCCACCCCCAAATTCATGTTATGCTATGTTAACTCTATCTTAAGAAATTGCTATATTTTAAGGATGTATAAAAAATGTTTAAGATAATTTCATTTAAATTATTTTAGAGGATATATTAGAGGAGTTATACAACTCTGTCCTGCTGGAGAGTATAGACATTCATTCCTGTTAACACTTGGGCTTCTTACAAATAGGTCAAATGGCAAATTTATTTTTGTTATCTTTTGTATTCTCCAGATGAAGTGACATTTTAAAAAATCATGCTGTGCAGTTACAGTTCTGTTAGAAATGTAAAACGTCATTGGTTATTTCCTAAGACTCCCAGTCAGAGGAATGTAACACAAAAGAGTTTTGGTTGAGAAAAGCATAATAAATTCCTATAACTGTGACCATTACATGACAGCATATTGCGTTAGTTTTCTGGAAATGTTCTGTGAGGCTTGGAATTTAAGCAACAGTAAGTTCAAGGTTACTTGAAGCATATTTATTTAGGGTCAAGTGATGCAAGATTTGTTCTCCAGAAGGCTATGGAATTGACTTTTTGTTGATCAGAAGACGCAATTGAAGGGTGACTTCATAAAATATGTAAATGGCAAGTGAAATTTGTTAAACTTTGAGATTGAAAAACAGTTTGAAATAAAATATTTGAAGTATGCTTTTCTAATTTTTAAATGTATGTTTTCCATTATGAAAGTATGTGCATGTGTTATGTATGTGCACATATACATATATACATGCATAAGTCTAAACATATACTCAGAAATTTGGAAAATATAGAAAATGAGGAAGAAGGGGGAAAACTCTCTTCTAAGTATCCCCCAACTATAGACATCAGTTGTTAATATTTCTTGTAGTAGTTTTTCTGTGCATAGATGGATTTTGCCGTGGAGGTTCGGGAGGGTCGGGGATAATCAAAGTTATGATCATTATGCTGTATATATAGTTTTATACCTGTCCTCATTTAATAGTTTAACAAAAGTATTTTTATGCCATTACACAGTATTTGTAAACACATTGGATGCATGTTATTCCCTTGAATAACTGTAACAGCTTTTCAACTATTTCTTATCAGATGTTTAGGTTATTTGCAGTTTCATGATAGAAATGACTCTATGTATATTTTTTGTCTAAGAGCTTCCCCCCTTCCCTTATTTTTGTTGTTTTCTTAGGTAGATTTTCAGAAACAGGATTTTTAGGGGTATTGAGAATGAACATTTTTGAGATTCTTGAAAAAAATAAAAAACTGCTTATAGCAATTTGCACTCTTATGGGTAAAAGTGTTCATTAAACTGCATCCTCACCAGCATTAGCTATTGCTTAAATAAAGAACTTGGCTCATTTAAGATATAAACTTGATTTCTCATCATTATTGTCCAGTTTTCTTCTCTGGTGGGGAATGCTGAGTGAGGGGCAGGCCAAATCAGTGAGTCTCATGAAAGCAAGAAACAATTTGTGGGGCCAAGGAGGCCCTATCGTGGAGTAAAAGTCAGGCTAATGAGTTCAAACCAAGACCTGAACCACCTATGAAATATCTTTTTGGGGAGCGGGGAAATCTGATAGTGTAGGTTTAGAGGGAGACTTAGTTTTGTTCTTTATACTTTTTGATGCTGTTGGAAAATATTTCTTTTACCATATGCATTATTACTTTTGCAAAGAAACATTAGCCTTTGGGAAAGAATAAACCAGAAAAATTGCATTTCTTTATTAAGATTACATATATTTTGTATATTGCTTTAAAAATTTCTGTTGAGATATAATTTATATATGACATTGTATTAGTTTTGGGTGTACAACATTTTTATTTGATATGTGTACTTATGAAATGATTGCTACAATAAGTTTAGTTAACCTCCATCACCACCCATATTTATAAATTTTCTTTTTCTTGTGATGAGAACTTTTAAGATCTACTCTCTTAGCAACTTTCAAATGTACAATACAGTATAGTGTCTTGCACAATGCTAGACAGTTGTACACAATTTTGTAGTAAGAGGTTTCAGACAATTTTTAGTAATATTTCTAATTATTTCCTGTACTTTATCCATTTATTAATTGAAACTTTTATTATAACCTTTAGTTTTTTACAAGAAACTTTTTTTTCCTTTGAAGATTCCCCCCTTCCATTATTAGGCAGTGATAGTCCCTTGGCTTATTTGCTAAGTTGCTTATTTTCCTTTTCATCTCCCCAAAGATATAGTACATGTTTCCCAACTTCTTTAATTTATTGGTGTCCTTGTGCATGAATTTGCTTCAGCATGGCTGAGAAGCCATGTTTTGAATAAGTGAAATGTGAATTGGAGGTAACTAGGCATCTGAAAATATCCCTTGCTATGTTTCTGACCTAAGGAAGCTAAGATAAGGAGCTGAGGATTGGTTGGGCTTTTTCAAGTTTGTGGGGCCACTGATTTGTATTTATGCAAGAAAAAATGTGGGAAGGTTGAGGGCCACATAAGCAGGAAAATCCCTAAAGTCAGGGGCAGCCTAGACAGGGGAGCCAAAATGGGAAATCTGCAATTATCACTAGATGTGCGATAGGTCGTGACTGCAAAGAGGCAGGTGCCAATTCTTCAGTTAGAAAATGACATTTTATTGAACTGAATGAGGGGAGGATTGGCAGATTTACATTTTACACTGTCAGTTGTTTTCTGCACTTGAGTCAACTGTTCTAGTTAACCAGTCTTTCAAAAGAACTGGCATAATACCTTCACTGACCTGCTTCGTAGGTGTTTAGTGAGAATGAATAAGGTTTCGTAATGGTAGTTAATTCTTTTGCTTTTGTCCATTTTCTTTTGTTTTATCACTTTTTCTGAATGCATTTTTCATTACTCATTTTTGAACCCTCTTTTCTTTGTTGATATGTGTCGATGCCTATTCTTCATAGCCATCTTTGTTTCAGATTTCTTCTTTTATTTCTTAAGCTCAGTAAGAGCTTTGTGAAAAGAGAAATACGTATTATTGTCTTTTCCATAAAGAGGCCTGTTAATTTATGCCCCTGCCCCCTTTTCCTGAAGAAGCTTTGGGCATTTCCCTCTTTCTCCTACCTAAAAAAGGGGAAAGCTCCAAAGTCCTGCATTGTTTGACCTGTTTTTAAAATATGTACTAGTCTTAGGAAGTGACCAGAATCTTGTGTCTCTTCTGTGTTCTCCCCTTCTAGGCAAAGTGGTTCAAACCACAAATTACCTAATAAGTAAAAGTGGTCATGTAGCAATAGTAGAGGAATTTTTATCTTACTGAGAATATCTGTACCTCCCTTGATGGGGATGTTTTTCAGCTAAGTCATTTCCCGGGGAAGTGTGCATTTAATGACCAAAGAGGTCAAATGTATTTCCATGTATTGGGAGATTGTATTTTAATGGAGAGGGACTGGTTGGCTTGTCTTTACTATGCATTTAACAATTAAATTGAATCAATTGAAATTAATTCAGATTGGTAAGAGAGATTTGCCAGCTTCTATGCTTCCATAATTTGCGTGTGTGTGTGTGTGTGTGTGTGTGTGTGTGTGTGTGTGTGTGTGTGTGTAGATACAGGCTTGTAACTTGCAAACAACTCAAAGAAATGATAGAATTAAAAACTTTTTTTTTAATGAAGCAACTAAAGCCTTTTATTTTTGTACTAGAACAGGAGTACTTGACCAACAAATGGAATATTGTGTATTTTTCCTATTAATGTTTGATTGATCTCTGAAGGAAATACATAGCAAGCTACATAATGATCATTTCAAGTTCTATATTATGTTGTTGTTGTTATTCTATTGATACTTTGAAGTGGTCTTGAGTTGCTCAAAAGGAATTTTCAGGCACTTGAGGTCAAAAGGTTTGCCAGGGAGGACAGGACTGTGTATTCTTCTCATCAAATCACTTCATAGCAAGTGGCCTCTTTTGGTTACTATATGATACTGAAGCTTCTACTTTTTCCTCTGTTCATCATCTGTTAAGACCTGTCTTTCCTATAAATAACATTTAATGAATTCCCTATTGTCATTTGGTCCCTTTAAACCCACACAGTACAGCAAAGTAATTACTATCCCTTTAAAGGATGCATTTCTTTAACTTTTTATTTGCTTTCTTTGAGAGAAGACTTTTTTGATGAGATTGATCATGATACTAATGAATGTGATATTTTTTGATACTGTATAAATGAAACATGTCAACATTTGGAAGATCTGCATAACTCAGTGAATCAGTATTTTCTAAATGACCAGTGCATGATGGTACAAAATCATACATGAGTAAAAGATCATTTAAAATGCAGGATAGACAAGGGGAGTTGAATGTAAGAATATGAAATACTTATTATATGGTTTCAGATTCTATATTGCAGCTAACCTCTAAGAAGCTACCACTTGTTAAGTTTTGGTGTAGTATCAAAGAAGAATATCCAGAATTATTGGAAAAGGCTATTAAAACACTCCTCTCTTTTCAAAGTATGTATTTGGGCAAGGCTGGATTTTCTTCATATACTTCAGCCAAAACAACATATTGTAACATGTAATGTACAAACAGATAGGAGAATCTAGCTCTTTTTAAAAACCAGACATTGGAGAGAATTGCAAGAATGTAAAACAAGGCCATGCTTCTCCCTGTATTTTTTCAGAAAAAAATAGTTATTTCATTAAAAAGTTTTCATATTAACATAGTAGGTTTGTTATTTTAAAATGAATTAATAAATATTTTTAAATTTCTCAGACTTTGTTTTTAATATAGTACATGTAATCCATATAATTTATATATACAGAAACTCTTTGGGGTCCTGAACACTTTTTAAGAGAGTAAAAGGTTCCTGAGACCAAAATGTGTAAGAACCTGTGGTATAGTGTTTAAAGAGGAACTTGGAGCCAAATTGCTTGTCAGAAACACAGCTTTATTGTTTAATAGCTCTGTGACTTTGGACAAGATATTGAACTGCTTTTTGCCTCAGTTTCCTCTTGTGTAAAATATCATACTGTATGAAGGTGTGGTAGGTGTTCTCCTTGATCTTCTATCCTGCTACCAAGGAAATTATCATTCCCTTTATCCTAACCCCCATCCTCAGCTTTGGAACTCAAGCCATCAGACTATGGGACACACCACTCCATCCTTGTTATTACCTATAGACCTTCATTGAAGATTTTAACACATGACTCTTCGTGACTCTCTGCATTATTGCTCTCGTCATGATTCCAGGCAATTTAATATTCGTATAAATGATCCTTCCAGCACCCTGGCCTCAGTCCCTAACTTCCTTTCCTTCAGTGATCTCATCCCCCACTCTACCTCAGCCAGGCACACTCTTAGCCAGACTCTGTCAATACCATTTACAGATCACTTCCATCATCCCATTCTGTGACCACACCTCCTGTGGTTCTTTTTATATCTCAACTCCAACAATTCTGCCAGCTCACAGGACCATTGGTCCTACCACCTTTCAACTAATTCTCACTTCCCTTATGCACTTACCTGGCTTTTTTCTGGCTTAAACTGTGTAGTCTGTTAATTGACACTCATTGTTTTGCAAACCCTCTAAGATCTCTCGCTCCTCTTTCTATCTATCGTGCTTGTCTGGCAAAATCCCAACCTTTGCTAAATCCAAATTCCTCCCACTCCACATTGCAGCCAGGCAGTGCAATTGATGCTCATTGGTCTCTCTCAAAAACCATACCTCTAACCTCTGTGGAGCTTCCAGTGCTCCTTCCTTTCCTCAGTCCATTTATTCTAAGTGACTATTTCACACTTCTCAAACTTCCAATACCCACCCCTCCTTCCTCACTCTCAGCTGATGACCTTCCTTCCTATTTCAAGGAGAAAAGATAAGCTCTCAGGAGAGAGCTGCCACATGCTCGGTCACCATGTGGAACCACCTGCCTGCACTCCCACTCATTTAGTTGGTTCTCCTCCTTTTCCTCTGCATGGACTCTCTCTGCTCGTTTCGAAGGCTAGCCCTCTATGAGAGCCCATTTCTAGCTACCTGTTCATTCGCTTCTCTCCTGGTATTCTGCCCCCACCTCATTATCACTGACATTGCATTAGGCTACAAATATTCGAGCAAAACTTTCCCTTGACCCAACATTCCCCTCTAGTTGCCATATGGAATCGTCTGTATAGCTGTCTGCTATTTCTTTCTACCCATTCTCGCTTAGACACTCAACTGTCAAGTTTTTACTTCACCAAAATAACACTTGTTGAGGTCATGATGGGCCTACATGTCACTAGACCCAGTGGTCAATTCTCAGACTTTGTCTTACTTACCAAACACCATCTGACACGCACTGGCCACGTCTTTCTCCTTGGAGCACTTCCTTCCATGGCTCCTGGGATGCATGCTCTATTTTTCTGAGTAGTGTTTATCACCATCTGATATATTCAATTCTTCGTTTATTGTTTATTTTGGTCCACTAAAATGTGAGCTCCTTGAGAGCAAGGGCTTGGCTTGTTCTCAGCACTGTTAAGATGAGTGGTTCCTACACAATAGGTACTTGGTAAATATGCATATTTGTTGAATGAGTGAATGAATGAATGAATGAATGTGAGCTTAACAATACTTTATACTCATCACATCTTCCCTCATCCCCGGCTTTCCTGGTCATAAGCTTTCACAGCCATTGTCTTCCTCTTTTTTTCTGAACCTTGCGTCTCCTAATTGTATTTTCCCTCCTCCTTACTCCATTCCTATCTTTTTCAGGCTGAACCATCACCATTGTGCGTATATTTCTGTGGGGCTGTAGTGTTTACAGAGCACTTATTCATATCTTGCGTTACAGATGCAGATGGTCTGTGGATCTGAGTGGATGAAATTAGCATATAATGCTGAATTTAGGTGCTGATGGAAAAAACTTAAAATTATAAAAGAATCAGAAACAAATGAAGTCTTCCAGAGCTAAAATTATGGTCTTCTAGGATATTTAGGTTTCTTGTTTTATTACTACCCCGCTTTACACTTCACTGTTTCTTCCTACTCATGACGGAATTTCTCTTGATTTTCTGCAAGGATTTTGAGAAGGAAGGAGAAATCACCAAACTCAAAGACTCTTCTCACTGCAGTGCTGAGTTTATCACTAATTAAGAATAGTCTGTCCCTCTTAGATTTTCATCTCTCTTTTCCCCTATGTTGATTTGGTAATGTGATGCTGGGTTTGGATGAAAATTCGTTTTTAACTGGCCTTTTGTTTGTGGCGTCTACAGAACCTTGCCTCCTGGAATCCTTCGAATCCTGAATGCCTCTTACTTGTGGTGAAGGAACTGGTCCAACAGTATCACCAGTTTCAATGCAGCCGTCTCCGTGAGAGCTCCCGTCTCATGTTTGAATACCAGACATTACTGGAAGAGCCACAATATGGAGAGAACATGGAAATTTATGCTGGGAAAAAAAACAACTGGGTAAGGCTTTTTGAGAATGGGGGAAGAAAAGTCACTTTATTTGTAAAAAATAAAATGATCAGTTCAGATGTCCATTTATGATAAACGTTAGCCATTTCCATAGATAAACATGGTTCAGGTTGCCTATATACTTTCTCATAAGTGAGAGTTTGAAGGGGCCCTAATGTTTACCTGGTTCATCGTGTTGCTCAAAGGTGTCTCCTGGGAAGTTCGTGACACTCGGAGTCTCACATCCCAGCCCCAGATATTCGGAAGTCAGGGCAGAGCCTGAGCACCTGCACCTATAACAAGCCCCCTTCTTGGTCCTGATGCAGGTGGCTCAGAGGCTACGTTTTGAGACACTGACAAGTTTCCCTTTCTTTTCATTGTAGAACTTCTTCAGTCTCCCAGTCAGCTAAGAGAGGTCACTCTGGAGGTAGCTAGCTTATATGGAACCTTCTATACTTTCTTTTCACAGTTTCTTTGCATTGTATGATCCTTTTAAAATGCGAGTCAGATCACGTGACTCCTAGGCCCAGAACGCTCATACACACCTCTCTTTTCCTCTCATGGGAAAAGCCAAAGTCCTTCCATTGGCATCACATGCTCTGTGTGATTTCAGCACCATCCTCCATCCATCATGACTTCTCTCACTTCATCTCCTACCTTCCTGTCTAAAAACGCCAGCTCCAGTCACACTCGCACCTTTGCTGGGCTGCAGACACACCAGGTATGCTCCTGCCGCAGGTTCTTTGTATATAGGCTTTGTTGTTGTCTGGCATATTTCCCTCAGTAGTCACATGCTCAGTACCCTTCCCCCTTAAAGTTTTTACTCATATCTCGTATGCTCAGCGATGCCTGTGTCAACACCCTGAATTTTTTTTAACAACGTTTTTGAGGTGTAATTTACATACCATAAATTCACCTGTTTTAAGTGTACAATGCAATGTTTTTAATACACTTGCTGAGCAACCACCACCACAGTCCAGCTTTAGAATGATTTCATCACCCCTAGAAGATTCCTCATGCCTTTTACAGTTAATCCTATTCCCACCCCAGCCCCAGGCAACCACTCACTACTTTCTACTGTGTAGATTTTCTTTTCAGAACATTTCATATAATGGAATCATATAATATGTAGTCTTTTTGTGACTAACTTCTTTCACTGAGCATAGTATATTTGAGGTTCATCTATGCCATAGCATGTATTAGTATTTCATTTCTTTTTGTTGTTGTTGGAATCCTAGAGAAAAAATTTTATGTTGTTTGTACAGTGCTCCATTTCATTTTGTAGCTGAATAATATTCCATTGGATATATATAAATATATATATACTACATCTTCTTTATGCCTTCACCAATTGACAGACATTTGGGTTTCCAGTTTTTCCCTGTTACGAATAATGCTGCTATAAACATTCACGTGCAAGTCTTTGTAACACCCCTTTTTAAAACCGTAAGTCGCACACCCCCACCTTTGCCCAGCTCTACATTTTTTGCATCTCTTTTTAACATACCATGTAATTAACACATTGTATTAGTTATATGTTGCTGCATATAAAATAATTATTCCAGAATTTAGTGGCCTCAAACATTTACTGTCAGATTTTTGTTTGTCAGGAATCTGTGTAGCCCCTTTGCTTCAGGGTCTGTCAGAGCCTGCACTCAAGGTACTAGTCAGGGCTGCAGTGTTCTCAGGGCTCCACTGGAGATGGATCCGTTCTAAGCTCATGCATTTCATGTGGTTGTTGGTACCTTTCATTGCCTTGTGGGGTGTTGGGCTGAGGGTCTCAGTTCGGTGCTGGCTGTGGGCTGGAGGCTGCCCTCAGTTCCTTGCCTCTTCGAAGGGCCTTTCCATAGGGAAGCTCAGAAGATGGCAGCTGGTTTCACCAGAGAGAGTAAGAGTGTGTGAGCAAGAGAGAAGTCACAGTTTTCCTAAACTAATCTCAGAAGTGACATCTCATCATTTTTGCTATATTCTATTTAGGCCCAGTCTACACACTCAGGAGGAATTACATAAGAGTATGAATACCAGGGATTATTGGGAGCCACTTAGAAGCATCCTACCACACTTCCTTATTATGTTTTTTGTTTATCCGCCTCTCCCCACTGGAAAGTAAAATTCCATGAAGGGCAGGATCTTTGTTCGATTCACTGATGGATCATAATAAATACCTAGGACAGTGCCTGCCCCATTGTCTACATGCCATAAACATTTGTTGAATGAATGAATTAATAAACTCTCTAGTGTAGTTAAGCACAGAGTAAGTTTAGGTTCCTTTTTCTGTGTCAATTCTTTGAGGCTTTACTTAATCTTCTTTTACTTGGGTTAAATATGCTTCCTCCTCTTATTTTTCAGCTTTTTCTTAAAAGGACATAGTTTCCAAGGTCTTATACATGATTAATGCCTTTGAATCAGTAGGACTACAATTTATTCTTGTTACAAATTATCTTGTTTATTCAGTTCAAGGTTGTGGGGTTTTTGTTTTTTTTTTTTTTTTTTTGGTAAATTTATTTTTTTAATTATAGTGTCATAAAAGACCCATAAAATTAAATTTACCATCTTAACCGTTTCTATGTATATAGTTTAGTGGTATTAGGTATATTTACATTGTTGTGCAACAGATCTTAGAACTTTTTCATTTTGCAAAACTGAACCTCTATATCCATTAAACATTAATTCCCCTGCCCTCCAGCCCTTAGCAGCTACCCTTTTTTTGTTTCTATGATTTTGACTCCTTTAGATAACCTCATTTAAGTGGAATCACAACACATTTGTCTTTTTGTTGTGATATTAGGCTAAGCTTATTAAGCTTATTTTGCTTAGCATAATGTCTTTGAGGTTCATCCATGTTGTTGCATATGACAGGATTTCTTTCATTTTTTAAGGCTGCATAGTATTCCATATGTGTATGTACCACATTTTGTTTGCCCTTCATCGGTCGATGGGTATTTGGGTTGCTTCCATCTCTTGGCTGTTACGGATAAAGCTGTGCTGTACATGGGTGTGCTAATTTCTCTCGAGACCCTGCTTCGAATTCTTTTCAGCGTATCCCCGAAAGTGGAATTGTTGGATCATATTGCTAATTCTATTTTTAATTTTTTGAGGAACCTCCATAATGTTTTCCATAGTGGCTGCACCATTTTACATTTTTCACCAACAGGGAGGAGTTTAAGGTTTTAAACTATTGATTATTTTGAAAGTTTCATCTGTTCACATGGGCAGTAAGGAGAACGTGGTTGACTTAGCTTGCCCTCTGGCCCAGCATTTCCCTTGTTAAATAATCAACTTAGCTGTCCTCTCAAAAAGTTAGGTAAACTTGGCATGACTTCATGTTGGTGAACCTATGTTGTCTTTAGTGCTGATAGACTCATTTAAAAACGAGAATCACTGTCAAACTAATTGGTCTTTCATTTTTAGGATTTTCCTTCCCACCCACATTTGCTCTTTTAGTATTAAGGCTGAATTTAAATATATCCAGTTTTATGGTACCTTCTCTGATTGAAGAATTTCTGAAATTATGTTCATTGGCTCAGCTAATACTTGCGTTGTAGTTCATCTGGGTGTAGAAGTTTTTAAATTCATTTAAAGCAGCTAGACAGTTTGAATTTATAGCGTTTTAAAAACTTTCTATTCAATGTTATTGATTCTTTATGCTTTACTTACAAAACCTACTACTGCCATAATTACCCCGGTTTATTTTGATTTACCATTGAGTAATTTGTAAGCATTAGGGCAATGGTGATGGATTCAGGGGGAGTAAGGAAACCGATAATCTCATAACAAGGCAAGGTGGGCAATTAGAGGTTAAGTTTACAGCAGACCAGGCCTAGGGAAGGCCTATCGGGAGTGGGAGCTGAGACTGTAGAAATGAAAATATAGCATCTGAGTTAGTTACTGGTCAGAAAACAGGAGATAAAGGTGAGCCTTGGGGGATGAAACACATTCAATCTTGGCATACTGATTCAGGAATAGATTAAAGGACAGCCTGCTAATGGAAACCAAGTCTAGACCAAGACACTGGAGGATAAACGCAGGACCCTGGCAGAAAGAAAGGAGCTTGATTTTGAGCCATGATTTTTTTGCATCAGGGACTGTATTAATTTCGTATTGTTATTCCAAACTTGGTGGCTTTAAACAACACAAATTTATTATCTTATAGTTCTGGGGATCAGAGGTCCAAAATGGGTCTCCCTGGGCCAAAATCAAGGCTGCATCCCTTCTGGAGGTCTAGGGGAGACTTTCAAGATGCGGAAAAAACTGGCAGATGTGTTCTCAGAGGTATTATCTTTGAGGAATTATGGAGAAGCAAAAGATCCCTGAAGGCTGTAGAAAAGAAAAACATTCCGGAGATTTTAAAAAGAAATGACACTCAGGTCTTTAAGTGGATGATTTGCACACGTTTAATAAGAATGCAATAGTTAGTTGGGTAATCAAGAAACAGTCATGGCCAACTTCTTTCACCCTTTTAAGGAAGGTGAATATTATTGAATTGGATTATTTCATTTTCAATAAATCATTCGGTTATTCTTCCCCAGTATTCTGCTGACTGTATGCTCCGTTCTTAGTTGTTTGAATATATGGTAGAGCTACACGTAAAATTGGATATAACTTGTCAGGCATCAGGTGTCTTGTGGAATGTCACAGGGCTTTTCCTTTGGTCCTCTTATGTCCATTGTTTTATTAGGGTATTGAAAGACATGCTTTTCCTTTTTTTCTCATAACACAGAGCTTGAAAAGATGAAAGGCTACAGAATCAATATTTTAAATTATTTTTATGTACTAGAATGCTGCATCAATCCCATAAGATGCAATTTAATAGGGATAAACCAGTGTAGGACTTATGAACATTTATGGAAAGTATACTATGCTAGGTTTTGGATTAAAAAAAAAGCAAAAAAGCAGTATATCCGTCATGGCTTTTGCTCTTTAAGGTGTTAAAATCATGTTGAGAAGACTCAATACATATTTTAAAAAAACGAAATAGCAATGCTGGATAGATTAAGTCTCAAATGGCTTATTCAGCCTGTATGAGAATTCAGAAGAAGACCCAATCACCGAGGCACACTTTTGTCAGCATGAAGGGAGCCTACAAGTATCTTAAAAAGAACAGCTGACTTGGGTTTTTAAAGCCTTCTCTCCATGTAGTAAAAGGAAAAATATGAATCTAGTATTTGAAATGTTCTATAAGAAGACCCCTCAGATATTTTTATGGCATTTGGGAAATGTACAAAAACTTACTCCCTCTGTCCCGAAGTGTTTTCTGGTTTTTCAATGAATTTATGGTAACACTTTTTTTACTCTAAATAACTGTAGAAATAGTGTTGATTAGATCAGGAGGCACATAAGCCAAACAGAATTCTTGCCTGGGAATTTGGAGTTAGTACTGAGAGCGAAGTTGGTCTTGTTATGAGTAACTGGTCTGTACCATGTGAAAACGAGAGCTTCCCCCCCCTCATATTATCTACTCAGAAGAATCAGAAAGTACTAAATAGAGAGAAAGTAAGATGAAGCACAGAAGGAGCAGAGAAAAGAGAAAATAGTGAGGGTTTTAGAGTCATTCGAACCAAGGCCAGGCTGCATTTTTAATCTTAGATTCCATGAGATAACGCATATTCTACTAATAAATTACCTTTATTTGCTCGTTAGTTTGAATTGGAATTATGTATTTTACGTGAAACTAAGAGTCCTAACTCATCTACTTCCAGAGCATCCTGTAAATATTTCTGTGAAATCATCACACTGTAGTAGTTTGTCTAGTCAAAGTAGACTTTAAGCACCATGAGGATAGAGACTATATTTTGTTGGTCTTAAGATCGCTATTACCTAGCCTGGTGCTTGGCACAGTAGGTGCTCAATAAATGTTTGTTGAATGCATGAATGAGTGAATGTGTGAATTATGAGCATCTCATTATACACACTTTTAATTTAAAATTTCAAGTCCCTTTAAAAAAATTTTGAGTACATATTATTCAAAAATCAAAATCTATTGAAAGCTATATAGTGAAAAGTCACCCTCCCATCATTGTCATGTGTCCACCCAAATCATACCGCCTTCTTTCCTTCTCATACCCCATGTAAGCACCTGTCTAGCTGTTTTGTAGGGTAGCCTTTCAGAGATTCTTTATGTACATACAAGCAAATACAAATACATTTATTTTTCCTCCCTTTTTATGCAAATGGTAACATATATTATATACTGTTTTACACCTTGCTTTCGACTTAATATAGCTTGGAGACTTTTTGCATATAAGCACATATAGAACTCCCTCATTCTTTTTAAAAATAATTGTATATTATTACGTTGTACTCGTATAATTGAACTGCAATTTATAATATGAACTCTCTTGTTGTTTTAAATCTTTTGCTGTTACAAATAATACTATAATAAATAATCTTGTACCTGTCATTTTGCATGAGTTCAAGCATGACTATTATAAGATAAATGACTATTAGTGCAATTGCTGGGTCAAAGATTATATGTGTTTATAATTTTATCACCCAAGCCCCCTCCAAAAAGTTTATACAGATTTATTAACCCAGCAGCAATATATGAGACTGATTGTTTCTCCACGGTATTGTCAACAGTGTATTCACATATTTGTAGATTTCTGTCAGGTTCCACTTTGCAAAAAGACCAGGTAGCTCCTCTTGGATTAACCCTTCCACAGATAACAACTATAAGCTCTAGACCAGCGGTTCTCAACCTTCCTAATGCCGCGACCCCTTAATACAGTTCCTCATGTTGTGGTGACCCCCAACCATAAAATTATTTTCGTTGCTACTCTGTGACTGTAATTTTGCTACTGTTATGAATCGTAATGTAAATATCTTTTTGTTTTCCGACGGTCTTAGGTGACCCCTGTGAAAGGGTCGTTTGACCCCCAAAGGGGTTGTGACCCACAGGTTGAGAACCGCTGCTCTAGACAAAATAGAAAGCCATGTGCCTGAAGGCGCTGGAGAGTGACCAAAAGCAGGCAGCTACTGGATGGAGGTTAATACTTAGAAGGGAAGCAGAGCTTATGGGACAAATTCAAAACAGCTAATATATTGGATTGTCGGAAAAGTCATGACATATTTTTTCTATGTTTTTCGTTGCAAAAGTGACTTTTTTGACAGCCCAATACATGAAAGCAGAGTCCTAGAAGGAGAGGAGAGCATAAAAAGAGAGAGCAGGAAAATATTTGATGAAGTAATGTCCAGATAGTTCCAAATACGGTGAAAGGCATTAATTTACAGATTTATATCTCAACAAACCCCAACCAAGACAAATGTAAGGAAAAACAAACAAGGCACATTATAGTCAAAATACTGAAAACCAAACATAAGGAGAAAACCTTAAGCAGCCACAGAAAAATGATACTTTATTTGTAGGTAAACAGTTATTGGAGTCACCACCTACTTTTCATCAAAAACAATGGAGGTGATCATTCATATGTAGGGTATAAAATAGGAAGCAACAAATTAATGAACAAACAAAGCAAACAAACAAGAAAACTCATTGACACAGACAACAGTATGGTGGTTATCAGAGGGGAGGGGAGGTGCGGGGAGGTTGAAGAGGGCAAAGGGAGTTAAATATATGGTGACAGAAGGAGACTAAACTTTGGGTGCTACGTACACAATGCAGTAAACAGATGATGTATTATAATATCGTATACTTGAAACTTACACAATCTTGTTTACCAATGTCACCCCAATAAATTTAATTTAAAATTAATTAATTAATTAAAAAACAATGGCGGTAAGAAAACAGTGCAGTGCTATCTTTAAAGTGCTGATAGATTTCTGCCAATATGTTTGGTGAAAAATGATACTCAGTTTAGTTTTAATTTGTATTCCTATTTAGGAGTGAGGGTAAGCATTTTTTCATGTTTGTCACTTTTTTCCCCTACATACCCTTTGCCTGTTTTTCTCTTGGGTTTTTAATCTCTTATTCATTAAGGACATTAGCCCTTTGTGATAGAATTGCAAATACGTTTCTCTAAGTTTTCAGTTGTCTTTTAACTTTGCTGATGATGGTGGTTTACATCCAAAATTTTTTATGTTCAAGTAGTCAAGTATTACTTGTCTATCTTTTCCTTTATGGCTTCTGAATTTGGAGTCGTATTAGAAAGGCATTCTCTGCTCGAAAACATTCATCAATGTTTTCTTCTTTATAATTTTAGTTTTTACACTGAAATATTTAATCCACTTGTACTTTATATTCATATATGATGTAAAATATGAATGTAACTTTTATTTGTTCCTAGATGGCTACCCAGTTGTCCCACACCATCAGTCATACTCTCAATGTTTTGGGGCTTATTTCTGTACTTACTTTCAATGCCCTTGGTCTGTGCATTGATGAAACACCAATACTACCTTGCTCTAATTATTGTGTCTTTATATTTATGCTTTACTCTCTGGTGTAGCCAGCCCCCTTCATTGCTTTTCTTCTTCCAAGTTCTCCTGGCTGGTATTAATTGTTTATTTTTTCATGCGGTCTTTGACTTGGCTTTTTCAAGGTTCCCTCAAAGAAATGAGCCCCCAAGCCTAGACAGGTCAGATCTTCATGAAATACACTCTCTCAGCACACCCTGCCCTTTCTTTGATAGTATTTTTCACGAGTTGTAATTTATAGGAATATTATTTTAATAATGTCTCATTTACTAGAGTCTAAGCTTCAGGAGGGCAGGGATGGTGTTTTATTATATTTTCAATGCCTAGTATAAGGCCTGGCACATTTTAGGCTCTCAGTCCTAAAGGAATGAATGGATGCATACATCTTGAGCCTTAGGCTGAGCTCTGACTCTTTATTATTATCTCAAGTACTGTCGGCAAGTTTATTGACTGTTCTAAGCCTCAATTTTCTCATTTCTAAAATAAGTATAAATGAATGAGATCTACTGAATAGAGTTTTGGGGATAATTAAATAGTAATCTTAGAAAACCTTTTTGTAAAGTATGAGATGTTCTAATTAGACTAACTTTGGTATTTTTTTTCCACATGTAGTAGATAATTATGCATTTGCCAAGGAACAACGTCCAGACTTAAGCGATTGGTTGTCAGTGCCCATTTGAAGGATTACCCTTACCAGGCTGTGTCACCCAGCTAAAGTTATAGCCAGCCTTGAGTATTTCTCAGCTTTAGCTATCTAAGTGGTAAGAGCAGTCAATTTCACATGACAGCTTGTTTGTAAACAGGGAACGGTGTCTAAGAAAGAAAGTGGAATTACCTTTATAGAGCAACCTGGGTTTGGAATCCATTCTGCATAAGATGCCTACCTGTCACCTCCAAAAGAAGAGAAAACTATGACACAGCTGCTGTTACCAGAAGAAATGCTTAGACCTCATAAAAAGTGCTTTATCATCTCCAACTTGCAAGCTGACTATACATTCTGTATTTTGCTACTGAGAGACTAAAGGAAACTTAGCACTTGTTTCCAATAGTGTTGGAAATGTTGGAAGCTAAGACTTAAGAATTCAGTTTTCAGTTCTGCCCCTGATTTTCCTTGTGACCTGTAAGCTAATCTTCCTCTGTGAAACTGAGTAAGTGGTGATTTAAAACATATCTTAATGTAAAATTTGAACCAGAACTTCGTCTTGTTAAGTTACTTGCCAATGTACTATAACTTGAAAAATGGAAGGACACACATATTTATCCCAAATGCTGGGGAAATTGCCATTAAGGCAGTTGGCAGAATGGCTGACATTTTAACAGTCATAGGTCAGATAATTTTCTACGTCTTTCCAAGAGAAGATTTGACCAAGGATTGACAAAAAAGTCAAATTATTCTGTTCACTTGGCTGCATCAAAATGTCTCATTTTCAGCTTACAGAGAAGGTTGCTATGGAAGCAATCTTTGACTTTACAACTGAGTGACCATAAATTGTCCAAATAACTGTTGGAACTTGAAATATAAAAACACAGGAACAAATCATTGTCTGAGGTAGAACTTGGAAAGGATTTCTCACTTGTGTTTTGCTCCTCATATCATGTGTATAGCTCAAATTTTACGTTAAGATATGTTTGAAATCACCACTTACCCAGTTTCACAGAGGAAGATTAGCTTAGTCACAAGGAAAATTGGGCAGAACTGAAAACTGAACTCTTGAGTTATAGTTTCTGACATTTCCAAGGCTATTGGAAGCAAGTGCTAAGTTTCCTTTAGTCTCTCAGTAGCAAAATACAGAATGTATAGTAAGCTTGCAAGTTGGAGATGATAAAGCACTTTTTATGGTTTCTATTAGACCTGATTCTTTTCATAGTCTTAAGTTTCATTTGTTATGAATTTAGTTGTATAAATCAGTTTATTTGCCAATAAACAAATTTATACTAGTTCTAGGATCAACACTTTGAGAAGGGATAAAGGGATCGTTTGAGCATTTTTAAAAGAATGTTGGTCTAAACTAGCTGGTAGAATAAAAATGTATTGTACAAACTAAAAAAGGGCAAAAGAGCTAAAATACAATGCAGGGACTGAAATAACTAGCAGTTCCAGTGAGTCCAAGTGCTAAATATGCAATTATCTTTCTGATTACCTTTTATGTACAAGAATTCTTTTAATTATTTGAATCTCACATTTCATTCCTTTTGTTGTTTCAAAAATATATGTAAGAGTCATATATTGAAAAATATATTTAAGAGTCTAAGAAACTAAATTTTGAGATTGCTAATTTTTAAAGATTGACATTTTAGATTAGTAGGTAGAAATGGCTATTTATTGATTGGTAGGTGGTTTGCCTCTAAAAATTGAAAATGAAGAAGGAATGAATTGAGTTTGACTCATATATTGTCTATTTAACCAACCTCTTCTAATTCATGGGTACTTTTTAAAAACCTGTCTCAACATCCCCAGGAATGACTTACCAAATGTTCCACATAGATGTAGCCATTTCAATGTTCACTAATTTTATGAATGATTGTTGCATAAGGGGTTTAGTGGGAATTGCTTACACTATAGAGAACAGTTCCTGGGTGACCTCAGATTACTATTAGTGCTTTTTTGCTCCAGTAGTACTGGACATCCGGGTATACTCCTACGTCATCCCTGTTGATACTTGCTGTTCTCTTTGCCCGGCATGTTTTTCCCGTGGATTCCACATGGTTTGCCACCTCACCTCTTTCTCATCTCGGCGCAGTTGTTGCTAGCTCCCCGCCACTTGAGAGTTTTGAGCAAAGGAGGGTCATAATGTGACTTAAGGTGTTGTGGTGATGGGAATAACCTGCAGGTGAACAGGTTGAAGCTGTTAGGGGTGATGGCAGCCAGCCAGGGTAGAGATGATAGTGGCTCAGAGCAGGTGGTCATGGTTGTGGAGGTGGTGAGGCGTGGTTGCACTTAGCATATAAATTGAAGGTAGAGGCAGCAGGTTTTGCTGCCATTTTGAATGTGGGAGAAAGATAGGAGTCAAGGATGATTCTGAGGGTTTTTTTGGCCTGAGAGGCTGAAAGAATGGAATTGCTATTTACTGAAATGGATAAATATGGAAAGAAGAGCGAGTTTGGTTTTAGTTATGGTAGTTGGATAAATGAACCTTGAATTCGTAGGAGGCCTGGGATAGGGATCTAACGTTTGGGAATCCTTACCATATAAACGGCGTTTAAAGTCTTGAGCCTAGATGAGATCACCTGGGGAGTGCAGGCAAAGGAACGAGGTCTTGGGGTTAAGCCCTTGGTATACACGCCAGTGTTCAGAGATTGGAGAGCTCAGAGGGAGGGCCAGTGAAGTAGAGAAAGAACCAAGAGAGAGTGGGGTCCTGGGACCGAGTGAAGAATGTTCCAGGAAAGGGGAAATCAGCTATGTCCGAGCGCTGCTGATAGAATAAGTAATAAGGTGAGGACAGAAATGACATTGGATTTGGCAATGGGGAGGTCATTGATGAGCTGTTTTGGTGTCGTGGCGGGGAAGAAAGGCTGATTGGAGAGGGTTCAAGGGAATAACAAAAGAGGAAATGTAGGCCTCAAATATAGACTAATTCTTCACAGGAGGTTATTTTGTAGAGTAGAGTAGAGAAGTGAGATGGACCTGAAGAGGGATATGAAGTCAAGAAAGACTTTTTTAAATGATGTGTGTCTGCTGATGGAAGTGAATGGGTCAAGAGGACAAATTGATTATATTGGAGAAAGAGAATGGGGCCAGTTGTTGGAAACATGTCTTCTTTGGTGAGCGTTCCTTCCTCTGCAGCACTGCACACAGCCCTAAAGGAAGACTTCTGTTCCTTCCATACTCACCTCCAAACTCCCCCTGGGCCAGGCGCCCCCCAAGTTCCCATTTAACTCTGTACTTCATATACTGTCCCTATACCTGCTCCTTTTAAAGTATGACCGCTTGTACTTAAAAAACAGACTCTCAGGTCCAAAGATTCGTACTTAACAGGGTATGTTAGTTCTAGAGTCCTCTGGAGCTTAATGTAACACGAAAAGCACGCCTTTTTAGTAATCTTAGATGATAACAGAAGGTAAGAATTGTTTTAGGATCTTTCAGAGACCTCCTCCCACCCACCCTGGTGAGCTGTCTGTAGGGCCTTAAGTGGCACTTAACAACCCTCTCAGGTATTGAGATACTGCCTGTATTGGCGTTTCATACTCAGCGTAGCCTCTCAGCTCTGAGGAGGAGTGCTGTTTCTTGCCACTGGCATTCCTGGTGGCACAGTGGCTGCTGTGACTCTGTCTGGCTTGCCTCAGCTTTGATTCTGTTCATTCAGTTCTCTCGCTTCTGCCTTTTCTGTCACAGGGTTAGGCTTGCGATGAAGAAGCATCTGTCCCTTGCCAGAGGTTGATAGAAGTTAAAAGATGTAAGCAGTAAAACAAACTGAACAACTATGCAGATGGTAGTCATCATTGTTATCTTTTGAGCTCAAGGTTTATATTTCTGGTTGCATTTTCAAGGTTTTAGGTCAGAGTTTTAAAATTAGGGCCAGGACCTTGAAGCCCGTTTATTGCTAGGGTGTTTGGGGGAAGGAAATGGCCTGTGTTGTGGAGTCATCTGTAAGAAATGTGCCTGTGTGCTTATGTGTGTTCACCCAGCAATCACAAAACAAAATCTGTAAATGCTTACTATGTGTAAAGATATGTTTTGGGGAGTTTGAGGCACTTGTTTTTTTAAAAGATTTTTTATTGGGGAATTGTGGGAGGGGAACAGTGCTGGGGAATCAGAGAAGGGGAATAGACAAGTTGCTGTCCTTTTGTTCTTCAGTCTAGTTGTGGAGGATGTCGCTTCACTGGCCCGTGTTGGTATTATCATTGCGCTCTTCCTGGGTGAGGCAATTGGTCGCCGGTCATTGGTTGGCGGCTCACGCTGGCTGCCAGCCACTCATGTAGCTCACGGCAGCCCACTGCAGCCCCACTGCAGCCTACAGCATTGCCGGTGACTCACAGCAGCCCAGCTCCAGGTTGAGCTGTTGTTCACCATCTTAGTTGTAGAGGGCGAGCGTCACTGGCCCTCAATGTGGGATCCGAGCTGCAGCCCTGCTGCTCAGAGCTTGCGCTCCCAAGCGAGCTCTTAACCAGCTGAGCCACTTGGCTGGCCCAGCACTTGTTTTTTTAAGGGGGAGAGAGAGTGGAAGTATTGGGAGCTCGTTACTACTCACAGTATGAAAAGGGTCTAGATCCACTCTTTAGAGTAGCTCTAGATTATTCTTGGAGTTCTTTCGCCAAACAACGTATCATAGTGAAACCCAGTATGTCAAATCCCAAGCTGAGCTACGGGCTTGCAATGAGAGAGACTGGAAGACCCAGGACCCCGTCAGCTCAGCACCCACCTTTGTTGCCTTTGCAGTTTCCTTGGGACCCCTTGGTATCTGCATAGCCCAGTTGGTAAACCCCTCCTCTAGACTGACAGAGTTTTTAAAAATGTGATTCCTTAAGCCTTTTCCATCATAAAAATTGAGAGAGACTTTTTTCTTTTACATGAGTTTTCTCTTTTAAAAAATAGAAGGTATTATTTATAGCTTAGTTAAATGTTTTAAATCTCCAAACCTCTGTCCATCTTTCCTATGAAAACTGGTTCCTTGAGAGAATTACCAAAAAACATCAGTTGATGATAATGATGTTAACAGGTTGTCAGGAAATGAAATCTCCTTTGGGGTACCCACTGATGTACTGCTTTATATGGGGAGAGGTTTGACCTTTGTATGCACTTCTATAATAGACAACACTATAAAGGCTGGTGATATATGTCATGAGCCTGTGGGTTATAAATATTAGTGAAGTGGTTCGAATGCTTTAGAAACTACAAATGAATCAAAGGGGCAGGTATATCTCTATTGTTTGGATATTTAGAAAAATCATACATTCACGTATTCTTTTTAGACGTTTAAAAGACAAAAAGGTAATACTACTGCATTATAATTTTATTGTACATTTAAGATGCAGATTTAAAAAATTCTAATTTTACTTTTTAGTAACTAATAATTGAATACTTTCTTTGATCCTCCTCTCCTTTTCCAACCTTCTTTTCTTGCTCTGTGTTGCTTTCCCAAATTGAAGATTCCTGCATTTTGAACAGGTTGAACTAGTGGCCTTGGCCATAATTGTCACTTCATAATCTATTTTTGGTTTTAATCTTATTATTATGCCTTTCTTTCTACAGACCGGTGAATTTTCAGCTCGTTTTCTTTTGAAGTTGCCGGTGGATTTCAGTAATATTCCTACATACCTTCTCAAGGTAAAAATATATAATTATCAATATGAGAATATAAATGAGCATTTTAAGTCATTATTTAACCCTGAATATTTGTCTGACTGGTTTGCCAGCATTTTGTTTGGATGATGAATTGTATTAAAATATTAATTGCCTGAAGATCCATTGAGTTCCTTTGTTACTTAAAAGCTAAAATAGTAACCCTAAAAGTTATTTTGAAATGAGATTTTCTTATAAGATAAAATTAGTATAAGTAAATTCAACTTTGGAAAAAAATTCCTTTAGTTAGTAGTTTTATTGGGATGAAAGGCTCTCATAGAAATGGTCTAATAATGCGTTTGTCTTTGAGTCGGATTGCATATTAACTATGCTGTGCTGAAGGACACTTTATTTATTTATGTTAGCAGTTGATCTCAGGCACCTTCAAAATTGGGCTGCCCTGGAGATACCCAGAATCGAGTTAGGCCAGTGTATATGGCATTCTTTAAAATGTGATGCAGGCAGGGGATGGCTTGAGGAGCAGCTTCTTAGCGGAGGGGTCTGCAAATGCTTTACAGAGAAGACATGGAATTCAAGTGAGGAGGCTATGGTTAGTGTGAAAGAAACTAAATGGATCAGGAAGTAAGTTCTGAACAGGAAGCCTGAAGACAAAGACCTGGGTTCATCATAGATGAGGTTTTGGGTTGTGACTGCCCTCAGCTCCATATTCCAACCTGTGGTTATATAGCGTTAGTCTAAGGCAAAAACAATTTCAGCCTTCCTAATCTGATGTTGTTCAAAGAGTTAACGCTATTTATAACAGTCTAGAGAGAAGACAGAATTCTTGTACAAGTTTTCCTGCATATTGTAGTGGTCAGTAAATACTATCAGATATTAACCTTGATAATGATTGGAAGTGTGGTCTGGTGGAATATAAACTATAGACCATAGAAAGATTAGGGAACACTTTTTTTTAGTATATTCTACTCCAAGGGGGTGGGGAGAATTATTTTTTTTCCCCTAAGTAAAATATCAGATTTTTGTGCCTCTTTAAACTTTCATTTTTAGTTTTTAGTTGACTAGTTTTTCATTCTGTATCCAAGGGTTGTGAAGTTCAAGTGAAAATGGAAGTCAGCAATTTATATTAGTGTCTCTTTACATCTGTTGTAGAAAATATACATATTAGAACTGTGATTACCAAGCATAATTAATTTGGTTTAATAATTACTGTGCTCTATTAGAATAGCAAGGAGTTTCCTTGGAAACTCTTAGATCACAGACTCATTGACCTTTATATATTCCAGTTAAAACTCTATTTCAGCTCATTTTAAAACAAATTCAATAATATATGAGAGAGAGAAAATATATGAGGGTACATAATCATTTTACTCCATAGTTTACAGTTATAGTATCTCTGTTTTGATTTGTTGGGCCTTATCAGTTTGATTGGTTTTCCTGTTTATTTGAACTTCATGTTGCCTCTGCTCATGTTTTTGAGGGTCAAAGGAAAAAAAAATGCTTCTTGGATCATAATCTACCTAATTTTTTTCTCTTCAAAATTAAATTTTCTTGTTTCCTATTCTCAGAGTTCTGTCTTTTTATTATTATGTCCTTGCTTTCCTTGCCAGTCATATAGCAGAAAAATGGAACCTATGTGGCAAAATTGGAAAGCTCCCCCATCCCCCAAAGTACTGTAAAAGTATTTTTTCTCCTATAGATGGAATGCCTACATTGCAACACTATCTTCCTAGATCTTTATTTCATGCATAGAAAATAAAACAACAAAGTAAAAAAAAGAGAAACTCTTGTATAACACAAAACAAAAGCAAAAAATAGCTACCTGCATACCAGAAGTTATCCAGAATAACTGTTGGAGGGTTTTAAGATCTAAGTTCCTGAAGTTGTTGAACTTCAGAACCTTGGAACAGTTGGCTGTACTCTTAAAACAAAGTTTATATTGGGAACTGCTTTATGTATTAATTATATGTAGATGCTTCTAATCTAGTCACCAGGCTTATAACTGATAGTCTAAGTCCCAAAATCAACACCCCAAATTCCTAGGATTAGGAGACTCTTCACCAGCATTAATGTAATTTTACCTCACCATCCCAAAGAAATGAAAGGTAAAGTATAACTTCTGGTACAATTTTTAAATATTAAGATACCATGGAGTTTTACTACATACCTTATTGATTTGCTACAGTGAAATTTCGTCCATTCATAAGTTTTCATGTCCAAGTGTACCTATTTTATCTAAAAGAATTTTTTAATGTTATAATAGAATGAAAAAGCCATTGAATATTCAGATCATGATTTTGCTTAATATTATACTCTAAGCACATATGCTTCTTACATGGGATAGAGTGAATTTATTCTGAAATTGAGTCCTGACTTCAGCATCTGAATTTTATTCTTGGCTGAGGTAAGTCAAAGGGCTAGATAAATCATTTACACAAAAACTCAGTCAGTAAAAAAAGATGTATTTGAAAAAAAAATTAATTAAAAAAAAAGAAAAGAAAAGAAAAAAAAAAGAAACAAAACAAAAACAAAAACAAAAGACGTATTTGTTAGGATCCTTTGTTTTAGGCGGTAGAAATCCAGCACAAACTAGTATAAATTAGATGAGAGTTGTACTACAAATCTCGTGCTTCCATAGTCTACACAGCAGGAAGCAGATCCCATCCTGGATAGTCTTAGATAGGCATAGACCAGCTTTCTCTTGCCTGCCCCATTTGGGCCCATGTACACGCCCCTGAACTTCTCAGCTTTATGTGTGCTTTATGGGGAGAAACAGTGGTCTCCAGAATAAAGGAGGGGTGGGAATTACTGAAATGATAAAAGTGTAAGTATTCGCTACAGTTACTGAACAAAAGATTGTTTTATATTTGTATATTTTCTTGTAAGGAAGAGCTAGTCATTAGAAGATGCTGCTCTTAATTTTCTTTAGAATGTGGTAAAAATTGGCTCATGTATATTCCTGTATTTATTCTTGTTCTAAGAATTATTAGGCCTAAGAATATGATGCTAAGAAAGCATTGTGGTTTTGTTTTTGTTTTTGTTTTTGTTTTCCTGGAAAACCATACTCATTGTGAGATAACTAAGGAAAGGTTTGAATCGCCTAGTAAAACTTTTATCATCTGAACAAGAAGTACTCAGAAACTAAGAATGTAGTGTTTCGGGAGGGAAGAAGCTTACTTGTAAACATGGTATGTGTTTGAATTAGCCTCTTAAAATAAGGAGCCAGTTTTATTCAGAATATGGTGAAGCAAAATTCCTGTAGTTAGGATTATACAGAAATATAGTAGCATTATTCAGAAATATCTAGGAAATTGCTGGATCTCGCTAAACTAGAAGGCTAAGTAGTAATGTTTCTGTAGATAGTGGATATGAAAAAACATAACCTTTAAAAAAATCAGTGTTACCTTTTTTTGTTTGGTAAGACCACCATTGTTCATATAGTTGTCTTAGTCTGTTTGTGCTGCTATAACAAAAACACCATAGACTGGGTGGTTTAAACAACAGATATTTATTTCTCACGTTTCTGGAGGCTGGGAAGTCCCAGATCAAGTCACCAGCAGACCCATTGCCTGGGAAGGGCCTGCTTCCTGGCTTTGAGACAGCCGTCTTCTCACTGTATTCTCACCTCGCCGAGAGAGAGAGACCGTCTCTCTGATGTCACTTCCTGTAAGGACACTAGTCCTCTTCATGAGGGCTCCGCTCACCTGACCTGATTACCTTCCCAAAACCCCTCCTCCAAACACCATCACTTTGGGGATAAAGCCTCAACATATGAATTGGGTGGGGACACTACACATTCAGTCCACAGCAATAGTCTAAGTAGTTGCTGGGGTGTCTCTAAAATAGGTACCATGGAACCCTAGCCCAGCCCAGAAGCAGGACAGCACGAATTGACTATGACTGAAGCACTTAGACTTCTAGAACCACAGTGGTGTTCTTTGCATCATGTCACATCACATGTGAGTTCATTTGTCCTGATGCATTGTTTGCTGCAGTTTAGTCCCACTATGGCGTCTGATTCATGGCATTCTATGGAAATGAGTTTAGGGTGCAAAAGCTCAACTAGGCCATCTGTGTTAGGCGACAAGGTTCTCGTTTTTCTCATCCTTCCTCGGAAGCCGCTGGGGTTGTACTGATCAGTTAGGGCACACTCAGTGCAGGTCAGTGGGACATAGGTCACTGCCTGTGTCTCTCAAACAGAGACAGAAAGCAGGAACAAAGGTCAGGTTATCAGGACAGGTTATCAGGACAGGGCCCTAGAACAGGCAGCTGTCTTAGGGAGATATCCATCCAGATTGGAGTCATATGTGGTCGAAGGTTATTAACATGGAGGAAAGCGTCCATGGGTCCTTGTGTGCTGACATCCTTGACTAGCAGATTCACCTGCTTAGTCAACCTGCTTTCTAATCAAACCTAGGTTACCAGTGCAGGTGCTCAGAGGGCCAGGCAGGCACTGGAAAAGAGTGAATCTGGTGGTCGATATGATATGGTAAGAAGTGGCGAGAATTGTAGTAAGCTAGCAAGTGTGTACTTCATCTAAGGCAGCAGCTGCTACTCAGCTACGGAGTTGTTTCCCTGTGAGGGTATGGGCTGAGTGTTGCCAGATATGCTCATGTTATTAAAGGAGCCCAGAATCTCAGGGTTGTTTTTTTTTTTAATATATGAAAAATATCTGCTTTTTAAACGATGACAATGGGTAAGTATTTTTAAGAACACTTCAGGCGAAACAGAATACCTCTGTGTATTGGCCATGGCAGCCTGAGAGTCAGGTGGGCTTCAGAAGGGTGTTTGGAAGAGCATCTCAGGTAGATAAGGTACAACTCCTCACAGCACAGGCGGTCCATTGATGGCTGGAATATGACAGCAACAAATGAACTGACACCACATTGGAGACACTGATTCTGAACTAGGAACCATTCTGGATCAGTCAGGGTTCTCCAGAGAAACAGAACCAATAAGACATGTATACATAAGAGGAGATTTATTGGAAGCATTGGTTCACTTGGTTATGAGGCTGAGAAGTCCCACAGTATGCCACCTGCAAACTAGAGAACCAGGAAAGCTAGTGGTATATTCAGTCCAAGTCTGAAAGTCTGAGAACTGGGGGAGGTGGGGGGGGTGCTGGTGTTAAGTCATGGAGTCTGAAGGCTGGAGAACCAGGAGTTCTGATGTTCAAGGGCAGGAGAAAAGCTGGGGGTTGGGGGTGGAGGGGAGAGAGAGGAGGGGGAGGAGGTGGGGGAGGGGGAGGAAAGAATATGAATTCACCCTTTCTGAGCCTTTTTGTTCCATTTGAGCCCTCCAGGAGTGGATGATGCCCACCCCCATTGGTGAGGGTATATGTTTTTTACTTGTCTATTGCTTCAAATGCTAATCTCTTCAAGAAACTCTTAACAAACATACCCAGAAATCGTGTTTTACCAGCTATCTGGGCATCCCTTAGCCTTGTCAAGTTGACACATAAGATTAACCATCACACATTCTGTTCCTAAGGCTGCTAAATTTGTGACTGGAGCCACTAACTGAAAGATAATTAATGTACAATTTAATAAAGAGAGCAGTTTAGGCCTAGATTTTCAGGTATTCTGGGGCATTGAAAGTATGTTTTAAAATTATCTCCTGAGGTGTGTGTTCTTGTGTTTTTCATTGTGATATGTGGTACACCATTATTCTGTTGGATGCTTATTGGATATTTTCCACCTTGATTACTGTCATATTAAGTGTCTTGGTTCCCTGAGATTATTTTAGGGATCTTTGGAACCGAGGTAAATTTGGGGTGATTGCATCTATGCTGCATAGTCTTGTCTAGGGCAACCTGTAAAAGTGCGCAACGTTTCAAGGGCCCAAAGCGCTCCTTTAGTACTGGATGATCCCAGTTAACTTTAAGTCAGTGGTTCTCAACCTGGGCTGCACTGATATCCTGGCCCTACCTCAGGTCAATGGAATAGGACTCTTTGGAGGTGAGGCCCAAGTATCTTTATATTTTAAAACTTCCCAGGTAAATATAATGTGCAGCCTGATTTAAGTAGAAGCTAAGGATTTCCACTTTGGCTTAATAAACTCAGATGTAAATGGATTTGTTGGCATAAGAATGGCATGATTGCAACCCTCTCTAGTGCCTCTATCTTCATTTATCAATGGGTACTGGCGGTGACAAGCTTTGAAGGGTAGAAGTGAGGGAAGAGAACTATGTTGTATTGAATAAATGCTGTTTGTAGGAACTACACTAGGATGCTTTGTATACACTGTCTTATGTAATATTCTCAATAACTATGCAAGGTAATTTTTCCCTGCTTTTTTTTTTTTTAAATAGGTAAGGACTCTGGAAACCCAGTTATATAAGTGGTGCAGGTAGCAATTTGTGGGTCTGGAATTTGGATGAAATTTCCCTGGATCCAAAGCCAGTGGTCTTTCCAACACACCACACTGCAGGAAGAAATCCTCTGTATTACTAGATTATTTTAACTTCAGTAGTTAAAATGGGAAGCTAAGACTCCTTACCTCTGTCTTGAGGTAGAGAGAATAAGTGAGTTTGAGGAAAGACCCTAAATTGAGATCCAGCATAAATCTGTCTGGAGTGGTATTAAATGATATAAAGGAGGATCTTAGCATTGACCCAATGGGTGACAGAAGGAGAGCCTTGAACTGGGGTAGCCCTTGTACTTCCTCCAGTATCCTGAGCTGCTCACAATAGCAGCAGCAGAGTACCCAGAATGGGCTTGCCTTGGTTCTTGAGTGCAGTACTGTGAAGACTTGGAAGTATTGATTTTTGACTTAACGTGATACTGGAATCTTAGGGGATTAGGCAAGCAAAAAAAGAAATACAAGGATAATCAGTGTCCCCAAATACCTTATAATACAATTGATAAAACATAGTTAATAAACATTAATATAGAAACAGTTAAGCACTCATATGCATGCCACATGTATAGTAGGCCTTTAAAAATGTGAAGGTTTGTTATGGATTGGAATGGTTAGCGAAACCCTTGTGACCAAGTTTAGGCATAAACTAGACCTCTGAAGTGGCCTAGCTTTTGAAGACTGGAAAGAGAAGAAGGTGGAGGTGTGGATGATCAAGTCATTAATGGTGGGTCTGTGTGGGTGCACTGGAATTAGGGAGCAGGTAATAATCTAGGCTGGAAGAGAGATCTCTTTCAAGGGAATAATGAGCAATAAAGCTGGAAAGGGGAGTTGGAAAGACCTTGAATGCTTGGACAATGATTTCAGACTTCATTAGGCAGGTCGTCATAATCTCTTTATACCTGGATTAGCTTCCCATTTTATTTCCTTGGCCTCATTCCCTCCCAGGCCTATTCTGTCTGCAATATTGCTTCCAGAGTAGCCTACTGTAACCTCTTGAAACAAATAATTGCTTCCAAAGCCTACCTGTCCGTGCAGTGCTGTTTTACCCTGTTTCCCAGGCTGTGCTAGTAATAGGAAACAGGCAGCTCTCCTCACTGCCCTGCCAGTGCTGGGAGAATTCCCAAGGCTTTCACTTTGCTCCTGTTCTCCCTTCCATCTCGGAATCCCCGACTCTTTGATCTTTCCTAGAGCATTTACTTAATTGACATAAGAATGAAGTCCAAGTTACTTGCCCAAGAACATAAGTGTTTATTTGGAGCTGTTGACAGAATACCTTGTCTTGATTATTGGCAGCTGGGACTAGAAAGGAGCTAAGAGATCAAGGTGGAGAAGAAGGGGATCATAAAACTAAAGTGAGTCTTTTGAAGGAGGAAGTGTAACATGAGGTGTGATCAATCAATACAGTGAATGTTTAAATGCAAAAAAATTTATTACAGTAAAAGACACATTGCCATTAATCCACCTCAAAATACTCCCCCTCGCTTCGAACACACTTATCCCATCGTTCTTGCCACTTTCTGAAACAGTTCTGGAAATCCTCTTTCATGAGTGTGTTTAGTTGTGCTGTTATGGCTGCCTCGATGTCCTGAATCTTTTTGACTTTGGGGAAGAGTCAGAAGTTGCACGTTGCCAGATCCAATGAATAAGATGGATGAGGGCACACCTTAATGTTTTTATTTGACAGAAATTGCCTATATCAGAAGCGATACGTGACACAGAGCATTGTCATGATGGAGGATGATTTACAGCACACTTTAAAACACACCTTCTCTCAACTGTAGCTCATACCCGACTGACTGCACCAAACAAGTTGAAACTTGCCACACGTTGTTACTAAGGTTTGATGTGCCACTTCCTGTATAGAAGATCCCTGCCTTTCCGTTGGATGGCACGCGGCAGCAGCATTCATTGTATTTTTTGATCACAATAGAAAGGCTCCGTGTCACACATGGCTTCTGGTTCGGCAATTTCTGTCAAATAAAAACATTACAGTGTGTCCTCATCCACCTTATTCACCGGATCTGGCACTGTGCGACTTCTGGCTCTTCCTGCAAAGTCAAAATGACCATGAACAGTAAATGTTTTGAATCTATTCAGGACATCGAGGCAGCCATGACAGCGCAACTAAAGACACTCACGAAAGAGGACTTCCAGAACTGCTTCAGAAAGTGGCAAGAACAATGGGATAAGTGTGTTCGAAGCAAGGGGGAGTATTTTGAGGGGGATTAATGGCAATGTGTCTTTTACTGTAATAATTTTTTTTTAATTTAAACATTCATTGTATTTTCTGATCACACCTCATACAACTATGGGAAAACCAAGGCCTGAACTTGGAGGATCCAGTGAAAGAGAGTTACACAGGTAGATGGTCTACAGGAGCCCAGAGTTGTATAAGTTCAAGGTTGTAAAATGTTAATGAAGAAGGGAATGCTCATATGCTATTGAATAAATAAGAATAGGCCCAAGAAAAGACATTTGATTTGGCTAAGCTGTAGGGATGTTGAGACTAGAGAAAACACTTCAGTATAATGGCCAGGATAGAGACCAGATTATTGGTTTGAATGAAGATGTGAAAGAATAGAAATATACTCAGTGGGTATTTGACCGAATGAGTTGGGGAAATAGGATGGAAACTTGAAACACTAAAATGATCAAGTGAAATTGTTAAGAAGAAACAACTGAAATGATAGCATACTGACCAAAGTAATCACAGAGGAGGCTTTTCAAGAAATAGTTTTAATTTGTGATACAGTTGAATATGATAATCTTACTGATGTTCTCTCTTTGAAACGTTTAAAGGAAATGTTGGGGAAACCCATTTCAAGTGGTGCTATCATTCTTTCATATATTGGGTCATTGGGAAAGTCATGATGTATTTTTGCATTGAAAAACATAGAAAAATACATCATGATTTTCCCAATGACCCAATAGTTAGGGAGACTAGGTAATGGCATGAGTCATAAGTGCATATGAGTCACATTTTGTGACTTGCCATCAAAGATTGAGTTTTAGTAAATTTGTAGTTTTGAAATTTCTCATTCTTTTCACCTTTTCTTAGGAACGGGGAGGATTTTGCATTCTGTGTGCCTAGAAGAAGAAAATTAGGCTAATTAATCTCCCTAGACTTTTTTGTTGTTGTTGTTGTTGTGATGAATTCTTGCATTGTCCTTTATTATTTGGAACTGTTTGAAAGCCTTTTAGGTTTTACATATTTGCTAGGAAGGAAACTGATAATTTCCCCCCCAATATTCTCTTCATTTAAATTCCAGCAAACTTTTTAGGGTGATATGTATTGATTGTAGTTGTTTCTTGGAAAGCATAAGATAGCAAACGTTAAAAAGCTGTTGCATCCCGGTAAATGAATATAAATTCAAAAGCTGACCTCACAAAGATTTTTCTCTAAACCACAGATTAAATGATGCCTCAGAATTTGAGACCTTTTAGTGAAGGGAATTTTTTGGATCCAGTAAAGTCACACTTAATAAGCAGCTTTTAGAAATAAAGACTGCTTTAACTCATTCTTGTGAAATCTGGTTTTAAAGCAAAAGAGTTGTCTGTTGCTTGAAAGACCACAAAGAATGAACAGAGAACCCTCATCTTATCTTAAAGGAAATAATTTCTGTCTCATCAAATAGGAGTGGACATATTTTTATTAAAAAAATAGGAATGTGTTCCCTGGAAGAAAGTGCCATAAAAGTAGGGTACTGTTTATTCCTGCAATAAGCCGGATTTATTGTTGCTAAATTTGAGCCAAAATTTGCATTTGAGACTTAATCACAAAGAAATTATTGAGATGGACTGAAAACTTACTCTGCAGGGAACTTTCCTTTATTCTTTCATGAAGCAGGGGGACCCATGACTGCTTTCAGTCCATTGCCCGTGTCCTCTCTCCCTTCTTTAGAGAGCTAGGGCTTAGAGAAAAACACGCTTCAGATCAGAGGCCCCAACGTCTTCTCTAAAGGGCAAGATAGTAAAATTTTCGGTTTGTGGGCCATATGGTCCCTATCACAACTACTCAGTTCTGCTGTCATAGCATGAAAGCAGCTACAGACAGTATGCAAATGAACGAGTGTGGCTGGGTTCCAATAAAACTTTATTTTCAAAAACAGGCATTGGGCTAGATTTGGCCTGTGGGCAATTGTTTGCTGATCCCTTTTCTAGATAATGGAGGGGGTTCTATTTCTTCACAAAGGCATCTGGGGCATCATAGAAAGATAACTAAAGGAATTTGGTTCAGTGAGTGTGAGTGGGTTTTAATCCCATGCTCTCTTAGTTGATATTTTGCCAGCCTCAACTTGGGTGAAGTCTCCTTCCCTCTTTTCCTCCCTCCTTTTTTCCGTTCCTTCCTTGTTTTGTTCCTTCCTTTGTTCCATCTTCTCTCTCACTTTTAAGTAATCTGTTGGTAACATATAATTTACTAAATTCTCTTCCAAGTCTTAGTTGCCCTGTTAAAATGTGGTCAGGTTATATATTACACACCATACTGGATTACCGTGAATATTAATGAGATAATGAATATTATGGTACTTAGTCCATTTCTGAGCTTGGAGTAGATGCAGAATAGAAATGGTGTTGATTTGATTGAGTCATTTAATTTGTATTTCAAAGTATTGAATTTATTGTGGGCTAGAAGAAAATATTTCATTGAAATCAAGAGTTATACTTACGACTTCTCTTTTCCTCTCTCCTTACTTCCCTCATCTAGAATTCAAAACTCAAGTTTTCATTTGCCCCAGATTTCTAGATATAATTCATGGTAGTTCTGACAATAGTATATATTCCTACTAAAAACAAACAGTCACAGGTAGCTTCAGTGAACGTTCTCCTTTTGCTTTTCTTGTTTTAGTTTTTATGGTGTGCTTGTGTTTTTTGCTTTCTAAATTACAATTTTAGGGTATAGCTGTATCTCAAAGATTATCATTTGACCTGTGTTGCTACCATATGCCCGTATAGTGATAGTTGTTCAAGCACAGTTTATTTTGCTATGGAGTGTTCTTTAGTAACATGAATTAGTTCATACATGGTTGGAAAATACTGGAAGCATGTCAGTATACTACAAAAGTTGCCGTGGTTTGTAGTTGATTTTTTGTAGCACATTAATATTTTGACTACTAAATAGCAGCAGCTAAATGCGAAGAACAGTAATACAGATGGACAGAGCAGGCCGTGGAGGTGTATTGTAAATGCACAGTATGTCCATTCACTCCATATCTTTCCAATAGGCTCAACTTTGCCATACCCTGTGTTTAAATATTTATCTCATGGTTTCCTCTGTCATTGTGGAAGAGAAACTAACAAGAAAATGAGCCAGAGCTAGCTAGCCTTCTCTCATCGTTACGTTGTCCAAACCCGGCTTCTTCACTGTAACTTCTGATGCTGATGTCCCTCTACTCTTTCCCATGACTCAGCAGTTTCCATCTTTCCTTGTAGCCCCTTTCATTAAGTTACCTTTTAAAAAGTCCTATAGTCACTACAGTAATTCTTTATTTATTAGAGATATTGTGTGCCATTGTAAGTACAGTAGTATTTTTACTGGCCTTTGGTTTTTGTTAACGTTGTGGTTACAGAGCTGTACAGGCAACTGTTAGGTTGCCTTTTATTCTTAATGTGTAATTTACTAGAGTGCAATTTTTAAAAAGGGAATGCTCATATCACATTACAGCAGAAACACTTGTGTTTTAAAACAATCCTTTTCTTTTATAGACAAGATATCCTTAGCCCTTTACACTTGCAATATATGTCATAAGTTTTAAAATAAATCCCTCTCTAGCCTCATACTTGTCTGCAGGACGCGCTCCAGATTGTCAGCATCTCTCTCAAACTGCGGTGCCTGGAAATAAACACAAAGCTTCCCATAGGCTTGATCAGGTCACTCACTGTTCATTAGAACTCTGAACTTCACCATTAATTAGTGCTTACTGAGCTTGTGAGAAACACCAACCCTCCCTGTCTTAGTAATCCTGTTTTATGCAGTTGGTTTTTTAAGGCAAAGTGTAGACTAATCCCTTCATATGGTCTTTTTTAATTTGCCCTGTTTTTTCAGCCTATTTATGGGGGAGGTATTGCCACCTATGACCCAGGAAGGGAAGTATGGGTTGGGACCAAGTAGTACAGGACCAAGTAGAAGGTAACAGGAATGAGGGGATGTGATCATTAGAAGTGACCATTTTTATCTGGAGCCACTTTTCTCTACGGCAACATTTTCTCTCTCCACATGATCAAGGCACCACCTGACACCTAACAGGCAGCATCAGTTCATCTCTGTCATCTGTTATCATTAAACCTTTTCATCAATCAGACCTACATCTCAAAAGTAAAATGCGGTTGGGGCATAAGATGACTACATAACAATGACAGTGCAAGTCATAATAATTTAAGTAGAAGTACAGAGTTCTTTACTGGGTTGAGAGATTACTTGTGGTTGGGAAAAATCTTTATAAAGGAGGTGACATTTGGGATGGGCTCTGACAGACTGTTAGTACTGATAGCGAGAAGTTAGAGAGAATGAATGAGCAGGAGTTCAGGTGGCAAAATAGCACATTTGGAGAACAGTAGACCAGTCCAGTTTGGCTAAATCAGAGTGTGCAGAGAGTAGTGGGAGATACGAAAGAAAAGACATTTAAAAGATATAATGATATAGGTAGAACCTTAAATATCCAACTGAGGAGTTTAATGATTGTTTTGAGAGATTGTTTTGAGTAGTACTGTGATTGGAATTGTATTTAAGAAGAGAAATCTGCCAGAAAACAATATATGAAATGGTTAGGGAGGAAGAGGCGGGAAAGAAGGCTGATAGTCAGGGTTCCACGGATGTGAAGCTGAACATGAAGGCTCCAGGGACCCGTGTTTCGGACTTGCAGAAGTTTGCACACACATAGCCACGGTGCTTGCTCACCTGGCACAGTGATCAACCTGGGAAAATGAGGGCAAGGGAAGGGTGTAGCCAGAACCTTCTAGTCACCGCTACCCAAAGTATGTCTGTGTGCTTCAGTTCATGGTGACATAAGTACAGAATCGAGTCTTTAGAAACATTGAAAATAGTTAGAAAAATCACATGTCTGTTGACTATAGTGATAAAAATATTGGATTTGCATCATGAGGTTTAAAGTTTTTTTTCTGTTTCTAATAACTCATTTTTAATGTATTTTATAAAGCCATCAATCTGTGAGGAATTAGGAAAACCCAAACCAAACAATAACTGTTCCTTCACTGTAGGTAGTTTGAGAAGCGCTGTTCTAGCCTGCACTTGGCTACCGTTGCCTCCCCTGTCCTGGGACACAGCAGTCTTTTAAGTATCTTTGGGGTTTTTCAGTTTTGTTCTTTTTGCTGAGCTGGGTTTTGTATTCACTGTTACCCAATGCTCCCCTCCCCTTTTTTTCTTTATGTATAATGTATCCTCAAGATTTGGAGTAGGAGAAGGAACCTGTAGCCCTTGATTAGGGCATTTAATATAGAATTGAAAGAGAGGGAAATTTTCTTTTATAAAATATTTTAAAACAAATTTTAACAGCACATTTTGATATGCTTTTATGATAAAACAATGTCACGATGATACCCTCTTTTTTCCATTTTTCTGAAGATCCAGTTCTTCTTGAGTCCGTTTAGCGCAGCTTTGTTTTTACATTATGACCATATTGTTGGAACAGGTGACACCCAGAAACAAGGTTGGTGTTATTTTTTGATCCAGGGTTGGTTATACAAGGTTTTGGCTCTCTTGAAGTAGGATGAGATGATGATTTAGGTTTTTCAAGCTTTTTGCTAACTCTAAAATGTAGCCTGTGATACCCCAAATGTCTATTCAATATGTGGTTACTTCATAAAAATACTCTTTAGCATAACACCCTGGAATATTGATGGTGGTGGTATTCTTAGTCTTTGTTCCATAGACCAGAACTTCATACAGTGTGGTGCTGGGACTTCTGGAATCCCCAAGACCCATTCATTAATAGGGTCTACAAAGTAAAAACTGTTCTCGTAAAATTAATCATTTATTTACTTCATGAATGAATAGTGGCGTTTTCTAGAGGCTGCATGGTGTGTTAGCATATCATCATTATTCTGATGGCCAATTGTGTGTTTGCTTTGGTGGTCTTGTATTTTTAAAAATTCTCAGTTTTCACCAAAGCATACTCAAGAAGAAACAGATAACTTGAATAGTCCTATATCTTTCATAGTTAATAGTTAAATACCATCCCATGAAGAAAACCCCAGGCACAGATGACTTCACTGGTAAGTTTTGTCAGTCGTTTAAGGAAAAACATAATACACAAATTCTACACACATTGTTTTGGAAAATTGAAAAGGAGGGAATACTTTTTATGATTCTATGAAGACAGCATTACCTGATGAGAAAAACCAGACAAAGATATTACAAGAAAAGAAAACTACAGATGAATTTCTCTCATGAATATAGATGTAAAATTTAAAACAAAATTTTAACAAATTCAATATAATAACATATAAAAAGGATGATATGTCATGACCAAGTGGGGTTTATCCCAGGCTTGCAAGGTAGGCTGAATATTTAGAAAATCAACAATGTGGACTTTTTGAGCTTCTTTTGCTTGGCCTGCTCCAAACTCTTTGGAGTGCACTTTCTCTTCTAATAATGGCCCTTGAGCCATTCTCTACTGTTCGGGCCCGCTTCTGCTTCTTTGAAATGTATTTTTTCTTCTAATAAACTGTCCTTTTCTGCAACTTAAAAAGAAATTAACAATGTGATTTGCCCTATTAACAAATTAATAAAGATCATCTTAATAAACACAGAAAAAAATTATTCATTCTTGATAAAAACAATCAGCAAACTAGGCATAGAAAGGGACTTCCTCAACTTAGATAAAATACATCTATGAAAATCCTATAGCTAATGTCATACTTAATGGTGAAAGACCAAATGCTTTCTCCCTAAGGTCAAGAGCAAGGCAAAGATATTTACTCTCACCAATCCTGTTCAGTACTGGAAGTTTTAGCCAGTACAGTAAGGCAAGAAAAAGGAATAAAAGGCACTCAGAGTAGAAAGGAAGAAGCAAAACTGTCTTTATTCATAAATAATGTGATTATTTTTGTAGGAAAGCCTAAGGAATCTACTAAAAAGCTTCTAGAAGTAATAAGTGAATTTTGTAATGTTGCAGGATACCAGGTCAATATATAAAAGTCAATTGTATTTCTATATATAGTAACTACAAATAATCTGAAATTGAAATTTTAAAAGTATAATGGCATAAAAAATATGAAGTATTTAGGGATGACTCTAACAAAAGATGTAAAAGACCTATATGCCAAAAATACAAAACATTGCTGAGGGGAACTAAAGAAAACCTAAACTAATAGATAAACCATATTTATATGTCAGAAGACTCAATACAAACACGGTATGAGTTCTCCCCACATGGATATATAGATCTCACTCAATCCTAGAGATCAAATCTCAGTCGGCATTTTTGTAGAGATTGACGATCTGATTCTAAACTTTATTTTGAAATGCCAAGGGCCTAGAATAGCGAAAACAATTTTGAAAAAGAACAAAATTGAAAGACTTCACTCCCTGATTTCAAGACTTATTATATTTTAAAGCTACAGTAATTAAGACAGTGTGGTAATAATGGTCTTAAAAGTCAGTATAGATCAATAGAGGAGAATAGAGTACCCAGAAATAGACCACACATATATTGACAGCTGATTTTTGACACATGTGGGTAGACAATTCAGAAGAGAAAGTAATCTTTTCAACAAATGGTGCCATAACAATTGGATATCTATATATATAAAAAAAGGAACTTTGGTTCATGTCTTTGAACCACACAAAATTTAACTCAAAATGGATCAACTTAAATGTAAACCTAAAACTACAAAATTTCTAGAAGAAAACATGATAAAGCTTAGATAAAGGTAGAGATTTAGAGAGAAAGAGTTCTGTCACTGGTGAGATTTTTTGGCTTCAGTTCTTCAAGTTGAAGGAGCTGCCTTGGCTTTAGCTCCTATAACCAGCTATCCTTTGGCGTCTGAGCCTGTCCTGTCGTTTTCCAATAAATATTCTTTTTTGCTTAAATGAGTATGACTTAGGTTTCTGTCAGTTATAATCAGGAAAATCTTGACTCATGGGAAGGCATTATTATTTCCATTTTTTTTTTTTTTTAGATGAGGAAACTTAAGCTGAGAGAATTTCAATGGGTGATTCATGGTTATCTTAACTGTATGTGGCAGGGCACAGGTTTGTCTCAGTCAAAAGCTCTTGCTGTCTTTCCACCACAAGAAATTGCCATGGAAGCTAGTGGATCAGGCTCTTTTCTCTGCATAAAGGGATGGAACTTGATTCTTAACACATTCAGTGCCCAACATAGCTCCTTCTAGCCTCTTATGTAATTGAATTAAGACAATACTTCTTTTTTTGACAGACTTTTTGGTGGGAGCACATAGTAGTGCTGTTAACACATTCTGCCTCCACCCCTTTCTGAAAAGTGACTTCAGCAAAGTCACTTGGCAGTGAATGAACCTGCTTGAGTCCTGCATATCCTGTGGTCACATATGTGCTGCCTTGTGGACTAGTGTAGTAATCCAGCCTGTTTCATTTGAAATATTGTAGCCTGTCCAGGAAACTTTATTAGCACCTCTAAACAATTACGTCATTAGAGAGCAAGACTTATGAGCCCTGTTCAGGCTCTGTAAGATCTGTTTTCCACCCTGAATAAAGTTAAGCAAGTTCTCATAATTTTAGAATGATTCAGCCTTTTCTGGTTGCTATAACTGAAGTTGCAAAAACTTCAACACGAGGCTATTCTCTGTTTTTCAGAGTCATCCTTTTGAATGATTACAATATTCTAATGTTCAGCTGATAGTTGATCTATTTTAACAAATTATTATAAACCCATATGTTGAGAATTAACGTGAATAAGGCTGAAGTTTTATGCTAGGACACCCCGGAAATCCATAATCGCGGTAAAATATTTGTCCTTGGTGGCACATAGCTAAAAGTTCAGCTTAATTTATTTACCTCATTAGCGCACTATCAGATGTTTCAGTATTAAAGGATAACGTAATTCAAGGCAGTTTAACTTTAGTGGGCAGTGTAGTATAAAGCCACTCAAAATTACAACATACAAAGCAAGAGTGCTGCCTTGTTTACAAGTGTGAGGTCTGAACCTGCCACCACCATCCCACCTCTCACTCAAAAATTCCATCCATGCCTCTTTTATGCCTTGTATTAAAAATAAGTAATAGATACTAGGTTCACATTGAGGGCCTTCCATTCATGATCCTGCCATACTGCTCTTGCTTCTCCTCCAGTTACTACAGCTGGCAGCCGATTCTTAGTGTCAGCAGAACTCTGCCCTTGGAGATCCTGGCCATGACAGGAGTCACCCTTGCCATCTGGTTCTCCTTTAATCTCCTCTCTGTTTTCGAAGCCTAACTAGTCTGGTTCTTTCCTTTCTTACATGTAGGATGTAGGAAAGGAAACTACATCTACACCGCCCCCCAGTTAGGAGGGGCTTCTGGGTAACTGGCAAAGTTCAATTTCTTGATGTGGGTGGTTCTTTCAAAGGTGTTTGTATTTTGGTAATTCACTAAGCTATAGATACTTTTGTGTAGGTTTCTGTATTTGTATTTTATACAGATAAATACAGCAATATACAGTAACACCTTGGATTGCGAGTAATGTGGTTTGCAAGTGTTCCGCAAGACGAGCAAACATTTCTAATACATTTTAACGTGGTAAACGAGTGATGTCTTGCAATACAAGTAGTTTGTTTCTGGAACAAATTATGCTCGCAAACCAAGGTATTACTGTATTGAATGTAATGAGTTTTAAGGATTTATATTTTCTAGTTGCTCTGCCTACCCTGGTCTTTTGCTAAGAAACCCAAGACTGTGAGATCTATAATATTGTAAGACAGTCTCCTTCAGAGCCGTCCTTGGATAGGGATCCATTTATCCATTCAGTAAACATTTATTGAATTGTTACTGTGAGTCCAGCACTGTACTTGATGCCATATATATATATATATATATATATATATGGTGAAAAACTTGATAAATGTGATCACTGTGCTTTTTAATCATGTCAGTAATACCACCAGTTAAAAGCCTGTTTATTCTTTAGAATAGTGTTTGGGATTATTGTCATGAAGATTTATGTTTATAGCAGAAGCCATTGACCTTCTTGGTAGACGTTTATCAAAGGTAGTAGTATAGTAGTTATCTACTGCTGCATAATGAATTACTCTGAAATATCGTGGCTTAAGACAGTAGATATTCATTATGTTCTAGTTTGTCTGGGTTAGGAATTTGGGAGTCACTTAGCTGGAAGGTTCCAGCTCAGTTTCTCATGTAGCTGCTGTCAGGATGTTGGCAGTGCCTGTAGTCATCTGAAGGTTTAACTGGGGCTGGAGGATTCGTTTCCAAGATGGCTCACTCATGTAGCTGTAGGCAGGAGGGCTTAATTCCTCACCACATGGGCCTCTTCTAGAGGCTGTGTAGGTGTCCTTACAACATGGCGCCCGACTTCCTCCAGGGCAGGCAATCTGGAAGAGTAAGGAGGAAGCTGCGGTGCCTTTTATGCTAGTGTCCGAAGTCGCACACTGTCACTTCCTTTTATTCACTTCATTCGAAGTCGGGTAAGTCCAGCCTGTACTTAAGGGAAAGAGAATTAGGCTCTACCTCTCTAAGTTACGAGTATTAAAGAATTTAAGGACATATTTTAAAACTACCCCAGGTAGTAAGTAGGTAAATAAGTAGAGAGATAGAAAGATAGATACTTGGATCAAAAAGCTAATGAGCATCAGATTATCCCTGTACCCTTCTACTTACTTACATCAACCTTACATTCCACCTATACTGAAAAATTAGCCTGAACGTTTCCTACCCTTTCTTGGTTTTGCGCCTCCCTCCATCTGGATTACTCTGTATTCCAATTTCTACCTGGTGAAACCTGACCCATCAAATATGACCTTATACCACTGTCAGCGCTGCAAGGAGTGGAAGTTTGAGCAAAGGCCTCGAGGTAGACAGGTTGAATTCTGTTCAAGGAAAAACAAGATTGTTGAGTGTGGAATGCCAGATTAAAGGGTTTGAACCTCATTTAATTTAGTACACACTAAAAACTCACTTAAGGTTTTAAAACAAAGGCAAGATACAATCAAAGTGGTGCCTTAAGATTTCACTGGGGATGGTACATGGAGGCAAGGAGCAGAGGTGAAAGGAGGCTGCAATTTATTACCTCATTAGCACACTGTTCTTGAACAGCTAGAAGTGAAGTCATGCTCTGGTAGCAGTACAGATAGGAGGGAAGGGCTGTCAGTGAGTTTTAGGCTCCTTATGGGAGATTTCGTCTAATTCACTTTTGTATTTCCCTGCATTCTAGCAGTGCCCTGAACACAGTATATACTCAGGATGAATTTATTTCTAAAGAAAAAAAATATATGTATGTGTATATAGTATATATTCAATGATTTAATGATAGCGTAGATGAGTTCTTATATTATTCAAGTGAACTCTACTTTTTCTGCTGATTTTTTTAAAAAAAGAAACACTATCCACAATTACAGCAATTAAAATCTTAAATCTAAAGAAAACAAAAGGAAATATAATTCTAGAACTCATTCTATTTTTATTCAGTACATCTATTTTACTTGGTATGATGAGGCTAGCTTAATAAAGAAGAGAAACAGATTTCTGATTATGTAATAGCCTGCAATTATTTTTATGGCTATTGCATTCCACTCATCTTATGCAATATTTACAATGTACATGTGTAGCAAGGGCATAGAATACAAGTTCTAACAATCTTAGCTGTAAATCAGAATCAAGTCACGCAATGTAACGTTTGTGAAATTGCTTCGCTGATGCAGACAACCTTTATTAAAAATACATAAAATACTAAGTTTACAACTCTGTGGTAGATTTGGGGTTTTAAGCTCTAAAATTTAATTATCCCCACTCCATAATTAATTCTTCCAAGACATTTTAATGTTGCTTTAATTCTGAAAATGGGGAAAAACTCATATTTTGAAACCTCCCTCCCCCCCCAAAAAAAACAAAAAGTTTCAAACATTGTATGAATGTGATGAGAACTTCAGCAGATTATGGCTACAAAAGATTATGATTCAGCCTAAAAACATAACCTATAGAAAATCATCAACTGTGCAGAGTGAGCTCTTCCAGATGACAGATCTAAGAAAACCTGCCAATAAAAGAGAGAACGCTAGAAGAAAAAAAGTCTCATTGACTTTCAACATATGGCCCCGACACTGACATATTTTATAGTTTTTAGTGAATAGCAACCCAAAAAACTGGGTTGATGAAAACCAAAAAAAAAAAAAAAAGTGTGAATTAAAAAAACTCCGCTCTGATTTTTTTTTTTAACTTTTATTTTAGAGGATGTTTTTAATGGAGTGTGTGTGTGTATGAGAGTAGTGAAGGGGTACCTAGTAATTATATTTTCACCTTTCAGGATACTAGAGACTCCTAGCAAACCAAAAATGAAGACAAATATTCATGTAAATGTATACATTAGTAAGAAAATTTCCATCATCACCTGTTATCCTCATTATTGGTTCTCTCAGTTACATACTCCCTGCATTTGTTCTCTTCCCCCGTCTTCACTCCAGGGATCCCTCTTTCTGTCCCTTTCTTTATTTCAGCCCTCCAACTACTTTTTAAAAAGAAAGGGGCCATTAGAGGTTATCTGGTTTACTTTCTTGGTGTTAGACAGATTATACAATGTGTTTGAATGTCCTGTGAAATGTGCTCATTTTCACTTTCACTCAGTGAATATTGAGTACCTGTTATGTGCCAACCACTGTACTAGTAGTGGTTATAAACCTATAGTTTACACGCTGAACCCTGTTTGATGTATTTCCAGGATACACATGTTTAGAATATTCTATGTGTTTGGAATATAATGGGTCAAAGAGTTAATGGCAGGTTAAGTTTATAGGTCAAGTCTACTTCCAATATTTCCTTCCTTGGCATGGAACTGATTCAGATAGGCCTGTAAAGAACTCTTAAGTTCCTCCTAAGTTCCGCCACCATGCGAGTTATGGTGGTAATTTAGAGCAGGATTGGCCCAATGGGAAGGTTTAACTACCAAGTAACTGCACAGCAGTGAATAAATGCAAACACAAAAAAATGTCAGTATTCCAGCTCTGCTGCTTATGTAGTTAGTTGTGTGTCTTGGTTTCTTCATTTGAAAAAAAGAAAAGGAAGCAGAAATTACTACCTATTTCTGAGAGTGGTTGTGAAGAGTACATGAATTAATACATCTAACTGGTTAATTCAGTGACTACCCTCGAGCACTTGATACATGTTTATCTATTATCATTCCTATTACTACGATCATTATAAAAATTCTTAAAATAACAGGACAAATATTTACTAATACTGTGATTTGTACAACCCATCCAGGCCTAAATGTTACATGTGTCAATTGAAAAACCTAAAATAAACTAATTTGGAGTTTGATGCCCTCACAAGCAGTGGAACATTCTTCCTGAGAGATATTGGGCAAGAATAGTTTTGTAGAATGTTAGAAGTGGCGTGGAAACAGGGCAGTATTAGCTAGGAAGTTGGGGATTTCCTCGTAAGACTAGCAGGTCCTATTTTCTAGGGCAAGGTAAGCTAGCCAAAGCTGACGTGGAGGATTGTGGTTGATGTATGTTAGGTTTCCTTGACAGGTGTTTCCTGTAAGTGCAGGCTGACTTAGGTTTAGATTTGTGACATGGGTTGGGCCACTGGGGCGGCCTCCATTTTGTGGGTCCTGATATACAAATTAACTTTAGCTGTGGAGTAAATTTAAAAGAGATCTACCTTAAGGAATAGTTTCACATATCTTCCTTAAACCTAAATATAATCAAATTACTTTATTGCTTTAAGAAAATGTCTTAATTCACATAACACTTTCTTCTCTTTTTCTGCCTGCTCCATGGTGCTATGAAAGCTTTCCCTTTTGCTAGCTAACCTGACAGGTTGTTTTTTTTTTAAAATCTATGAGAGCTTCTATTCAAATGCCCCATGCATGCCTCTCTCTCTGGAGAGAAGCTACTTTGTCACCTCCTACCTGCAGTAACCATACCTAGGTACTCTTCAGAAATCCCCAGAAAAGTGTTTATTTTGATCAGTAAAAAATAAAACGAAAACAACATCCTGACTGTCCTATCTGCAGTTCCAGGAAAAACTTACTACTGCGGCCTCTGAAGCACCTTTCTTAAATTGTCAATCTGAAATTGTCAACAACTTGGTTTGCACTGAAAAATATATTTTAAACAGATTATGCATTCCTCTCTTTATAAGGACATTTAAAAGTATCAGAACAAAACAGTGTTTCATATGTCAAGTTCACTGAACTTTACTCTCAGGTTAAGTTATACTCAAGGTTTGTGTACTTAAGCTTTTCTAAGTTGTAAGAAAGAAAGTGTTAAATCTCCGTTAAGCCCTGGGCAGGAGCTCAAGCTTGTCATCAGATCACCTGTGTTTGAACTACAACTATAGAACCACCACTTACTGTATAACCTTGGCAAACTACTCAAACCCCCTATGTCTCAGTTGCCTTAATTATAAAATGAGAATAGTAATATCTGTCCCAAATGTCGCCTTGTTAGAGAATTCTCTTGTGATTCCATGTGCCCTATCCCAAAAGTAACCACTTCCTCCCTCCAAAAGTAACCACTACCCTGAGTTCTAGAAAGAAACCCTTGAGACCCTTGATGGTGTTACCATCCAAGTGTGTATCTCTCAACTATAGTTGGGTCTTACGAATTGTGTTAAATTTGATATGTCTTGTAAGTCTCTTTTCATCTACAGATTCCTCCTTTATTCCTCTCTTTGCTTTACAATTTGTTGTTGAAGAACCCAGGTCATTTTGTTGTAGAGTTTCCTATAGTCCAAATTTTGCTTATTGCAGACTCATTGTGCAGTTAAGCATGTTCCTATGTGTTTCCTGCAAACTGGCAGCTGAATCGAAAGGCTTTATCAGATCTGGGTTCAATTCCTTTGGCAAAGCTATAGGCGGCGGTGGTGTGTTCTTTTATCAAGAGGCATATAAATGTTGGGTTGTCAGTATTTTTGTGATAATAGCAGCCATGGATGTTGCATGCTTAGCTCCATTCATTCATTGGGGGTTGCAAACTGGTGATACTATAATTTATCTTTCTATTTATTCGCTGGAATAATTTTATACGGAGATGCTTCCCCTCATCTCCTATTTGGTTTTTCAGTTCATATAGGGAAGGCAGGATAAATGTTTGATTCTTTCCTATTATTCACTCTGTTTTTAGGATATTGAATTGGTTCTGTTACCCTTAGAAGTTGACTAATTAATTGTTTATATATTCAATTTCATTTTGAACCCATGACTTTAAATATGTTTGATGGGTTGAAATTTCAGTTACCCCATCCTTGGCCGGCAGTAAGTAAGTAATCTTTTCATGTTGTTTCTGGAGTCCTTTTGACATAACCCGACTAATCTTTGATATCTGGTATAACAAGATGTTTGAAACTCTTCTTGTATATTTTCTGATCCAGATCTGAAGCCAACCATTTTTCTAAGAAACACTGGTTTCTTTTAATGGGAAATAATTCACTAGCACAGTCTAGCCTCTTGGGATGCTCATTGCTACTGGATTGATTATAGTTTCTAGACCTTTTCATGGTACAGAGCTAGGAAATACATATTCAACGTGTTTAAGAAACTTTTTTAATGGAAAATTTTGAATGTATACAAAGGTAGAGAGAATACTATTATATGTTGCTTCATATAAATCATTACCTAGTTTCAATAATTATAAACAGGAGACTAATCTATTTTAACTCTATCCTCCTTTCCTATCTCCAAACTGGATTGTTTTGAAGCCAATCCCTACGTCATGTAATATTATTTATAAATACTTTAGTTCATGTTCAGTTGTTTGGTTTTTTTTTAAAGATTTTTATTGGGGAATTGGGGGAAGGGGAACAGACAAGTTGCTGTCCTTTTGTTCTTCAGTCTAGTTGTGGAGGACGTTGCTTCACCAGCCCAAGTTGGCACCATCATTGCGCTCTTCCCGGGTGAGGCAGATAAGTCGCCGGCTTCTGGACGGCCGCTCACTGAGGCTGCTGGCCGCTCACGCTGGCTGCTGGCTACACACGGTAGCCCATGGCAACCCACTGCAGCAGGGGCTGCAGCCTACGCCGTTGCCGGTGACTCACGGCAGCCCAGCTCCAGGTTGAGCTGTTGTTCAGCATCTTAGTTGTAGAGGGCAGTGTCACTGGCCCTCCTATGTGGGATCCAAACCGGGGCCCTCTGGCGTCCCAAGCCAGCTCTTCACCACTCGGCTGGCCCCATGTTGAGTTTTTAATGCCGTCTGTCTTTCCTTCTCTTCAGCTATGAAATTGACTCCTCTGGTACAGGCCTGGCTCTGCCACTTAGCAGGTGGGGCTTAAATTCTCTGATCTTCCATCTTCTCATCTCTTGAGTGAGGGGCTATTTTAGATGCTCTCCAAGATTTCTTATGTTCTTGTCATTTTTTAAAAATAAAAATGTTTATTTTTTATTATAAATATATACTCATTATAAAAAAATGTAAAGAACATTAATGTATGTAAAACAGAAAAGGAAAGGTCCCTGAACTCTCACCCCCTAGAAGTGACCATTATTAATAATATGATACCTTTTAATTCATATTCTCTTGGTAATTTTCTTAATTGGCTTCTTCCAATTAACCACATATTATGGACCAGCCTCATCCTTAAAAAAAGAAAGGATTGTATAGGATTTAGGATTCCGTTAAATGAATGTATCATAATTTCACTAATGTCTTAATGGTAGATATTAAGATTGTTTTAAATTTTTTTTCTCAGAGAAGGGGAAAGGACTCTTAGTGCCGCAGTGAAAATCTCTGAATTCACACGCATATATCTAATTATTAACTTAGGATAAAGTTTTAGAAGTGGTATTGCTGGGTCAAGGAATATACAAGATATATATATATATATATATATATATTTATATATAATCTTATATATGTAATATATAAAATACTATATATGTATTTCTTCCAGAAAATTGTATCAATTTACACTTCCTCTAATTTTTATCACTGATGCTCTAAGGCTCAGATACACTTGGGAGCAAATTGCTGGGACTGTTAGGAGCTGAGGTTGTAGAAAATTGGTAAAGCATAGACACGAATTTATCTGTGATGACAGATTGCCATTCATGATTTTTCAACCCTAGCACTACTGACGTTTTTGGCCAGATAATTATTTTTTGTGAGGGGCTGTTCTGTGTATTGTAGGAAGTTTAATAATATCTCTGTCCTCTACCCACTAGATGTAGAACTCCCGTCCATCCCCCAGTTGTGACAACCAAAAATATATTTAGACATTCAAATGACCCCCAGAGGGCAAAATCTCCCCAATTTGAAAACCACTGAATTTTCCTCCTTTTTTGTTTTCATAATGCAAATCTGTTTGTTAAATTTAATTCTTAGTCTCTGCATACCAATTTACATATTGAGTAAATTCCTGAAAAGACATATTTTCTCATATATGTTACAGTCTGGGTTCAGTTCCTTTGGTAAAATTATAGATGTTTTTGCCTTATTCCTTTAACAATAAAGAGAATTTGTGGAAAACATGCATATATTGAAAAGTTGTTTATGAAATATAGTAATCTACAATGTTCGATTTTGGTCACTCTTAACCTAACATGGTCTTTAAACTTGGCGGTGATGTCCTGCTGTGCTCTGCCCCTGCTTTCTCTGTGTGAAGCTGACTCAGTTGTCCTCCCTTTGTCTTCTTTAGTGAAGCTGAGGACCCCAGTTTAACTCCAGTAGTGATGGCCCTTTGCTGCTGCTTTATCTGGCCATGATTTCACTTAAGAGTTTAATACCTCCTCTTGGAATTTTATCTCACCTAAAAAGTTGCATATGTGGTATTTCCATTGGAGTTGAAACTGGTGAAGTTGATAGAGACCAGATCTTACATATTGTAGAGAGCATACTGCTTTTTGTTAGTTTTACTTTTCAAATCTATTTGAAGTGATATGTAAAGAAATAAGAAGCATTTGTTGCCACAGTTTTATTTTTCTGACAGGAGCCATGACAGCAAAGCCCTCCTCGGACCCTGATTTATTTTCCTTCTAGGACTCTAGCCCCTGCTTCAACTCAGTTCCTACCTAAGACTTAGGAATTCAAATACCTTTTCTAATGAACAGCCAGTCACAGACTCTGGGAGGTGCTTGAAGTGGGTGAAATGCTGTTTCTTCAATAGGGTGGTGTTCCCAAATGGCCAAGCCCATTACACCTTCAGACTCTTCCTTGTGCTCACTTAAAAAAATTCTTGATAGCCCGCTGTGCTTTGAAGTCTCCCTTTCTGTTTATTTATGTGGAATCTCAAATTCAGAGAACGTTTTGTTGTTGTTGTTCAGATTGACATCTTATAGGGCCATACTGACTTCTTTCTAGTCTGTATTTTCATATTCGGATGCCACTGATATTTATATTTCGTCATTCAACAGATACATAGTGCCTTACTTCTGAGAGAAGGGGCTAGGACCAACACTTAGTGAGCAAAATCCAAATTTAGCTCTTTGTAGAATTGTGTGTGTGTTTATGAATTAAACAGAATTTTTCCTTCCCTAACTCTTCCTAAGAAACAGTGCGGTTATACTGTTGGTAAATCTTTAGTAGACTCATTTCCTTGTCTATGGACTTTTGCATTTTCTTTTTTCTTTACTGCCCTTCATTGCATGGGGAGAGATGAAGGCAGGTGCAAGTACTTATTTGAGGTAATCAGACAATCAGACAAGGATCAGTGGAAGGTATCTGTTCACCCTTCAGAGACTCTCCATTGATTTAGATGAATTTGGATTTTCAAGCTCTTGTTTGAAATAAATTTTCCTTGAGAAGTGTTAAGTTTGCACTTTTAGAGTACATTTAACTAAGTAGATATTTGAGACCATGCTTCTGTCAAGATGTTTGGGGAATGGGAGGTTTGATAGAGACCAGGAAAAAGGAGGGCAGTTTATGAAGGAGTTCCCCAGGATGTGCCTGAGGTAGTCACAGATTTTCCCAGCTGTGGACCCCTGGGACTGCTGCATTGAGCCTGAAGATTGTCCACACGTCGAAGTTAACAAGCCCGCTGTTGCCTTTGCCTGCTCCCATTTCTATTGCAAAGTGCACTCAGTACAGCTAATACAAGTTCTAACAAGCAGGCCTTTTTTCTTGATCACAATGGAAACTTTTTGAATTTAGGCGAGTATGCTGCCACACAATTGTCTAAATTGGACCACACCTCTGTTTAAAAGCTGAGAGGGCTGCTTTTTTTTTTTTTTTTTTTAAATGCAGGTTAACTTGGCCTTCAGGCTCCTAACAAGTTACTGGTGGAGCTGGACATCTGTGGGGCCCTACCCCTGTAGTGAACAGTGGCTCCCTAGTACCTAATGGCATTCCCTTCCAGGCAAGGAAAATTTGTACTTAGTTAAGAAAGGATAAAAGTAAGGTTAAAAATTTGAGAGTGCATTACATTGTCTTATTACCATTTCAAATTATAGCTACTATAAAGACTGTGTGTGTGTGTGTGTGTGTGTGTGTGTGTGTGTATGTGACACTGTCACCTGCATTTGCTTATCATACAAGTCCTCATATGCTAGTTTTTGACAGATATGGGAAATCATCTTAACTAATTGTTCACATGCAGTATGCAACGTTTGCCACTTGTATTTCAGAAGTTACTACAATAGGCAGCTAACTCAGATTGAGTATTCTTTAGCATTCCTGTAACCACAATAGAATCATTCTTTTTACTTCATTTTAATAAGACTCTCTACTTCCACATCGTCTCATGTATTTTTCCTTATTTGTTGTATGCATTTAATATTTTATAAATTGTATATTGTTGATTATTCAACTAAACTTTTTTGAGGTAGAAAATTTTATCCGTTTTTGCAAAATTTTAGATTCGAAGTGTTTGTGGGACTAATGCCTTTTTCACTAATTTAACATGTGGTTTGAGATCATTTAAATTTTAAATGACCACTTAACATTTTAATAGAGAATTTTATTATCTCAATTTTTTCTTCTTTTATGAAGGTTTTTCTGTACTGTGAGCTCTTCAAAACAGACTAAATGCCTTGTTCATCTTTGTATCATCAGTACCTAATTTAGGTGATCAGCACTATTTATCAACTTGACATATTCTTTCATTACTTGGAAACTGACTATGGGAGTAAATGACTTAGAAAATCTATAAATATTCTCTCAAATGCTATGATCTTCCATTTTAAGAGACTGACCAGATCTTTCAGCCTTTTGGTTTTGGAGACAACCCTAAAATTACCCAGAGCTTTGACAACTTAACTGACAATAGAATTAAATATAATTAATGGGGGTGGAGAGACTGGTTAGTTATAAAAGTACATAAATGTTTGTAACAACAAAGCACAGCTTTCTGTATAGGAGTATCTTCTTATAGCATATGTAAGTAAAGTTTTTCCTTTTTTAAGGAGTAAAGTTTTAAGAGAAGACTGCTGCTCTTTGTTCCTATATGTTTTATGAATTTAAAATATTTTTATAGGGTGTATAAGATGCTATTAATACTGTAGTGACTTTTGGCTTTTATTCCATAGTGTAATTATCCTTGATTACAGACTTCAGAAGAGGTACAAAAAAATGTCACATAAGATTTTAGAACTTAATCCTAAGAATAAAGACTGGTTTTTTTTTTAAGGTAATTTAAAACCTAAATAAATGTTATTTCAGAGAACGATTGAGTTTTTACTAAGGACTACTGTCTTTGGTGTTGAAGAAGAAATATTCTTCACTATGGTTTGTTGTGAACACCCAGAATGTTTAACAATACCTTATTTGATCATATTTTTTCAATTCCTTTTCTAACCTCTCTCCCACTCCCTGAACCCCACCCCAAAGAAAATGCTCAGGAAATATAACAAAGGCGCCATATCATGTTATCAGACTTCCTCCTTTCTTTAGTTCTGTAGAGTTCCAGTATCTTGGGAAGGTAGGACAATGTTAAATGTAGTTTTCGTGAAATCCATTATTATGTCAAGAAAATTAAATACTAACAGAGAGGAACAAAGGATGACCACTAGATTCTGGCTTGAATAACTAGGTAGATGGTGGTGCTGTTTGCTTAGATGGGGAGGATAGGGGCTGCAGAGGGGTATAGGGTGGGGTGGGGTGAGAAGGTTGAGGCATTGACCCAGATTCCAGTTTGGACATGTTCATTTTGGAGCTGCTTATTAGACATGTAAGTGGAGCTGTCCAGTAGGTAGGATATAAGGTGAGAGTTTAGAAGAGAAGTTGAGGTGGAAATATAAACTTTCAAGTGTTTGGAGTGAAGACATTACTTGTATCCATTGGAATGCCTGAGGTCACCTGGGGAGAAGGTAGATCCCCAAGACCTGAGGGATATTTAGAGGTTCTCTAAGGGAGAAGCAGCCAATAAAGAAGATCGACAACGGTGGTTGTTCAAATGGTGGAAAAACCAGGAGAGAGAAACACTGCAGAAGCCAAGAGAGGAGATGTTTCTCGAGAGAGCATGGCCTACTGTGTTTAGTGCTGCTGAGCACTGATTAAGAGGAAAACAGTGTTAAAAGTATGGTCTTCATTCATGTAGTCATTCATTCATTATTCATTAAACAGTGGTTCTAAACTTAGATCTGAAAGTTATGTTTGTAGCATGAACCATTTTTTTCATCTATTTTACGTCAATTTTGACATACAAATTAACATATACTTTCAAATACATTGGGGAATATTGATCTCAACTTTTTTAGCAACTTACTTCAAAGTTTAATATAGAGAAGTTTGCAGAGAGGAAAAACATGGCAATAAAAACCATTTTCAAAACCCCATCGAGTGTGCCAAAGTAGTCTCAAAACAAATTTCAGGATGGTGGATAATTAGGAGGGGTGAGAATAAGGGTGAGTAAGGGGGTAGGGAATACACAGGCTCTTATACTTAATGTGTTTCTTGATCTGCATGGTGGGTAGACTGCTATTATATCAGTGTCTGGATATATATCAGTGTCATTTAAGAAAAAGAAAACCTTTCTCTTTAGAGAAAGTCTTTAGAATTCGATGATTCCAATGTTTCGTCATTTTTTTTTGTTGTAGTATAATTAAAGCAAGAATTAAGAGGTAAAATGAAAGCTCTTTACTGCTTTTATTAGGAAATGTAGCTTACTAAAGAAAAGTTACATGATTCATTATAGAATGGTAGTATTTTATTTAAACTTTATGTAGTAAATGAGTACATTATTTCATTGTTGATAAAGTATGGCCATTGTATATGCTTTCAAATAAAACTTTGAGCTCTAGGTCCTTGGTCAGCTCTCCTTTCTTTTAATGGGAAATTCAGAGTTTAATTACATTATTTGGATTACAGTTCTTTTTAAGGAATATACTTCTCTGTAAATGTAAGCACTACCTTTAATATGAATTAAGGGTGGGTGGATTTCATTTTATTGATTAAAACAGTGTTATAGACATTAGAAAGTAAACTGTTTACTCTTTGTTTTCAAATGAACCCTTTTTGAAGAAGGCAGAATTATCCTAATGTTTTATTGATAGTGGCATAACCAGTAAAAGTTATTTTATACTGTTACAAATTTTAAAAATATTTCATAAACATACTATTTTTATGTTACCTAAAAATTAATCATGAATTTAGGCTCATAGTTAACTTTATGCTATGGATATATTTCTACAGATTTAGTATACATTTATTTTGCATAGTAAATTCTTAAAAAGAAACCACAGAAGCTCATTATTTAAGAAATCCTTCTTCCAATCCTTCTCTAAAATGAATAACTTTCTAAGTTCAAAATTTTAGATTAGATTTTTCAAAGTAGTTAGCTTTGGGTACCCTTTATCATATTTGTCCTTAATTAATGATGTGACTGGGCAAGTTAAGAAACTTCTCTGAGTTTCAGCCTTCTTATTGCTAATTCCAGAATTAGACTAGATAGTCTCTGAGGTTCGACCTTAAAATTCTGTGATGTTTACTTTAAAAATAACTGTACCACACAGCATTAAAAAAAAAATTAAGGACTGCATATCCTTAAATGAAAGTAGTATTAGAGCATTGGCCAAAAAAAAAAAAAAAGCATGTTTGATCTCAGTAATGTAAATTTGTCTATTGGGCAGACTATTTGGAGGCAGATGAATCCACAGACCACCTGCCTCAACCTAAGGGGAAAAGAAATCTCCAGAAATAATGGGAGAGATGATACTGCTTTAGATGACCTATCTATCAGCTGATGGCTTTTTGTGTGTGTGTGTGTGTGTGTGTGTGGTACAATACACATAACATAAAATTTACCAATTTAACCATTTTTAAGTAAACAATTCATTGGTTTAAACACAATTCGCATTGTTGTGTTGCTCAGATATCACCACTATCCATCTTCATAAAACTCTTTTCATCTTGTAAAACCGAAACGCTATACCATTAAACAATAACCTCCTATTCTCCCCTTCCCCAGCCCTTGGAAACCACCGTTATATTTTGTCTATATGACTTTTTACTACTATATGTACCTCATATAAGTGGAATCATGTAATATTTCTCTTTCAGCTTATTTCATTTAGCATAATGGCCTCAAGGTTTACCCATGTTGTAGTATATTGCAGAATTTCTGTCTTTTTTTTTTTAAGGCTGAATAATATTCCATTGTATGTATGTACCACATTTGCTTATCCAGTCATCCATCAGTGGACACTTGGGTTGCTTCCATGTTGTAGCTATTGTGAATATGCTGCTATGAACACAGGTGAACAAATGTCTCTTCAAGACCCTGCTTTCAATTCTTTTGGTAGATACCCAGAAATGGGATTGCTGGATCATATGGTAATTCTGTTTTTAATTTTTTGAAACTGTCATACTGTTTTCCACAGTGACTTTACTATTTTACATTCCCACCAGCAGTGCACAAGGGCTCCAGTTTTTCCACATCCTCACCAACACTTGCTGATTTGTGTTTTTTGATCGTAGCCAACCTGATAGGTGTGATGGTGGTCTCTCATTGTTTTGATTTGCATTTCTCTAATGATCAGTGATGCTGAGCATCTTTTCATTGCTCATTGGCCATTCATATATCTTCTTTGGAGAAATGTCTATTCAACTCCTTTGCCAATTTTTGAAATGAGTTGTTTATTTTTGTTGAGTTTTAAGAGTTCTCAATATATTCTGTACATTAATCACTTATTGCATGTATGATTTGTAAATATTTTCTTTCATTCTGTGTGTTGCCTTTTTACTTAGTTGATATTTTTCTTTTCCTCAGTGCCTTCAATTTTATTTATTTTTAATTTTATTAAATTTATTGGGGTGACATTGGTTAGTAAAATTATATAGGTTTCAAGTGTACAATTGTATAATACATCATCTGTGTATTGCATTGTATGTTCACCACCTAAAGTCAAATCTCCTTCCATCACCATATATTTGATCCCTTGTACCCTCTTCTGCCTCCTCCCACCTCCTTTTCCCTCTGATAACCACCATATTGTCATCTGTGTCTATGAGTTTTTGTTTGTTTATTTGTCTTATTTGTTTGTTGCTTTGTTTTATATCCCACATATGAGTGGAGTGATATGGTTTTTGGCTTTTTCTGTCTGACTTATTTCACTTAGCGTGATATTCTCAGGATCCATCCATGTTGTCACAATTTCATCTTTTCTGTGGCTGAGTAGTATCCCATTGAACCACATCTTTATCCAGTCATCAATGGAAGACACTTCAGTTGTTTCCATGTCCTGGCCATCGTGAATAATGCTGCAATGAATATAGGAATACATATATCTTTACAGATAAGTGTTTTCAGATTTTGGGGGGCAGATACCCAGAAGAGGTATTTCTGGGTTGTATAGTAATTCTATTCTTAATTTTTTGAGGAAATTCCATACTGTTTTCCTTAGTGGCTGTACCAATTTATAATCCTACCAGCAATGTATGAGGGTTCCTTTTCCCTGCAGCCTCTCCAACACTTGTTATTACTTGTCTTGTTGATAATAGTGATTCTAACAGGTGTGAGGTTCAAGCTCATTGTGCTTTTGATTTTCATTTCCCTAATAGCTAGTGAAGTTGAGCATCTTTTCATATATGTGTTGGCCGTTTGTATTTCTTTCTAGGAGAAGCGACACCTCTGATAAGGGGCTACTATCCAAAATATATGAAGAACTCATACAACTCAATAACACAAAACCAAGAAATCCAGTTAAAAAATAGGCTGAGGACCTGAACACATACTTCTCCCAAAAGATACTATCTTTTGATGAAAAAAATTTTAAATTTTCATGAAGTCCAGTTTTTCCATTTTTTCTTTTGTTACCTGTGTGTCCTTGGTATCGTATCTAAGAAATCATTGCCAAATCTCATGTTGTGAAGCTTTTATCCTTTGTTTTCTACTAGATGGTTTATTATATTAGGTCTTACGTTTAGGTGCTTGATCCATTTTGAGTCAATTTTTATATATGATATTAGGTAAGGGTCCACTTTTATTCTTTTGCATGAATGTGGATATCCAGTTTCCCCAGCAATTTTTGTGGTGATGGTAGTTGAATAACACTGAACAAAAACAAGTAATCGTGTTATGAGAGACGAAATCCGTGCCCTTAAGTTTTCAGCACCCTATAGAACACGTTGTTCAGAGCATGGTTCAAATAGAAATAAAATTGCTTTTCAAACCATATAAAATTTCCTTGGCATTCTCATTTTAAGTAGCCCTTCACAATCATATTATTTTCACTATATCATTGAACTCTCTATCTGATTAACTAGTGACCTGATTTAGTAAACATTTGTCAGGATATGCCTTCCCTGGAGACAAGCTTGGAGCATGTAAGACATCTTTTCCTCTTCAAATAATATTAAGTTAGGGAAGTGTTATGGCGCTATTGTGTGTACAATTGTCTAAGAACATTAAGAACCTTAGTCTGGATCTTTTATAACCATAAAAGGCAATGTGTCATGCTTTCCTGTTTTGCATGGATGAGAAGGGAGTAAAAAACACCAAAAGAATTTTTATTGCATAGAAATATTTCCTTCCTAGCAGTGTGTGAAGCAATAATGAGCCTAAAAAACAATCTTCTATAGTAGTGGGACAGAAGAAGCCTGGGAAACGGAGTGCTGCTCCGTCCGAGGGCTAGTCAGGAAGCTCCTGATTTCAGCCAGGGTCGCTTCTACTTGTCTGCACAGCACCTTCCCCGGGGCGAAGCGCCTGTCTGTGCTTCTCCTCACAGCCCTCTAACAGGCAGGACATGTAGTAACTTCCTCCCTTCTAGAAGAGGAACTTGTCAGAGTCTGTGGTGCAGATAAGTGGCGCAGACAGGCTAGAGCGGGGCTTCCCTAATTGCCAGTCTCTGGCTCAGACCGGGGAAGCACCCATTGTGTTGAGAAGATGTTTTCTGTGAGGCAAATTACTCGGAACAGAAATTGTTGCTTTTACTGTAGCCAGTGGTAGGTTATAGGCCATCTTCACTAATAAGATTCGTGCGCCCGAACTTTGGACTTGGTATCACAGGTATCACACTTCCACACATCTCAAGAGCCTGCATTTTCCACCAGCCTAATTTACACTGGGCCCCCCCACATTTTTACTTCTATGCGACTCCCACTTGTTTTCCTACCATTTCCCTCCTTTCATCCCGAAAAGAATTGAGGGTACTGAACAGAAATGACAATGAATAGCCTCTCAGCCTTTCAGCTAACTAAGATCAGGTGTAGAAATGACCAGGAATCTCTTTTTAAGCCAAATTAGAAGAAACCCATGTTTTCTTTAGTTTCGGTAAACCAAATCGGCCTCATTGTCTGCGTGTGGAAATGACGCTGCTACCAGAAAGGCACAGGAATATGTCTTATCAAATGCTCTTCTAACGACATTTTTACATGCGGTTTATTTTTTAAACAAATCTGTTATATCTAAGAATTGAGGTAACAATACATAATATGTTTTGTGCTTTTTGGTAATGAGTGAATAGTAACCAAGTGGAGACAACCTAGAGTTGTTTATTTTCTTTGGAGGAAAAGAAACAAATATTAAGACTAAACAATAGTTTTCGTGATGTGACCATGACCTATTGCTGTGTGTGTGTGGGGGGGAAACCCAAGCCATTTACTCTGATATCAGTACTTGGACAGTGAAGAGCAATTGTTCTTCAGCATAATGCATTTTTGAGTTTCAGATGAAAAGCGTTACATTCCTGGGAAGATACTCCAGTGCATTCTCAGTACAATGCAAATAAATACGTGATGCTGCTTCTCTGATGTGGTTGGGAACTGGCTTTGCATAGCTTCAAAGCAACATTTGAAAGATAAAAGAATGACGAGCAGAAAGATGGGAAGAGGGAATACTTCATGCCATCTGAATTCTGTTAGTGGTTAAGAACAGCAAAAGCTGTCAAGCCACCCCTGGGTTCCAGTTTTGTCACTGACTTGGACCTTAGGCAAGCTATTTAACATATTTATGCCATTGGATCCTCGTCTCCAAAAGGACTGTAATGCCTTTCTCATAGCCTAGTTGTAAGGAGATGAAATACTGTGTGTACCACTTCATATAGTGCCTAGCATGTAAGTCCTCAGAAAATAAGAATTGAGGTATTTGGTTACCTTAATGGTGTCCTGCCCTTTCCTGGGTGCAGGGAGGAATAAGGTGCAACTTGATGAGTGGCATAGCTGTCTTTTCCTTCGGACTCGAGGGCTGTGGTAGCTGTTCTTACACACGTGAGTGATGGAGACACAGCAGCAACCATACAGAATTTTTATACTTGTGCTAAAGACTTGGAGAGGGTCTAAAGGCAGAAAAATAGTGGGAACTACCAAATTGATTAGAATAATGGGCCTGGAAAGGCCTCTGTGGGGTGTGTTAAGAGGGAAAGCAGAGCTGGGCTTGAGAGGGAGAGGTGTCATTTGATGACGTAGTGTGCAAAGGACATCTCAGGGATGTGACTGGCAGGCCTGGCCAGAACAGCTTGAGGGCAGATAGGGCAGTTCACTGGAGGAAAATGTAAACAAAAACCATTGTAGGAACTTAGAGATAGAATTTGCCCATCAGTGCTTTTGTGTTGAATTTTGAAAAACAGAACTTGGCTGGGATCTATAGCTCAGGCAATTCCTTTCTTCCTTTCTAGAATTATAGGTCTTCAGGGAGCCAAAGGGTGTGTGGAAGGAAAGATTTTTATCATGCATGCGTCCTTGGATGTCTTCATTTTGGGTGGTTTCCTGAAGGGAAAGTGTTGATGCCTTATGCATGTCTTATCAGCGTTTTCATTTGTTGGTGGAGAGAGTACGCCTAGAGATCGGCTGCACTGGAGGCATTCAGGGAGCCAAGTGGTGGACTCTGGCAGGAACGGGGAAGTGACTTAGGCACTGTGGTCCATGGTCCATGAAAACTGCCTCTGAGAAGCCCTTCTTCCTTCTCATAGTCTGTTAGGAAACCATGATACAGAGAGGAAACCAAACGTATTTTAAGTGTCCCCTTTTTTGACACTTTCGCAGTCCTGTATAATTTATTTTAAAAGATAAAATGTGTATTCAGACACTCCCAGTGTCATTTTACTTAGTGTAGTATTAGAAGCAAATGAAATTAACTTCTTTATTTTTATTTAAAAATATAAAAAGAATATTGCTGTTCCAGAATGAAGTGTAATAATACTAGAAACAATAAAAAGAAAGCACTGATACATTTTTTGTAAGAAATAACACTTTTCAACCTCTCCACCTAGGAGCATTTCCTAACCCGAAGACTGCTTTTAAATGTCATTTATTGTCAGACATAGCATAGGGAATGTTTTACATACCAAATTTCAGTTTGGGATGAATAAAATATTACTTGGATTGTGTTCACAAATACATAAATATAAATTGTTTTAAGGTGCATATGAAGCTTTATTGGTCAAAGAGATAAATATTTCTTTCTCTTTTAATGTTTAACTCAAGTAACAGTAAATCTTTTAAGTCCGCCGAAATGTGAAGTCATTGCACAGAGCATGGTACATTATAAGTGTATTCTTTAGATTTGATTTATGCATCTGACTTTTATGGCACTGAATTTCAAAATCTCGTAAAGAAGTCATTTTAGAGAAATGTCATGCTGACCTGTGTTGAGAGAGAGGTAAAATTTGCTGGTATGATTAACTTCATACCAACTTGACGTTCAGAATTACAAATATAGTTGAAAACTTACATATTGCAATATACTTAATAAATGTTAGGTAAATGAATGAATATTTAACATATTGCTTGAGTTACGTATTAATGATTCCTCTAAAATTCTAGATTTTTAGCCCCAGTGACTGGAGGTTTGTTTCTTGGGTATCATGGTGTCCATCCTTCCTGTTGGACTGCCCAAAAAGAACCTTAGTGTTTCTAAGACGATGCTTTCAGAGCATCACAGACTACTGGTATTTACTTTAAAAATTCATATCATAGCATCTTTAATATATGGCAGTTTTAATATTTTGGCATCTCCTGCACATTGACTTATCAGGGAAGATTATGTCTTTATTTTACTTTAAGTGAAACACTGTTTTGAGAGATGATTTCCTTAAATCCATCTGCACTGAAAAAATGTAATTAATCTGACATTTCATAAAGGTTTCATTGAATTATATTCTTGTCTTATGCTATACCAGGATAAGTACATATACATTTTCATCTAAGATTAGCTTTAGGATGTGTTAAGGAAAAAGATAACAGTACATATTTTATGATCAATATATTTTAATTAGTCAATTTTCACATGAGCTTGTCCATCTGTAAATTGTAGATAGGATATGCCCAAATGCAAAAAAAATATGATTTAGAGCTTAGACAAATAGAAGAAAGAATTTTGAATATATCTGTATAAAGCTCATATCCAAGAATAGGTTGGTTTGTGTGACCCATTGTATACCACACTGACACAGTCTCCAAGCACAGGGACCCCCAAGACGTGACTTGGGCTGTAAAAAACAAATAAATACCCTTTTGAGTTCATAGAACAGTCTTTTTTTTCTTCCTAGTTAAGTTATTTTCATGTTCTATTTTATTAGCCCCAGTGAGTTAATTTAGACCTTAAAATGTTTGCCATCTTGAGGGATCTTCCAGTTTTCACTCTTCAGGTGGACAAGTTTATCTATAAATCCTTGCTTAATGTGTGTGGACACCTGTTTCAGTGTTAAACATTTTTTTTTTAAGTCTAGCATGGCAAACAGTTACTTTTGTGGCTGATGGAGGTATTCTTTTGTCTGAAGGAAGGAGAGTGTTGAAATGCTTTCAAGAGCCCTATTCTTTTTTTCCAGTCCTATGATTTATTTAACTACTGTAAAACTTCACTTACACAGAAAATAGCAGCAGAAGAACTTAAGGTATACTTCTCCCCTCTTCAAATTAATCATTTCAAAAAAGTTCTTATGATAAGCACAAAAGTGCTTCTGTGAATTTCCAATAAATTGTTCTTCCTTGATTCCAACATAGTTGCTTGAATTGTTTCTAATGGCTTCATATTAAGTCCATCATCTACCTTCTATTTTTGTTTCAAGAGTGCAAAATTAATTTTAATATCAATTTAAGCAAATCTTAATTGGCAGGGAAGCGATCCTGCTATTTAAAGAAAAAAAATCTTACTCATATAATTCATTATAGTTTATCTGCCTGTTAATTATTTTCTTCTTCAATATGGATAAACAGAAGGTGACTGATGGACCCTTTCTATATGGAGGCTCGTGTCTTTCAGTTCTAGGCAATTATCTTATATTTTTCCTCTGAAAATGTTTTCCATCCCATTTCTTTTGTTCTTTTTCTCTAAAACCCCAGTTTTTTGGATATTGGACTTCTGGATTTGATGTTTTTTTCCTTTTATTTTCTTATGTCTCTCCTGATCCTCTTTGCTATTTGATTCTGCTTTCTGGGAGACTTCCTTGACTTTACCTTCAATTTTTTCTGAATTTTAAAATTTTGCTATCATATTTTGAGGATTGTCTAGGTTTTTCATTTTAATTATTCTGTTTTCTCTTGACTTCCTTCTCTTTCGTATTGGAGGCTTTCCTCAAAATTCTGGTAGTTTATATTTAAAAGGATACTAAAAGGCTGAATAGAAGCTCTGTGTGTGTGTGTGTGTGTGTGTGTGTGTGTGTGTGTGTGTGTTTGAGAGAAGGGGGGAGATAGATACTGTGTGGTTTTTTGTGTGCTTGTTAATTGAGGACTTAACTATGGGAAGATCAGGCAGTGAGCTGTCTGTTGTCATTGGGAGATTCTAATGCCAGTATCAGTAGATCTTTTCTGTAGAGAATAAATTTTCAGTCTCTTGCCTGGGGATGAAAGTGGAGTGTTAGATCATATAAGTCTGGCTGCTGACATTCTACGAGTGAACTTTTGGTTCAGCTGGAAAGACAACCTAAATCCCATTCTTACCACAAGAAGAAAAGCTGGACAGACAGATTTTTGTAGACCCATCAAAGAACTAAAGTCAAAGAACAAACAGCCATCTCAGAATCTGCAAAGAGACATGGGCCTTCCATGAGATCCAGGACATAATAAGCATTTGCTTACCTGAGGCAGAAGTTGCTGGATGCTTGTAGGAAAATTAAACTAGAATTTTGATGAATTGCTGGAAGCCAAAGCTGTTGAAAACGTGAACTTTCTGGGACCTGAAATCATAGGAGAGTTCTCCCTCTTTCGCAAGCTTCTACAGGCTTTGAATCAATACCACCCTTTTCAGCCCTGCCTCTGACCTCAACTTCCATAGAACCTAGTATCTCTATCTTGTCCTTTGGGTTTTTCTGAACGTGAAGAGGAAGTGGGAATTTACTTCTCATCAGTATTGCCTTCTGCAGTTTAAACTGTCATCTTCACTGGAAGTCTCTGTCACAAAATATTGTTAACTGCAAATAGCCTATTACAAAAAAGAATGTACAGTATAAATCTCTAAATTGTATGTATACACACACACACACACACACACACACACACACAGAGAAAAAGTATGACTTACATACATATGAATCATAGATTGTGGGTGATGTTTTCTACCTAGTTGTGTTTTCTAATTTTTCTGTAATGTTACAAATAAAAAATGTTTAAGAAAATTCTCAGAAGACGGAAATGTACCTATAATTTTTCACTAGTACTTAAAAGATTTTCTTTTTTGTTTATTTTCTTCCGGCTTGTTCTCATCTAGATTGGGGATCATAGATGACTAGTATTCCACCGAAACTTGCCGTTTGGGTGTATACGGTGGTGACCACAGTAGTTCTTTATAGCAGGGCCCCAGTGATTGCCTTGGAGCGCACTGTTAGGATCCCCTGCAGTCGGGCTTCTGCAGTCCTGCTGTTCTCCCAGGGGAGGAGTCTGCCTTAGGACCAGGCGGTTATTTAATTCCTGGGGAATCCTGAGCTGTTCTATGCCAGTGGTGGTCAACCTCGGCTGTAGCTGGGGAGCTTTAAAAATCCCAGTGCTTAGATGTACCCCACACCAATTCAATCAGAATCTCTGGGGAGGGGACCCAGGCATCGCTAGGGTTTAAAACTCTCTAGATGATTTCAGTGTACAGCTAACATTGAGAGCCACTGCTCTAAAGGAAACAGTTAAATGCTTTCCTTCCTAAGTAGCCCTCTGGATCTTCAGGGCCAATTTGGAAAAATAAGCTCTGTACTCACTAGAATGTCACTACCATCCTGTGGAATTCTGCAGCCACTTCGTGGCCTTTGACTAACAGGCCATGTTCGTGTGTGTGTGTGTGTGTGTGTGTGTGTGTGTGTGTGAGCCTGCCTGCCTCGATGGGACATACCCTAAGCACTATGAGGAAAAGCCACTTTTTTCTTTCATCATTGTACCCCAAGTATCTAGAACAGTGCCTCTCCTAGTAGATTATCAAACATAAATGAACTCAGCTTCTTCCTCCTCCTCCCTCTCCCCCTCCTCCTCCCCCTCCTGCTGCTTTTTTTTAACTAAAAAGGGGCAACTTAAATGGTCAAAACATCATTCCACATTCCTTGATTTTGAGGAACTCTACCAACCTCAAGTGTCTGGAATTCAGTGAGGAAAGAACTGGCCCTTGTTCCTATCACATGCGTACTGAATACCCATGGTTTGCACAGGGCTCTGATGGCTGTGATCAAACCCACACCTCAGATATTATGCCTAGAAAGAAATAAAGCTCAGAGACCAAACCTGTGGAGAAATAACAAATATCTCAATACAAAAGTGAAAATCACTGTGAACCAGCTCCATTTTTCCATTGAACCAGTTATGTCTTGACCATCTTTATCCTCCAGTCACTGTTCTAAATGCAGGAGGGCCTAAGGTAAGTTTAACAAATTCCCTAATATTGCTAAGTAACTTTAAAATACAACTTCAAGGCCTAGTTTTCATTCTTTCTTCACAATCGGATTTTGGGCCAGAGCCCAAATGATACATTTCTAAGTATTATAATAGATGAGGAAATCTATAATTACATTTAAAGTTTACAATAAACAACCTGATGAGAAAAAAAAATGGAAAGTTTTTATTATCCTTATATTACAAAACAGGAAACACTTTTAATGCACTCTGAGTAACTTGCCCGCACTCATATAACTAGTAGTACATAGCTCAGCTGGGACTGCAGTCTAGGTCCTCTGACTTCAAGTCTTATGAGTAAGAAGGCTTAATATTTCAATTGTTTCATAATGGCAGATTGGGTCTTATTTTGTATTTAGTGCAATAAAGTTAAAAACTGTTAAAAAATTTAGTCATAATAAATTAGTTTCAGTGCCATTAATAATTTGTTTTGAAATTACCTAGTAGTTAAGCTCTGTGGTGGTATTTTTTTTTCTTGTTTTGCTTTTGATTTGTCTGTGTGTGTGTGTGTGTGTGTGTGTGTGTTTGTGTGTGTGTTTAATGACTGAGCATTAATTTATAGAAAGATTTGGGGATTTGAAGGTGCCCTCAGATGAGTTGGCAGAGCCACAGATGTAACACAGAGTTTTTCAGCCTCCAGTGTTCAGATAATCTCGGAATAATTTTTCCCTGTCTTTGTTAACAGGAATTAATACTTATAACTTTTTAACTCTTAATACACAAGTAAAAGATAGTAATCAAGAGATGGCCAAATGACAAGAGTGCTTACATCTGGCACAAAGAATTGAGGTCCTTGAGAAAAATAAATCACCTCTTGTAGTTTCTAGTCTAGCTGTTGTTTTTATGTCCTTATTGTCTTTCCTGTAGGTATCACCTATCAGAATATTTAATTTGGGACTTGAAATAGATAGGTGTGCTTCTAGTTCAGGGTTACTCCAACGGGATTATACTTCTTTAAGAACTCTATTCTTTAAGATAGAGACATCTTCTGGCTTACCTGTGGACATAAGTGTGTGTAAATTATATGTACAGATAACCAAAGGGCCCATGGCAGAGTACAGTAATTTTGTTACCTGGAATGACAGGGTCAAAGCCCAGGTTAGCCATTTGCTGTTAGTGTAACCTTGAGCAAGATACTCAGCTTCTGAACCTATTTTCTCACCATGAAAATTAGAATAATACTTTTTATCTTCCTATCTTCCTGAGTTCTGGAAGAATCAATGAGATACGTGAAAATATATTCTTAACTGCCAAGTGCTATATAAATATTGGATATCATTGTTTTTCATCTATCATGATATTATTTTCCTCATTCCTGAGCCTTAATATATTATTTTCCCATTGTTATACTACCCTTATAATTTTTTTAAATTTCAGATTATATGTAAAGATAGGAAAGTTAATTTTCTTTCATAGCTCATAGGAAAGTTAATTTTCTTTCATAGCTCCAATACCCATCAGAGAACCTCTTTGTTTCCTAGCCCTAAAAGAATTAAAATGGGACCTTATGTCAATTAAGACCTTGCTTTGATTAAAAATGACGTGAAAACAGTAGCTCCTTTAATAGAGAATCTTTTAACTAAACAGATATGTGATACTTAGGTGATACTGGCTCAGAGTTTCACAGTGTTTTCTGTTGAACTTGCCTAAGAAAGTAGGGGTGTCCTTCCTGGTCCCCAGGGTAGGTGCTCAATAAATCTTTATTAAATTTCAATAAATTTAAAGGCATTTAGAAAATTTAAATGCAGACTGAAAGAGAATATTGTGTTAGCCACAGAATTCAGTGTTTTAAGATACTCTTGTTGGTCTGACCTAAGGATTCAATTTTAAAAATTATAAACCTAAGCATGCTTACAAATAAACAAAGACTCTCATGAGTATTTGACCATATTATTACAAGTTAAATGTAGGCTAAGTCATATAATTATAGAATGTTAAGAGTAGAAGAGCTTTAGAAATCATGTAGTCCAACCTTAAAATTGATGTAAATAAGTAGGTAATACGTTTACATGACAGGTGTACACTGAAAAAAACTCCCATCTCCATGTATCCCATTCCCGTTCCCGTGCCCTATAGGTAATCACTTTTACTATAAGTTTCTTATATCCTTCCAGGATTTTCTTCATGCAAGCGTGTGTGTATAAAGACACATATGCACTTGCGCGCGCGCACACACACACACACGCGCGCACACACACACACACACACTCATTTATCCTCTTATACAGAAGGTGGCATACTGTATACCCTACTCTGCATTTTATTATTTTTTTTTCACTTAACAAATGTATCTCAACAGTCTTTTCATGGCACAATATAACTCCTGCTTTCTTTTCTGTTTTTTTTTTCACAGTTGCCTAGTAGTTGATTATGTGGCTGTATCATAGCTTCCTGAATCCTCTATAGACACTTGGGCTGTTTCAATTCTTTGGCTATTTATAGTAGTGCTGCAGGTGGATTACTTTGAATGTGCATTATTTCCTGTGTGTGCTGGTATAGTTGTAGGACAAATTCCTAGACATAATATTGCCAGGTCAAAGGATCAATGCATATGTAATTTTCATGGGCATTGCCAAGTTTCCTTGATAGTTGTCCTCTCATTTTATAGGTGAGGAAACTAAGATTTGGGGAATTAAGTCACCCATTAGGAGCGGCAAAGCCCGAATATACCTCTAGGAGGCCTTTCCAGACCAAATCTGGGTCTGATGTGTTTCCTGCATGCTCCCATAATCCCCCTTACCTCCCCTAACAAAGCCTTATCACATGGATTGTAATTGTTGGCTTATTTGCCTATCTTCCTGTCTCTGCATTCATCATTACAGCTCTAACACCTAGCACAGGGCCTGACACAAAGTGGGTGCCCAACTGACTAAATGAATGAATGAATGAATGATTGGAAACAAGTTGAGTCCTCTGATTCGTAGTCCTGTGATCATTATATTGCATTTCACATTCTTACACTCAACCTAAAAAAACCAACACATTAGCTATACAAATAAATGCAGGATATAGGGAGAAGTATTAATATTTAGAACTGTTCATGTGAAAAAGATTCAGGGTGTTTAGGATTCATAGGAAAAGAATTTGGGAATCTGCTGTCAAAAATCTCATGTGATACAAGACTTCATTAATGGAAGTGCTGTTTCTAGAGCAAAGGAGACAATAGTTCCAAAAGCCGTCTCTGGGGTTTTAAGGACTGTAATTCTGGGTGTTACATCCTAAAATGCATGTAGGTGAATACGAGGACTAAGTGGAAGGTAATGAGGAATCTGAGTTTCTACCAAGTATGTTTAAAGAGCTGGGGCCTTGTATGTAGGAAAAGAGACAACTTAAGGAAGATGGTCTGTTTTTAGATATTTCAAAGGACTTCATGTAAGACAGAGGATTTTTCTCTGTAGTGTCAGAGGGGAGACCTGGACCTATAAAGTCCCCCTTACAGATTTGCAGATTTTAACTCATGTAGCTGAGTCAGAAAGTGAATGTACAGGCTTGTGAAATGTCCTAAATGGTGTTTGCTTTTGGGGTTCTCTTCATGAGGAAGACAAAGCATCAAGACTTATGCAGAGTGCAGCCTAGCTACCACAGGACTCCGCTCTTCCAGAGAGAGACCTGTTTTCCAGAGAAGGACCAGTTAGAAGCATGCTAGTGTTGATTTCTATGGAATCCATTCCAGGGGGCTGCAATGTCAGAAAAAGAGTTTTTGAGGAAATGCAAGAGATTTTGGAAATAGGGTCAAGTCCTGTGAGGGAGGAATTCAGCACCCTCATCAAGTGAACTGAGGTTCAGAGTGAGCTTTTAGTCTCAGCAGGTAACTAGCATGAGAACTAGCCGTACCCTCGGCCATATATGCTAACAGTTGCTTAGAGTGAATGCAGCCTGATGCCCATGTGGATAGTTCAGGGGCTAAATGTATATTGAATACTGGATGATGCTAACAATAGAATAGTAATTAAGAAATAATATCACTTAATTGAGCACTTACTAAGTCCTAGGCATTTAATGCTCCCAAGTGTCCAAAGAAGTAGATATTAGTGTCCCTTTTTATAGGTGAGAAATCTGAGGATCAAGAAACGTGAATAACGTGTTAGACATTAAGGAGTGGAGTTGAAACCCACGTTGGATTCAAACTAGAGTCTGTTCTCTTACTCCCTGCACTCACTGCCTCTCTGCATTGTCCAGCAGTTGGAAAGGGGCTCCGAATGTGTCAGCCAGGCTCCCATTGGCCCTGGGCCAGGATGGGTTTGAACCCAGTAGTGGTCTTCGCAGCTGCGTGAGCAGAGTAAGTGCGGCTTAACAGGAAACGATTTAGGCAACGCATGGCCGACATCTGTCAGAAATGCCAGTGTTTTAAAAATCGAACTGTGCAGGACTTCTGCAGAGCTTGGAAACTTATTGACATATGTTTACACACTCATTTAGAAACAAGGAAGTTACAATAGTTTTTAGGTGTTGTTGATCCAAACAAAAAATTAAGCTGTGGTAGAAAAATAAAGGAGAACGAGTGAGGGTGAGGGTAGAGAAGGCACAGAAAGAATACCAGATAGTCTAACGCTTTGGAGTGAGGATGGGGTTCAGAGAAATCATTCTCAAATCCTTTCACTTCTAAAATCACAGAACCATCCTCCCAACTGTTTCCATGTATATATGGTTTACATAGTTGCCATCTTTAAGGAGTTACTGAACATTAAATTATGTTATTATTTCAGTCTTATCAGTCATTCTCCTCATACCATTAGATACTCAAATTTTCTTCCCTTCCTCCCTCCCACCGTTCCTCCCTCCCTATCTGTGTTTCTTTTCTTATTTCTAATAGCAATACAATGAATATCTTGTAGTATTAATTCCTGTTATTTTCTTTTATATTATTTCTTTGGAATAACTCCCCCAAATAGAATTATTGGGTCAAAGGATAAGCAATTTGTAACATATTTCCAGGTTGCATTCAGGAAAGATTAGAACAATTTATAGTATTTTCAACGGTGTGAAAATCATCTCCATGATTATTTCAGACTCAGTTTTATGTGGGATGGGTCAGGCCCAGAATCCTGCCTTGGAAACTAAACCAATCCATTGGTTTGGATGGTCAATCTAGGAAGGTAACAGCACCAGATAATGGCAAGGCATTCAGGCTGGCAGAGAGAGAGAGAGAGAGACTGGTTACAGTAATTGATATTTCATTTCAGTCCCTAAGAGCATGGGCGGGAGCAAGGTGGAGACATACGTAGTTACAGCTATGTAGGAGATCTGTGATGGCAGCAAAACACCTAGGGACAGGAAAGTGAAACTCAGAGTCATTTAGTGGAATGCACGGAAAGTAAGTTCTTGACTGTATATAAGTAGGCAAGACCCACAAAACATAATCAGAAAATCTGGGGATTTTCTAGCTGGAGAGGTAGGTGGGGATATGGAACAGGAGGCAAAGCTTTGTGTACTCCAACCCTGGCCTACTTGAATTTCTATCCTTTTGATTTATTTTTGCTAAGTTCATAGTTATATAATGATACCTTAAAGTGGTCTTTCATTGCCTTTGCCTGGACAAGTTGTACATTTTTCTAGGGTTCATGTTCTTGGGCCACTTTTTCAAGTAAAGTCTGGTTATTAACTCTTTTTATTTCTTTGCCATGGATAGTAACCTTATATCACATCTGTCACATTTAGCTATTCTGCTGTCTGTCCTTTATATATTTAATAATAAATTCTATTATATTAGTATATTTGATAAATTTGGGGGATAGAAATTTTCTTTATATTTGAACATAAATCCTGTCTGTGGTAATATTTTACTTTTGGGGGGCATTTATAAAGTTCTCTCTTTTCCATCATTGGAATAAACATGCTGTTCTGTTTTCTTCTACATAAAGTTTCACTGTTTAGCCTGCACACGTGGCATGAGCTTAAGGCTCTAACTTAGCTCTTTGCATTTTTGTTCACTTTTCTGTTGCTCACTCGTACTTTTTCCTCTGTAATAGTACTAGTACCCTTTATATTTACTTATAAAGTCTACTTTGAGTTTTGTTCTATTTCAAGTAATACCGTATCTTTTTTAAAAAATAATTTTTCTTTTGTAACAATTTAAAATTTGATAGTTTGAAATCCCTATCATAACCTCGATGTTTTTCCTTTGGTATTTTTTTCTACTTTTCAAACATGTGTTTTAGAGGGCCGGCCGAGTGGCTCAGTTGGTTAAGAGCTCACTCAAGAGTGCTAGAGCTCTGAGCAGCAGCGGTTCGATGCCCGGCCTGAGCTGAGCAGCCACTGAGCTGCCAACAGGTGGCAGGATGGCTCAGCTAAAAGAAAAAAAAGATGTGTTTTAGTACCAATATCGAGATCTGTAAATTCAATAGTTTATTTAATCTACATAATAATTTAGGAAGTATTGTCATTTTTACTATATTTAGTTTTCCCAGCATGGAGCAAATTATATTTCTCCATTTATTCATCTTTCTCTAACTCTGCTGTCAGACTTTATATCATCTTTGAACAAGCCTCTAATTTTCTGATGTAAATTAATACCATCTATTGAATTTTTTTGTCAGCATTATAAATAGGGTCCTTTCCAATGCATTTTCTAGCTGTAGCCCATAGTACCTAGGCTTATAGTAATTTCAAATGGATTTTTATCCTGTAGCTTTGCTGAAGTCATTTTGTTAACACTAGCTATTTTAAATTGATTTTGAGTTATATAATCATATAACTTTATAACTTAGTGATATGGAATGATTTCATACATAAAACACTATCTAATCTTTCCTATGTTTATACTTTTTAATTCTTTTCCTAATGTGTAATTGCCCATCCAGTGAAGTAAATACCCTTGTTTCCCTAAGTAATAGGAAATAAGGAAATCAGGTCACCCTGTGAAAGTTACAGCCAGTACCTACATGGATAAAGATATTAACATGTGATATTCTCTTTGGGAGACGAAATGGATCCCAGGTGAGCAATATTAGACCTGTTTGAATGTGTTCATGTATCTGAAGCAAGATTGTATCAAACCAAAACCAGGGAAAGAATAGGATAAAAGAATATTGTAGAGTCAAGTTTTGTTAGTAACTGTTTCAGCATTACCCAAACTAAAGGATGGGTTAGTGAGTGAGTTTTGAATAATGGTAAAGTGGAGATGGATGCAGGAGGGCGTAGCCCACAGACTTTAAGCACTCTTAGTGTCCCATTGGCCCCACTGGCAACGTTATCGCTGGGGTGAGATGAGTGTGTCAGGCTCCGTGCAGTTCCTCCAGCTCTCCTTCTTCTCACTCCTTGCTCACCTAGCAACCCATATGGATCTTCCTCATAGAGAATGCATTGATCTTAGGGGCCTGTGACTGATTTATCAATTACAGAGTAATAGATTGACATTATGGGGAGAGAATGCGCTAACCATATGAACTTAGACTGTTTTAGTACCTCGTTAATTTCTCATGGACTAATGAGTTAGCATTCTGGTTGTAGGTCACCGACTCTTACTTCTTTGTTCATTCTCTAAATTCTTTTAGGTAGATTCTTAATTGTTTTTATTGTTTTCTGTAGTAATGTAGACAGTTGGAAAATCTTTGTTTTTTTAAGAGACCTGATTTTCCTTCATCTGCCCTTTCATGGGACAAGTAACTTTTTGACTGTTTTCTCTCTGCTGGCACAAAATCTCAACAGGTAATAATAGATTTTCTCTTCTAGTCATAGTATCCTATTTAGTGTCTTCTATTACTTGTGCTATTATTATTACTATTCAAATAGTTACATGTAATGAAACCATTTGAGTTCGAAGATCAGAAGGCAATACTCAAATGATCTACGCACAAGAAACTGATTCTGCACACATGGGCCAGGATTTGCCAATAAAGATTTTCTACACACAGAGAAGGCAACAGTCAGATATCATTCCAGAGAAATGGGCCAGGCTCCGTGTGCACAGTCAGCAGGGAGACTGTGCATCAGATAGTCAAGGATATCAGGGATACCAGTGACAACGATGGTGACCATAGTGGTGGCTACCCTTTACAGTTGTAGTGACTGGTACAACAATTTTATTACTCAGCTCATTTTACGGTCGAGGAAACAGGCTCATGCAGGTTTTAAATAAGTTACCCAGCCGAGTTGACATAGCAAGTAAGCAGCAGGGGAGCCATGATTCTCCCTAGTCTGTCCGAATCCAAAGCCTGTGACCTCTTTACTACACCACATTGCCTGGGATCTAACAGGCAAGGGGACACGTTCACGTGATTCAGACAACTCACAGAAGAACATTACAGCTGCTGAACACTAGTGCTAAGGTTCTACAGGTCCGGATTTTCCATACTTTCCTTGTGTGTGTTAACAGGAACTGCCAGGTATATATATTGGCAGGTAGAGTGAGGCAGGGTCTCCCAAATCCCTGTCACTGAGGTGATTATAATCTAATGCTCCTCCGCCTAATCTTCTCATCTGTGCTAGAAGTGATATTTTTGTAAATTTATGGAGCAGAGTGGGGGCTGAGACAGAGTGTCTTCCCAGGCCGTGAATCACATGGCCTCACCTGTGATTTTCCTACTCCCTGGTCTGATTTGCGGACATTTGATTCTGTCCAAAATGTCCACGGAGACATTTGGTTTGCTCCAAAAGGTCCTTGACATTTCATCCTGTCTAAGATGTCCATGGATACTTTCGGTCCTATCCAAAATGTTCATGGAGACATCTCGTTCTTCTGCAAAATTCGAGCCCTGACATCTACTTAACCCCGTGTCCCTTTACCAGGTAGGCTACCAAAACAAGAAGGTATTATTGGCAGTACAGCCACAACACAATTATGAGACCCGTAAAACATGATAGTATTTTTGATGTATTTATCCTGTAAACCAAAAGTAGAAATAAACATTATGGGTTGTTTGAACCCAGGGACATTTTCTAAGCGTGGATGTTTTGGGCAGGACTGAATGTCAAGGACCATTTGGTGTAGACCAAATATGCTCGTGGACACTTTGGGTAAGACCACATTTCAGGGACTTCTGGCATAGACCAAATGTCTCCATGGACATTTTGGATAGGACCAGTGTCCTGCAATGCAAGGCCCTGGTCCGTATGAGGGGCCTGTAGGCCTTCTGGTGCCCCATGTAATAAGTAGTTAAGCTATCGTCTCTGCGGGCAGCCATCCAACCCAGATCAGGGAAAAAGCCTTTGTTTATACTGCATTTATTTTTAGCTCACCCTCTTAGAATTTCTACTGTTTGTGCCTGTTTTATGACATATATCATGTATTAATACAGCAGTTCATATATATAGCTTATAAATAAATACATTCAGACCTATTGATATGGAGTTCAAACTTTTTTTTTGTTGATGAGTTATGATTTTAAATGTTTGGAAGTCAGCATCCTAGGGCAAAAGACTGCAAACCTGGCTGGGCAGTTCAGCCTCCTGGTAAGTTAAGAAAAAAGTTCATATTTCCTTGGCCCACCCACACTTACTGAATTATCTCCAGGGAGGTGTTTTTTAACAAGTGCTAGAATTTGAACCACTGCTCTAGGGTATGGTCCCTAAAAACCATCTTGCTACTTTTGTAGTTGTTGGAAAAATCTTGGTGCCGATTATAACAAATAGACTACTAGAAACCTGTAGTGCTTTGAAGAGTGTTTATGTATTGGCTTACTTGTTTATTGTTTGTTATCCCCTATTGAAAAGTAAGCTCCAAGAGATGGGCCATTATCTATCTTGTTCACCCCTTGTTGCTAGAATAGAGCCTGACACATAAAGTGCTCAGTAAATATTGTTGGATGAATGAATGAATGAATGAATGAATGATGAAACCCTTTTCCCACTGTGTTTGGGTAATACTTGTCCCTTCTTTCCTCAAATGCTAAAGAAAGAATTGGTTTCAGCTGCGCTGCTATAAATTTGAAAGTCCTTGGTTATTCCACTGAGCTTATGGCAACTTTTTAATGTTCAAAAATTATGTCAATCCTCAGTTTTTAATCGTATTTTTAATTCGTCAAAGACAGTAAGGGAAGTTGGAAGGTGATATAGAGGTCTGTTTTTAGTTCTCATTTTAAGTCCCTGTGTCTTTAAGGAAAGGGCTAAGCTACATCTTGGTCATTCTCCAGATCCAAGAGGAAATGGATTGTAGCAGTTGTGCCTTTGTAGAGCAGATGTTTTGGTTGGAAAGGCTATCAACCATCTGACTCATAATAAATCCTCAATTCCAGTAAATTCCCAGTTTTCAGTTACAGTAGGTAGGATGCAGGAAAACAATGTCTTCCACTTTGGGATCTTTGAACTTGTTTCACATATTACCACTGTTCCCTGTGCATTACTGTGTGTGAAAGGATGAAATACTAGGGGAGGTTAGAGCGGTTCCAGGAATAGACTCAGCCAGTTGGTGTTTTCAAGAGAGACCAATTGGAGGTAAACCAAAGCCACTGACCTCCCTGACATAGTACTAACAAGGAACATAACAGATTGAGTTTCCCTATATGGTCCTATGTTAAAATCATTTCTAAATTACGTTAATTGGAATAATCTATAAACAATCCTGCAGTTTAGTTTTGTTTTATGGGGAAGGTTTTGTTGTTGTTTTGCTTGTTTGTTTGTTGCCTTTTCACAAAAAATTTTAAAGGAATTATGTGGTTCCTTATATGCTATCTTAAATTTCAGAATATTTGCTTTATGGGAAAATTTACTCAATACATATAAGCGTCTTAGATTTCTACCAAGACCTTATATCCTGTGTTCCAGATGGATAAGTCAGAATTACAGAAATGATATTAAGTATATCATATTTTGTATTATGAACTTGGTTGAGGGAATACATTATTGACTTAGTAAGTGGCATCTTATTCTCCCCCCTCTGCTTTTATCTAGCAGTTTCTTGTTAACCATCACTGAAGTGAGACTACCATAATCTTCATAGAGATAGTTGAAGAATTCAAGGTTGCATTGCTTCTTCTGAGAGCAACAGTCCCGGTTTTTTTTCAGTCACGGGCCTGGGTCTTATTTCCGAGAGCTTCTTTGATCTCTTCCATCAAGTGAAATATGAAAAGTTTGGGAGTAAGCAGTTTGCTTGTCCAGAACTTTAACATTTCCTGGGTTGGTCTTTAGCCTTCTGATCCAATATCAAATTATTCAGAAGTAATACTATTTTTGATATACTCCTATGTCATTTGTTCTTTTCATTTTTAGCTGAGTAAGCGTTCATTATAAGTTCATTTAACACAGCACATTACTTTTATATTCTAAGGCACATTTGTAAATCGTCAGAATTGCTGTAGCATCTCTTCAGTGATGGAAAAGGTAGAATAAATAGTGTTTCTGAATTCACCCATTGACGAAAAGTGGGATGTGGGAGAGTCATGGCAAGGGGTAAGAGGCAGAAGAATCTGACTACAGTGTAAAGGGGAAAAGGCAGAAGTAGTTCTCTGAGGACATACCTCATTCATTTTTGTCTCTCCCGCAGTGACTAGCATGGTGCCTTGTACGTGGTGAGCTCCTGGATTACAGTGAGAAAAGCTTGGGCTGTGAGTTAGAGAAGACGGAATTTGTGTCCTGATGCTCCACTTACTAGTTGAAGACTCTGGACATTTTGTATCATCTCCGAGAAATTTTTACATCTGCAAAACAGAGATGATAACAGTATTTATCTTAGGTGTGATATGTAGCACCCAAACAGAAATCAGCCTTGTTAAACAGTTTTCTGTAAGAAGCACTTCTAACCTAGGTTTGACTACATTAGGCGTTAAAGACTGACTCCGGGATCAGGTGGAGGTCAGCTGTTCCAGGTAGATAGCTAGAACCAAACCTGGCAAGATCCCTTAATTTGGGGGAAATAGCAGTATTAGGGGAAATTACTAATCACATGTTATGATTTGAGAATTACACATATTTTGTTATGCAATTAAGTATAAATATGTACCTTAAAACTTTAAAGCATATGTAATATGTTTCTGATTTAAAATTCCCTTTTCTCTACAGTGTCTTTGTATGGCCTGGTCTGGATTTTATCATCTTTTAATTCTTTTCTTCCTAAAAAATTTTGAAACAATCTCAAATTTATAATAGACATATAAGAACAGGACAAAGCACTTTTTAAAACCATTTGAGAGTAAGTTGCTGATGTGACACCCTTCACCTTCAAATACTATAGTGTGTTTCTTATAAATAAGTACATTCTCCTACATAATTATATATAGTCCTAAAAGTCAGGACATTAACGTTGATATGATACTACCATCCAAGTCTAAGGCCCCATTCAGATGTTCCCAATTGTCCTGGTCATTTTCTTATCGCAGCAGAATTTAATTAGAATCATGTGTTACTGTCAGCTGTGATGTCTCTTCAACCTGTAATAATCCTTCAGTTTTTCCTTGACAGTCTCAAAATTTTTAAACATTATAAGCCAGTTTTATCATGTCTCTCAGTTGGGGTTTGTCTGGTATTGCGCCACGACTGGATTCTCTTTATGCGCCTGTGGCAGGACCATCACAGAGCTGATGCTGTGTTCTTCTCACTGCTCTCTCAAGTACACTGCCTGTTGGACTCGTTACTGAGTATGTGTCCACCTTGATCACTTGTTCAAGGTGGTGTCTGTAAGGCTATCCACTATAAAGTTACTTTGTCTCCCTTTGTAATTGGTAAGTATTCTGTGGAAGGGTCCTTTGAAACTATATAAATATCTCATTTTTTAATTAAAATTAAAATTTATTTATTTATAGCAGCATGGGCTCATGATTTCCCATGTTATTTAGTGGATTATAGTTAGTTACTTTATTTTGATGCTCAATATTATTTCTATATCTGTATATTGAACAACCATGTTCATATTGATAACTCCAATTTCAGTTCAGTACACTGGGTTTGTTCTGTTTTTCTCTATACATATTCATAGCTTCCTTCTTTGAAGGTGACAAATCTGGTTCCACTTCTCCTTAATATGTTATAATATATAGTTACATGGACTATAATGCGTACTACGTGTATTATATGCGTCCCGCTGTTTGTAACCGATCTCCCGTTGTTGCTGCTGCCCTGCCCTTGTCTGGGCTTCCTCCTCACTCTGCTTGGGCTCTGACACCCTGCACCACGTTGCCTCTGTGGGGACATCCTTTCCCTCTGCTCTGGACCACTGTAGACCTTCCCCCACCCCACATTCAGCCTTGCCCTCCTTTAATCCATCCTTCCCAAGCTGTTCGAATACTCTTTCTAAAGCGATCCGATCATGTCATTGCCCTGTTTGTAATCCCTTTTCTCATTGCCCTTAAAATGAAACAAGCTCCTTAGCTTCGGTGCCTCGAGGTTGGTTATGATTGGCCCTTAAACTTGTCGGGCTCCCTCTTCCACCGCTCCTCACTGGTCCCCCCTGTTCCAGCCCCCCTGGACAGCGCCCTGGATGTGCTGTGCACGCCAGTGTTTTGTCACTTTTCCACGTGCTGCTCTCTCTTCCTTCCACTCCCTTAGACTTGGTGCTCCTTTAGAGCACTTGACTTTCTCCCAGCGAAAAACATTATCTTCTTTTTGAAAAGCCTTATGTGGCAACCAGTTTTGCCCTTAGCACCTCTCCTTTGTCCTGCCATAGGTGCACCCCTCTCTCCTAACACACCTTTATTCTATCCTAATCACTACAGTTTTAACCTAACCTAATGGTCAGTTTACTGGTTTATTTTCCCTACTTGCCTGTGAAGGTTTTGAGGACATGTGCCTCTAGAGCAGCGGTTCTCAACCTGTGGGTCAGGACCCCTTTGGGGGTCGAACGACCCTTTCACAGAGGTCACCTAAGACCATCGGAAAACACATGTTTTCCGATGGTCTTAGGAACTGAGACACCGCTCCTCT
>NW_017731350.1:1427569-1498092 GCF_001890085.2 Hipposideros armiger | reverse complement strand
AGGTTCTTCAGATGACATCAGTATGCAAAGCAAAGATGGGCCCTCTGGCGTCCCAAGCCAGTTCTTAACCAACGCGCCACTCGGCCGGCCCCATCGTGGGGCATTGTTACATGTTTGTAGACTAAAGGAATGATTAAATCCTGAGGTTAGCGCCAAGGGTATACTCAGTATGGAGGGAGAATGGAAGTAATTGAAGACAGAAGAACATCTTTAAAATCTGCAACATATGTTGCCCAGGCTTATAGGCACTCATGGGTCCAGCCATGGTTTATCTGGGGGAAAAGCCCCAGTTTAGTTGTTGAGGCATTGGGAAGGGTTTTTTTTTTTTGTTGTGTTGTTTTTCAACATTGTTTGTTTTCTCACATAATTTGTGAAACCTGTTTGGGATTTTATATAGGTTTTCTTGTACACTTACCAACATTTGTGATTCAGTAAGTCATAGACCCAAGAAGCCCAAGAAGCTGAAGGGCTCAACCTAGTTTGCTATCTTAATTGCATTCTTTCATGCTTGTTTAGTATAAACTTTTTCAGTAAGTTGAATCCACACTCCAGTGTGCACTAGAAGTGCTAAGCTGTTCATAGCTTCCCTGGAGAATTGCAACTTGCTAGGAGGCTTTAATACTTTCTTCATCATTTATGCATCGTGAAATGTCACAGTTTCTGTTCATAAGCACAAAACTGCAAACGTTCATCAATTGGTCTATCTTAAGCCTGTTATTAGTTTAGATATTAAAGAACTCTTCTGCACTAACCTAAGTCAATGATAACATCTAACTTAATTTATAGTTCTAAATCGGGCCGTCAGCACTTCTATACTTAGTAAAGTTCTAAGTAACAAAACCACCCACTCAATAGTTATGCAAAGTCCAACATTTATAGTTTTTCATTTCTGGAGCTTTTAATACAATATGTTCTTCCTCACATGAATCCTCCTCCTCTTCATAACTCCCTCCTCTTTGGGTCTTACATTTCCTTTTTGATTCACACAGACCTCATTTAGTAAGTGACAAAGAGTTTTCAAAGCAAATTTGGAGATAGCAGAATGCAGTGAAAAGAGGCATTGATGTAGGAATCAGCAGTCATGGGTTTTGGTTTCAGCCCTGTGACTAATTAGCGATACGCATTAGACAAATCACTTCCCTTATCTCAGTTTCTCCATCTGTAAATCTGTGAAGTGTGGGTGTTGGAATCAGTGGTTACAAACATTATTTTTAATATGCTGGAAACCTTCATGCAAATGAAACCTTTTTCCCAGTGCCCAGTACTCAAAACAGAATAGTAGCTGCTCTTGAGACGCATATTCTTAAGGTACACACGATCCCGAGTCCTCGGAACACAGGGTAACAAACACTGGACCAAATCCCTAAGGGATCCTTTTCACCTATAACAGTCTCTGATTTCACCTACCCTTCATTCATGTCATTATAACTTATGGCACATTTTCACCAATACCATTCGCCCAAAGGGGATCGTCCCAGCAGTGCAGCTTTCCCCACCTGCCCCCTTTCTCTGGCTCCTCCCTAACATACCCATGTGGCCTGTTGTAAGAATATTTGAGAAATACCTCATTGTACTTTGCAGCTTCCATCATGATTCTTTCCTCCATTTAATTCTGACTTTTTGGAATATATGCCATAGGTACTTAATACCGTCCCCTCTCCTCGCCCCATGGAAGCTTCACACAGTTCATCTGTGTTCTCCTCCTGTTTAATCACAGGATGGATATCTCAGTCCATCGCTTTTCAGCTCTATCTTCATCTTGGGACCCATTTTCTTTTCCTTAAGTACTAGTTCTCTAACTTGAAGTGCTTCTCAAACTTGAATGTGCTTATAGATCCCCTAGGAATTGAAGTCTCCCCCAGGTGAAGCTGATGCTGTTGGTGTGAGCAGGTAGGCTCCATTCATCTAGGCTCCAGCCGCCTGCTTTTCACAAATGGCATGCCACATCTGCAGGTCAGAGCTGGTACTGGGCCTCTGTGTGCATTTTGAACTAGATGGTCTGAAATATGGAAGAGGTAGAACTGTCTTCATTGGAAAACACCGGATCTTGGTGTTTAGCATCATGTAGGCTGGGAAAGCCAGAGCCTCTTTCCCTGCGTTTTACCACTTTTAGAAGTTCTGCATTTTTCGTCTTGGGATACCCATTACTCCTTCTTTCTTTATCTCCTTTCTTGTAAAAGCCCAATGCTAGGAAAAAATGTGATGAATTCATTCTCAGTATACAGAAACAACTGATGGGATTTTCAGCCTTTCCTTCTAGGGCAGTGGTTCTCAACCTTCCTAATGCCGCGACCCCTTGATATAGTTCCTCATGTTGTGGTGACCCCCAACCATAAAATTATTTTCGTTGCTACTCTATAACTGTCATTTTGCTACTGTTATGCATCGTAATGTAAACATCTTTTTGTTTTCCGATGGCCTTAGGTGACCCCTGTAAAAGGGTCATTCGACCCCCAAAGGGGTCGTGATCCACAGGTTGAGAACCGCTGTTATAGGGTGTTTGACAGTTAATCATGTGCTATCTTATAGGATCTCTTATCGAAGGAGAAGAAAGTAACTTTTCTCATCTTCATGTGTTTGCATCTGCCTCTTTGAGTTGGGAGCCTGATTCTTGCAATTCCTTTTTTCCTTATTGTGTTTATCAGGGTCCTGCACCTGGTGGGTAAATCATAAATGAGTATTGACTTAGTGACAGCACATGGTGTGTTGTTTGAAATTTATTAGAAAAGGCAAAAAAAAATTGCTCTGTCTTTTTGGAGTTTAGGGTTTGATCTCTCAGTTAAGTGTTCAAACTTGAGTTTCCCTCTTATTCCAGGGGACGATCTGAACCCAAGTGACAATGGCTCATTCTGTCCAAATTTACATCAGTTGATTTATATTGGAAAGTCAGTATTTTACATAGACCTCTGTCATTTCTACTAGGGAGGTCTGTCTGTGGAACCCATTTTTGAATCAGTAATTTACTGGCAAGCATATGCAGTCATTCTTTCATAGCAATATTTCATACATTTGTTGATCAAATATTTATTGGGTGCCTATTTTTATGGTAGGCACCATACTGGGCACTGGGAATACAAAAATGAATTAAACAGTCACTGCTCTTAGGGAACTCAGTCCGATTAATGAGAGCATATATGTAAATAACTTTAAAACACAGAAGAGACAATGACATGTTACCATATAAAGGGTGTAGCCAAAGACCTGTACGATTTCAGAGAAGAGACCATTACATCAGAGGGTGGAATCACGGGAGACTTGTGAGAGAACATGGCATCTGAATGGGACTTGAGAGAACAGGTTGAATTGGGGGATGTGGGGTTTGGGAACCACACAGCAGAGCTGGAAGAAGGCATTCAGGATTGAGTGGCAGAGTAGGCATGATGAGGGATAGGATGGGGTGTAGGTACCCTGCTGCAGTTAGGGGGTGTCAGTGGGGGCAGTGGAAAAATGAGACTGGGAGGATACCTTGGAGGGGCTTGAATGCCAGGCCACTGTAGACAGGTGAGGGCTCTGCTTTTCAAGAGCTCATTTTCTACACGGGGACCATCCCTCCAGCCAGTTCCAGAGGGCTATGGCTCCAAGCCTCTTGGTTTTTTCTAGAGCTCCTAACTGTTCTTTAGGTTCTTCAGATGACATCAGTATGCAAAGCAAAGATCTCTGATTACTTCAAGGAGAGAGTCTAGTAGGCTCCATCCTCTGTTTTAACACCTAAGGTTCGTGATGGTTTCTGGTTATTGAGAATGTGGTGCCAGGTGGCTGAAATAACTTGGAAGTAACCAACTACCTAGTTGCCATGGGCACCAGGGGTTTGAGCCAAGTGAATTGATGGTGGGTGGGTGCAAAGGTGTTATGCGCTTTTAGGGTGCCTTTCCCTCCTGTCCTCACACAGAGCCACCTGCGAAGAATCTCTAAACCCTATAATGCAAAGCAACTTGGAGAGGAAAGGATAGGGTAGGGTGTAGTTTTAGTAGGAAGAATAGCATGATAATGGAAATAATATCAGACCAAGAGTCTGGAAGGAGCAAGAGAAATGAAACGAACATTTATTGAGCATTTTCTTCATGCCTGGTTTTGTGCTCAGCCTTTTCGCATATACTTGTCAAAGCTGTACAAAGCATTGCTTTCTATAGGCCCACATTTAGTATATCTTATGGAAAAACCAAAAACATGTAAACTCTTTGCAAAGAAAAAAAATATATGTATATTTCTATAGCTAGGAGACCATTGTTATTCAGTTTTTAAGTTGCATTATGAACTTGCAAAACATCACATGCATTCAAACAGCATGCAGCTGTGGATGTTTCTGCTTCTAGCATTGGCACCTCTACTACCTTTTCGTTCACTGGGTGAGGTTTAGGGGCCTACAGAGCAGGCGAGGTGTTCCAGTCAAAGCCCAAGGTGGATTACTGTGCTGCTTCAGGCCCACCAGGATGAGAAGCAGCAAGTCGGGGGAAATAGCCTCGCTGCAGCCAGAGCCTGGAGCCACAGGCCGATTGCTTTAGCAAAGCTTGCATCTGCCGTGTGTGGAGGCATGCAGCTTCTCTTTGTCCTAAAAGGCCTTTCAAAATTCTGATGAGGGCCGTAGTATGTAACAAGTCTTCAAATAACCCAGCAATGAAAGTTACTCCTTAGCGTGGAATTCTGCAGATTTTGATTTGCCATGGTTATCATAGTTTAATTTTTTACAAGAGAAAATGTTGGTTATAAGTGAAGGAAAACCACTTCAAACCAGCTTAAGCATATATGGCAATTTATTAGCTTTCCGAAGCCAGGAGAAGGTTGAACAGCCAAACCACAGTAGGGGCAGGACACAGTTAGACCAAGAACCACAAGGACTAAGGGTGTAAATGATGCCAGCGCTCTCTTTTCTCTCATCTCTGCGTCTCTCAGCACGTCGGCTTATTCTCCTGCACGCTAGCCTAGCCTCTTTCATGTATGGGAGCTATGGCTAGTGACAGATTCTTTTGCCTCTGCAAAAAAAAGTTCACAAATCCTGAGGAAAAAGCTGGCATCTCCCTGGAGCTATCAGCTGTTCCCAGGGGGTAGGAACAGGCAGTTCAGTCAGGATCTGTAAGGATCAGGGCCTAGGTGGGGACTAGAGGAGAGAAGGGCTCCCCAGGGGAAAAGAGGTTAGCAGACAAGCAGTGTCACAGATGTCCACTGTCAACTACCACTTCAATTCGGTGTTTTTCTATCCCTTACAAAGAGCTATATAAACTATTTATGTAGAAGCTGTCTCTACTTTTCCTTTAAGTTATGGAGATGCACTGGAGATGTAGTAAATGGTGTCCATGTTGGTTCTGTACATGCTTAAATATTGGGTTGTCTGAAGTCATGACACATCTTTGCAGCGAAAAACATAGAAAAAAGACATCATGACTTTTCCGACAATCCAATAAAACCACTATTGTTTTAACTGGTTTTGTTGGACTCTTGGATAAAAGTCTGGCCCAAGGTTTGTGTCATTAGATGTGCATAAAATAAAAACTCAGGGATGTGTGAAGATGTGGTTCAATATGATTTATAAAACAGTTGCAAAAATGGGTGCTTATTTAGCTAAACTCAATGTTAGGGCTGCAGAGGATAACCCACACTCCAAGTTGTTTCTCCAAAAACATTGTGAGTTTTTAGAGAAGGTGGTGGAAGCAAGAAAACATCATTTGCTTCCAGTGAGGACCCTGACTATACTACAGAGGCCTCTCTGGCCTCCTGGTGAAAAGACTCCATTTCATACACCTTTTAGACTCCGGCTGTGACTATTCAAAGAAAGTTGGTATTTCTCAAGGCTTGGTCTGTTGGGCACAATCACTGATGGGACAGTGTTTGACCAACAAAACCTTGATCATCATTATTTTAAAAGAGCCAGGATTTTCCCTCCAAAGTTTATCTGTACAACATGTGTTTCAATTTAGCTTTATAAACAGAAGCTACCCAACATATTAGGGTAAGTACAGCTTCACAAGCAGATTCTTGCATAAATGAGAACAATGAAATGGTTTTTGTTTATGAAAATAATAAGCAAGATATAAATTAAAAAACAAAACAAAAACAAAACACCGAAAAACCCTAACACCATAGTGTATCATGACATCTAGTAGTAATGAATCCAAGATGTCACTTTTTGGAAAACATGGGTAGGTGACAGCAGCTTTATCCTGGTGTCCTGGCCTCACCCTAGCTATTTCAAGAACATTTGCAGTCATCCTTTCCTGACCCGACAATCAGCTCTTCTTATTTAATGGAGTATAGTTAGTTGATCATAGAATGTGCCTAACCATACATAGTTGAAAGAAGGTTGATATGATTGACGGCTTCGAACTCCACCGTCCTCATCAGAGAAGCCATCCTCCTTCCTTAACTGAATCTCTGTAAAGATGTCAAACAAATGCATTTTATTGGGCATACTGACCTTTATAGCTTTTGGTGTGTATACACTTAAGAATCTTAATTTCTGGCTCCATAGTTTCTAAAAGTAAATATTAAAACACATAAAGCATGTACTTCTCAATTGGTTTTGAATACTCATGTGTGCATCTGGTGCAGGTGAGATAGTCTATTGGGGGTAAAAAGGGAATAAGAAATGGTTTCTTAAGTTGCTCATGGTCTTTTGGAGCATACAAGATTTAGACACTTTTTTTAATTATTAATTTTTCTTCATTTATTATTATTATTATTACATTATTGGTTTCAGGTGTACAGAACCATGCAATAGTTATCCTTTTCACCCTCACAAAGTACCAACCCCCTCCCCCCATCCATTGTCCTCCCACCCCCGATATCATACTTATCTATTACAATTCCATTGACTCCATTCCCACACTCTACTCCACATCCCGTGACTATATGTATATATAATTATAGTTGACATACAATATTATTCAACATCAGCTTCAGAAATACAGTGTGGTGGTCAGGCCTCTACACCAACTATGAAGTGGTCTCCCTAACAAGACATGAGTCCATCTGGCCCCCTAAAAAATATTTACAACATCATTGATTATATTCCCCAAACTGGAGACCAAGTAAATGTACAGTAAATCTCTGATATCTTTTTTGCATATGGGTTTCCAAGTTCTTTGTACCTTTCTCTGAGCATTGGGACTGAGTCTCCTCTTTGTGCCCAACAGCATGCCAGGTTAACAGCATCGTGGTTAAGAGTCCAGGTTCCGAGTCAACATATTGTACATGGGCCCAAAACTCATCTTTGCCATTTAATCTCTCTCAGCCTCAGTTTCTTCAACTGCAAATGTATACTAATGGTATTCATAAGGTTGTTATGATTATATGAGATGATGCATATAAAGCACTAGGTAAAGTGACTATTGAGTAAACACTGACTAAATGTCAGCTGCTATTATTGGACATAATAGGAAGTACAAGATCTCTACCCTGCCCACCAGAAATTCACAATCTATTTGGAATATGAAATATATACTGCTTAAACAGCTTGGGGAATTCATGAAGCCACATGGCAGACATAGATCACATTGTGGTTCAAAGGAATCTTAATGGAACAAGTGAATTTACAATCACAGTAAAAAAAATTAAAACCACACCCATTAAGAAAAGGAGAGAAAGAGCTTGATAAGGGGAATGGAAAGTGCAAACGTGTTAGTCAAGATCTAGTACCGTTTCCCCGAAAATAAGACCTCACCGGAAAATAAGCCGTAGCCTGATTTTGGGTTCTAAAATATGGCAAGTTGGCATACTGAATATTTTAAGCTGAAGGAGTTTGTGGAAAAGGCACTCTTCTCCCTGAAACAGGTCATAAAAACCTCATGTGAGGGGTGCGTGCCCTCCGTATCCTGGAGGAATCATGCTACGGCTTCTTCTCCGGCTAGGTCTTATTTTTAGGGAAACACGGTATGATACACAAATTGGGAAGTGGCCCAATTTGTCTAGACCAGGGGTCGGCAAACTGCGGCTCGCCAGCCACATTCAGCTCTTTGGGCATGTGGCTCTGAAGTAAAATTGAAAATGAAAATAAAACTATCATAGTTTCATTTATAAAATTTTTAAAGGATTTTATTCACACAATGGTGATTTCATTTGTTTTATGGCTTTCGAATAATTTTAAAATTGTTGTGAGGGACAGGATTGGCTCTTCCAGGGGTCGGCAAACTTTTGAGACTGAACGTACTTAAAGAACTGCATGTGGCTCACGAGCCGCAGTTTGCCGACCCCTGGTCTAGACTACGCTGGGAGGATCTTTTTACTCCCTTTTCATTTGGAGAAACCAAATCAGAAGTAATTCTCTTAAAATGCTATAAGAGATATCAAAATCTCAAAGGAAGTTTTAGCCGAGAACTCAGTTTGTGGTGGAGATAGGCTGTAACTGGCCTGAGGCCTCCTACCCAGCACTGCGACCCCCTGCTGCATGGAAAGGAGGGGCTCAGGTTGGGAGCCACAGCAGCAGGCACCAGACCAACATGTGGGACCCCTTCTCCTCAGCTGTTTGGCTCAACTTCCTCACTCGGATTCGTTTTGCTTTCTGACTGGACTGCTTTCCCTGGCACGCATATATTTCCCAGTACTCAGTGATGAAAAGGAAGTGACCCGATTTCCAAAATGACCATGTAGTTACTGGACAGAGACCCCTTAACAGTGAGACCAAGGTCTTGTCTTATATACAATGTATTATTCTCCTGTTCTTCAATATTTCTTCTGCTTAGATTAAATTCCATTTCTAGCGTATTCATTGTCATGTCTCAATGCCAGTAGAAGACAAACTCAAATTTTGATTGGGGCTGTTCATGTTGATATGTAATACAGTGAGTTGAGGATTTTTTATCCTGAATCTCCCATCTTAAGTAATAAGTCACCATAAGGCCATCTTTGACAACCCTCTTTAAACTTCCATCCCCTCCTCACTCCTTTTCTCCTTTCCCTGCTTTAATTTTTTTTCCCATAACATTTGTAACATACTATATATTTTACTTACTTTGTTAAATGCATGAATGAATGGCAGTACCATGAGAGTCTTGTTCTCTTGAAAAAAATCCTTGACTTAAAAAAAACTAAGTTTATGTAGTTTGATGATGAATCTATATTATCAAAATACTGGGACCTCAAAAGTACAAACCTCAGTATAATTAAAAGAAAAAGATTCTGTTTGGCAAATTCTTAATTTGCTTACAGCTTTTAAAAAACCCAGAGTTTTTGTATAATGAGGTGCTTACCAGGTATAGTTTTTAGTCACCCTGGGAATCATGATTAATCCTGGGTCTAGTTCAATACCATTTTAAATGTAACTCAAAATGGTTCTTTCTTGATTTTTGACATACTATTGGGTTGTCGGAAAGGTCATGATGCATTTTTGCAACGAAAAACAGAAAAAATACATCATGATTTTTCTGACAACCCAATATATAATAGCTTCTTTATAATTATTATGTCCACAAACTGATTTTGCTAGTAATGGTTATAGCTTTGTTGTAAGCCTTTTTGAATTGAGAAATACAGTGGCTTTTTTACAGCCTTCCTTTGTGACCTGCGGTTTGTAATATTTGTTGTTCTGCTAATGCCTATCAGCAATGAGTTAATTGGTAGTTTGTACCTATATTGACACTCAGCATACAGGGGCTTGTTTAATAGCTGCTGTCTTTACTTGGAAAATTAGCATATCAAAGGGGTACAGCATAATGTTAAATTGTACTTATGTTTACTTTCATTTCCAAGGCTAATTGTTGTTGTTTTTTTTCTCAACACCCTTTTGGTATTTAAAAGAGCCCCAATTGAGAATACTTATATAAATAAATCATTATGACCTAAACAGAATAGTAACTCTGATTAGGTGTATCCTTTGCTTATATATATTGCTCAAACTCAGGGTTGAGCTTGCTTTAGTAAAATCTTAAGTCATTGTAGATTGGAGGAACTAGAGAGATAAACATTGAGAATTTTTCTAACTGGAAAGCACTTCCTATTTATTGGGTTGTCAGAAAAGTCGTGACGTATTTTTTCTATGTTTTTCATTGCAAAAATGCGTCATGACTTTTCCGACAACCCAATAACTCCCATCATTTACTCATTCTTACATTCATTCCTGCATTAATTCATTTTATTTCAACCAACTTGCTATGTATGTACTATGTTCCAAACACTGGGGATGCAAAAATGAACAGGAAAAGCTCCCAGCCTGCAAGGAGCTCAGCATCTAGTTATTATTCACTATAAGCTATAAGAACTCCTTTCTGCTCTAGTCAAGTGCCGATCCAAATCCATCGTTAGATCTTAGGAATAACTCGTGGCCATTATCCCCTCACCGTGTATATATATGTCGGTGCCTGACACACTCTTATGAAGGTGGGAGGCAATGTTCTTTTTTAGCTTCAGCAGATTCGGCATCTTTTCCTCCATTTTAGCCTGCTGCAGCTTCAAACGGTGTATCAGATAGAAAGCCCTGAAAATGTACACTTGTACATTTTTAAATGTCCCCTACTACACTGTAACCACCTCCTGTTTTCCCAATGCTGCCATTAGTGGTCACAGTAATCATCTGTAATGTTAGCTTCTAAGAACCATGGTACAAGAGCTTCTTTCATAATTTCCCAGATGGGAAGGAACACATGTACAAGCCTGTTAGAGTTGCGGAAACTGGAAACAGCACTGTGTGGATCTGTATTTTTGGAACTCTTTGGGCTTATTTAAGCACTCAAAGTCAAACTTAGGTATCCATGAGGAATCAAACACCGGTTCGGGGAAAACTCAGGTGCCACTCTAAGGGGAATAAATCATATTAAAGTAGTTGGTAAAAGAAACTCCTGGAAACAACTATTTTTATATTCAGACTGATGTTTCATGTACTCTTTGTAGGATGCCATGTACATGCCGATTATATAAACCACAGTCTCTTCATTTGTTGGGAGAACTGTCCCTAAGCATTTTTGTTTTTTACTTAAATAATAGTGAAATGAGAAGTTACAAAGTAGGAAAGAGAAATACTGATCAATTATCCATAGGCATAGGGAATAAAGCTGCTAATTAAAAAGGTTTTCAGTGGCCCCTAGTTTGTTTGTTTTTTCACAGGGTTTTGTGACTTGTAATCAGAGCCTTGACCTTTTAACAAGGAAATTCAGCCGTTGGGGGAAGGTCTGAAAACCCATGTTTGTCCTTTTTATTATTGTCTTTTAACCTGTCTTTTAATCTAACTCTAAAGAGGACTCCTTCTAAACTTAGATCATAAAATGAATTTCTCCTTCTAAATGTGAATTTTTTTCAAGCTCAGCTTCAATCTTAGTTTATGCGTTTTAGATCCATATAATTACATAGTTTTGTATTTGCTGAGATTGTAAGTATTTTTCAATTTTTGCATCCTCATTTTACAGAAAAGAATATTCAAGGATGAATTCTTTATCATTTGTGAAAGAGCAAAAAGCAATAGGTAAACGTGGACTCTCAGTCTTGGCTCTCCTTTTAAAGCCTCTAGTTCTAGGGAACTTAGTATGTTATGGGGCCTGGAGCAAGGAGTCAGTACATAGTTTCCAGACGTCACTGATGACAGCAGCTTTTGTAAAGCATGTTCCTGAAAATCACTGGGTATGGAGAATAAAGGTTAGGAATGAACATTAATGTGTTCACTAATTTATTCATTCAGCAAACATTGAGTAGTTTCCATGTTCCAGGCACTGTACTAAGGTCCTCCTCTTCCATGCTTCCTGTATCATAACGAAAAATGTATTCCAGAGCTATTCAATGTACAAGTAAAAATAAAATTATAACAATGTTAGATGAAAAGCTAGGGAAATAGTTAAATATTAACTAGAGAAATCTAATATTTCTGTGATATCAGAAGAGCCTCCAAAGTAAAACATCAGAGCGAGACTGAGAGAAAATATTTATAACCTGTGATGGACAAGAATTAATAAGCCTAATAAACAGTAATGCCAAAAAAGTCTAAGAACCTTAAAGCAAAATGGGCAATGGATTTGATCAGAAAATTTACAGAAAAAAGGTAAATGACCAGTAAACAAGTGAAAAGTTACTCAGCTTTGTTTATTGAATCTAAACTGAGGTACCATTTTCCAACTGTCATGTCACCATTAAATTTTTAAAAAGTGACAACCGCCGGTGTTATTTAGTTATTCAGGATGAGCAGAAACAGGCTCTCATACTCATGCAAATTCATGGGTCCAAAGGTGAATTGCTGTAAATTTTTAGAAAAATGATCTACCAAACTCTATTCAAAGGTAAAATGTTCATAACCTTTGGCCCAACAAGCTCGGTTCCAGTTATCTATCAAGAAATGCAAGTCCGAGTAGTAAAGGATATATACACAATGAAATTTATTGTACCACTATCAAGTGGCTAAGAACTACGAACACCCTGCATGCCCGTTGCTAGGGGAATGGTTTAATAAAAAATAAATCCATGTCATGGAAGATTATGTGGCTATTTAGAAAGCAATTGGTAGACTGATATTTATAATATGTTTCCATTAGGGAAAACAAAACAGAAAGGTTAAAGAGCTATTTATATGCAAGTGTGTGTATGTTTTTATGAGCATAGAAAAAGCTTTTTGAGGCGACACACACACAATTAACATTGGTTACCTTAAAAAGTGAAGGTGGAAGAGCCTTTTTCTTTATAAACTTCTGTATAGTTTGACTTGTCACAACCAGCCTAAATTTTATAATGTAAAACCAAAAAATTGAGAAGTTAAGAAACGAAGATGCAAAGGGAGGAGGGGAAGTGGCCAAAGGGACAGGAGAAGACAGGAAAGTATAGTGTCTGAGAAGCAAGAAAAAAAGAGGGTTTCTAGAGGAGAGAGGTCAGCCATGTCCAATACTCTTTAGAGATCAAGTGAGAAGACAGACAAGCACTTGCCGCGTTCAGTGGACGCCCTGGGTGGGAGCAGCCTGGACCCGGAAGGAGCAGGGCGAGAGGCTTACATGCTGCGCGCAGGGCTCGTGTAGGAGGGAAGGGAGTGGAAACCCGGGGCGGAGACGGCTCTTCGAAGCAGTGCATAGAGGGGAGCAGAGAGGCGAGAGAGGAACCAGGGGAACGTGTAGAGACCAGCATGATTTTGTTTTCATTTTTGTTTTTTTAAGATGGGAGAGACTCCTGGTCCTCGTCCCTTTGTAAACATGCCACAGTTGTGCATCCTTTAGGCACAATAGAAGGCAGAGCGAGGAGGCTGACGATGTTCACGCTGAGCGGGTTGAGTGTGATGACAGCTTCCCAGGATGCCTGGGAAAGAAGGGGTGACATTAGATTTAGACAGAAGGAAGGACATCATATCTGAGGTTCTCAGTGCTCGCCGGTGATGATTCTTAAAGTCGAGGTTGGGACCCTCCTAGGATGGTTGCCGAGCCCTCATGGCGACTTATGAACTAATCCTGAAATATAGGTCGGTTCTTTTTTTTTTTTTTTTTTTTTTTTTTTTTTTTTTTTTTTTTTTTTTTTTTTTAGCTGAGCCATCCTGCTACCTATTGGCAGCTTAGCGGCTGCTCAGCTCGGGCTGGCCTCGAACCGCTGTTGCTCTGAGCTCAAACTCTTGAGCGAGCTCTTAACCAACTGAGCCATTCGGCCGGCCCTAGGTCGGTTCTTAATAGTCCCTATGGGTGAAAGATGTGCAATTCTGTTAAGTTTTTAAAAAGTTAATATTTGACTAGGAGCCACTACCAACCAAAAATAAATTATTGAGGGTTTCTACAATTTGGTACTCACAAATTAAAATTGCGTGCTGCAGAATTTATTCTAATTCAGTATTCTGTTTAGAAGTCTGGCAATAATTGTAAAGTACACACACAGTTGTAAGTCCTGCCATTTTGATTCAGGACACTTCATCATTGTATCATCAGTGTTGGCCTGAGTTGGTTATGACATTTGATTGCTGCTGTTCTTGCTTTTTAATTATAAGTTATAGTAAGTTTAGCTTTATCATTGTCAGTTTAGTTTATTGTGTGTTGTTGGGTTAACCTCTTAGTGTTTTTTCATGCATATTTGGATCAATGTTTTTGTCTTATAATATTCTTATAACCAGACTTTAAGATATGTATGTCTTATGGTTCACAAATGAACCACGCATAGTCATTTGGCTAAAGCACATGTGTATGTAACCCCCTGCCATTGGCTTGTATGGTGGCACACTTCATAGTGATATGTTTCTTGGGAGTTTTTGCTATTTAAATAACTTACAATATACTGTCAAGGTAGGTATCATAAAATTACTGGGTATTTTAAGGTTTCATTGTTGTGTTATGATATCATATTTATAACTCATTCTTTCTATAAAAAGTAAATTATTAGCCACTTATAAATATACAAATTATAAGCTATTATATATATATTGCCAGTAACATGTTTACTACAATTTGTTAACTATGTTTTTGTCTAATTCTTGGTTATCAGATTCACTTTTTACCTCTTAGAATGTGGGAACAAGTGAAATAAGCGGGGGTCTTTCCCTCACCATGGTAGGCTTTGGTCAGAAAGCTGGAAAACCATCACTCTAGGGGAGTCACTAGGTATGTGGCAAAGGATGTACAGAGCTGCTAAATTCAAATCCCGGCAACTCACAGCCTGTAGCTTCAATGACAGTGGACTTGTCACCAAAAAGACGTTACCATCACAGGTACTGATGACGTTGTGTTTTTCACTTCTTATTTAAGGATGTAAATGAAGACCCTGGAGAAGACGTGGCCCTGCTTTCCGTCAGCTTTGAGGACACTGAAGCCACTCAGGTATACCCCAAGCTGTACTTGTCGCCCCGAATTGAACAGTAAGTATCAGTGTCATTAATTTTATGTAGCCTGGTGCTTCTCCTTGTAAACCAAATGTGTCTTGATAATTCTTTTGCCACTCTTGAACTCTTAAAATGAGTTTTGTTTTCTCAAAAATGAATTGAATCAGAAGTTTAGATCGCAGAGTAAATGTGGTTAGCATTCACCATCTTTGGATGAGTCTTAGCTGTGCAGTTTGTGATATGCATACTGTACCTTGGTAGAGAGAGATGAGGAGGCAGACTGCATCTGAAATTGTGACTGCTTTCAAATGTTTCCTGGGTGCATGTGGTTGCAGCTTAAAGAGTACTGCTAAACAACATCCTACCCAATTTCTTATATTTGTAACTATTACAGTGATTTGTAAAAATGTAACTAGTCTCCTAAAAATATTAAGCCACAGCTTATTCAGAAGTTAGTAAAGGTAATATCAAAAGCAGATTGCTTAAAAAGATGACATGTTGGAATTGCTTTTCTGTGTCTAAGGAGCTCTGTAATTTTACACAACATTCAGGCTACATGGTGCAAGTAGTTTTAACCAAATAACTTTGCTCATCGGTAATGAATTTTACAAGGACTAGCCTCACAATGTGCTTATTGTTGGCTAAAATGCTTTAGTAGCTTATTCTACTTCAAAGGAAGCTGAGGTTCATTGAAAATAGATTGTAACCAGATTTGGTTGGGAACTTCTGACAGGCCAGATTTTTCATCAGCGGACAGCGATTTTACAGGCTCTGATTGAAATGGATTATTAAAATGCTCTGCAAGTCATTTAGTCAGGGCTGGCTGATTTCTGTCTGTGAGATGTGGTCACCATTCAGCATCCATACACTGAGCCATTTTTACCCCCTCTGACCTTAGTTGCTCTAATTCATGTATCATAGACATGCCATCTTACACACTGACATAGCTGTTCATACTCAAATATGGAGATTATGAGCATCAGTAATCTACATACATTTTCTCATTTATTTATATACCTCTGATAGCACCCAGGACAAGATTTTACAGTAGCAGGCACTCAGTGACTGTGTTAATGTGTAATTGTAAATACTACCTCCTCTCAGTAAGAGGTCAGAGAGTGCTGGAGGCAGCACAGTGAAGTGGTAACAGACAAGGTTCTGGGGTCAAGCACATCTGGCTTAAACCCAGGCTCTGCCACTTACCAGTTAGCAGCGTATTTAACGTCTTTGAACTTGTTTTCTCATCCGTAAAACAGGCATAATAATACCTACTTCATAGGGTTGTTTTGAGGATTATATTAAATATTGTCCATAAATTGTTAATTGCAGGGCCTGGCATTATAGCAAGTTGTAGCTATTCATGCTGTTGTTGATATGGTTCATATGAGAAGAATGAGTGAGTGAGTGAGTGAGTGAGTGGTTAGCAGGACACGTGGGGCAGAGAAAGAGAAGATGGGTAAATGAGTGACACATACTAGTTCTAGAGTGCCACTCAGCACATATGTAATGAGTTAAATTAGGAAGATATTTTGGTGATGCGGAAAGAGAGGTATTAATGAAACCACCCCAAGATGGAGGAAATAAGAATATATTAGTTAAGCTGCAGCCAAGAATTTGCCAGCTCTGAAAACAATTTTCCGAGCTCCCACATTATTTTTCTTTGAAGTTATTGCATCTAGTTTGCACATAAGCTTGCTAATAAAATATTTCTCCCCATAACAATCTAAGATGTGATATAAGAAATTATTAGTTGAGGATATATTGTGAAAGTGATTTCCTATTTCTAAAGTCTAGCTTTCTACATTTTCCTCCACGTTCATTGTATGTTAAGAACTGGCCACAGTGTACTTTCCAGATCAGTTCCTTGTTTTCCCTCCCGTAGCCCATCCTTCAGCCAGACTCTGTCACTTGAAAACTTCAAGTTGCGCGCTCTTGCTTCTGTGCTTTTGCTAAAGCTGTTACCTCCACATGAAGTACCCTTCTCTAATGTTCTCTTTCTGTTGAAATACTATACATTTTCTAAGGTCTCATTCAAATATCATCTCTACCAACTATTTTTCCTGAGCACAATTAGTCTAGTCTTCCCCTGAACCCTTAGAATACTAAATCTGTATCACTCTCCTAATCTGCTCCCCATAGATTTAGTTAATGGTGTGCATTGTTTTTTTCATCTTTTACTAAATTTAAATTGCAAGCGACCCAAGGGCAAGAAACAAGTCTTTTTGTTCCTTTAATAAACAATAGCCTCATTGGCAGTATTCTAGGTCAATACGTAATACTCACAAGAAAATGTGAAAATGCTGCACAAGAGGTATTACATTTTTCCTGGTTGATAAAAATTCACTTAGTAGAACCGTATTCATAATATAAGAAAGAAAAAAACAACTACCAAAAGTTCTTACATCCTTAAGTAGAAGTTGTACAAATGAGGTTTTAGAGAAAGGTTAAAATGGAAAGTGGTCAAATTGTGATATGACTTTTAAGGGCTTACATGTTTGCTACAGTTATTAATATATTTGGTTAACTCTTGCAGAGTTCAGAGTATAGAACAGAAGTAGTGTCGTTTCAGTAAGGCCAAGGTCGTAAGAAAAATGCTCAGATATTAAAAAGTGAGTGAAGAGGGGTTGGGACTACCATTGATGTTGTGCTAGGCTCTCGTTTCTCTTCTGTGTTTCATACTACCCTGTCAACTTGTAGCTACCCAGGCGTTTGATCAGACTTGGAGAGTCCTTTCAAGAGTCATGTGGACCCTCCCAAATCAATGCCAGGCGCTTGACCTCGCTGAGGCTTGGACTCTTTTTGGCGTCTGCTGTGGCTCTTTCTAGGAAGTCCTAAACCCCATGCTGTGGATTTGACGGGCAGAGGCCCAAGTGAGACCAATAGTCTAATCCTATATTAGGTAAAAATTGACAAGAAAAATGCTTGTGTTCTCATTATCTGCTCACCATGGGCATGGAAAGATACCCTGAGCCTGGGAGACTCCCCATTTCAGTCCGGCTAATCTCTCTCTGCCCCAGCTTGTCCATGCAGTGGGAAAGGTTGTTAGGTTCCTATTAGTATGTCTCAGAAACAGGAGAAGGCTGCTTTGGACTTATGCCATCCAGTGCATGGAGGAAAAGGGACCAATTTGTTGTACCCTAAATATTGCTAGGGACATGGATACCAAATGTCCCCAAATTAGGTGGTCCACAAAAGGGAACATAACATCTGTCAGAGACACTGGCTAGAAAACTCCCCAGTGCATTAAAAGTTCTGAAGCTCTGAAATGCAGCCCCGCTTCAGAAGTCGCTGTGTTTACACAGGGCCCTGGAGAGCTGTCTGGTGTCTCTGGCAGCGCTGGAACATGACTGCATGCCTTCATGGCGTTTGGATGCCTGCTGTTTCCTGGTCCCCCACCGTGCCTGTATATGGCCTGCAAAGTACATGCTTCTGAAAACCTCCTGTTCCTCTCACACAAGGGACATTTATGAGATATTCATATTTCAGGCTCTATACATTTGTTTTCCAAAGAGCTCAGGTCAGTCCTTTGAATTAGTTACTGTTCATTAAAAAAAAATACGTGGTGAGATACGCAAACAAAACCTACTAGTCAATTGTGCAAACCTGACATTGGTTGTCTTTTGGGGACTGGGGAGGGGGAAGCTAGTTTCCAAGCCAGTCGCCTTATGTTCCTGGCAGAAAAGCTGGAATTGTAAGGTTATGTCATCAGAGCTGGCAGTAAACATGCTCTACCTCTCCGTCCTTCCCAGACTCTTGGCAGTTCCAGCAGTGACACCAGAGGCTAAGTAGGCAGCAGAGGCTGCACAGCTCCCTTCCCTGAAAGGTGTGGGCCCTTTTCTTGGCATGAGCCACTCTGTGATGGTGGTTTGAAGAAAACCGGCTTGTCACTCCCTTTGCTGTTCCCACTCGGTACATAAAAAGAGGACTTCAGCCCCTAAGGCAAACCAGGTGGCATCTTTCACAAGTACAGAATTTGTTTTTAGAACTTTTTGTTGTTAAGTTAAAGTCTGCCTTAGAAATAAGTACTCAAAGCTTACCAACCCACAAACGCTCTCATTAGCGAGGCCTGTGTGCCTGCAAATCCGTGCATTCATTCTTCCAGGCAATGGAAACACAATGGGAGATGACCCAGGTGTAAGGCCCTTTGCTGGGTGCTTCAGAGGCCAGCAGGATAAATGGGACATGGCTTGTGCCCCTAATTTCCTGGCATTGAAGTAAAGGAAATAAGAACAAGTATGGCAAGTTCCAACTTGAGTTTTAGTGAAAAAGGCACGATAAGCCTTGGCATCAGAAGCCTCGTGTTCCTCTGCTTATTAGCTGGCAATCTTACTCAGGATACTTAACCATTTTGAGCCTTATTTCATCTTCTGTAAAGGGGGATAAATCTTAAGTTTTGGTTTTATCGACTCCAAGTGGGGGAATACTCATATATGGAAGCCCCCACTGTAGTGTTTGGCACATGGTTGATGCTCAGTTGTATAAACGTCTTGAGTTATATAAATACCGAAGAAAAGACTTACTAAGTACTGTAAGAGTTCAAGGGAAGAGGAGATCATATTTCCATTCGATTTAGCTGAGAGGGGACTTTGGAAGGTTTTGAGAAGCCTGACTCTTCCCATGTAGTGTGGCTTTTGTAGAGATTAAACATGTACTACTGTAACCATAATACAAATGCATTTGTCTGGTACATACTTTAAGATGTTGGAATTGCTTTTCACTTTACCATCCCATCTGAGCCTCATGATACTATCCTAGCATGTGTTTCAAATACATCTTTTCCTTCTATAACCTGGAATTCGTAGACCCTTCCTGGTCTCCTTTGCTGCCCCTACATCCTTTTCAACCCGTTCAGTTATGCTACGACTCCATCCCTAAAGCTCTTCCATGGCCTTACCTCTTTGCGGATGACCCCAGGCCCCATTTCTAGTTCCACCTTTTCTTCCTATTTACAGATTTGCATTTCTAGACATATCTGTCTTTGTGTTCAGTTGACATCTCAAATTTGAAGTGTCTGAAAGCAAACTCATCATTCTCCCAATAAACTAATGTCTGTCTTCACAACCCTGTTTTTATTCACGATACTCTTATTTTCTTAGGTGCCCAGGTGCCACATCTCGACAGCGTCAGCCAACCTGTTGTTTTGTACTAGAAATCCTCTCTGTACAATCTCTTCCATTCTTGTCATTCTTCCTGTCATTTCCTAGTTCAGTCCTCCCGTTGCCATGTCTCCTGATGGCCTCTTCACGCGTCTTCCTGTCTTAGTTTGCAGCACAGAGGCGTCACTGTCTTCCTGAGGTAAGTTCCGGCCGTGGACTGACCTCTCCTTGCCCAGCATCATCAGTGCCTCCCTGTCACCAGCCGAGTTAGCGCACCTCTCTCGGCCTGCCATTCGGAGTGTTCTCTGTCCCAGTCCCCGCCGACCTTTCTGCCCCGCTCTAGGTTCTGTGTGTATCCTGTTGTTCAGCCAAACTGGAGCTTTGGGGATTTCCTGTGAAAACACCTTGTGCTTTTTTCACTTCCATACCTGCGCTTGGGCTGCATTGAGTTTATTTCCCTCTCCCAGAGGCTCTGTCACAGTTCCGCCTGGCCTCTCAGGCACCACCTCCTCCATGGACCTTTTCCTGACCGCTACCACCTGCCTCCCCAACCAGACTGCGCTTTCCACTCCTATGTTTGTGCCTCTGTTGTGCTGTTGTTGCCTGGACTATGAACTCCTTCAGGGTGGGCCTCTGTTTCCATCAGTTGAGGGCTGGTGAGCCACAGCCCATCTCCTGCCAAGCTGGCTCTGCCCTTGGGCCTGCCCGAGCTCAGTGCAGCCCCCTCTGACTGGACTCCCTGGTGGGGAAGAAAGTTTTGAGTCGTTAGGTCCTTGTGCCTGCAAAGGCACGTGGTCTGCACAGCTGTTGTCCTTGCTGCCCCCTGTGCTAGCCAGCAGGCTTTTTTCCCTGGGGACTCCTGGTCCTGGTTCTGAGAGGGGGAGCTTTATTTCACAGGCGCGGTTTGTCAGCTGAATCCTGAAGGGGGCAGGTATGATTGTGACCTCATGCACCCCCCCCCTCTGCTCCTGTTGTGGCCTCTCCAGCCTCCTTCCCCCCTTTTACCCCACCTGTGTTCAGCCACAGACCTGGTCACTTGGAACATTGGTTAGCCTGTAATCCACAAAGGCAAAGATAACCTGAAACTTGACCAAAGGGCCTGGGGAAGGGGTAGGGGGAGCTTAAATTAAGGTAATGCTACTCAGAATTATGGGTGAGATTTAATGAGATTATGGATATTCAATTCAGATCAGATGAAATAGGCTTTTTTACAGCAATGAGAAAATTCAATATTTTGTGATTTTATTTAAATTTAATACTGAATTCAACATACTGAATTTCATTTTTGATGCTCAAAATATTTTTTTAGAATAATTAGAAAAATTGTATAATTAAACACAGATAGATTTGAAAAAAAAAGATAATTCTTGCCTTATTTTTTTTTAAACCTATGTTAATTGTCTCAAGAAATGAGACCCCACATCTCTTGGGGTGATTTTGTGTCAGGATTTAAGTAGTAGAGCATCATAGTAAACACAGTTTAATTTAGCCTTATTCATGTTTGCTTGAGTCACCGAGATAATCCTATAATAAATATTGTGCTCCTGGAGGCCCCCCTCCCCCCCCCCACACACACTTTGGTAAATATACACTCCTGAGTATGCTAAGACAACCAGCTGTCAGGAGAAGATGTGTATTTGGTTTTAGTGGAGTGAGCTATCTTAGCCTCTGGGGACTTGAGATGTTCATTTTATTAGTCTGGGAGCAGGGCCAAAGGGGTTCTTCGTGACTTAGAATGGAATTCTGAAAAGTAAGTTCAGCAAGTTTTCATTAGCGAGTTTGGCCTTTTGTCTTGCCTGTGCCTCCCCAAAGATTAAGAGCTCAGCCGGCACTTTGAAACATTACAAAAAAGAACCAGAATGGAATTTAGTTTGGGGAGAAAAATCAATCAGCCCCCAAATACCATATTTTTGGAAACATTCTGGTGTAAAACTCCTACCTCCCCAGCCGCCTAACTTAGTGATATATCGATGGGTTTTTTTGTTTTGTTTTGTTTTTAAATCTAGCTTTGCTTTTGGGCAGAAAATATAGTTTTAAAAAGAAGATATATCCAAGTCTCCGATAACTAAAATCTCACTGGTACAATTTTCTTAAACTTGTTTGACCTGTCTTACATTTATTTTGTGTCTTTGGGCAGTTCTGTGCCTTGCCTCTCTTAAATGCTGTTTTCCTCTCTACAGCGTAATGATTAGCTTAGAACTATACGATGTAATGTGTTTTCATTTTAAAAAGTCAGACCTGGCACTTTTCTGCTGAACACCTCAAGAGTTTTGTGCAGTTGTGTCTGTAAGGACAAAATGAGAAGTTCATGGTTTTCAGTGTAATACTGTATCTCAACAGCAGAGCTCTGGACACTGGGCGTTACAGAACTGGTGTATGCAGCCAGTGTTCATTTATACTTATTCGCAAGTAGGAAAATCCTCCTCAGTGGAAGGTCTGAGATGGAGAGTGGTAGTTAACAAAAACACTGGGCTGTGTTATAGGTAGGAGCAGAGAAATTATACCATGGAAGAGAAAGTGGCTTAGAATATTCCAGAATTGATGGAAGGCACCAATCCTCAGATACAGGAAGTACCATGAATCTCACACTGGCTAAGTAAGAAGAAACTGACAGCTAGACATATCATCTGAAAGTGCAGAATACCATAGATTAAAAGTATCCAAAATTGACACATTATGTTGAAAGGAACTGCAGATTGAGACAGAAACTCCTTGAAAATCTGATGAGAGCATGAATTTTACCCCAAGAAAATGTACAGACACCAAAAGTTTAAATATAGTTTTGAGTGTAGCACACCCTCCCCTGAAGCCAGTTTATAAACCTCATGTAAGGATCCTTGTTCTAGATTTCACTTCTGCCATTTTAATGCCTTCTGTACTATGTCATTCTAGAATAATCACCGAAGCTTCAAATTTAATATATAAATGTAAATTCTCCTCCAACACTGCCCATCTCTCCTTCCCCCAGCTCTACTCTTCTCCTTTGTTCTTTGTCTTTGTTTCTCTTGCCATCCTAGTGGCCCCAGCCATGGAACCTAGGCATCCTGTGTTTGGCCTTCCTCTTGCCAGTTTCCCTCGTCTGAACAACCGCCAGTTGATTTTGCCTCCCTGGTATCGCTCTCATTCATCTCCTTACCCTTTCCCCAGCCCTATTTCAAGCCTCTTATTTTATGTCTCTTACTCCTTGCCAGATTAGTCTTTGGAAAGCTGAGCTCGACCCATGTTACTCCCTTGCTCAGACACTCTTAAGTGCCTCTGTACTGGACAGGCGAGCAAGCTGCATACACGCTGTCCTGTCTGCACAGCCTCCGTGTCCGCCACATTCACAGCCCCGTGGACCGTGCGTCCCACACACATGAACTGCAGGTGGTGGAACCAGGGACTTCTGCGGATTCTGAAGTTTTTAGAACTGTAGCTATATTTGTTTAAGGTTTTTTATCCAACATGTTTTGTAGCAGGAGGACTCTAGATTTTCCAGTCAGCCATACTGCAAGATGTTCTTCTGTACTGTCTTGATGGTTCCAGTTTTCTGCGGGGATTGACTGTGATTGTAGATGCGCTCTCAATGAAATCCAGTGGGGTCTACTTTGTAGCTGTTGGGGCTCTTCTGTTCTCCTTGTGGTTTTCAGTAAACCTCTGTTCTTGGAGATCACTTATCTGAGCTAGTAGCCCATTGAAATACTGGACCATTGAAATACTCTGGCTGGCCTCCGCATCCACTCTTCCTCACTTCCATCTAGTTGCCACACTCTAAGCAGAGCAGGCTTTGTAAACAAATGTAAACATTGTTCTCTTGCTGAAAACCACAGTTCGTTACCTTTCCTCATAAATGATCACTTATCAGCTTTATCCAACCCAGAGCTTTTCCCTGTACACCCCAGGTGTGTGTGTGTGTGTGTGTGTGTGTGTGTGTGTGTGTGTGTGTGTATTTTACTGCCTGTATCTAGCTTATCATCAAGTTCTAGCATTTTTTTTTTCTTACTGTCTTGAAGTTTGAACTCCTCCAGGTCTTCATTTCCTCCTGTCCTGTAGTTTCAGTTACCTTCCCCGTTGGTCCTTTTTGTCAAACACTGGGTGGAAGTAGAAACCATGTGGCATAAGATTACAAAACGGATGATAATCAACAATGTGAGGCAGTTCTTCCCACCCCTTCCAAGTGTAAGGACCTGTTTCAACATCAACACCTTTCACATGAGGGTGCAAGGAGGCTTGACTGCAGTGAGGCAGCACGGGGGGTTTTTAGGAGGATGGAATTGTTCTGTATCATGGCTGTGGTGGTGGACGTACAACTCTGTGCTCTTGTCAGAACTCTTAGAGCTGTGCATTGGAAAGAGAGCATTTTCCTTGGGTAAAAAATAAATTACAAAAACATTCCACAGGCCTATACAGGTGGAAGTAATAATACGTTTTAGCATTTCATGTTAGTAAATGGTGAAGTAAATGCTTTTTAAATGGACTTGTATTTTATTAATCACACAGTGTGTGTGTATATTTGAAACATACACATACACACTTGTGCTGTACGTGTGTGGATATGTGTATATGTACATCTGGGTATGTGATGCATACATATACATATACGTATTTTATATATGTGATATGTTTCACACGCACACACATGCACGTGCACATGCACGTCACATTTATTCAGTCTGGTGTCCCATAAATTAGTAAACCTGTTATATCAACTCTAAGGCCCCATAGTGTCATGAAGCCAACAGATTAGGAACATTTGTTACAAGGGATGTATAATGAATAGCCATTTTTCTAAGAATTCTGTTGTTTATATTTATTGATATTTGCTTAAATAAGAGCACATTTTAACTTTCTTACTCTCAAAATAGCTAACATAATACTATGGTAGGAAGCAGTTTTTAACCTTACTGTTTTGTCTCATAGTGGAGTGAGCGAGCTACGAAGAGCTCTGCCACTTTCCCTTCTCTCTGCCCAACACAAACACCTCGGTCCCTTAATTTAGCTCCCGGTGGGGACAGAGGAATTCCAGAAGGAGTGAGGATCTAGGGCATTGAAACAATGGGGAGCTTTCCTCTTGTGTTTGAGCCTTGACCTCCATGAAGCTCGTGTGGTTCACAGCACTTCCTTTTCCAGGGCTCCTGGCTCTCAGATGTTCACTGTTTTCTCATGTTTCTCAGTATATTCCTGTCTATATAGTGATCTGTGAATTGGTCACATTAATGTAATATTTTTTGCTTACTTTTCAGAGCACAGGGTGGGTGTGGCTAGGGGGACATGTCCGTTGCATTTTAAAAATAAAGTTGTTCTACCTCGTTTTCTCCCTAAAAAAGTACCTGGTTTGTTATGTCCACACCGCGGTTTCAAAGGGTAATGATTTAGTACCAGAAGTAATGGCGTGGCTCTCGATTACTAGTGTTTGCTGTAGGTAGGTGATGACTAAGGCTCTCAGTGTGCAAAGTGGAAACCTGTGCCCTGTTGGAGGAAAGGTCCAACACCAGCGTTGTCAGGCTTCACTGTGTGAACTTTGATTAAAAAGCATATAATTTGATTCTGGTATGTCTGATTTTGATTCTCATAATACAAGACTAATAATTATATCAGAGTTTTTCTGTACATGTTAAAATTCAGACACACCGTCTTTCACTCGCAGCACTAATGACTTTAATGAATGGAGAAGCCTTTGGTTGAAAACAAACGATGAGTTAACAATATTGTGAGTAGGACCATAACAGGGAATGAACATCCTGTCTGTGGACATTATCTTTTGCCGGCAGCTTCAACAAAATAGAGGTCATTCTCGAAAAAGACTCGAATCTGCTACCTTGCCAAATTTCAGCTAAACCAAACCATTAATTTGAAGAAGTTATACATTAGTGGAAAGTTTATTTTACTCACAGCCTTTTTTTCCCCCTACATGCGAGAACTTTCCCTCCCACTTTGTAATCCCTCCTTCCCTCCCTACTCCACCCCAATCTTTAAAAAGTATGATGTCAGATTGGTTTGTTTTGTGCCAGGTTTTCATCCTGGAACAGATTTTTATAGCCATGTTTCTCTGAGAAAAAGAGTTTATGACCAAAGGGTGATAACAGTTCCATGTTTTCATTTTCTGCTCTGATCTAGCACGTCTTTCCTAACTTTAACATAGTCCGAATTTAACAAGATCAATCTCATATGTACATTAAAGCCAAAGAAAATTATTTTGAAAGCGTTCAAGGATTCATTAACTATAATACCATATATAATTCCTTGGGGGGGAAAAAACAGATTATGGAGCATATTATTTTTTTTAAATTTGAGATTTTTCTGTTCATACAATAAGGAAATGCTTCAAAATATTTGTGTGTAGATATTATTTGTTTTGGTGATTGGTCCTTATTATTTTCAGTCTGTTAGGGTGGAAATGTCTGACTAGTCATTTACATTTCACACACTCTTTCTTAAAAATACAGATAAACTTGGCCCTGTTTGGTCTCAGTCAGTGGAGAATCTAATGTTGAGAGTCTAAATGGTGGAAACAATTAAAATGGTGATCGGTAGGGAAATTACTTCAAATACTTTGCATCGAATAAAGCAGTAAAGAAGAACTAGGTAGATTTCTATGTACTCATGTGGAAGGATTTCTGAGTGGAAGAAACAGCAAATATCAGGAAAATGAGCAGAATCATACATTTTAATGTTAAAAAACTTAAACATCACAACCACAGTATGTATTTTCTACAAGGGAGTATGTATATATGTGGGTGTGTTTGTATATACTAGATACTAATAATAGCTAATACTTAATTAGCATGTATGTCACATGTTTTAAGTACTCTATACCCATTAACTCATTTGGTTCTCACAACACCCCTACAGGATTGGCTATGACTGCTGCCCCATCTTATAGCTGATGAAACTGAAGTTCAGAGCAGGTCAGACTCTTGCCTGAGCCACATACTTCTCAAGTGGCGGTGCTACCATTGGAATCTAGGTGGCTTGACTAACAGGATTGAGGGCAGAGATCGAAGGTGACTGTAGCCTATTGGTAATGTTGTAATTTTTTTCAGGGTGAATCTAGGACTTTTATTATGAAATTAAAATTAACTTGTAAAAAAATTGAAAAGAAAAGATTAGAATAAATTTACTGGATATTTGATGACTTAGGTACGTTTTGGTGGAACCTGTGTTCTGCGGATAATAAATGCTATTTTTTGTGGGGCTTCGGAACATTTGGTAATTGTCTGAAGTACTGTGCTTTGTGATCCCTCTCATCTACTACAGGGTCTCTCAGCCGTGGCAGTATTGACATTTTGAGCTGGATGATGCTTTTTTAGTGGGGCTCTCCTGTTTTGAAGGATGTCTAGCAGCATCCCTGACCTCTACTCACTAGATGCCAGTTGAGCCCATCAACACCCCAGTCATGACAATCAACAATGTTGACAGTGTCCCCTGGGCAAAAAATGGTGGGGGACGCAAAATTATTCCCAGCTGAGACCCACCAATCTACTATCGCCATCCTCTAGGAACCTCAAGATCCTGTTTGTACCTGTGCTAAGCTTTAGAAATGTCCTTCAGTCACACCATTGAACCGTTTCCCGTTAGCATACATAAAAGTTGTCATGCCTGGGTCACGCACAGCAATAAGAAATTAAAATAAAACCTTGGACCCTTCAGTACTCTCCAGTTATTACCCGAGTCCTGTCTCACCCCACACTCAGAGCCTCTAGTATTTGCATACGCCAGGCTGTGCGCCCCCTTGCTTTCGGGGTCTCTCCACCACCTACTTCCTGTCCTCCCTTAATCTCAGGAAGGAAGGCCGCAGCTCTCCACTTGGTACCGTATTTAAAGTGTGTTCCTCCATTTGTATCTTTGATCTTTTTCCTACTTTTCATTCCACAGACAGATATTTCCTAATCGGTTCTCAGCTTCCATACAGACTTTGTTGATCTGAGCGGTTTTGCATATTTACATTTTGGGGCTGATTTTTATAGCCTCATTGGATGGGTCCCCTGAACATTTTCATTTCAGTGACCAACATCTCTCAAAGATCACCAGGGTGCAAAGCCCAATTCTGCCTTTGCCCAAATTCTCAGTTCCTGGGAGATAAATGTAGCTCAGCCTCTGCCCTGGGCCCCCCACCCGCCTCCTGTGGTGGGAACAACTATGAAATGCAAAGGCAGACACTGGTTAAGAGCACCGCTTTGCAGCAACGGATTTCCGACTGCCATCCTCTGGGGATGCGAACCCGTGTATATTACTGAACCTCTATAACTGACTTCTTTGTCTATAATCCTCATAGAGTTTCTCTCAGAGCTGAATCAGAATGTGTGTAAAGTATTTAGCATAGTGCCTGGGACATCGTAAACACCTGATATATGGCCAGTTGCTGTTCTTATTATCATTGCTGTCAATCAACATCATCGTCGTCCTCCTCTTGAAATGTTCAGGGACCCCAGGTTTTGAGAATTCCACTCCAGATGCTGTGCACCAGGACCTTCGGTACTATCAGTCACCTGAGTTCCATTAGGGTAAGCTTGTGGGGGAAATGGGAGAACAGACCCCTGACAGGTGGGACAGAAATGAACTAAAGATTTCTGTAAGGGAGCAGCTCTTGACTTTGGGGGGCTCACAACTCCACCCCAAATTTGAGAATCTCCTGATAACTTCTTCAGAGGATTCACAGACTTTCTTATTTCTAAACCCAGACCCTTTGGGATCCACTCACCCTGAGTGAAGAACTCCTTCCCAGTGAGGTGGCCACTGGTCACCACAGTGGGTAAGCCGGCTGAGGACAAGAGTCGCAGACAAGAGCAGTGCAGCAGCCACAGAGTGCTAGCCATGCTAGGACAGATACTGTGCTGAGCATGTTACAGGCATTGTTTTATCCAGTCTGCACAATAGGAATAACTGGCTCTCGGTTGCCCACAGGGATGCTGAGGCACAGAGGGGTTCATTGTCAAAGGTCAACAAGTGGCAGCAACAGGATTCAAACCCAGATCCGTTGTCTTCCATTGCCTTTGCTTGTATATGCTGCCTGATGCCTCACGGGAGGGGCCACAGACCAGCAGTGCTGTGCTCTGAACCCCTGCATCCGCGTGAGCTGGGACTTGGTTACAGGTAGATTCCTGAGGCCACACACGTTCTGAATCTAAGGTCTGGAGCGGGTTCAGGAACCCGTGCTTCTAACAAGTCCCCGGTCTCCTTGTGCTCGCTAGTTGTGTGAGTTACTGGTGGAGGGTTGGACAGAACTGAGCCAAGGAGAAAGATGAAGGGCGTAGGAAGAGCTACGAGCATGCCCAGCACACGCTCTCTTCTCTTTAAATACAGTTGCTCTTGCTTTACCTTCTCCCTGCTGTCTTGACATGGACCCTCGTATTCTTCGGTTTACGTGGTCCAGCCTTTCTCTTGCTGGCATCCCGGCTTTCTGTATACACTGCCTCTCTCTTCCTTCTGCCTCTTACAAGTTGTGTTTTCTGCCCGCTTCTTAATGACACTTACCCTCCCTCAGGCACACAGGGAAATGCACTGTGGCCGAAACCTAAAATCGTCCCCCTGATTTCAGGGCATTCTGTTATTTTTTCCCTCTCCTTCACTACTGTGCCTACTATACTTATATTTGTTTTAATCACAGCTTTACTGAGATATGATTTACATACTAGACAGTTCTCCTATTTAGAATATACAATTCAGTGTTTTTTGAGGATATTTACAGAGCTGTGTAGCCATCACCACAATTTTGGAACATTTTCATCACCCCATAAAGAAACTCCATACCTTTCAGCAGTCACTCCCTACTCCCCCCTACTCCCCAGCAACCACTAGTATCTACTTTCTGTGTCTGTGCATTTGCCTGTTCTGGACATTTCATATAAATGGAGTCAGATGTGCTCTTTTGTGACTGACTTCTTTCACTTAGCATAATATCTTCAAGGTTCACCTATGTTTTATTGTGTACCAGCCCTTCACCCCTTTTTATTGATGAATAATACTCTGTTGTATGAATATGTCATTTTATTTATCCACTCATCAGTTAATGGACGTTTGGATTGTTTTCAGTTTTTATCTATTATGAATAATGTTGCTGCGAACATTCATGTTACAAGTTTTTATGTGGACATATGTTTTCAAATCCCTCGGAGGGATGTCTACTTAGATCTTTTGCCCATTTTTAAATTGGGTTATTTTTCAGAGTTCTGTATATATTCTGGACACGAGGCCCTTATCAGATGTATGATTTGCAAGTATTGTCTCCTGTTCTGCGGGCTGTCATTTTCCTGATGGTGTCCTTTGAAGTCAGCCACTTGTTGAAGTTCCTTTTGGCTAGTATTTCTATCTACTTTCTACTGTAATCATATTTTAAAGCTTTCCCATGTGTATATTCAACGTTTCCTACATAGATCATACACATCCCTGATTGAAGATCCAAATTGCCATTTCCTAGTTTCATAACATTTAAATATATAAAGGATAAACCTAAAATAACTTATAGGACTCATATCCAGAATTAAAGAACTTAAAATTAATAAGAAATGGCAAAAAAAATCTTACAGAAAAATGGACAGAAAGCATGAACAAGCACTTCACAGACAAGGAAACATGAATTACTAATAAAATATGAACAGACAGCCCATCGGTGGGCAATTGTAGACTGTCGAGTGGTTGGAACTATCGTGTTTCCCCCAAAATAAGACCTAACTGGAAAATAAGCCCTAGCATGATTTTCAAGGTGCTCGTAATATATGCCGTATCCCAAGATAAGTCCCCGTTAAGATCGTCAGCCAGACATGACTGTATTTGAATAAATGTAGTTTTTGTGCAAGAATAAATGAATCAAATGCGTTTTTTGGAGCAAAAATTACTATAAGACCCAGTCTTATTTTTGGGGAAACACAGTATTGAGTAGCTGGAACTACTCAGCCTCTGAGATCTTCAGGCTGAGCTGGTCTTTCCATCAGAGCTAGCAGGCCTAGGAAGCCTTCAGCCGATCCTGGCTTGGGTCCTAATCCTAAGAGCTCTTACGTGGATTAAATTCCCACTATTTGTATAAATTTTGAGAAAAGCCAAATGGGCTTTTTAATTTAGTCAGGGTTTAAAGATGTTCCGGACTCCCAAAGGAACCCTTAAACTAAGGAAGTCATCTGATTTCAGCAGGTTGGCTTGATCCCCAAATGGGACGAGCAGCAGAATAGAGTAGGATCTGAGGAGCTGCTCATCCCAGACCTGAGCATGTGGAGCCTTTCTGGAAACCCAAAAGGAGGGACTTTGCACTTAATGACTGTCTTCCACGTAATCACCAGCTGCTCCTATGTGAGGCAGCTGGGGTCCCAGTTAGTTGCAGGGTGAAAAGAAAGCCTGTGAGACCCTGACCTTGGACCAGTGGCTTCTGAACGCAGAGCCCTGGGGCAGACTCTCCCCCCCCCCCCCCCCCGAGCTCTTGGAGTCTGGTCGTTTCGTAGAAATCAAAATCACTTCCTTCTTCATTTTATTAACAAATTGTTTTTAACTTTCTTTTATATCATTTGCTTAAGTTCATATCTCTGTGATGTAACACCCTTATTAAATAGATTAAGAACTTTAAAATAGGATTTAGATGTTTTTGCCCCCTCCCTTTGTATCTTGTGTTTTTAAAGAAGAAAGGACAAATGGCAAGAAATACATCAAAATGTGATAATTGTTCCTGTTAGGAGATTCTTTGGGTAATGTGACACATCGTGTACCCATTTTGCTGTGTGCTGCTGTCCTGTGCAGTACAGGACATTTAGCATCCTTGGCCCCTGCTGGTGATGTGAAGAACCCCTCAGTAACTGAGACCACGTAATATGTCCCCACACATTTCCATATGACCCCTAAGGGGGTGCTGTCACCCCAATTGGGGAAGAAAGTAATAACTGCTTTTCCTTTGAGTTTCAGATTATAAACTGAACACCTTGTTAGGTTGTTTATGTGAGACTCTTATTGCTAGCCTTAGAAGAGATTTCTAGCAGTCCCAGAAGTACGTTCCTCGTACTCTGTGGTTGTCTGGCTTAGTTCAGATCAGCCTCTCGTCTCTGGGAACATAGGATACTGTGGGAACAGTGTCATGTAGCTCAGGCTGGCACACTTGAGCTTTGACGCTGCCTTTCCCTGACCCTTCTCTGACACGGTGCCCTTTGAATCGGGCAGATGCCTTGGTGCCACAGTAAGATTACCAGGACTGTTGTTTAAGCATAACTAATGGTCTTTGAAGTGTGGGCAGCCCCCCACTAGTAAAGTCACATTTTAAATTGTGTGCGTATGTTGATTGTTTGGACTCCGGGATATGTTTTGCCATGGAAACCATTCAGCACATAGTTAGGTTACCAAGGAAACTGGATGTACTGAAGGATTCCATCAAGTCATAGTGCCTGCCATGTATGTCACCATGTTTTGAGGGACAGAACCCAACTCTTTTTTCTTCAGTGCTGGCGGTTGTACAGCTCGCCTTGTTGGGGGGTGCAGGGAGCCAGCAGTGATCCAACCACAGCAGAGTGGGCAGGCTCTGTTCACCCAGTAGCAGTCCATATACCAAGAGGCCCCCAAAGCCCGGGCATACCTTCTGCCTACAAAGTGTAAGTGCAGGGCACACAACAGCTGAGCTGCCACTCAGGTCTGGATCGCTGTCTGGAGAAGTGCTACATAACGTCCCTTCACTGCTTATGAAACCTCCTCCGCGTCCCAGAGCCAGGAGAACTGGAGCCAGAGTGGGCACAGAGCGAATGGAATACTTTCCGGTCTTTCTTATAAACGATCATCCCCATAAGTCATCTGTGTGGACCCTGTGTCACCCGGAGAAAGCCGACCAGCTCGAACTAGACTTGGGGTCTGTCCACAAAAACTTATTACCCCATGATCTAGGGCATTGGTTCTCAACCTGTGGGTCGCGACCCCTTTGGGGGTCGAACGACCCTTTCACAGGGGTCGCCAAGACCATTGGAAAACAAAAAGATACTTACATTACGATTCAGAACAGTAGCAAAATTACAGTTATAGAGTAGCAACGAAAATAACTTTATGGTTGGAGGTCACCACAACATGAGGAACTGTATTAAGGGGTCGCGGCATTAGGAAGGTTGAGAACCGCTCATCTAGGGTCTTACTAATCGCAAGGTGATTACATCACCCATTACAGTAAAGATAGGGATTGAGAGAAGGCTGGGCTCAGTGTACTGTTCTGAACAGCATCATTGTTGTTGGGTTTTTATTGTCCGTTTTGGAATCAAGCTGAGTATAGCTTAGATGTTACTGTGCCTGTTTATCACCTGCCCGGTCGGTCCCTGGCATGGTGGGATAGAGTCAGCCCGCTGAGCTCTAAGAGTGCAGTACTGCACCCTTCCGTGATAATTCCCAAGAATCTTCACTTGGTGTCCGCCTAGTGGGGTGATGGCTTCTACTCTCTTGTCTTGTCATCACCCTTTGGGGCTTCCTTACTTTTAGTCTTTTATTTCCTAGTTTTGTATGCTAGCTTAGTAACAGTAATTTAACTTTATGTTCATATCGCAATGCCTGTTTTAGAAGTGTCTTCTCCACTATTATTTTTGCAAGCTAGATAGGACAGGTATTGTCATCCCTATTTTCCGGAATTAAAATCAGTACTTACAGGACTTGCCCGGCTCTCAGCCTCTCCCCGCAGGTCTGGAGCGGAATGCCGTGCTTGCGGGCCCACCTGTGTGCCCTTTCCGCGCCAGCACACCACCGGCTGGCCCGAGGCTGCTCCCGTTAGCTCTGCTTGCCCCTTGCCGTTAGCTCTCTCTGGGTTTTTACTTCAGTGCTCAGCATCTCTAGTTGAGAACTCAGCTTCCCTCTCCGGCTGCTCTAGTCAGCGTCCTGGGCACGTTGGCCCTGGCATTCCTCTTACGTCAGCAAATTGGCACCTTAGGACAAGCTCCTCCTGCCATAGCATATTTATCATTGAATTGGTACCTTTGCATATGTTACAAAGTGAATTAATGCCTTTAGGTATTCATCTTGACGGTTAATAACAGTATTTTATATAGTTTCTTTTCATCAGAAGCATATATTATCTTCCATTATACAGGAGAGGTTAACTAGTTAAATTACTTGTCTAAAATCTCAACAATAACAGCAGAAGAGGGCAAAAGGGACCTATTTTCTTCAAGGAGCTCATATGAACCAGACACTGTACTAGGTGCTTTAAATATATGACCTCGTTTCATCCTTGCAAATATCCTATATAGGAGGTGATGTTTTATATTTTACATGTGAAACTAGTACAGACAAGCTAAGTAACTTACACTGCAATTAAAAAGTAGTGGGAATACTAGAATCTAGCCTCCTCTGATTCCAAGGTTTGTATTCTATCTACTGTCCCACACACCTTCCTCTTGGGCAAAGAGTGCCATTTGCAGGGCTGATGTTAAGAAACAGAAGAATGCCTCGGACGTGTGGCGATGCCGTGGGGGAGGAGAACTGGGGTGCAGCCCTTCCTTTTCCTGACAACCACCAGAAGGGAGCTAACTCACTCCTCTCTCCTCCCTCAAAAGATCATGGATCTGTTAACAAGTGCCCTGCTGTAAGTTTGACCTTGTAACTTAGTTGAACTAAGGTAAGCTAACAGAGTAATCCCTAAGTGTTTTAGTGGCTGTTAAAGGAGGGCCTTTTCATAGGCATCACCCACGTTGGGCAGGTGGAAAGCTTCTTGGAAAGGCAGTGGGACCCGAGGAAGGAGCCAGCCCAGAAGGCAGGAGTCTGGGCTCTGGCCCTGCTTTCCACCTCTAGCCGTGGGTCGGTAAGGCAGCTCGCCCCTCTGGGCTCCAGTTCCCCCCTGTAAACCACGGGAATGAACTGGATGACCCTCCCAGTAACTGCAGTCCTGTCATCATCCATAGAAACTTCTTTATCACGTTAGTAGGAAAACAATCTTTAGAAAACAAGACACTGAGAATGATGAAAAAGGCCTTGGTACTTAACGACCTTGCCAGTTAGAGTTATTGAAAGGGAGCGTAGTGTTAACAGCTCCTAGGAGTCTGACTCTTAAGGCAAATAGGGGGCCACAGGAGATGGTGTTCTAATCCAATTTGTGGGTAAGACAGCCCTTGATTAGTGAATGATTAGCAAAGGGTGTCCAGCAAAGGGTGACTTTTGGTTTTACTTTGGGGGAATCTAAAGTAAACGTATGTGAGGTTTTGAAAGTTCTCTTGGACACTGTGGCTGCAGCTCTTTTCACTGATGACCTGGGATGCCTGGTTTCTTCCTGCATCCTCCAGGCAGGTCTGCTGCTCTTGAGGCCTGGAGTACCTCCATTACATAGCTTTTCTAGAATAAGTCTTAAATAGTGAGCTAAAGCTCAGAACTAATTACTAATATTTCTAGACACTAAATATGAAAAAACTACAATTTAGAGCAAGATCATTATACCTTGCTACAATTTGTTCCCTCCCTTAACCTAAAATTTTTAACATTTGCCACTTAATCTACTCCTGGATTTACCGAAGTAGGAAATTCAGTTCAAACCTTTTCTTGGAGCGAAGAGGTTCCAGGCATTTTTTTGGGCATCAGACTCCTTCCGGTATCAGTGGGCTTCACACACAGATCTCGTCACTTTTCATGGGCACTGAATGCGCCTCATCAGAGAGTGGGCAGGTTGGCATGGTGTGACGACCAGGTTATTTACACAGCACTGCAAATAAGCAATAAACCCAATCCTTCCAGGGGCTATTTTTATTTTAAAAGAATGATTTTAGAGGGAGTGATCCAGATGAATCTGTCGTGTTAGAATATATGAGTAGCTCTCTGAGCAGCTCTGTTTTCCCGAGGCATTTCAGCTGTCACAAACTGCCCACAGCATCACTCCTCTGTGTGCTCAAAAGACCCACACTTCCATGTAGCAGCCCACCCCTTAAAGGTCTAAAACTCGTGTTTTAAACAATTGAAAATGAAGATCCATGGATCCCTAAGGGCTTTCACCCCAGCCCCTCTGCCCTGTCATCCCGGAACTGCCAGGTAGAATAGTATGTATGCAACAGGGCTTTGGAACTTCGCCGTCATGTTTCAGGGGCTCCCTGAGTGGAGCGCTTTCAGGACCCCCACTGCACATCGGGTACTTCTCAGCTCTGGACAGCCGCCTCCATACCAGCCCTGATTGCTTTCTAGGCCAGCCCTTCCCCAGGGAAGAGGCCCCTCAACTTCAGGGGGGTCTTCCCCCTCCCCCAAGTCTAGCCTGGGCCTGTTTTGGTTTGGGCGTGGGGAGGGGACATTGCAGAGGCTGGGAGGCCTTACCTGCCTTACAGTGAAGGTGGCTGGGAGCGTGGTTGGGGAGGCAGGAAAAGGGGTGGGGGAAGAATTGGAGAGAACAAACCATTGGAGAGCGCCCAGGATGAATGGAGCTGCTCACCCACTCTGAAATCATGCCGTTACACCAACAGAAATATCGGTATTTTGGGTTGTAAAAACAGTATGATGCCGGGACCCCAGCACCCAGTACTGTGGTCACTAGGAAGTTTCTCTTGCTTGGGGTAAGGAAGGGAAGGCTTCACAGAAAAGGTGCGATTTGAGCTGAGTCTTAGAGGACAGTCACCAGCTACTAAGAATTGAGCTCTAACTACAGACCCAGTTGATTTGGCCACACCAGGAGTTTTACATCAAGTTCATGGGCTCTTCCTTGCCAATAGTTCAGTTTGTAGTTTACTTGGGGGGATAGGAGTCTGTGGATCTTCTGTTGTCTGCAAAGCCATTCTCTGCTTTACTCGGCTACATCTCGTCTACCCCTACTTGTCTTTGTAATAAAAGCTTCCCTGAATCGGAATCACTTGAGCAGTTTTCTGTGTTATTCTTAGTGGTTAACACTGATACATTAACACGTCCTAACATTTCACTTGGAGTTGGTTTTTTTCTTTTTTTTTTTTCTTCTCCCCCGTGACTTTAGCATTTAAGAATGTAAAGACACATTAGGATTTTGGATCCTGTTTCTTGGATGCTCCTCTCTACAGAGGCTTATTCACAAATGGTTATTTTGCTCATACTTTTTCTTTTAATGGGCATTTAGCTGGCTCATTGTTTGTCACACCTGACTGCTAGTTGGTGTATTTGAAAATATAAAGTGTATGACAATCCTGTTTGCTACCTGAAAGGCTTTTCTTCTGCTTTATCCTGTTCATATACATGTGGATTTCTTGACACTGCATTTTCCAAAATGTTTCTCAATACAGCTTTTTCTTTTGGCTAAGACTTTAGAGTTAGTCCAAATCTTAGCTACTTAAGTTCCCATTGAATTGAAACTAAAAAGTCATTAATATGTTCCACTTGGTGCTGCTATCTTTGAAATCTCTAAATCTTTGCTTTGTGTGTTGAATCAGAATCTTGCTGTTTTATTCGATGGCTTCCTAGAACCCCAAAGCAATGCTTCTCAGTAGTGGTCAGCATATCACCTGCACCAGCCTTGGAACCTAATAGTATAGATTCCTTGAATCCATCCCCTAGCTACAAATCAGAATGTTGAGGGCTCAGAAATCTGCATTTTTAAAAAGCTTCACTGGTGGTGGTATGCACACAAAGCTTGAGAACCTCTGCCTTGAGGTTGGCTCAGCACTTACTTACTTGGGATTTGTTACCTAACTTTTTCCAGGGCATGCATGATTGAGTTTGGGCCTTCTTTGGTCTCTCTGATATGAATTCTGTGAAGAATACTCCTAAAAAGAAGATGGGTCATACTTTCCCTGGTATTCAAGAGTATTACAAAGAAGATTAGACTCTAACAACATCATCAAAGCCATAGCCACTGGACCCTCTGAGACCCATTGTGTGTGGCACTTTGGAGCTAGAGAAGGGCAGCGGACCTACTACATATGATGCTGGAAAATCACCTTCCTGGGTCATAGAGGACTACTTAGTACATTAGACATTAGACTACAGACTAAGCTCTGGAGCCTTGTAATAATAGTAATTAACATAATGATACTTTGTATTTCTCAAGTGTTTTTAAACTGAAAGCTTTAAAGTGCCTTATTAAACATAGTATGCAACACTATGAAACACTATGAAAGAGAGGTCAGTGTTAAGTTCCTTGTTTTATAAATTTAAAACCTGAAGCTGGATAAAAAGTTTAGCTTAGGCGCTTCTCTTGAATAATGACACATTCCATTTGGAGAAACGAGAATATTTCAAAGGATACATTTTTGATTTGGAGAGATGGGGAAGTGATGGTGGTAGGGTGGTAGCTATTTAGGCGTTTCAGGTATATCCTGAGAGAAAACAACCATTTTGGGTTGTTATAATTAATGCCTTTAATAACTAGAGGTATTTAGCTGGAAAGCACCATCATTTTTCTTATTAGCATTTCTATGTTGTAAATCCCATATCCCTCCTGCCTTCTTCATCTACCTTCCCTTTTCCTGGCCTTCTTTATTTTTTAATTATTTATAAAGCCAAAGAATGTTAAAAAAAAAGAAGAAGAACCTTCTAGAAGGGACCTTAAAGATTGTATCATCAGGTCCCATTGTTTTACAGGACAAGATACATGAGACTAAAAAAGGTTAAGGAAAAAAACTCACCCAAAATGGCTCAGAAAGTTGGGGTATGGGAGATAGAAAGTTCTCCTCTTAGCATATTGCATTCATGCAATACAGTGTTATCAACCATAGCCACCGTGTGACACATTAGACCCTCAGAACTTACTCATCTTATAGCATAAGTCTGTGCCCCTTTACCGACCTCTCCCTATTTCCCCCACCCCTTGGCCCTTGGCAACCACCTTTCTACTGTTTCTAGGAGTTCGTGTGTGTGTGTGTGTGTGTGTGTGTGTGTGTGTGTGTGTGTGTATCTTTTCTCAAACGAGTGGGAGTATGTATTAAATGAATGCAGTTTAGAGTTGAGAGTCGTTTCTGGGCTTTCAGAGACCGTACTTAGTTGTCACCATTTTTTTTTCTTTCACGTTCGTTTTTTAACCTCAATTTTTGATCCTATCTATGGCATTTCTTTGCTATTGCTACCCTTTAAATTTTCTTCCATTTGCTCTTTCTGTATTTTTCATACCATCTCCCTTCTCTCTCTGTTTTGCTTTTATGATCTAATACTGTTGCAATGTAAGTAATTAAATATCCCAGAAAAATAAAATTGAACAAGTGTTTAAAATCCTAAAGATCCACACTTTAGAAAAAGCAGATTTAATTAAAGGATAAAGAAGAAAAGTACTGGGAGACTTATGAAATATTTGAGTTTGGTTTTTTCAAGCACTTAAACAGCTGTAGAAATAGATAATTCTTTATTATCACACCCTTCAGCTTCCGTTTGCTCAGCTGCAAGTGTAGGCATAGCTAGCACGGCTCTTTATGGGTGATTTATGGTGATGTTTGCCTTACAAATCAAATGAAGAACAGTTCCTAAGATAACAGATTAAGAATTTGAAGAGAAGAGGATAGGAAATTTATTCATTTATTCATCTAATAATTGATTGATAGAGGGATCGGCTCCTTATAGAGTACACTGTATTTTAATGCAATCTGATGAGAATTCTGGTGACTTATGCAACATTATTTTTCATCTTCATACTAAGATGACCAAGCTATAGGTACTCAGTAAATGTAAAAGCTCTTGGGGAAAATGGAAAGGCCATACAAAAGCTTTATATTAGTGATTTCTTATTCAGAACAGCTCAGTTCTGTACATATTTATTGGGAATCTCAAAAACAAATATTTGTGTGTTAAGGGCCAGGTGCTGAAGATACTGAGCTATGGGAGAAAGGTAGAAACAGTGAGAGAACATAGGTAGTCATTCTTTTGGGGAAGTAAAGCACAATAGAGGGACAGAAACACTAACCACCAGGTGGGGCTGTCAGCCACAGGTAGCTCAGTTGCTGTTCCATCCGACTTCTGTAGTAGGGGGTGGAAGACGTGTGAAACTAATTGATGTATGTATGGGTGATTCATAACACGAGGTTACCTGTATGTTAGGAAAAATATTTACCTATATTCTCTAGGTCATTTTACTGTTTTTACTCCTTCTATCTGAAAAGAAAATTAGAGTAATCGGATTATATTTGTTTATGAAACAATGTTAGTTATTATTAGCTTTTCTGATGCTTATGAACTTATTTCGGGGCAAGTATGGATATATTGGGTTGTCAGAAAAGTCATGCCGTATTTTGTTTGTTTTTCAAAGGTCATTTATTTATATAAAAAACAAAGCTCAATCAGTGATATATTGCCCGTTTTGTTCAATAACCTTTTGCCATCTTTCATGAGCTTCATAATTCCTTGTTCATAGAAGGACCTGTCTTTATTTGCGAAAAACTGAACAAGGTGCTGATTTACAGCCTCATCTGAATTGAACCTTATACCATGCCAGGAGTTTTGAAGAGAGCGAAACAAGTAGAAGTCTGACGGCACAAGGTCAGGCGAGTGTGGTGGGTGTGGCAACACATCCCATCCAAGCTGCAGTAATTTTTCTTTTTCTTTTCTTTTTTTTTTTAGCTGAGCCATCCTGCAGCCTGTTGGCAGCTCAGCGGAAGCTCAGCTCAGCTCGGGCCGGGCATTGAACCGCTGTTGCTCAGAGCTCACACTCTTGAGCGAGCTCTTAACCAACTGAGCCACTCGGCCGGCCCACTGCAGTAATTTTTGACGCATGATCAAACTTATGTGTGGTCTCGCATTGTCACAATGGAACACAACTCCTTTATAATGAACTAGCTCTGGACGTTTCTGGATGATGGATTCGTTCAAACTGTCCAATTGCTGACAGAACACATTCGAATTGATTGTTTGGTTCTTTGGTAGGAGCTCAAAAAACACAACACGTTTAAAATCCCACCACACTGAGAGCATAACCTTCCTCTGATGAATGTCTGCTTTCGATGTCATTTGAGGCAAATCATCATATCAGGGCCAAGACCGTTTGCGCACCACATTGTTGTAAACAATCCACTTCTTATCACCAGTTATCAGTAGCTTCAAAAAAGGATTGTTTTCCTCACGATTATTTAGCATATTGTAGATGTTTATATGCGCCATCAAATGAACTTCTTTGAGTTCATGCGGAACCCAAATATCGAGCTTGCTTTTGTATCCCAGCTGCTTCAGGTGGTCGTGAATGCTTGAATGATGGATGTTCAATGTTTCTGCAATCTCTCGTGTCATGTAACTTGGGTTTGACTTGAACAATAGCTTTATTTTGTTCGTCATCAACCTCAGTGGGCCTCCCTGACTGAGGAGCGTCGTTGAGATCAAAATAACCAGCACGGAATTTCGTGAACCATCATTGGCACTGACGTTCTTGTAGAGCGTTGTCACTGTAAACTTGATGCAACTTTTCACAAGCTTGACGCGCATTCTTCCCTTTATGGAAGTAAAACTAAAATATGGCAAAAATGCACATTTTGTTCTTCCATCTTCAACTTGTTGTAAAATCTCCAAAACTCAACCAAATCGCTCAGTTTTTTTTTAGAATGAAGCTAGAACTGTCAACTTTCAAATGACATAGCAATAACATAGATGTGAATGACTCTAGTACTTCCAAAAATGAATTAGTGCCATCTGTCGCAAACATGCGTCATGACTTTTCCGACAACCCAGTATTTTTCTCAGTATATGTACCTAGGATTAAGAGAGATTATGAGAAAAATTGTTTCCTATTTTCCCTGCCTGTAATCTTACCTTCCTAATTAATTTCTCCTTCTTCGAGATTCAGCTCAAATATCACGCCCCCTGCAAAACCTTTCTAGGCCCCAGACAGAGTTAAGAACACTGTCTTTTGTACCCCTTCATGGTTGTTGATGTTCTGTAATAGTTCTTACCTCATTGAATTATTTGTTTTTTTACCTATCTCGACCACTAACTGGAAGATTCTCGAAACCGCTTATTATTTATATTTCTGTACCCACTGCTGAGCACAAAAATCAAGTACAAAACCTGGCAGGTACTAGTCACAGAGTAAGCAAGTTTGAAATATTTGTGAATTATACTTTTTTATAGACTATTTAAAGAACATTAACTTATTAATAGCTACTGAGTAGTCTTCCCCAGGATTATAAATAAGCTATCAGGAGTCAGCTCATAAAATAATTGATTTTAGAAGACTTTTAGAAAGAAGTATGTATCATAAGAGGGAAAAGGTTAGAGGAGCAGTTCCAAGCACTGTGTAGTACATAAGGTTTATCTTATCTTACTTTAGGTCTACTCCCATAGAATTTTAAGACTTTTGTGGAATTTTAACTTTGTGACTTATTTGGAATGCATTTTCTTATTACTTTAATTGAAAAAAATATATAGATCTTTTCCTTAAATGAGCTTAAGTAGCCTAGGGACATCTTTGAGTAGCTGGACAAATTCAATTCTATATTATAAATTTTTAGGTAGAACCTAATGGGTAAATACGATTCACTCCATTGAGTTCAGTGGACAGAAATCTTTTTCGTAGCCAAATTTTCTTTAAAGTGAATTATGCATTTCACTTTAGCAAACACATGCATCATGCATTGGTCTATAATTTTTAGACTTCGGTGAGAATGAAAATAGTAAGCTCTTTAACCTAAAGAAAATGGTAAGACTTTTTTTTCCTTATAAGAATAACATCCCAATTATTTCCCTGTGTATGGAAAATTTCCATTTCTCTAATCTTGACTGGAAAAGTTTCTCCTGGGCAATTTAGAAAACTAAAGAAAAGCATTTCATCATCTTCAACAAACATTTATCAAGTGCCTGCTATGGGAAGGTCATATTCCCAGTCTCCTGGAAAAACCCCACTTATCCAAAGGTGAGACTCCTGGCAACCCTCAGGAAAAGAGCCTTGATCCCTGGACTCAGAGAAAGGGAGTCTGTGTAGCTAGAGAACCTATTTTAAAAATGCTCTCAGCTATTTTGTTTTACGCTGACCTGGCAAATTTGGTTAGCCTATGTTTACACCCATACCGTATATGAAACAACAGATTAAGTGTAGGTAGGCTGCTGTGGATAGACATGCTTTGGTAGCAGCAAAAAGACAGCTCTTAAAAGCAGAAAAAAACCAACAAAAAACAAAAAACCCCTGAAATACAGTGTATTAACTGATATATCCCCAGCAATGGCGCCACATCATCAAGAGAATTTGTACCAAAATTCATTAATTCTGTTCAGGAAATTATTTAAGGATGGTGAACTATGGGATCAGATAGTCCTGGATTCTAATCTCAGATATATTGATTGTTATAATCATGAATAATTTACCCAACTGTTCAAGCTGAGCTTTCCTTCTGTGTCAGAAATATCATGAAAACAATTAGAAAACAAACAAAGCGGAAAGATACCTGTCACAAATATAACAAGTTGACATCCTTTCTGTATAAATTGATCAGAAGAACACACAATCTCTTTGTAAAAGGATAAAGAATAGTGTCATTCAGCTTACAAAAGATGAAATAAGGCAACTAGCTAATGAATACGAGCAATGTTCACCCTCACCTGAAGATTTAAAAATCCAAAATAAAGACATCAAAATACTTGCATTGGGTTTAACTCAGCAGGATGGTAAAACTATACAAATAAATTCTAAATCAGAAGCTCATATAGGGAGCAAAGACAGAGAGCCAAAGGAAAAATAAAAATGACTGCTTGTATAACGTTCTCTTAATAAGGCAGCTCCTACTTTATGCTTCACAGTGACTCTAAAACTATCAGTAGCAAAAGTGGTTTCTGGTAAGGGACTCCAGGTCACCCCTCTGGATCTCTGTATCATCACTGTTTGACCTCTGTAACAGGGTGTCCAAGGGTGTTCACCTCCTAGGGCTGGCAATATTCACACTTGTGATAAAAAAAATATGTGAATGTTTAAGTTAAAACAAAATTTATTACAGTAGAAGACACATTGCCATTAATCCCCCTCAAAATACTCCCCCTTGCTTCAAACACATTTATCCCATTGTTCTTGCCACTTTCTGAAGCAGTTCTGGAAGTCCTCTTTCATGAGCGTCTTTAGTTGCGTTGTCATGGCTGCCTCAATGTCCTGAATTGATTCAAAATGTTTTTCTTTCATGATCATTTTGACTTTGGGGAAGAACCAGAAGTCGCACAGTGCCAGATCCAGTGAAAAAGGTTGATGAGGACACACCGTAATGTTTTTATTTGACAGAAATTGGTGTATCAGAAGCGATGTGTGACACAGAGTGTTGTCATGATGGAGGATGAAGTCAAGACACTCATGAAAGAGGACTTCCAGGACTGCTTCAGAAAGTGGCAAGAACAATGGGATAAGTGTGTTCAAAGTGAGGGAGAGAATTTTGAGGGGGATTAATGGTAAGATCTTTTACTATAATAAATTATTTTTAATTTAAACATTTACCGTATTTTTCGATCACACCTCATATATTTGTATTCTCCATTTCTTGGACCTTTCTGCTCTCTGTCTCTTTCATTATTTGGAATCCAAATTCTTACTCTTTCAACATTATAAAGAGGCAGTGTGACATAGCTTGAGACTTCTACCCGATCCCTTGAGCCTACTTGCCTAATACAGCTTTTGCCTACATTATTGCGAGTTATTATTGCATGATTTACAATTTGGATTTTTATATAGAGACTCTGGGAGGTTTTCTAAATAGAAAAAATTTAAAGTTGGCAGAGTAGGAAATTTTGTTTATTCTCATTAGTGACCCTGTCCTTTCTTTCTGTTTCAAGTTATCACCAGTGGTGTAAGCTGTGTGACAGCCTCAATTCTGCTTCATTAGTTCATGCCTGAAATTTTTACTGGTATGGGAAGCATTTTTTTTTTTTTTGGAACTTTAGCATCATCAACAAGATTCTCTTTTCACTTGAAGGCTGAGGGAGAAAACATTTGATCTGAAATTCCTACATTCTGAGGGAGTTGATGTATGTCAAAGCATTTCAGGAGTTTGTTTGGTTTCTAAGAAGAAAAAAGTATAGTCCTTCATTCAATCACATTTTTGGGTGCTTTTCACATGCCAGGCACTCTCCTCACACTGTTTCTGGGTATAGAATAAGGCTGAAGATGTCCAAGCCTCAAGAAGAATGGAGTCTGCTGGTGGAGACGAGCACAGAAGTCACTAGCGGGATCAGCGTGGTGAATTCTATGCTGGAGGCGTGCGCACAACCATGGCGGCCGAGCCAGCTGAGAGCTCTGAGCTCTGTCTGCCTCGGGGCCAAAGGACTCACAGAAGGAGGGTGGCTTCTGACTAGAACATGGAAGGAAGAATATCATTTTTCCAGGAGGTGAAGGAGAGGACAGGCATTCCAAATGGAAGGGACATGTGAACTAGGCCCAGAGGCAAGCATGTGCCTGGCATTTTTGGGCACTGTGAGTGGGCAAATATGGATGTTTAACCATGAGAGGTCCTGGCTGTAGCTTAGTCATGTGCCAGCAGAATTGAGTTAGGGAAAGGGTAATGGTCCAGGGGGTTTCACATCCTCACAGAAAACCTCAGAAAATACTGGTGTTCAGTTAGTTCTTTGTTTGCTCCGCCCCATGCCCAGAGCTTACCATGTGTTTAGGCTGTAGCCAGTGGTCTCCCCGACCCGCCGGTCTCTCAGCCACCTAACCCGCTGTGTTATGTCTCCCTTCACACAGTATGTGGACAGCGTTTTCCCCATTCTCTCAGCCTGTGTTGGGCCACAGAGGCAACCATTTAAAGGAGTCCACACCCATGCATGTACACATAATCACCACCCACACAGGCACATAAAGTGCTTTCTATAGCCGATTCCATTATTTTTAATAAAAAGTTGAGCCCCTGGGAGGTACTTTCTAAACATTTGGTGGCTTCTTGTTGTTGTTTTGGCTCAAGCACTAGCCCCTAGCACATGCAAATATTACATACACATTTATCCAGAGAACTGAATTAAATGAACATGGAAAGGGACACAGTAAATTGTTTTAAAAAATCCAGTAGGTGTGTGGGACATCGTAATGAAATCGTGAGTGTGGGCAAATAAGCAAAGGATGTGATTTGGGGAGCGTTATAAAGTGATGAAGAGGCGAGTTGGCAAAGTACAGAAACTTGTGGTCTAAGTGTCAGAATCTGGGCCATGAAAGATTTCTACTGTTCAGGCTTTTTTTTTCTTTTAGTTAAATGTTATTTAGTCAAATTTCTGGAAACTACTACAATGTTAAAACTACTAGGTGTGGTTCTCTGTGAATTTATTAATGGTGGTTTATAACTGTGATGATCCTAAGTTTTCTAATTGTGAAGAGCCAGCTTTCCAGCAGACCCCCATTCGAGGAAAGGCTCGTAACTGAGGAAGTATTTAAACCAGCCGGGCAGCTCAGGGGATTCTGGGTAGGCAATTTTCTATTTAAGTGACTTATAAAGCATTTGAAAAATGCCATTGTGGGGCAAAGAGCACATGTCCAACCATTGCCCTTTTGGGGGGAGGGCCACTAGTTGGCACATTCTTGTTTTGAGTTGCCAGAACCCTAGGACTGCTCTGTGACCCCTGAGGTTCTTGGGGTGGCCCCAGGGCTCTAGGTTGGTGCTGGAGGAAGCCAGTGATCTAGGGCTTGAGCAGGTTTCTAGTGCAAATAACCCCCGAGCTTGGGCATTGATGGGATGGGATGGGATGGGGACAAGAGTTGGGCTGGGAGTAGGTGGAAAGCAGAAATTAGATATAAATTGGATAAGGATATGCCCATTTATTTTTCCCATTTTCAAAGAGTCTTTGGTTTGGTCCAACTGCCCAAAATGTCTCAAAGGTCTTTCTTCCTTTTATTCTGAAACTGCGTAGAACCCAGACTCTCTTTTTACTTTTCATACAAGGGTTAGCCAGAGCTCTGTTGCAGACCTGTCGCAGATCTTATCCTGAAACCCCTTAAGCAGTGCTGAGCCCTGCATTCACAGTATGTATAAAAGGGAACACCAGTGGGTGTGTCCTTTTTGGCACTTGTCCCCCTCTAGTTGGTTCTTTTGTGGTCAAAGAATCTTGCACAGCAGTTACTCAATGCCGAGCTGGCGCAGCTGCAGCTAATTTAACAACTCATGTTGACTGAGGTACTATTTCCATTCTCAACGGGGTAAACTGAGGGATGAGATCTTTAATTATTTGATTTAAAGCCAGAGATTGATTCCGGTAGATCTAGGACCAAATATTTGGACATCCTTCTGTTTGCTTTGAATTGTAAACATAATTCACTAGATTATGCTGTTTCTTGCACCCTTAATTAGCATAAGTTGTTTTAACTATTGCAATCATCTCTTCAGACCAATTTACTAATTCCTAAAATGAATACCACTGGTTTCAAATGAAGCCTTTTGAAGTTATGGTCAGGTGTCTAGGAGTTGCAATCATTTAAATAGAAATTATTTAGAAAGTTGAAATGTCATCCTTTTGCTTTTTTTCGTGCTCCCTCCAGTACATGTTTAGGCCAAGATGAAGAAAGCACCGTGTTTGGGCTCTGAGTGCATGACTCACGCCTGACGGTAAAGATAAGGGGCACCTGAGATGTAGTCCTCTCTCTGCAGAAGGCGCTTGTGAGCAGTGAGAACTTGCTCAATGGTTAGAGTTTAGACCAGCGGTTCTCAACCTATGGGTCACGACCCCTTTGGGGGTCGAACGACCCTTTCATAGGGGTCGCCTAAGACCATAGGAAAACAAAAAGATATTTACATTACGATTCATAACAGTAGCAAAATGACAGTTATAGAGTAGCAACGAAAATAATTTTATGGTTGGGGGTCACCACAACATGAGGAACTGTATTAAAGGGTTGCCGCATTAGGAAAGTTGAGAACCACTGGTCTAGACTCTCAGGTTTGAATCCCACCTCCAACACTGACTCGCTGGGTAATACTGTACAAGTTCCTTAACCTCTCTGTGTGTCAGCTTTGTCACCTGTGAACTGGGCATAAGGACAGTGAGGAGTGACAGAGTTAAACATGCAAAGAAAGCCCTGAGAGTGGTGTGTGACCTGCACTATTCATGTACACTACTGCCCCAGGAATGAGTGCTCTTATGGTGTGGCCGACCCCGGCCAGGCTCCTTCCTATAAAATAAGTGCAGTTCTGCACGTCGTTTTCTTTCATCCTTACACCAACTGGCCAGGTAATCCTCTGCCTTCCGTGGCTAGAACAGTGCTAGTTGAACATTTGAATTTTTCAGCATCTTGACTGAATGTGACACTGCATTGGTGACATTTTGATAGCTGTCATTGCATGGTTTAGTTCCAACATCTTTCAGCACATTCAGAAGCATCAACCTTTACATGTTGGGGCTTCTCCAGCAGCAATTATAGCCACAAATGAAGACACGCTATACATGTCCTCATAAAATATCATTGAGATTTGTGTCACAGGCCTCTGGTGACAAAGACTTGTTTAACTGCCAGATGTCAGCTTTTTTTTCCCCTTCAGATAAAATTAAACTGTGGAGTAACCATTCAATCCATAAGAATAGATTGGTTTTTTCAATCATAATTCTGTAGAAAATCAAAACTGGTACCCAATATCTTTATTTATAAGTAATTTTTTTGTTGTGACTATGTGGACAGATAGAAAAGATGGTGGGATTGTGGTGTGAGGCCAGCTTCTGGCCTGCTCCTCCCCACATGCCCCCCCCAGCTTGCTGCTACTCGGCTTTCTCTGCAACCTTCTTCCGAATGGGAAACTCTGAGTGCGGATACTTGTTCCAGCCCGCTTAGAAGGTGGACAGGATAAGTTTTATAATCCGTTTTTTAACAGCCCCAACTGGCCTTTCTTAAAATAATTCTGTTAAATGTGGCTTCTTGTGTTATATAGGGTAAGTCAGTAGCTGGCTCTACCTGGAGGCTTTGGACATGTAGATGGATTGCTACATGTCTTGGGGGAAAAAAGAGCATTTTTCTGGGTTTGAGAATGTACACAGAGAATGTACACCTGGGGAAAAAATCATACAGTGACTTAGATGATCAGGGCAGCACAGTTATCACGACTTTAAGTCCTTGTGTAGATCACAGCGGGCTAGGAGTAAAGGTCTGGGAAAGAAGTGTAAGACAGCCCCCCCCCCCACCTGGTCCTGAATGCAATGCCAGATGTAGACATTAGTGCCCTGAGAAGGATGGAAAGCTCAGATCGCTGGGCCTAAGAGAGAGAAAAGGGAAGGAAGTCGGATGGCAGAGCAAGAGAAGTTTTGACCACAGGAAGAAAGAAAGATGAAGGGTGAGGCAAAGCCTGGCCCCATCTTGACACAGTGTACTCCAAAGAGTGACACTGGTGTGCGAGGGGCTGGGATGATGGCGTTGGGCCAGAGGGCTCAGAAGGGGGCCCACGTGGCCCAAGACTACGGTGAGGTGCTCTAGTGCCATGAGGAAGGCCACCCACCCCTCGGGGGTGTTTCTCTTGGGGCGCTACCCATGAAAATTGCTAGATTGTTCCCATCTGGCTTCATTTCTCGGCCCACAGCTACTCACCTCTACCCGGTTGGAGAAGAATTTTCCCATGGAGCCCTCTTCTTAACAGGAGCTCCTAGACTCAGCGACTGAGTGCAAGAGGCGTATCTGGCACAAGGAAACAGATTCTTTCAACGTACTGTACTTACTATCTTGATACCAAGGATCATAGGGATGGAAAACAAATGCTAATCCCTCTAAAGTGACACGGCTGGTCACTTTCACGCAAGCAGTAAAAATAGTGTTGGTAGAAACCTGTACAAACAGAGCCAGGCAGTTCTGCACGTACGTACAGTTGGCATTTGCTTTTTCCTTCTATGTGGTTTTTGTCATGTCAGACACAACTGATTGAGAGTTACCCTCCACAGCCCCAACTGGAGTTAGTGGAGTGCGTCCTGGCCTGAACTGGGCCTCGTTCTGGGCTGTCTGAACAGTGGAAGCACAAATATAAACCTCGGGCACATGAGGACACACGCAGGCCGCAGCGCCTGTCAGGGGCTCTGTCCTGTTCCGAACGAACAGATGTTTATCCCACAACATTTTTTTTCTTGGGGTTTGTCCAATGCATTAAAAAAAAAAAAAGCTGTTTATACTAATTATTCCCTTTTGCTGCCTTTGCTTGTTTTGTTTTGCTCTTTTCTTTTTCCCATATATTAAGGACTATTCGTGTGAGGAAATTCTGCCCAGCTGCTTTCTGGAACGGACACTTCCATAGCTTAAACCAGGAACCCTTTGTTCTTGGATGGGCGCGAAGCTCAGGTTGCCTCGTCACGTGTCTCTTGGCTCTTTTTCCCTGAAGTTTATAGACTTTTAAAAATCTGTTTCCTTTTGATCCCAAAGACGATCAGCTTCCACAAGTTTTCTTAACGTGAATGACTCCAGACCCCTTCATGCTTCAGGTTTTCTCCTGTGGTTCAGTTAGTGTTGTATTCAGCGCTCATTTATTAAGCACGCACTGAGTTTGGTGAATACCATGCCACTGTACTTGGCATTAAAGAGAAATTAAACTGTTTTCTCATTCGTTGGTTTGTTCATACTTCCATTTATTTATTCATTTCCTTCATTCAGGAAATATTTTCTGAGCTCCTGCTGTGCACCAGGTCTGCACCAGGTGCTGCGGGTTGAGCAAAACCCGGCATGGTCCTTGCCTTCAAGGAATTCCCAGGGTAGTCGGCGGGGGGAGACGTGTGAAGGGTTAATTGCAATTCAGGGTGATACATGCTATAATAGTAGGGTGTTCAAGGTTCTTTGAGGAGTGGGAAGAGTGTAATTGGCTCTGCCTCAGGCATCAGAAATAACTTCACAGGGTAGCTGACATGTGAGAGTATTCTAGACAGAGAGAACAGCACATCCAGAGACAAGGAGGGAGGAGAGTGTTTGTGTGGAAAATGATCATTGGTTCAGTGGGGTCAGTGTCTAGGGTGCAAAAACAGGAGATACCAGAGAGGAAGCTGGAAAAATAAGATGGACAGCCAGGTCATTAAGGTCATTTTGCATGCCACGTTTAAAAATCCAGAAAACGGGGGCTGGAGGCTGAGCAGTGAAGGCTGTTAAGCAGAGAAAATACACTCAGTGTTATGGGCTGATTTAGTTCCCCCCAAATTCATATGTTGAAGTCCTTTGGTGTGTCAAAATGTGACTGAATTTGGAACTAGGGTTTTAAAGAAGTAATTAAGTTAAAGTGAGGTCATTAGAGTGGGCACTAATCCAATATAACTGGCTTTTTTATAAAAAGAGGAAATTAGGGCACAGACACACACAGAGGGAAGACCATGTGAAAACACAGGGAGAAGGCCATCTACAAACCAAGGAGAGAGGTCTCAGAAGAAAACATAGCTCTGTCAACACCTGATCTCGAACTTCTAGCCTCCAGAACTGTGAGAAAATAACGTTCTATTATTTAAGTCAATAACTAGTGAAACAGTTTCAAAGAGAATGTTTAAGTAGCTTAACAAAGGTAAACATTTTAAGTATCCTCAAGGATTTCAGGAATACATTTATTTATAAGTAATCAGTGTATTTACTAACAGGTCATTTTTATCTATTAAAGCAGTTTGCTAAGTCGCTTTGGTAGACAGCCCTTTGAGATTCAGTTACTCTCCATATTCCAAAGTAGTTAACCTACAGTACCTATAAAATCGAGATAATTATAATGTTCAGATGCTAAGTATTTTTCTTGAACTGTCTCATTTAATCTGCATTTCTGCCCCATGAGGTGGGTACCATTAATATCTTCCTCATTACTGATGATGAAACAGAAGCTTAGAGAGTTAATAATTTCCCCAAGACCACACAGCTAGTAAATATCAGAGCCAAATTCTTCTATTTATCTGAATGGATGAGGGTTTACATCAATACTTGGAAAGACTTTCTTGGACCCCACCCAAGGGCTTTTTGTTACAGAAGCACTCAAGGAACCCACTGGAACGCACTTTGACCTAAAAGGTGTTCCCGCGGTCTAGTCTCAGATGATACCTTTAAGGAAGGTCCAGCAGAGTTGAACCATTTTATCGTAAAGGGCCAGAAGTTCCTGTGTTAGGAGGGATAAAAACGTATCCTTTCTATCTTTGACTAGCATAAAAGTTGCATCCTTTGTACCAAATTAAATACTTTAGCCAGAATCTGATTTTCTTGGAAGGCCGTCCGTCGCTGACAGGTTCATGCGGTGTAATCAGAGTACATTGGGTACTTTAATAAGCCATGGCCGGCTGCTTCTGGGAGTCTGTGTGTGGCTTGGTGTGGTATCACGGGAGTTTACCAGTGTGTTTTGTCCGGGCAGTGATCACACCTAGTGGCTGTGAAGGTTTTCCTTTTATTTATTCCAAATTCTCCCCCCTTTGGAGGTTTTGAAAGGTGGGGGCATCTGAAAACGAAATGGTTTATGGCCCAAGGTCCTTATTACCTTTTTTGTCCAATGCATTGTTGAAAGTTATCATTGTATTTATGATTCTCAGAGAACAAGAAGCTTAGTTCTGAGCAAGTTTCTAATCTCTGAAACTTGTATCTTAAATGGATTTGGAGGACCTGCCTAAAAGTTGAACAGTTTCCAGTCAGACCTGAAATGGAGACGGGGAGATAATAGTATCCTTGCATTTTTTCCTTTTATGCCCCACCTGGGCACAGATCTAACAACTTCCCCTATGGTCCACGATAGTTACTCTCACTTCTGCGCCCCAAATCAGTAAATTCAGTCAAACTTGCAGAAATACAGCGACACTGTAGGTAAGAGTTCAGCCTTACTACTTGGTATTTATTGTTTTGACACTAATGGCCTCTTTTTTTCCTTCTTTATGGTGTGGTGGGTCTTCTGAGAAAAGTGAGGAGAAATTTAGCAGATCTCAAATATGTGGGTTTTTTATTATCTTACTACTCACACTGAAGACCTGGCTAACTGTATTTTATTATGAGTTTATTTAAAACTTTATTTCTTTGTAAACCCCAGTAAGGATTGTGGGTCAGTTTTTAAGAGCCCTTTTGATCCACGTATTAGAATTTTATTTCAAGCTGTGGTAACAAGGTAAGCCTGAAACATATTACTTTAATTATTGTTATAGATGTCTTTGGTTAAGGGAGAAAAAAACCATATTTTAAAAGATATTTTTATTTTACTCTAAATATACCTAATATTCATGACACTGTTGCTTGTCGCCCTTTCTGGAAGATAACTTGACAATATGCGTTAAACATTTTTTAAAGGTACATACCTACTTTTCCAGGATTTTAATATACTAAAATAATTCTAACCTGGCAGGGCCTTTGATAGCTTACAAGCATAATTTACCTGTCATTTTGTTCTTTATGACCTCTTCAAAGAAACAATCTAAATATCCAGCAATGAGAGGGTTAGATTAGTATATTATGACATTTCAGTATAACAGAATCCCATTAGCCATTTTAAAAAATAACTAATAGTATGTAAATGTATTTGTAATACAGGGCATTCCACAAATCTTAGTGCCGCTTTAAGCTTTACCAACTTCAAAAGTATAAATGCTTCAAATTAAAAAACAACAACAACAACAAAAACATTGAAAAATTTTAATTAAATTTCTTTTATATTATTTCCCTTGGAATTTTGGAGAATTTAATTTTTTTTAGTTAACATCAGAGAGACTGAAACAAAAATATTAAAATTAGAAATTTTACAAGTAATATATATTTTATAATCTTAAGCATAAAAGTTATAAAACAAAAGATAAGTAGGAGTGATCATTTATTAAAGCAGACTTTTTAAACAGTATGTGCAGCTTGATTCCAATTACGTAAAAAATATACACTTGCATGCATTGGAAATTAAATAGGAAGGCTATATGTCAAAATTAATAGTGGTTTTCTCTGGAGTGGTGGGATAATGAATTGTTTTAATTTTCCTCTGTGCTTTTCTCTATTTTTCAAGTTTTCTACAATGAATATGCACTTCTTTCTATTCAGAAAAATGTTATTGAATAGAGCCAATATTTTTACTTCTCTCATACCCAAAGTATTGCAATTAGTATGTTTAAAAAGCTCTGAATATTAACTCCACCCACCAATTGCCATTGAAGTAATTAAGTTAGCTATTAATGATGAAAATATAGAACAATTAAAATATACGAATTATTCCTCCCTAAAATAGCTAAAAGCTATGCTCCATATCTTTACGGTTGATTTATAGTATCACATTTTTAAAAAGTTATTTTTAGATGTTTGTGAACTACAACAGAACCATGTAACTGCAAAAGGGAAATTAGAGGAATTCTTTATTATTATTGTTTTGTATTTAATGGTTCTAAGAGATTAAACAGATTATGATTTAAAAGCTATATAGGAGAAAAGAATTTTTAACTTTGAAAGAAATTAGTTTCTCCCTCATATTTAAAATATTTTTAAAGAAAAATAGTGTATCCATAAAAGGACATAAAATTTTTTAATTTTAAGCAAAGAAAATAATATAAAAGGATATACAATGCAAAACATACTTCTGCGACGCCAGAGCCTTAAACTTCTGGTTCTTCTCCCTAAAGATGGGTAGTTATAGGTCTGTGTGTCCTTCATGAATATGCAAGTTATACGACTGTATCCTTTCTGTCACTTGTATGGTATCATATGACACACAGCATTCTTTTTTCTTAACCTAAAAGTGGAGATTGTTCCATATTAAGCCAGATAGATCCACTGGATGGTTATAACGTAATTTATTTAACCAAATACTTGTTGCTGGACATACGAGGTTTTATTTTTTGTTTTGTTTTGTTACGTTTTTTCCAGTCTTTTGCTACTATTACTAACAATGAGTATCTTTGCTTAGGACTGTTATAACAGTCACATCTGTTAAATGATGAGAGATGGTGGTGGGATTCTCATATTTCTGTAGTACTTGATAGTTTTCAAAGCTTTTCTCATGTATTACCTTATTTGCCTCATTTGTTTTGCCTCCAGAAATGGCTAGTTTTCTACTGCTGGAGGTGGCCAACCACCAGCTGCATTTACAAGGTTGCTAGAGAGAGAGGATCACTCTTTTAATGGTTGGGGGTGCCTTCTGCCTGGGGAGTGGAGAGGTGAGGCAGTTCATTCTTGTTTTCCTATCTAGTAGGTCTTCCCGTAATAAAAACAGGTATTTTAGCAGTTGGGGTTTTCTTACTAATACTAACTGAAGACAAAGGCAAGGAGGAGGGAAAAATCTCGTATTCTAATTGTTTTTTATGTTTAGTGCCCTCTGTTCATTTTTAATTGGACTGTTATAGTTGAGAATTTCATTTACCCCTTGCTTAGGGCACCCCCCAATTCCATATTAATTAATAAGTTATGTTATTGATTCCAGAGCTAGCTCTCCAAGGATATGTGTAGCGCCTGGAATGTTGAGTGATTTTTAAGAGACATGTCAAAAAAAGTTATAAATTGGGGCCTCATTCTCTTCAGATTTTAAAAATTAATTTTATTTTTTAAGTAGTTAGCTACTTCAAAACAATGACTACTTGATTTCTTTGTGTGCATAATTTTAGAACAAAGCACTTTCTTAACGTGTTGTATGCTATTCAGAGTTTAGTACAGGGATGTGATCAAAAGGAAATAGAGAAGCCAGAGGAACTCAGGAAATGAAACCCCACTAAAAATTACCCACCTCTTCTGGGTTTTTTTTGTTTTATTTTGTTTTGAGTTTGCATTATCCAGCATACAGTCCTTCATAGAATTGACCATTCCTTTTTTTCCCTGGCATCTGATTGCATGATCAGATGAGTGCATTTGTTCAGGGTTTGGGAGAACAACATCTACGATAATATATGTGGGTTTGTTCTCTCTATTTCTAATTCTTTGATGTTCATTGTGTTAATTTTTCTCATCAAAACGACAAGAAGAAGTTCTTCTCAGAGTTTGGAGGCTCCCCTCTGCATGGTAACAAAGCAGGGAAGAAACAGCTGTGTTTCATGCCCCCAGTCGCCCACATTAGGCCCCAGCATATTCACCCAGCGTGCACCCGTCTCATCGTTCTGCTTCAGTAGCTCCTTTGGGCAAGAGGAACTCTGGAAGGGGATTGTGCCCGAAGTCCAGGGCTGTGGGACTCTGCCCTGACATGTCCTTTATCCTCCAGGACATCCTGGAACTGTTCTTTCCATCAGCTTGTACTTCTCTGCAAAGAAAAAGGTGTGGCTGGTCTCAGAGAGAGAGAAAGATTGAGAGAGAGAGAGAGATGGACAGATGGACAGGCGTTCCTGTACTCTCTTGTTTAGCAGAAGAAGAAATGAAGTTAGGATATCATCAACAGAACATTCCAAATATGCTTTCTGGAACTTGACAATTTAAAGCAATTTTAAAATCTGAAACCTCATGTATTAGTCAGCTCTGGCTGCCATAACAAAACATCATAGAATGGGTGGCTTAAACAATGGGAACTCATTTCTCACAGTTCTGAAAGCTGGACAATCCAAGTTCAAGGGAGCCAATCTGGTGAGGTTCTGGGGAAGGCTCTTTTCCTGGCTTGCAGACGGCTGCTTTGTCGCTGTGCCCTCACAAGGCAGAAAGCAAGCTCTCCGTGTCTCTTCTTATAAAGGCCTGAATCCCATCGGACCAGGGCCTTACCTTCATGACTTTACCTCACCCTACTTACCCGCCAAAGACTCCTTCTCCAAATACCATCATATTGAAAGTTAGAGCTTCACCATAAGAATTGGAGGGGCACACAGACATTCAGTTCTTGCTTGAGTTAGCTTTGTGGGGGTTGCCCTGATATAGGTTACCGTTTACTTTTGACAAGTCCCTCAATGAGCAAAAACTGTCTAATGATAGTGAGTGACTCTCTTTACTTTTTTCCCTTTGGTGCATACAGTTCACCATGTAGTCCAAGCCTCTAGGCCTCATAAGACTTCAGATAAGGACCAGGAAGGCTGCCAGATTTCCCAGCTCCACACTGCCCTGCGAAGGGGTCAGAAGGAGATTCCTAAAATTAGCTATCGGGGATGTCCTAGAGTTCAGGGCACTGGGAGGGTGTGCTGGAAGCCATTAAAAGCAACTGTGGTGACCCAGCACGGCTCCAGCGATCTGGAGCCCAGGTCACTGAGTGCAGCAGGGGGCAAGGCTTCTGGATCACGCTGAGTGTGGCTTTAGTGTGTGCAGACTGACTTCATGCTGGGACCACAGCATCCCTGATCCTCCCTTGCTGTTTTTAGAGTTTTAATTCAGTCAGGTGTAGTGTTCAGATTGACGTGATATTGTCATTTCTGTTCGACTTATCAATTCATCGTTTGATGATATACTGCCAAGAAATCAATGACAGCTCTGTATTGCCAGTGGAAATTTCTGGCAACTTAAAGCTTTCTGTGGTACAGGTTGGTACATGACCTTTGGATCTGCAAGCCTTGGATATAACCCAGGAGAAAACGAAAAAAAATGAAGACAAGATTGAGAAATAGGATTTACAAAGGTTAAGAGAATTAGGAGGATGAAAAGAAAGGTAAAGATTAACCATAAACTCCCTTAGTATACACATATTCGAATGAAAAACAAAGAAAAAATGATTGAGGGACAGGACCACGTGCTTTAGAGTAGAATGGTACCTCCCAGCTAATTTGTCTGTGAAGCACATTTCACTAAGGTGTTTTTTCCCATTAATCTTCATAATAAAATCAGAAATGCTGTTTTCCATAGGACTGGGTTCTAAACCTTTGGGAAGTCCTATGCACCCACTCATTCATTCATTGAACAAATATTTATTGGGCACTTGTGTACCAGGCACTATTCTGGGCACTGGGGATACAGCAGTGAACAGAATGGGCAAAATCCCTGTCCTCGTGGAGATTACACTCTAGCTGGTGTAGACAGACAATAAGACAAACAAGAAATAGGGAGATAAAGCAAGAAGAGGGATAGGGAATGGGGGTGAGGGTGCAAGATGAAGTTGTTATTTCGGATCCAGAGGTCAGGGAAAAGCCTCACTGAGAAAGTGACATTTGAGCAGAAGGAAGTACAAGAGCGAGCCGTGCATGTGTCTGGGGGAAGAGTGCTCCAGGGAGAATCAGGAAACGCAAAGACCTGGGATGGGGGCTCACTGCGAGCCATCCAGGATCAGCAAGGATCCCACTGTGGCTGGAGCAGAGGGGGCGGGCGGTGGGCGTGGGGAAGATGAATGTTGGGATCTCACGATCATTTTAACAGATCACTCTAACTCCTGTCATGCAAGCAGATGAAAGGGGCAGGGGTTGAAGCCCGGAGACCCGTTAAGAGGCTCCTGTAAGAACCCAGGTCAGGGGTGATGGTAGCTTTGAGCAGAGTGATGGCAGAAGTGATCACGAGTGGCAGCTTTCTGAATATACTCAGGTAGTTGAAGATTTGCTGACAGATTAGATATGGAGTGAAAGTGGAATTAGGGTAATTCCAGGATTTTTGTTTGTTTGGTTGGTTTTTATTGGTTCAGCTAGAAGAAGGGAGTTGCCTATTACTAAAATAAAAAACACTGTGGGTGAGAAGGTGGGGCAGGGGAGTGGACTTGGGGAGATCAGGAGTTAGGCTTTGCATGCATTAAGTTTGAGATGTCTGTTACAGCTCCAAGTGGACGTGCGTGTCCATTAGACGGCTGTGTATGTGAACCTGGAGCTCAGGGAAGAGGTCCGGCCTGGAGATGCATATTTGGGAGTCGTTGGTGGATAGGTGGCATTTAAAATCTTGAAACTAGATGAGCTCATGTAACAAACAAGAGTAGGATGGAGAAAAAAAGGCCAAATTTGAGCCCTGGAGCTCCAACATGACCCAGCCCAGAACAAATATGAATCTCTAAGTCAGGGGTCAGCAAATTTTTCTGTAAAGTGCCATGTAGTAAATAGTTGATGCTTTGTGGGCCAACTTTTCACCTCTGTCAGTGAAGTGCAAAAGCAATCATAGACATAAACTAATAAACATGGCCGTGTCCAGTAAAACTCCACAAAAACAGGCAGCAAGCTGGATTTGGTCAGTGGGCCATAACATGTCAATCTGTGGTACATCCCCTCACTTGTCTTTATGCCAGGACCACTCCTTCTTTTCTTTTTTTCTTAGACTGTAGGATTTTCTTTTACTCCAGGAATCCCTTTTGATTAGATAGCCGTAGTGTGTAATAGAGCCAGCCTATCATGTTATACTTTACTATTAAATTGGTCTGGCCTGATCCAGCCAGAGAAGTCCTAAATTTCAACATTTTCATTTCAGTTCGGTGCCTTATTATTTTTCAATTCACTTAGATGAGGAGGATTACATAAAAATTACTGGAGATGTGAAGATGTGTAATCAACAAAGGTCAGTTACAGAAAAAGAGGCTCATTTGTAGCAGGAGAGATTTGGATTGCAGATAATAACTTTTTTTTTTTTTAAGATTTTTGTTGGGGAATTGGGGGCATGGGAACAGTGCTGGGGAATTGGGGGAAGGGGAACAGACAAGTTGCTGTCATTTTGTTTTTCAGTCTAGTTGTGGAGGACGTTGCTTCACTGGCCCAAGTTGGCACCATCATTGTGCTCTTCCCGGGCGAGGCAGATCAGTCGCCGGCTTCTGGACGGCCGCTCACTGCGGCTGCTGGCCGCTCACGCTGGCTGCTGGCTACATACGGTAGCCCATGGCAACCCACTGCAGCAGGGGCTGCAGCCTACGCCGTCGCTGGCGACTCATGGCAGCCCAGCTCCAGGTTGAGCTGTTGTTCAGCACCTCAGCTGTGGAGGGCAGTGTCACTGGCCCTCATATGTGGGATCCGAACCGGGACCCTCTGGCGTCCCAAGCCAGTTCTTAACCATCGCGCCACTCGGCCGGCCCAAATAATAACTTTTTGATGGTAAAGATTGTTAAATATGTCACCCAAGATAATTCATGAAATAACTACTTGGAAAGATGTTTTTTGTTTCTTTGCTTTTTAAGGTATTTCCTCAATTTGGGGGTAACTTGGGTACATTTTATAGTCCAAGGACAAAGGCACCGAGTTCTCTCTTTGACCAGTGGTAGTACTTATCTGTTCACTTGGTAGTATGCATTTAAGGTAATATATTATGTAATACGAATTTAAGGAAAGGTGAGATAACATGCATTCATGTCTATTCATGGCTTGATAGGTCATTTCTTTTTAGAACTGAATAATATTTCATTGCCTGGATGGACCACAGTTTGTTTATCCATCCACCTATTGAGGACGTCTTGGTTGCTTCCCAGTTTTGGCAGTTATGAATGAAGCTGCTATAAACATCCATTTGCAGGTTTTTGTGTGGACATAAGTTTTCAACTCCTTTGGGTAAATACCAAGGAGCACAATTGCTGGGTTGTATGTAACAGTGTTTTTATTTTGTAAAAAACAGCCAAACTGTCTTCCAAAGTGGCTGTACCATTCATTTTGCTTTCCCACCAGCAATGAAGGAGAGTTCCTGTTGCTCCACATCTTCACCAGCATTTGATGTTGTCAATTTTCTTGATTTGAGGAATCCTAACAGGTGCATAGTGGTATCGCTTTCCCTGATGACATAGGATGTGGAATATCTTTTCATATGCTTATTTGCCATCTGCGTATCTTCTTTGGTGAGGTGTCTGTTAAGGCCTTTGGCCAATTTTTTATTTGGGTTGTTTGTGTAATTGTCGGTCGGTTGGTCGGTTGGTCGGTTTAGGGGACAGGATTAGGAAAGTACTTCCAAAGAATTGTCACTGATGCATCGGAAATCCTTGTAGACATCTGAAGAACTTTGAGTAATAGTAACAGATGCTGAGTAGTAACAGTTTGCTGAAGACAAAAAACAGGATTTTTATTCTTCAACAATAGAAACTGTTTATGCAGCTTTGTCTCATGTTATTTTGAGAATTAGTCCATTATGATGTCTCTAACGTAACTGAATTTATCACTGTGTATTGCTTGTGTAGGCAATAAATATGTATATATTGACAGTGTCTAGATATACTGATGCTAGTACTAAAGTTCCCAAGGACTGTAAACACCGTCTGAGTTGGTCTGGGCCTCATTATTTGAGAACAATTTGGTGGTGCTGGGAATTCTGAACTGTTGGAGAAAACCATCGAAAAGCTGCTTTAGGGTGCATAACATCTTCCTCTCTCCTCCATTCAGCTTTTTTGTTTGACTCACAGCCACAGTTTTTCTGGAGAAAGCCAACTGCGGGTGCCCTCAAAATCTCAGATTCAAAAAGATTGTTTCCCCAATCATTTTCTCATTCATTCATTCATTCATTCACTCACTCACTCACTCACTCTCACTCTCTCACTCTCTCTCACTCTCTCTCACTCTCTCTCTCTCTCTCTCTCTCTCTCTCTCTCTCTCTCTCTCTGCCTTTGGGAAGGATGACATGTTTGGAATGTGTGAGAGCTGATGGCCGAGTTCAGAGTAACACGGCCTAGTAAATGGCAGTGGTAGGATTAGAATTATGGAGGGCCGGTGTCAGAAAGGATTTAGAGCATCTGTATTGTTCAAGGTTCCCAGCCTTTAAACAGAAGACCAAGTCATGGTGGGGAGATCTGCTATGAAGTTACGGCAAAGACTGCAAATTCATGTGCATACCAGTGTTATTTGCAGACTAAATAATGTCCAATATCCACATACCATTTCTTTAAAAATGATTACAGACTCAGCTGTGAGTAATAAGGTGGAATTTTATTTTCAAGCATAACTGCATCAAAAGTACCTTTTTATCATTATATATTTTCTAGCTGCACAGATTCTTAAAGTATAACTACTGTCATTTGCTTAGTCTGAGAGAGGTTTTGATATGTTAAAATGTCCCCCATGCTTGAAAAATTGAAAAGGTCAGAAAACAAAATTTAGTCCAACCCTCCAGCCCTTCCATTTCAGGCTAGGACACTGAAATCCAGAGGAATTACCTGACTGCCTTAGCGTTGCGGAGATTGTCAATAATAAATTAGGGACTAGACCCTGGTTCTTTGGGATCCAGAAGAGAGTGTTGTTTTTATTGTCGTTTTTTTATGTTTGTCGTTTATGGTTCCCATTAATCCCAAACATCCCTATGAATCAGGAAAATTCACAAAATACACTTCTTCTTTCAGTGTAAGTAAAGGTTATGTTATATAATAATGAGTCATGAAGTAAGCAAGCAATAGCACATTATGACAAGTGATGGTGCCTGGGTTTCCTTTTGAAAACACTGAACATTTCTCCAGCCCAGCAGCCATCTTATCATGGAGCCAGTTACCAGTTCAGACAGCATTTAAACAAGCCTGACAGGTGTTCACTCCGTTATAATTCTTATGCAGATTCTGCAGACGCACTGTCAAACCAGCCACACAGCTTTTCATGTTACTTTTGGATAGAAGATGCTGCACAGAAATAAAGTACATTGTTTTGTTTGTGAGAGCGGAGGGCAGACGCCAACATCTGTTAACCAAATGGTGGTGGTGTACAAAATGCATCTCCTGTTTATGTATGTGTGTGTGTTTCTTTTTCATATTTTTTTTTAAAGGAAGGATTTATTTCTCTTGAAAAAGCCTAATATTGAAAAGTAACAACATAGTTATTTGTTCACAGATACACACATAACTTTGCTTCGTGCTCTTATTCACACAAAACTTAACTCCTCCTAGTCGGTTGAGCAATAAACTGGACCTTTGGGCCCAGGAGGTAAGTGTACACTTGTTTAGTTGGATCAGCGACTGCTTTGCTATTGTTAGCTTTCTTTGTAAGGGAAATGGCTCTCTGGATTACTGGGAACCTTACCCAAAGATCTAGGGTCATGACTTGTGAAGATTGCCTGGACTGCCTCTGTTCCGTTTTCTCTCTCTCCTCCCTCCACCCCCTCTAAGTAGTTTCAAAACGCATGAAACAGTTAGTGTGTGATGCCTTACATCTAGGAGACATTTAATGTTAAGTGAATCGTTGGATGAAGTGTACACACTACTTTGCGAGGTGGCTTTAATTAAGTCATTTATTTTCTTAAGACTTTATCTTGATCATTTTCTTTCTTGGTTCACAACGAGATGGAAAAGATTTATGCCTCTGCGGTCCTGAAACTTGTGTGCTACCCTTTCATGTTTACTGAGGCTGAAAAGAATAAATAAGTTGATTTAAATCATGGATAACCGTAACCCATTTATATTGAGGAATGGGTCTTCAACTAGGTTAAAAAGAACATAATATGGAGACATAGAAGATGCTTGCCAGCTAAAAAGACCCACCCAGTTTAGAGTAATATTACTGTAGCAGAGCCTCATTTCTTATCGGAACATAATTATATTCAAACAAAACTCCATAGATAAATTCATCTGCTTGCAAGTAGAGCCGTACACCTGAACCCCAGGTGGGTGTTTATGTTTGGGTCTGTTTCTAGGTGGAATGATCTCATGTGCTGCCATCACCACAGAATTGTGCAACCCTAATACACACCTGTGTTTTGATCTTTAAAGTCTGTCGTGGTTACATGTCAGACAATTTTAAATAGCTTCATGGACGATCCAGAATGTACGTCTGCCAGAAACATCGTTGGGCACAGTTTTGGAACTAACTTGAACTCCTGTAATATTAAACTTTATGTTGAAAATGTATTGGGTCTCCAATTCCAGTCTTAATTTGGTCTGAATGCAGATTGGTCACCAGTAATCCCTGGGCAGGGGTCAGTGCATGGTGAGCTTTTCTTAGTTATTATGAAAGAAGAGTGGGACAGTCCACTTAGAAAGTAAAGCAAATTACCTGCATCACCGCATTTCTCTTAGTTTCAATATTTATCTTAAATGTTTGAAGCTTTTGTTTTGTTTCGTTTTTGCCTTTTTCAACATATCTTTTTCATGAGGGTTTTTTTTTTAAATGTGACCGTTTAAAGTGCCTGCCAAAGAAGTTGGTCTAATGAGGAATATCACTGATGTCTTTCTTTAAAAGCCAGTAAATCCCCAAAGGTTGGACTTAATATGGAAAATGGTAGACAGGGCTTCCTTATTTTATAATAATTTTTTTTTAAGATTTTATTGGGGAATTGGGGGATGGGAACAGAGCTGGGGAATTGGGGGAAGGGGAACAGACAGGTTGCTGTCGTTTTGTTCTTCAGTCTAGTTGTGGAGGATGTTGCTTCACTGGCCCAAGCTGGCACCATCATTGCGCTCTTCCCAGGCGAGGCAGATCAGTCACCGTCTTCTGGACGGCCACTCATGGCAGCTGCTGGCCACTCACGCTGGCTGCCGGCTACACACGATAGCTTATGGCAACCCACTGCAGCAGGGGCTACAGCCTACACCGTCACCGGCGACCCAGGGCAGCCCAGCTCCAGGTTGAGCTGTTGTTCAGCATGTTAGCTGTAGAGGGCAGTGTCACTGGCCCTCATATGTGGGAACCGAACCGAACCGGGGCCCTCTGGCGTCCCAAGCCAGTTCTTAACCAACGCGCCACTTGGCCGGCCCCTTCCTTATTTTAGAAGACAGTGACTCATGAATGCAAATTTAATGCCTTTCTATCATATCTGCAAATACCTGGTTAATTCCTACCTTAGCCTACCACCATATATTCAGGGCAAAATGTTGATGTGGTAGGGTTTTTAAAAAATTCTTTTATTTCAAGTTTTTTATGGGCAATTACAAAAATTGAATAAAGTGGGATAGTGTAATGAACCGCATGTGCCCATCAGCCCACTTCTTTTATCTGTGGTCCATCTCATACCCCACTCAATTCGCAGTCCCAGTCCTCCACCTGTTACTGGATTATTTTGAAGCAAATACAGAAATGTCTGGTAAGAATTTTTGTCTTTATGGGGACATTTTAGAGGACATTACTGTCGCACATAGGGGGCAAAATGGAGATGACACATATATTCTAAAGGAGAAAGGAGAAAAGAGAAGAGGAGAGAAGAAAGGTCAAATTGGAATAGTAGTGAGGAAGGGTGGTACCCATCCTATTATTCTGTATTATTTATTGTAACATCATGGCTCATAAGGAAGTCAACATTTTTAGTCATGAGGGAATAGGTTTTGATTATGCGTGTCACTGGCTCTGTGATAGGTGAGACTTGACTGCTGACTATTTTCTGTCAAGTGCATGTACCTCTCATGGGCATCTCTGCAACCCAGCCCGTGTCTCGCCCAGGAGAGTGGCGTAGCCAGGTCCTGGGGCCTGTAGAGAACGGCCATGAGATGGAACATCTTGAGGGCAGAAGCCATGTCTGTTTTGTGTAGCGCTATTGTGGCTTCCATAGTGCTTGGCAAATATTTGTTGAATGAGTGAATTCTTTTCCTCTGTAGAGGTCACACTTGAGTAAGTGGAGGAAGAATTGTGGAGCCCTTTTCACATACAGTTCCCCAACACAGTGCTTTAAAGACAAAGCAGTGCCAGGAGCAGTTTGTGGAATTCTTTGTGTTTTGAGTCTTTTAGTGTAAAATTTTATCTATCCTATCCTATTCTATCTATCCCATCCCATTCCATCCCATCCCATCATATCCATCTATCTGAAATCTAAAATTCTTGATAATGGCCTCTGGTTTTCACCAAGATTATTGAAACACACTCACATAATATAGTTATTACCATTCTTCTATAATAGGACCATTGAGATTATTTTTTAAAGATGCTTCTTTACTGCTTTTGTAAAGACATGCTTCCCTCTACCCGACCCCAGTCCAGGCAGTAGATTTGTATGAATTCTTTGGGACTAAACTCAAGGATTGCTTGGTATCACAAATGAAATGCAAATCCCAAGTCATGTTGTTAGGTCCATAAACATCAACAGTTCTTCAGTGAGGCACAGTGGATTTTGAACTAATGATCCTTAATTAACTGTGCTATAGTCACGCAATTTTTCCCATTTATACCTGTCTCACTGATTATTCCTAATTTTGTTTTTAAGAGAATCCTGGATGGGATCCCCCTCGTGCTCTCTGTAGTGTGTTTGTGTTAAGCAGCTTGGCCGTCTGTCCAGTCCATTGTTGTACGTGACTGTCACAGTCATTTGCTTGCACAGCCTCTGTTACCTATAACTTGTAATGTGGATTGAGATGATTGACATGGAGAAACTCAGAAAAGTTGAGACTTGCAAAAGGCGATAAACTGTAAACATAGACTAGATCCTAAATATCTTATTTACTTACAAGATGGCTGTTTTAATCTCTGAACTAGGTAAACCCTGAGACATATGCCACTGGATGATCTACAACACAATGCCTGCCCCGTACATTTGTTTTTTATGCCTGTCATACTATCATTTCTGGGCATAGAGCACTTTCTCCATTCTACCTGCACTTTCATCTCTGTGACAACAGCCAAACATCCCAACCATCCAACTGGCTTTCTACTTCAGAAACACTGTTGATGACTTCCTTAAACTGTCTCCTATTCTTTGTAGTGAATAAACTTGAAATTGATTTCCTATTAGGGGAGGGGGAAACCCTGTAGTTCAAGGGCTTGGAAACAAGTTGTTTGCAATCTTAAACTATACTGAAAAAATGGTTAGGGCCAGAATCCAGAATCCAATCATGGACCTGAAATCACTGAAAATAATTCTTGGACATTGAAGGGTAGAATTTGGCCTGTGTCTTATAAATAGCTGCCTGTATCTTGTAAACAGACTCAGTCAGATGTTAACATCTATTTGTCAGAATTGCACGTACCAGAGACTGAAGTGGAAAGTTGACAGACGCCATCATGGAGTAGGCTTCCCCCCACAACAGGTCTTGGGTCCCTTTGAGAACTGCCATCTAGACATGCAGGGATGGCCTCTGTAGTGCTGTCCTTCTTTGTGAGCCCCCAAAGGACGAGGAAGCAAACCCACCGTGCCTGGGACTTCTTAGTCCCTAGCCAACATTTCTGGGCAGCCGGGTGGCTCAGTTGGTTAGCGGGTGTGCTCTGAACAACAAGGTTGTCGGTTCGATTCCCACATGGGCCAGTGAGCTGCGCCCTCTGCAACTAGATTGAAGGATAACGGCTTGACTTGGAGCTGATGGCTCCTGGAAAAAGTACACTGTTACCCAATTTAAAAAAATTGTTTTTTAATTTGGTTTTTTATCTGCTTAATTGTTAAATTAGTACTGAATACAGATAGACTAGTTTCAGACAAGTTTTGTTTGCTGAACTTTTTGAGTACCTTCATTAAAAAAGGATTTATTTCCTGTTTGCCTATCAATATATTCCAAGCATTGTAGATTTACAAATCAGTATATAGTGTGTACTCCCAAGGGGCTTGCAGTTTAGTCGGGCAGATAAGACATGTACAAAAAACAATTAAAGAGCACACCAGCATGTATAACATCATTAAGCCGTGTGAGGCAATTAGAGTAGATGTGCTTACTAAGTATTCCAGGCAGTGCGAGCCAGAGGGGAGAGAGCAGCAGGGGCCAGAGCCTTTCGATTACGGCACATGGTGGTTACACAGAAAACGTTAGTTGAACAGAAGGACAGGAGATTAGAGATAGGCAGAATAAAAGGAAAAGTTTACACCATTCCTTTGAAAAAGGATTGTTGTACAGTAGCATCAAAAATAGGAGGTGTTCAGGGATAAATTTGCCAAAAGAGCTACAAAATCTATATGCTGAAAGCTGTAAAGGCAAAATTAAAGAAGACCTAAATAAGTGGGAAATATATTTTCCATGGATGATAAGGTTCAATATTAAGAAGTCAGTTCTTCCCAAATTGATCTGTAGATTCAAGGCATTCCGGTCAAAATCTCAGCAGACGTTTTTGTAGAAATTGACAAGCTGAACCTAAAACATATATGTAAATACAAAGGACCAAGAATAGCCATTACGATTTTTAAAAGACAAAGGCACAGTTGGAGGAAGGACCTACACTACCTGATTTCAAGACTTACTGTAATGTTATAATAATCAAGGTACTGTGGTGTTGATATAAAGATATAAAAATAGCTAAATGAAACAGAATATTGAGTCCAGAAATACACGTAGATCCACACATATATTGACAGTTGATTTTTCAACAAAGGTGCTAAGGTAATTCAACCAAGGCTAGGCTAATAATTTCAACAAATGATACTGGAACAATTTGCCATAAGCAAAAAGAGGAACCTCATTTCTTTTCCCATACCCTATACAAAATTAACTCAAAATGGATTATAGGCCCAAATGTAAGAGCTAGAACCATAGAACATCTAGAAGAAAACATAGGGAAAAATCTTAGTGCCTTTGGGTTTGGCAAAGATTTCTCTACTATGGTATACAAAAGAACATGAACTATAAAAGAAAAAAATGATAAATGGGACTGTATTGAAATAAAAATGTTTACTCTTTATAGGCATTGTTACGAAAACAAAATGAAAAGCCAACAGACTGGAGAGAAACAAATTTCAAGACATATATCTGACAAAGAACTTTTATGCTGGGTATACAAAGAACTCTTACAACATAAGAATAAGAAGACAGGGCCGGCCGAGTGGCTCAGTTGGTTAAGAGCTCGCTCAAGAGTTTGAGCTCTGAGCAACAGTGATTCGAGTCCCGGCCCGAGCTGAGCAGCCGCTAAGCTGCCAACAGGTAGCAGGGTGGCTCAGCTAAAAAAACAAACAAACAAACAAACAAACAAAAACAATAAGACAAACAGCTCAATAAAATGCAGGCAAAAAATACTCAAACAGATATGCAGTTATTAGGGAAATGCATGTTAAAACTACAATGAGATAGCACTCTACACTCACTATGATGGCTAAAGTTAAAATGACTGACCAAACCAAATGTTTGCAAGGAAACAGAGGAACTGGAATTTCATGGGAATCTAAAATGGTACATCTACTTTGAAAAGCAGTTTGGCAGCTTCTTAGAAACTTAAACATACACCTGCCATATGACCCAGTCATTCTACTCTCAGGAACTTGGCCAAAGAAATGAAGGCATATGTCCACACAAATTCTGCAGATGAATTTTCATATCAGCGTTATTTATAAGAGCCAAAAGGTGGAAACAGCCCGAAGGTCCACTGGCCGGTGATTAGAGAAATAAACTGTGGTATATCTATATAGTGGAATACTACTCAGCAATGAAAATGGATGTACTGTTGATACATACAACAGTGGATGGGTCTCATAATAATCGTGCCAAGTGAAAGAAACTAGACAAAGAAGAGTGCATGCTGGATGATTCCATTTATATAAAATTCTAGAGAATGCACACTAATCTATAATGACAGGAAGCAGATCCGTGGTTGCCTGGGAATAGGAGTGGCATATTTGTGGGGGGGACAGATTACAAAGTACAACAGGAAACTTTTGCGGATGATGGAAATGTTCATTATCTTGATTGTGGTGATGGTTTCTTGGGTGTATACATATGTCAAAAGTCATTAACATTGTTAACTTTGAAAATGTGCAGTTTATTATATGTCAGTTATTCCTCAAAGCTGTTTAAAAAAGAAAGCATTGATTGCTTAATATGGTCATTTTCATTTGAGGACATCAATCAAAAATATATTTTTAACAGGAGCTTGGTGTCCGATTGATTCTGGCAGGAGATTACCCATTAAACCAGGTAGAAAAGCTATATAAAGCAATCATAATTTGTGGGTCTTTGTTAACTCGACTGGGTTCCTAGCTCCTGTTTTTAGCTTGTGTCTGCATTTATTTAAAAGAAACCACTCTTGAACAATAGTTCTGTTTACAGCACTATGGAGCATAAATTAGGCACATCATAAAATTACTTTTGATTAGAGTTTAATTTGCTCTAGATAGAGGCTAATAATTCTGCGCTCTTGAGCTTCCTGTTCCTCAGGTGTTAGGCAAGATGCCGGAAATGTACATTGTGCTAAGTGGACCCAAGTCAACCCTCAGCGAGCCATCTGTAGGCCTGGTTTCTGGCTGTGGCTTGGCCACTTTATAAACACATGATATTGGCAAGTCATGTGATGCAGAGTCCCAGTTTCCTCACGTGTGAAATGAGAGTAATAATAACACCTATCCTGCCTGCCTCCAAGAATTGATAGGAGACTCATATGAACACTCTTTAAAAGCTGAAATGGGGCATAAAAACGCAAGGGGTGTTACTTCTGTTGTTATCTTGACTGGGATCTCATTGTGTGTTTTTCCATTGCTCAAGAAAACCAAAGTTATGTAATCTTCGCAGTTTACAAGAAGGAAAAGAACACTATGTCATGATTTAACATCTGTTTGGAGACATGATGTCATAAAACGTATGGTACTGTTGCCATGGACACCACCACTCGGCTCCTTCACAAGCAGCATCCTCTCTCTCTTCCCTCCTCTACTTCCTCCTTGTGCTTCATTCCGTCAACAGATACTTGCTAAGCACCTGCCAGGTGTCAGGTCCTGTAGGCAGAAGAAATAAAACAAGGAAGACAGCAGATGACATGCCAGTAGGGGATTGTCCAGTTGGATAAGCGCTATGAGAGGAAAAACGGGGTGCTCTGGAGCACCTGGGAGGACCTGTACCCAGATTTCAGGAATCAGAGAAAGGAGATCTCTAAACTGAGACCTAAGCATAAGTAAGGACGAGCCATTTAAGGAATAGGAAGGAATGTTCCACTCAAAAGGAACAGCATGGGCAAAGGTGTCGTATGACTGGAGATCAGAAGGGAAGGTGGGAGGCAGGCGATGGAATGGGGATGTTTTCTGGGGCAGATCATTTGGGGGCCTTGAAAGCCATAGGAAGAGCGGCGGAGCGCCATAGGGGGTTAAGCAGGGTCCCTTTGCCAGTTCCCTGCCTCTGCAGTAGGCTTCTTGCTCACTGCTCGCAAAGGTCCTTACGAAGTCCCGTTGGTGGGCCTCAGGATTTAGAAGGTTGCCGACCTCTGTCTGAGCAATCTTTTCTTGGATAGAACTTGGCTTATGGTAAGTTCCAAAATGACTTGGTTTACATTGTTTTTCTGCCAAGAAAACAGAAACCTCTCCAAATAAACAGTGATGATCACTTACGCTGTTTAGTAAAACCATACTTTTCAGTATTTCCCTTACAGTTTGTTCTATGGTTGCAACAGAGACATTTTTTTTTTTAAGATTTTTTATTGGGGAATTGGGGGAATGGGAACAGCGCTGGGGAATTGGGGGAAGGGGAACAGACAAGTTGCTGTCGTTTTGTTCTTCAGTCTAGTTGTGGAGGATGTTGCTTCAC
>NW_017731350.1:1421839-1426199 GCF_001890085.2 Hipposideros armiger | reverse complement strand
CAAGCATCAGCTCCCACCGTGGTGAGCATTGTGCTTCTCTCAATAGTGCATAATTCATCCAAAATTAAGACTGTCACAAAAATTTTTTAAAATGTTTTTACGGCTAAGCATGCTCACACTGCCATTCACCTGACGTGTGTCAGTGAGCTTGTCACTGACTTTTTTTTAACCTCAGTTTCTTCATTTCTGAATTGGCACACCAATGAAAACATAAGTTCCAGGAGGACATGAGACTATATTTTATGCTTCTGAGAAACAGCATTATGGGTAGAGGAGAAAACATTCTCTTGAGTCACACTAACTCTTGGTTCAAAGCACAGCTTCAGTACATATATATCCTTGACAGTTTATTTAGCCTTTCTGAGTTTATTCCTTTATCTGTAAAAATGCAGCTAATGATACTTTACTAGGTTGAAAGAAGTAAAGGAAAAAACACCAAACAGAATGTGCTTCTCTTCCTTTTATATTAGAACATGGCTTCTTTATAATTATCTAACATGTCCTACCCTTAAACCTAGATGGGGGTGAAGATGGGGAAAAGGAGAGTAACTGGGTAATTATTTTTGTCAGAAGGGATTGGGAATTTATGTCTACTGCATCCGTTGTTTAGAGCACCAGCAACCAAACCTGAGTCCACATCAGAATCGTTAGGGGAACTTTCTAACGAGAAATATGCGTTTGCAGTTCTGTTTCTCTCAGTGTGTAAGATTACTGTATTTCCCCATGTATAAGACACACCCTTTTTCGAAAAATTTGGGATCTAAAAACTGGGTGTGTCTTATACAGTGGTTGTATGAGTGCAAAAACAAGTGCAAAAAAAGCGGGAAACGCAGTTAAAAAAAAATCTACAACCACTGTATAAGATGCAACCAGTTTTTAGACCCCAAATTTTTCAAAAAAGGGTGCATCTTATACATGGGGAAATATGGTAAGTACCTCTACTCTCTGACTAAAAACTCTGGAAATGAAATCAGATAAAATAAAAGTTGAAAGTAGCATAACTTCAAAGGCCAGAAATAATGTTTAAGGAGAAATCCAGTGGAGTAAGTTAGCACCAATGTCAGTTTTCACTCCAAAGACATCTACTTAACCATGATGTCCTGGGACTTAGGTTCTGATAACTCTTTGGATGTAGGAGACAAGAGCTGAATCCAAGGTTTTCTCAAGATGAGGAGTCCACTAAGAGGGGTCTGTCTGAAATTGGAAGCCCAAAGCGCAATGCCCTCTAGGTAAGGATAAATTAGAAAGGAATCTGTGCTGCAGACGGGGACAGCAAGGAAACATACCTGCCTTGCCCTTGATGTGGGATGGAAGGGAGCAAAAGCTCTCTCCTGAGAGTTCACAACCACAGGCAGCCTTCAGACAAGTTTGCAGCCTGCATTTACACTGTCAGAAGGTCTGAGATCTTCCGCCAAAGACTTTTCTGTTACCATTATTTTGGAACCTTGGTGCTCAGGCTACTTCCTGCTCTGTATCCAAAGCACCTGCCCCCTCTTCGCCTTCTTTCCCTTTAGCTCCAGTGACTAAATACCAGGAAAGCCTGAGACCAGGTCTTCTTTCAACCCTCAGATACTAGAGTTTATATTCGCTGAAAAATTCTTCATTAACATCAGTCTAACCTCAGGCCTTTAGGTAAGCAGACAACCACTGTGGCATTCATAGTCTTTGGTCTTGACCTGCAGGATTCAAGCAGGAAGCAGGGAAAAGAGAGAGGAAAAAAGAAAGCTTTGTTATGCCCTAACCATACTAAAAATTAATTCTAACGATAACAACCCCCCACCCCTCCTGAAAAAAAAACAGCCAACCCTATAACCTGCCCTTTTTGGGCTTTAGGGATAGAGGCCAGAGTCTGTAGATTAAAAGTGTGGTCAATTTTGGCAACAGGACAGAGAAGGAAGCCTTCTGGCGGAGGCCACACCCCTAGGGCTGCAAAAGGAGGAGAAAGTAGGCAACCAGGCCTTAGGGTTCTCCACGGGGCCCCTCACACTGGGCACCCTGGGAATGCAGACTCAGGAATACCCACTGTTTAGGTGAGATTATTAAAAGGTAAAATTTTGGGTCTGTTGGCTCAAATTTGTGTACCTGTTACCATGGTTCTGTCCCGGCATATCTTTTAGTGCTTTCCTTCTTGCTACGCTTCTTGGATTTGTTTTTATAATGCAGTGCTAATCCCTGTGCTGGGTCAGCATCGAGGACAAACTATTGATTTTAGAAGTGTTGCGCCAATTGGTGTAATCCCAGAAGCAAGGTGGCGTGTGTTACATTACACGCCGAATTGACTTCTTGGCCGACACACAACCTCTGGCTCTTTCATTACGTGCTTGTAGCAAGCTGATTGCTTTACGTGCATAGTCTTGGCTCGGCTGGCACAGGTTAAGCACCATCCAGATCTTCCTGTTCCCAGCCTGTTTGGTGGCTGTGGGTTTTCCAACAGATTACAGTCTTTGTTTCTAAATTTTAAAAAGCCACAAGTGACATTTTTCACTCCTATGTACCCAGCTCCTAAAATTGTATTTGGCAAAATAGTAAGCGCTCAATACATTTTTTGAATGAATCATTATTTTGTATAGACAGCAGTTAAAGTCCAGAAAGTAAAACTGAGATGAGGCATTAGCCCAAAGAGGTAAGGTTGGCTAGGAACTAGCATCCTAAGCCCAGGCTGAAGAAGACTTCAGGAATGGTGTTGTCCCTTTAGTTGGGAGTAAAGCAGGTGAGTAGATCACCAGCTAGTGTGCAGGGTTGGGATCAGTAAACTGGGTGCCAGGAAGGCAGCAGTGTGCAGCAATCGAAGTTTGAAGAGCCTGCAGGCTGATGAGTTTCTGGCCAAAATTTGGGAGCCACTGTCAGCAGGTCTAGAACAAAAAACCCTGCACAATAAGACCTAAACAAGCGCTCCTTGTCTGGGACTGACAGCAATGTGTGGATAGAGCCGTTGGGCCAGTTCCTACCACCCTGCTGATTTCTAAAGTAAATACCAGGAAATCTCTGTTCTTTTTGTCTGTGTTCACACAGACAAATGAACTGCTAATCACAGTTAGCACTGGTTTCCTCCCTACTAAATGTGTGAAATATGCTTTTTAGGGAACTACAGTACACATTTCACTTCTGTTTACCTTCTTGATTGAGAATCTACTTTCCAGAGAGCCTTTCCTGTCTATTAGGCCACTGACTGAACAACACGAAGAAGAGTCGGCAGGACGGGAGATTGGACCTTTTCACTAAATCCCTTTTCCTCATTCGGCATTGCTGAGTCTTCTGTATTCGTTTTTCACGGATCATGTTTGCCTCTCATGAAGTCCAACCGTCTCTCCGTTCAATGTGTTTGTACCTTATTACCCTCCACTAATGGAGGCTAAAAAGGCTAATTTGTTAGAGAAGTGAATGAAATATATAGACGTTCATTCTCTTCTTCGCTCTCGGTTAATAAAAGCAGTCTATCATTTCAGATGGAAGAAAGGGCCATAAGCTGTCCATTTGCAACCATACTCTGCACACACTCAATTATCCATACGGGTCAAGTGCATATTAGTAGGCAGCTGGGAGTTTGCCGACGCAATTAATTGGCCTTGTCATCTATAAATAATAGTTTAAATAACTTCCTCTTCTTGCTCACTTGATTGAACAGCCAAACAAATGCAAAGAATAGATAGCATCATGACCTTTCCAAAAATAGACTGAAACTATAAGGTTTGTCTTTTGTTATTAAAAAGTCTAGGTTATTTACAAGTTTACCAAGTTTTTATGTGTTCCCCCCCCCATGGGGAGAGGGCAGTAAATTTCATTAATAACCAAGGAGCTATGTTCTATTTTTCTTTCTTTTTTTTTCCTTTTAAAAAAAGCAGCATGTTATTCTGTACTGTAGCATCTTTTGTTGTTGTTTTTGAGAATTTAACTATAAGAAAAGAACTCCTAGTATACAACATGATAGCAGAAATAAACAAAATGCCAGATTTTAGAGATGAATTTGAATTTCATATTCTTTGGTTCTAATATCACATAATGGTTGTTTTTACCCAAAAATACCATATGGCTAATGTGGACCCAATCTCTTCAACATTTGTTTGCTGCCTTACGCACACATTTTCGTTTATATTTCTTTTTTTATATATGGAGCTTCGAGTAGGATGCCAAGAGAGATGATATTTTTTGAGGAAGCCTGTGCCCACTCACAGAGGATATGGCATTGGCCGAGGTGTCACATGGTGCTCTAAATCTCTGTTGTGCCTGAGGAGCAGCCTTTGGTCTGTGGCTTTAGTTGTCACCAAGAGATCACTGTTACTTTTTCTTAAAAGCTCTTCTGTTGCGTTTAGGCAGATTTTTAATACAAAGGGAAAAGGGATGGGGTGGGGTGGGGTGGGGT
>NW_017731350.1:1386141-1421741 GCF_001890085.2 Hipposideros armiger | reverse complement strand
GGGGGCGGGACTCAAGAGCAAGTGTGGCCAAACTCCTAAGATTTGGCTCTATCGGGAGTGTCCTCTCCATTTTGTAGCCTCAGCTAATCCTCCACAGCTTCTTGCCAGGGATTTCTCAAGTCTTGAGACTTATAACGACGCTGGCAAGAAACTGCAGTGTACCAACAGGAACAGGTTGCAAAATGAAGACAAAAGCCTCTGGCGAGACACGGAGGATTGATAGAGGCCAGGCTGCAAAATGGAGCGAACGCCCCGGTGGTGAAAGATCCCTGTGGTCCCCGTACAGATGCAGAGACAGGATGTTCCTCCGTTTGGGGAGTCATGCGGGGCGAGCCTCCAGGCCCAGTTGGCCAGGGAAACAATTGGGAACAGCAGGCCAGGAGCGTCCTTTGCCAGAGGAAGTGAAAAGGGTTTTAGAAGGGAGAGTGCTCCGAGGTCTCAGAACAATGCTGGATGCACTTCACACCTCCACTCTGATAAGGAGCGTGAGACCAGCTGGGAAAGCACTGCTGGGTCAGAGAATGAAATAAATCCTGGAGAAGACACCCGAAGGATTTGGGGAACTATTACTTTATGGAATACAGTTTGTGACCGGGGTACTGACGGTGATCCTGACACTGGATTGCTTTGGCTTTGCTCTATGAGTCGCCCTCAGCTTTGACACTCCCCGCCCCCTCCCTGTCTAACTCATCCCCACCTTGCCCTGCTTCCTGTTGCCCCTCTCCCTCCCTCCTTCCTTCCTTCCTTCCTTCCTTCCTTCCTTCCTTCCTTCCTTCCTTCCCTCCTTCCTTCCTTTCTTCCTTCCTTCCCCATTTTGTGCCCGTCCTCCCTTTCTTTCCCCTTCCTGGTCTCCTCTCTTCTCTCCTCCTCTGAATTAAGAAGTAACTTTACTCTGAGTAGTTTTATCAAGGACTGGTTATATTCGTACAATACTGAGTAAGAAATTCCTCGAAGGGTAGAAAATACTCCTTGAATTCCAGCATCTATTTGCTTCAGAAACACAGGGTGAATTGGATTAGCCAAAGTTGGATTTAGTAATCTTGCTCTGGTTTATGTGATTTGAACATTTTATTTAGGGCCTTTGTTTATTTAATACATGCAACTGGGGAAAGAATAGGAGGTGGCATTATATACTTGTCAATAACATTATCTTAAAATATGCAAATAAATCGAACCTATGAGTACAAATAATCAAAACTATTCTTTCTTTAGATGTAACAAAAGAGAGAGGGAGGGAGGAAGGAAAGGAGGGCAAATAAAAGAAAAAAGAATGAAAAAAAGAGACAAATATAATAAAAACCTTCAACAGGTAATACAAAATAAGGCCTGTAAAACACACACCACAAATATATGCCTTTAGTGCTTCAGACATGGGAAAAACTCCTCCCATTTTTTAGTGCAGTTGATTATGGCAAAGTACTAGCCTCACCTATGTCCTTACACACCCCCACAGAAAGAATACATCCTAATTGATGAATCATTGTGGACACTTCCTGTCTCGTGTGTAGGATAATGATGTGCCCAAATTAACACATACCAGAATTAGGAAAGTCAAAATGAAGTGTCAGAGTGAGCCAAGGCGACACGTTGTACTTTGACCTTTACGATGAATTTACTTCATCTACTTCTTTTAAGTCTCTGTGAAAATGTTCTGCATAGGGCTGCTATATATTTTAGGATCTGGGTTTCTCATTCAAAACATTTATCAAAAGAAAAGCGCTGACTTTTAAAGGCTTCTGTGAAACAATTTTGATCTACTCTAGCAGTTAAAAAGTAACTGGCAGTATCAGTAGTTTTTATTTGCATTTAAGTCTTTTCTATTCATATCCCCATCACCCCATAGCCTATTTTATTCCATTTATCTACATACATCAATCAGTAATTTTAGGAAAAACTTCATGGATGAGTATCAGCTAATTCCTACCAATGATTTTCTACTGTTTTGTGTGGGTGTGAGTATTGATGGAACCTCAGGGTAGAGTTGACTTCGTCGTACGGGTTTGTATTGTCGGTACCACCATCTGTGCAACGCCGTTTCTGCTTTCTTTTTTTACTTCTTCCCCAGCTCCCTCTTTTCTATTCTGTTCCCATTCCCATTAATAATGTTCTTGACACACCTTTAAGAATATGTAGTGTTGTTCTGTGGACATGATGTAAGTGATATTTTTCATTTACATAGATGATATACCAAGGTTCCCATTCTATTTCTTGCACTTGCTAGGCTTTATGCTTTTAAAATCTTCCTTGTATGTCTAGTGAAACTGATTGCCATGTGAGGTTCCACCCCCTTTTTTTTTCTTCATTCTCATAGTGATAACCTGCTAAGTGATGATAACCTGCTAAATTAGTGTGCTGTGGTGAGCATCCTGATCACATTTCCTTCCGGAAAGGCTGTGCCAGTTCAGAATCTCACCAGTAGTGCTTGAGGATGCTGTTTGCCCACACCCTGACCAGCACTTTGTATTATATGAATTTATAATTTATAATGTTTTAAAGGTAGTTTCAGGTGTACAAAACAATGTAATAGTTACACATGTATACCCCTCACAAAGAGATAGCCCCCTCCCTCAATCTAATACCCCTCTGACATCGTGAATTTATAATTTTTGCCAATCTTTATGGCATCTTGCTTTAATTTTTATTTCTCCAATTACTAGTAGGTTGGTCACTTTATATACTTTTACCCATTTAAGTTTCCTCCTCTTGGAATCGCCTATTCATATTTTTTGCCCATTTTTACATTATTTCTTGTCTTAATTAATTTGTTGGAGTTCCTTATATATTTTAGATGTTAATGCCTTGATTTAGACTTTGCCATTAACTTCTCCCTGTAAGTTACCTATCTGTTTATTTTGTCTGTTATGTCCACCTTGGAACAGAAATCCTTACTTATTTATCCTACTTAAATTTTTGTAGCTTTCTGGGAAAATTATAATTTTGTGTTTGCTTTGAGCTAGAGATTGGTAGTAGATGGTATGGAAGTTAGGATGTTTAGGCCAAGATCTTAGAGAATTCGAGAACCAGCCTGATCTCTGAGACAGAGAAGAGTGCAGAATGCGTTTCCTAGGAACTGTCAGGCAAGCAGAAACACGGCAGGCCCAGCAGTCACCCACGTGTGCACCAGCACTGAGTCAGCTGTGGGGATCGTACTGGCTCCCTGGAATAGCTTTTCTCATCCTACTTAGGAACAGAGTCTTTTCAAATGCCCAGACAAGTGCAGAGAGATCAGTCATTAAATTCTAGCTCAGTCTGAGTTTTCACTCAGCAGGAAATTTTTTAATACAAAGATCTCATGTTAGTTGCCCTGGACCATGTATGAGCAGAGTTGGCACTGCCACTTCCAGGTTGGATTGGCAAAAAGCCTCATTTTCACCAGATTCTCTGGTCACTCTCTTATTCAGCCAACCTGGATCACTGAGTCACTGAATTGAAGACAGCTGCCCAGGACAGTCCCTCTTGCAGAAGCCACATTCCCATGAGCTTTTGCTGAGATAAGACACTGACATGTGAAGGATTATTTGTCGCTGCAGCATTGCCTAGCCTATGCTAACTAATAAAGTAGGCACTATTATTACCCGCCACTTTACACAAAGAAGGCACAGAGATTAACTTGCCCAAGTTTCTCAGATAGTAAGTCTGACTCCATCATCTTAGCTTCAGTGCAATTCTTCCTGTGAAATTAACATCATCTTAAGTTTAAGCTCGGTTAAGTCCTAACCCTTTTGTAGAGTATGGAGTGAACCTAAATCACTTTGCTTGTTTTGGTTAAATAGATATTACCAATCTGCGGCATTTCTGCATACCTAATTTATAGCTATAATTGATGAATGTAAATTTATGCCCCCTATAGGGCACTACAGTGATTTGACTGCTTCTAGAGGTAAATATTTTTACCAACACTTAACCTTTCAAAATTATAAAAATTATATTGCTCACTTTGTTTTTCAAATTGGGCAATTTGTTCAGATTATTCCATGAAAAAATAAAGTAGGACTCAGAAAAGCTTTCATGTAGGACAGACATGGAAGGGAAGATAAAATTTTGAGGACAGGAGGGGTTTCCAGGTGAAAGACTCTGCAGTGAGCAAATGCATTCATTTTCCAATATCTATTGAGCACCCCTTATAAACCAGCCACTCTTCTGGGTTCTGTGTTACGTACTTGAGCAATGCAGACAAAAATCTGTGTCCCCATGTTGCTTTTACTCTAGCAAAATCAGGAAAGAGTGGGGCAGGTATTTGCAAAGCTACCAGACTGTAACAGAGGAAAAAAAGCTCCAAGGTAGATAGATAGGTATGCCAGGGGACCTTGAGTGCCAGCCTGAGGAATTTATATGGAATTCAGCCAGAAGTAGAAAGCCAAGAGCCGCCTCTCAGGATGCCTTGATCAGAGCTGTGGACCGAGTCTCCATTAGGCAGGCGGACCTCAGGAATATTAGAAAGGTTGGGAATGGAGAGTAACCAGAACTGTTGGTATCTTTTCTGAGTCTGTTTTTCTTCTGGGTTCTTGATGGTGATGATGCTACCGATGACACAACAATGACAATGATGACAGTGACGATGACGATGATGAGGAGGAGGTGGTGAGTGGGGCGGAAACTCCGCCAGCACGCCACTTGCCCAGCTGTTCTTCTTGCCAGACCAGTGCCCTGTGACACATTCCCAGTCCAGAGGCAGGGGCAGCGCTTTGTCGTTCACCTTTGGAAGACAGGAGAGAGCGCCTGTCTCTATAATTTGCATAAGGATTCCTTATATGTCTAAAGCAGCCCTGATTAAGTAGCAGTGCTAGGACTTGTCTACAGACCTACCTAACTATAAACCCTGTGCGATTTCATCATAGATTACTATTACAACAACTTCCTGCACTACTGCTGTTACTACTATGAGGGAGAAAAGGAGAGGAACCGCATCTGACATTCCCTGAGTGCTTGCCACATGCCAAGCACAGTATTCAGTGATGCACAGGCATTAATTCATCCGAGCTTCCCAGCCTCCCTGGGAGTTAGGTACTGATTCTAGCCCTCTAAGTGGCATCATGAGGATTGAAGCCAATCTTTCCAGTTTAGACTAGGCTTCACCACTAGTTTAGTATCTGCCCTGAATACTTAAGGATGAACTGTCTCAGAAAATAAAATTGCTCCCCTATTAGAAATCAAATAAAGCAACAACAACAACAGTGTAAAGCAACAAGCTTGAGCAGAAGGTAGCACGAGTCCAGTACTCTGTCCTGGTAGGTGCTCAACAGATGTTTAACTTGATTTGTACACACAACCGTTTTGAATACTGGCTACTTGAGGGGGGACATGTAAGGTTCTGTTCGAGGACACTGTACAAGTGGATAAAGGTTGCTGTGAGCATTGTGATGGGGATTTCTGGGCGTTTCCAAGAGAGTGTAAGTTCGGTGGTATAGCCTGACTGTTAATCGGGTCTTATTTTACTTTTCCACGATACATGTGTCGTTCACTGCTCGTTACTATTAGGCTTCTCCTCAGTGATTGAGGTCCCTGCTTTCTGCTGTGATTGTTTTCATTTCTGTTTTGTTTCTTTGCTTCACAAATGGAACACACAGAGAGCATTTATTTTTCCTGAGGCAATTTGTCAAGAATTATAAGTGGGAGGTGGGGAGTGGGGGCGTGTTAAAGGCCGTGTGTGCGTGTGTGTGTGCGCGCACACACACACATCCACCTGTGAGAATGGGACTGCTCACCTGCACACGTTTCACTGAGCTGTGATAGGAAGACCCTCGCTGGCAGGTAGTTGCTCCTGGTGCTGCTCTGTAGAATTAATGCTGCCCCAGAGCAGCCTGGCTGTGGTCAGAGCAGTCCCCGGGGGGCAGACACAGGCTGCCCAGATCAAAGTGCTGTGTCTGTAGCAGGCCATTTATGTTCACACAACATTTCCTGGCTGGGTGTTGCAATTTTTAAAAAGCCATATTGTTGAGTTTGGTTTATAAGTACCATAGAACAAGGTTTTGAGACCTTTAAAATTTTTTCAGTTAGCAGAAATGCCTCCTTTCCAATACAAATTTGTACAACTTAGACTCAGAGCCCTGCCTGGTGGGACTCCGTCTGTTCACTCAGCCTTTCCAATAGCCAAAAGGGGCCCCCTGAGGCACCACCTTCTAGACAAATTCTTCTTTTATTGTACTTTTCCTACAATTTTGGTTTCTTTTTTGTTTCCCCCTTGCATACCTGCTTGCGTGCTCACCCCTTTCCCCTAATCTTCAGACCATTTTGTAAGTTTCTAAGTAGTTATGTCCTGACAGTGTCATCCTCTAGGATTTGGCAAACCTAGCCAGGTGAGCAGGGGCTCTGGTGCTGACAAGTGGGGTGATGGGGTCGCAACCTCTAACAAAGTGGACCTGGCTACGTCAGTTCCCAGTGAACTGATCGCATGTTTCACTCCTCTTTCTTCTGGGCTCTTCGGGGCCCTTTCTCCACTGGGAGACTGCGAGCCTGGCACAGGTGGTTCTGGTCATAACTGCGTTCTCAGGCAAGTCTTTTAATATGTCTGAGTCTTGAGTTCCTAAAATGTCCATTGAGGCTAAATTAGGTCTGCAGATCCCTAATAAGTTATTTGCAATAAAACATTTTGAGGGGCCAGCCGAGTGGCTCAGTTGGTTAAGAGCTTGCTTAAGAGTGTGAGCTCAGAGCAACAGGGTCGCCGGTTCAATTCCCACATGGGCCAGTGAGCTGTCCCGAGCTGAGCTGCCGCTGAGCTGCCAACAGGTGGCAGGATGGCTCAGCTGGTGAGAGCATGTGCTCCTAACATCAAGGTTGCCTGTTCGACTCCCTCATGGGATGGTGGGCTATGCCTACCCACAACTAATTGAACACGGCACCTTGAGCTGAGCAGTGCAACTGGACTTGGAGCTGAGCTTGCTGCACCCTCCATAACTAAGACTGAAGGACAGCAACTTGGCTGTTCCCCTCCCCAATTACCCAACACTGTTCCCCTTCCCCAATTCCCCAATAAAATCTTTAAAAAAATTTTTATTTTGAGAATCACTGCCCCTGAATTGGTCATAGTTGTTGTCACACCCCATTTCCACAGCTCAGTGATCCTTTTCTGACTAAATGTGGGCATCCTGGCAGTGTGTGTCCACAGTAGGAAGTCAACACCTCTCTCTCCTGATTCTTCCTCAGAGTGGAGGTGGAGTTGGGGCGACAATGACTTTGTCTCTGAGGCAACCTTGTTTTCTGTGGTAGCTGCACTGGGTGGAGAAGGTTGTGATTACCTATTAGCAATCTGCTAGGATTGGCATCCCACAGATTGGGGGTGGGGACTTTGCTAATAATAGAAACTTTGGACTTTAGCCCGATCTTCAGATTCCCTGTAAAAGGTGTGGCCCCAGGGAAAAGGGTTACCATGATAAGAAACCGTAAAAAGTTTTAAGGTTCTAAACACTGAATTATAAGCGTTGCCAACTGACAGAGGGGAGGGAAGGCCTGCCAGGTTAGTCGGAGATGATGTATGTGCTGTAATTGAGTTGTTAGGGTTGTCACGTTACTCAGTCATGCATTCGTCATGCATTCACTGAACAGCCATGTGTCAAGATACTTGTCCAGCCATGGAGGGGTCGTATTCCTCAGGGCCAGCACTGAGGGCTGTGGGTTGTTTCTTAGACACTAGGCCTGCAGTTGGGGTTTCCTGCCATTAGGAGGTAGTGACTTTTTTTCCTTTCTGATCATGCTACATAATCCAACCCTAACGTTATAGACAGAGTTTACCTGGGATAAAGATTCTAGTATGATTTTCCTTTTTAGAAATAAAATTATTGCATAGAATAACTAGCCTTAAATTCGAAGGCTTGATATCTGTATTTTAAAGCAATTGATGTAGAGAGAAATCTAAAAGAAAGTGGAAGTCTAGGTATAATTAAGTAAGTGTTCTGTTCGCCCGGCAGCCCCATTGCCAGAGTGTCTAAAAGAGGAGCTCTCCATTCTTTTCTTGCACTTCTGTCCTTAAACGTACAAATCCCCGGGCTAATGCATGGCCTCTGGCTCTGTGGCTTCCCACAGTGCCCTTCCATCTCTTTAACACGTTAGCCTCTTGAAAAAAGCTTGCGGGAAGAGTGGGGTAGAGGTGAGCCTCTCGTCTCCGGTTCTCCTCCCCTGCTTTCCTGTCTTTTATGAATTTATAAGATATTCAGAACCTATTGCATGCCTGGGATGGAGCCAGGTCCTGAAGCTACAAAGATAAATAAGAAAGATGAGTTTCTACCCTTGAACTGCTCACAGTCTAGGGATGGAGAGCCACATATGAGATAGTAAATCATGCTACACCATAGAAAGTGCTGTGTTTGAGTTCTGAACAAAGCACATTAGAATAGAAGAGAGGGCTAGTAACTTCCTGAAAGGCTAGGGAGTAGGGTTTCACCAAGGCCTGATGATGGCTGAGCTAGGTATTAAAGAAGGCCTTGGAGTTTGCCAGGTGGCAAAGGTGATAGCAAAAGAGAGTACTGCACCTTCATAGCTTAAGAGAAGAGAAAGATGCCAAAAGCATGTGCTCCAGTGACTTTTTTTTTTTTGTTTCAATGAAAAAAGAACTATTTTCTGTTTTTCCCCTTAGAGAGTTATAAAATGCAAGAGAAAGGAAAAGCACGGGCAAGCAAGCCGTCCTCCCCCTAATAATGCCGATAGAAGCTCCTGGATTAGGTGTTCCATGAAACTGAAGTGCGGTAGCAAAGCTTAGTCATTACATACTTGTGGCCAGTCCCTTAGAAATGAATCTCCAAAAGAACAGATAAAAAAGGTACTTCCTCAGAGCAGCTTTCTTGAAATGATTCTGTTTCTTCTTAACAGAACATTTTAAGCAGAACACTTAGAGCTTTGGGGACAAAGATATAAAGTGATTTCATCTCAGTGTTACCCCTTAATTCATTATGTAAATAAAGGGCAGTGGTAATGGCAATTAAAATATTTGAAATTGATGTGCGGAATGCAGTCTATACGTACGATTTGGTTCTCAAAGTCTACCGTAATACTTTTTTTGGATTGGTAATAAAATGAGTTTGTATTCCTTGAGCAAACAATAGCCAAAACCTTCAGAGGGTACCACAGAATTTCATTTTAATATCATCTGAATTTCCTAGTCATCACCAAAGAAGAGAGTAGTTAGGTTGGTTTGGGGAGCTTCAAGAGAGCAACTGCCATCTTTGTGTTGAGTTCAGTTGGGACTTAAAAAAAATTTTTTTTAAGATTTTTTTATTGGGGAATTGGGGGATGGGAACAGTGCTGGGGAATTGGGGGAAGGGGAACAGACAAGTTGCTTTCCTTTTGTTCTTCAGTCTAGTTGTGGAGGACGTCGCTTCACTGGCCCAAGTTGGCACCATCATTGCGCTCTTCCCAGGCGAGGCAGATCAGTCGCCGGCTTCTGGACGGCCGCTCACGGGGGCTGCTGGCCGCTCACGCTGGCTCCTGGCTACACACGGTAGCCCATGGCAACCCACTGCAGCAGGGGCTGCAGCCTACACCGTCGCCGGCGACTCATGGCAGCCCAGCTCCAGGTTGAGCTGTTGTTCAGCATCTTAGCTGTAGAGGGCGGTGTCACTGGCCCTCATATGTGGGATCCGAACTGGGGCCCTCTGGCATCCCAAGCGAGTTCTTAACCATCGCGCCACTCGGCCGGCCCTTAAAAATAATTTTTTAAAGAAAGTTTTCTAGTATACACAAAACCAGAGAACCATAGTATAATGGTCATCCTCCATATTTAACATTTTTGCCATACTTCATCTAGCCTCTCTTCTTCATTCATTTGTGTGTATATAGGCCCATGTGCGTAGCTCTATGTAACTTTGTCAAGTGTAGTTTCATACAGCCACCGCCACAACCATGATCCAGAGCTGTTACATCAGCACAAAAGAACTCTTCTGTGCTATCTTTTTGTATCAGCATTATATTTAGGTAGCTTTGTATGTATGTATTTTTAGAGAACAACAATTGATGGTAATGTGCTTTTAATCTTGGTCTCCATATTCATTACTATTCTATAGTAATGTGATTAATTTTTGTGTGGTGATCCTGCATCCTACAACCTTGCTGAATTCGTGTATTAGAACTATGAGCTTTTTATAAATCCTTTGAGATGTTCTACATAGAAAATCATGTCGTCTCCAAATAAGGACAGTTTTATTTTTCCTTTCTGACCTGTATGCCTTTATTTTATTTTCTTGCCTTAGTGCATCATCTAGGACTCCTGGTCCTATGTTGAATAAGGGTAGTGCAAGCAGACATTCTTGCCCTTTTCCTGATCCTAGGTGGGGAAGCATTCAGTCTTTTACCATTAAGCATGGTGTTTGCTGGAGAATTTTTGTAGATGCTCTTTATCAAGTTGAGGAAATTTTCCTTTATGACTAGTTTACTGGGAGTTTTATCATGAATGGTTGTTGGAGTTTGTCAAATTTTTTTCTGCATCTATTGATATGCTTATATAATTTGGCAAATGAAATCTATCCTGTAACTGCTGCCTTCCCCAGTGCTTATTGCAGGCTTCATATTGTCAGTGGTCAACTATGATAAATTTAAAGACGAAGATGATTCCAGAGAAAGCAGTTTGGGATATGATTCATGTTATTGTTAATTCTACATTGATCATATGTCAAGAAGAGTTGATCAGATACTTGTTGAAGGTCTGGCCTTTGAGGCTCTTTCCTTTCTTAGCATTGTTGTAATATTTATTGAGGCAGGTCCAGAGCAGAGAGATAAAAGAGCATGAACTTTGGAATCAGACTTTATTCTAATATGGCCTTCGTCATTTTCTACGTATGTGTGACTTTATGCAAAGTACAGTCATACTTTGGTTTGCGAGCATAATTCATTTCGAAAGCAAACTACTTGTATTGCAAGACATCGCTCATTTACCGTGTTAAAATGTATTAGAAATGTTGGCTCGTCTTGTGGAACACTCACAAACCACGTAACTCTCAATCCAAGGTTTTACTGTACTTGTCTAAGCCTCAGTTTCCTCATCTGTAAAATGGAACTAACTATGTTGTGAGGATTAAATGAGGTGAGATATATATACATATATATATATATATATATACTGCTTAACATGTAATAGGTATTTAATAAGTGTTAACTGTTACAGGATTCACATATTTCACAACAATTTATTAAACTTATTTACATTCTAAGCACTGTGCTGGGCTTTGGGATGAGACAAGCATTACATGAAGCACAGATTCAATCTTAGAAGAATGTGCCATTTAATTTTTAAATATCCCATACGTTTGAATGAATGAATGACAACTTCATTCTCTTCCACCCATCCAATACCAGGCAGTCTTTGGTCCTTAACTTCTCCCTCATTCCCTTTGTACCTGTCCTCTTTCTCCCTCCCGCTTTTCCTCTCTCCTCCTCACCTCCCTGATTTTTGGTAACCATCATGCTGTCCTAGGTGAGCCAGCTTCCACCCCTCCAGTCTTGCCTCCTCTCATAGGAATTTCCTCTTTCTCTTTCTCCGTCATTTTATTTTTTCAGGTACTCTTAGTTCCCCTAATTATATTTTGAGCCCTCTTTCTCTTTAACTTCTTCTGTTTCCTTAGAGAACCTCAACACAGCCCAGCGACCTCAGGACAGCCCCGCCTCACCGTGTGCTCTCCTCCTTATGAGCCAAAAATGATTATGATCGTGACTAAGCTATCTGAGAGACACCTGAATCGAAAGTCATAGTAATAAAAGAATTAGTGACATTAACCTCTAAAAGCCTTGATGGTGCCCAGAATTCCTTAATAGAATCTCCACTAAATTTTCCATTTTTCTCCTCATTTTCTTCTAATCAAACCTTCTTTTTCTCAAATTACAGCATCAAGATAAATTAAAAGCACCAACTTAATTTTTCTTTAATTGCCACATTTCAAAAGAATTCATTTTTATTATTTCCTCAATGCAATTTTACAGTATGTCTGCCACTTTGTGTATTTTTAAAAACTTGAGTGGATTGGCCTAAGAGTCTAACCTCCATTACATTATTTCTAAAGGAAAATGCATTTCCTAAACTCACAAACACGCCAACTGCTTTGGGAACCCACTTTATTGGTAAGTGGGATACTCCCTGTCCTAAATGTTCCAACTTGTAGAGGATTGCAGTCCTTCCAGGTATGTTAGGGAACCAAACCAGCCTGTAGGCGCAGTATTTGGTTCGTCCTCCTTGGAAAGAAAACCATCTAATTAGAGTCGCCATGACAACTCTGTTTTCATGCAGTATAACAGACCTGTTGACCTCAAGTTAAGGTTGATGGAGCACATGTACTTGTTGGTGACAGAAACCATCATCCAAGATCTTAGATCATGGCTCCATTTCCCTCATGGCTTCTAATGTATGCCCCTAACAAGCATTCATTAAACACTTATTATGTGAAGAGCTTATAGAAACCCATGAACTACCTACTGTAAGAAGAAAGAAGCATGATAAAACTCTCTCACAGACATAGAATAAAATTCAGACCCTTACCATCACCTTCGTAATCCAGCCCCACGAGCACATTTGACCCTCGCCTCCCCCCTGCTCTGGTGCCCTTCACTTTGGCCACATTGGCCTCTTTCTGTGCTTCAAGCACTCAGGGCCTGTTGCTATCTTTGGGCGTTTGCACTTGTTGTTCCCTCTCCCAGAAAGACTTTCCCCCCAGATGTTTACTTGTTTGGCTCCATTTTATCACTGGCTCTGTTTAAATTTATTCTTTCCCTCATGGCCCTAAAGTTGCCTCCTGCCACCTTCCCATATCCACAGGCACACCCTTCCACATTGTGATAGTTTGTTTCCTTCGTAGTGCTTTCTGTCCTCTTTGGTTACTTGAGTATCATTTTATTATTGCATTGTCTCTTAGAATTTAAATTCCACAAGAGCAAGAATTGTATTGATTGTATTGTCTACCATGTCTGTTAATATTTGTTGAATGAATGAAGAGTGGGGTGATAAATTCTGTGGTGGTCAAGAAAGGCTTCAAACAGACATTCATGCTCAGCAGTTGAAACACCGTCGTTTCTTTTCAAGTATCCTTCTCTATTTTAAATAGATCAATAGCAAGTCGCTTGCTTAATGTACAATTCTCTAACAAGGCCAAAAAATAAATGGATTACTGAAAATCAAAAATGTGATTAAAATGAAAAGAAAGGAAAAGAAAGGCTTTCTGGATTGGCACTTATTTAAGGGTTTTGGAAAAGATGATGGATACGGTTGAGCAGAAAAAATGGCCAGAAGGCATGTTATGTGTGAGAAATTATTTCTATTCAGAGGCGGTATGTGGAGGGCCACCATCGTTTGTTCAGTAAGAGCCCTTTCAGCACCCAGCTGAACTGTATATAGTAAAGGCATCATCACTTGGAAGAGTGAGCATGAAGGAAGCTGGATAGATGGAATTTAGAATGTTAAGGAAACAGTTCAGATTTGACCAGAGAGACACAGGGGACCATCCTAGATTTCAGAAACTAAAAAGTGGGCCTACAGTAGGGAAAGCCGAAAGCCTAACAGGCTTAAGCAATTCTCTATTTGAAAAAACATGTCTAAAGTTGTGGAGTTGGGGTGGGGGGAGAAAAGGAGGGGCCAGTTAGACTAGTGACTTAGGAAGTTCAAAAAGAACCCCTTTAACTACACTTCCTCCAGGGCAAATTGTTTTTGTAAGTTCATTAAAAGTGTGATTTTTCAAGCATTTGACAGTAGATGTCTACTAAATGAATTAATTTTTTACTTTGATTTGAATGTTGATTTTCTTTATTATAAAAGAAACAATGAAACAAGTGCTCAAGTATTAGAACTCAATGATAATAAATGACATTTAAAACTATATGTGAGGTACTCATTAAATACCTTATGTGATTCTTTAATTCGCTTTTCACAGGAGTAGTCCTATGAGCTTTATTATCCCCATTTCACAGATGAGCAAACTGAGGCTAAGGGAAGTTTTAAACAACTTGCCCCAAGATCAATATACTACGTGGCCAAATTGGATTTCAAATCCTCATGGTCCGTCTGATTCCAGAGCAAGGGTTCTTAACCACCTCATTTTTTTGGCCCCTTCACACTTTAAGCTCATTTTTTTAAAAGTTCGTATTTTATATCATGTTATGTATCTCTGTGCTTTTATTTGAGATGCTGACTTCCCTTCTAAAAATAAATTACTTGATGTTCAGTCCACAGGTACATATTGCTTGCCTACCTTCTAGGTATTATATCCCATATTAACAACATGAATTGAAAAATCACGTAGCCCATTATATATTAATCACATTAGAGAAAACCAAACTCACTGAATTCGTATTTTCTTTCCCCAAGATTCTTTTTGTGTGTCATATAACAGTGAATCTAATATAAACGTAAGAATTGAAGGGACAAAGGGGTTTTTTGGACAATTTTTTATGTTGATATTTAAACTTAAGAGAAAAAGTTACAAGACTAGAATGAGGAATATCTTTTACCCAGTTTCACCAATTGTTTACATTTGCCCCATTTGCCTTATCACTCTCTGTATTTATATTTAGATATTATGATGATCTTTTAACTCATCCATTTGAGAATAAGTTAGGGACACGATGCACTTGACCCTAAATGCTTCAGAATGTATTTCCTAAGAACATGGACATTCTCTTACTTACATAGCCACAGTGCATTTATCACATCAGGAAATGTATCTTTGGCACAGTGCTATTATCTAATCCACAGTCATATTCTAATTTTGTCAATTTTTCCACTAATACCCTTTTAGCTATTTTTTTACCCTGGTCCAGGATCCAATCCAGGATCACACACTGCCTTTAGCCATCATGTCTCTTTGTTATTATTATGTTTTTTTAGTTTGGAACAGTTTCTCAGTCTTTTTTTATCTTCCTTGACCCTGATAGTTTTGAAGAGCACAGGCCAGTTATTTTGATCCTCAGTTTGGGTTCATTTGATGCTTCCTCACGTTTAGATTCATGTTACGAGTTATTGGCAGCAGTGCCGCAGACATGATGTGTGTCCTGAAAACATCATACCAAGAAGCACATGATGTCAGTTGTCCCTGGATTGGTGATGTTAACTTGGATCACTTAGCTTAGGTGATGTCCACAGATTTATTTACTCTGTTACTAATTTTCTCTTTGTAATTAATAATACATTTGTGGGGAGATGTGTTGAGCAGATATCCTTATCACTTTTACCCACTAGTTTTAACATCCATTGCTGATTTTCTAGCTTCATATTTTCCTCTACATTTATTAGTTGGCTTTCTACTATAAAGAAGTACCTTCCTTGTTTATTTATTTATTCGTTTATTTATTTGTATTAGAAAGGACTTATTGTTTAATTCAATGAGACATACGCCATTACTGTCATTATTTTGTTGTGGAAGGAAAGATAGCTCATCTCATCATGTTTCCTTTAAGAAACAGTTGTACTTTGAGTGCTGTATTAGGTTCCTATTGCTGCTGTAACAAATCACAACCAATTTAGCCACTTAAAACAACACAAACTTATTTTCTTACAGTTCTGTAGGTCAGAAGTCCAGTACAGTTCTCCCTGGGCTAAACTCAGGTGTGAGCGGACTGTGTTTCTTTCTGGAGGCTCTAAAACCTAAGCCCTTGCTCCCTTGGGTTGTTGGAAGAATCCAGTTCTTTGCAGTCATTGGACTGACAGATCCACATCCCTTGGCTGGGGGCCTTCTTCTGTTGTCACATCTCTCTTACCTACTCTTCTGTTTTTCCTCTTCTATTCTCATGTGATCAGATTGGGCCCACCCAGATAACCCAGGATAATATGTCAAGGTCCTTAACCTTTATCACATCTGCAAAGTCTCCTTTGTCACATATTCTCAGGTTCTGGAGATTAGGGCTCAGACATGTTTGGGGAGCCATTCTGCCCATCACAAATGACAACCCCACTCAAGGCTTGTGCAAGGAGCTTACTTTGATTTGATCAGAGAAAACGTCGGGCAGAGGATCACAAGTAAAGGTACTGTGCAGTGAGAGATGGTTTCATGTTTAGTTAAAAGGAATAGGCTTATAATTGAGAGTCGGGGCTGAGAAGAGTATGTGGCGGGAACGGCCTCAACGGCAGTGCTTGAAGGGCTGGGCGAACTGTTGAGGAGCCAAGTGAACATGTGGGGTTTAATGTCCACGTGTCCCTGTTGGGAAATGAAACTGCGGTGCTGCTGGCTGCAGGGATTTCAGTGCACCCAGGGCTGGTGACAAAAGCCATGCTGGACAGTCATGGCTCCGTGTTCCTGAGTACCCTCCCTTTTCCCATGATTTCACCAGCTAGTCACTGTTTCTTAATTTGGGGCCAGGAAAGTTTCTACATTAAAATTGGATCTCTCTGCTGTTACAGGAGTCCTTAAAAAGCATTCTTTAGTAAGATATACTCCTAGCTTTCTGAATCCAAAGAGCCTCCTGCCTGTCTACACTACTGCATTAGACCAGAGTAGAATGATAGAACGAAAAGAGACGTGAGAGTTCCTGGGTCCCATCCTCACTGTGCACAGAAGAAAACTGGACACCAGAAAAGCTAAGCGATTGCCGAAGCCCCCTCATAGCCAGATGGTCTGTGGCGGGAGGCGGGTGGGGAGCAGTGGTGACGTGTGTGGCTTCAGGAATTGAACGGCCTGTTTCAATCCAGTGTTCATCATTTACTGAATGGGTTAAGTGAGTCAGTTATTTAACCTGCCAAGGCTTACAGTTGATCTGTAAAATATATCAACCTTATGGGGCTTTTATAAGGATTAAACAAAGCTAATAGATGAAAGCTTTCTGTACAATGCCTGGCTCATGAAAAGTGCTCAATGTATGTGAGCTGTTATTACAGTTCTTCTAAATAGTAGTAGAATTCAGATCAATAATACAGAGTCCCAAAGTTCTTGGGAATGTTATTATATTGGGTTGTCGGAAAAGTCATGATGTATTCTATGTTTTTCGTTGCAAAAATGTGTCATGACTTTTCCAAAAACCCAATAGATTCCTAGCCCCAGAACCAAACTATGAAATTCTGCATGCTGTTCGGATACGTCATACATTTGGTCATTGCCCCTCCCATTACAGCTTCACGCACCAAGTTCAATGCCTTTTATTCTTTGCATTCACTTATTTGTATACCTTGGTCTCTCTCTCCCCCTCTCCCCCTCTCCCCTCTCCCCTCTCCCTCTCTCCTACAAAGGCAATATGTGCCAATTATAACCAATAAATACCAACTCCAATACCACCAAAAAAACAAAGTATACAAGGTAAAATACCATTTTTGTCACTGTCACTCCCCCTTACTCTACAACATGATCTCATCTCCAAGTGGGAAGTGGAATTAAAACCCCTCTCCATTTGAATTTTACTCAGTTGTTCTAGAACTTCTATCATTTCACCACTACTGCATGTCTGTCTGTCTGTCTGTTTCTCTCACTTATTCCCCTCTCCCCTGCCCGAGGCCTGAGGAAGGTCTGTGAGACACCCAGGCAGACCCTGTTCTCTCTGAATCCTTCCTCCTTTCTGCCTGTTTCTTTGCATTCCTTTCTGGGGGGAGGGGGGTGCTCATCAATGCTATATCCTCCTTCTTCCCTATTGGGGGCTTCTCTGCCCTGGTGGTCCCACCCTCTTCCTCAGGACAGCCAGCCTCAAGTCTTCACCTCAGTGAACAGGCCGAGGGGAAGTAGGATTTACTGGGAAATGCAAAGTTTGTAGATTCAGTATTTTCACAGTGTCGCCCCTGTTGTCTCAGGTTGGGGTTTTGTTGTTGCTGCTTTAATTTAGCCGTGAAAATGGTATGATGTATTACATATATTCTGCAGCTTGCTTTTTGCCTTTAACAATATATCATGGCCATTTTTCTAAATCAGGACCTGTAAGCCACTCTCATTCTGCCTAGTGGCTGCATGGTACTCCATTGGAAGGTTTTGCTCTAATGTCTTCAGCTCCTCCATCCACAGATATTACAGTTGTTTGAAATGTGTTTACATTTGTGATTGGTCCTGCCCGTATGAACTTACCGTTTACTCTGTCTGGCATTTGGCATCAGTCCTCACCCTTCTGAGGAGGCCCCCCAGTCCCAGAATGGGCCTGATCCAGATGCTGACTGTAGGGGACAGCCGGTTTGGTTGCTGCTCAAGTGATAGCTGCAGCTTAATAGTTCGAGGATGTGATGTAAGTGAGGTTCGGAGCTCCCCCTGACCCTGATCTCAAGTTGGTTCCTAGCGAAATGAGAAAGCATCCAGAAAAGGGAGTTTTTCTGAGTTCGCTGCAGCCCACACGGAGAGGCAGTCTTGGTCTGATTGGGAAAGAGAGGTGCTGATTTGAGCCTGGGGCCCCTCCTGAGTGGCTGGAAGCTCCAGGGGACCACTGAGCCCTGCGTACTTTGATGCTCAGGGTTTGCCGGGTGGCCCAGAAGTTGGGGCCCCTGCCCTGCCTTTCTCCTCAGAGACTATAAATATCGCATAGTGTTCTGTGGGATTGTCACTTTGGGAGAGCACCAGGACCACTCACCATATTCCTCTGTGTGAGTCAGGGTGAAATCACGGCAGGTCCATCGATGCACTTGATGTGATTTCATACATTCACACACTGTAGGTCAGGATTCAGCGGCCATGTAACTTTAAATAAGTCGTGTTTGCATTCCGCTCTATGCCATTCATATTGCTGGTAAATTTTGAGTGTTTTGGTTTTGATAGCTTAAGAAAATAAAAATTCTGAAGCAACCAAGAAAGTGAGTTGTTAGGCCAACCTCATTTATCTTTGGCCAATTAAATCAGCATTGCCCTTGTCTCGTTTACCAGAACCCACTCCCTTCCTAACTAAGCCTTTCTTCTTCTGTTGCATCTGTGCCACTGGGTTCAAGAAAGCTTCGCATCTGCACCTGAAAGCTGAGCTACCCCTACCCTGGTCCTGGGCCTCCCGCTGGGAGGTAGGCTCTTATTTACTGCCTGGCTGTTTTGAATCATCTGTTTTAGAGAATTTGATAAAAATAGTATTTAAACCGATGGATTTTTTTTAAGTAAAAGATACAGGTAAATAAATTATGATATTCAGAAACAGGTTCTCCATTCTGCACAGATGGATATTAACAGAGCTGAGCTCCCACTTTCTCCATTAGTAAGTAAACAATTTATTTAGTGAGATCAAGTGTTTTTTAAATGACAGGGATCTACTGAATACATGTTATTTTTGTTAAAATTCTGATTATGCTTATAGCCTCCTCAATCCCTCACCTCTTCAGATTCCCAGGTGTCCTTTTTCATCATCTTTTTCTCACCTCCCTCCCGCAGTGTGCTCCAGAAAAGGCTGCCCCTGCTTCCAGGTGGCTATTGGAGCCATCCAGAGTCTGGGCCCTGCTTTGGTAAAACGCTGACATCCTGTACTCACATTTGTGGACATTTCCCAGGGCAATAGCTGGCACTAGGGCCAGGCCCCTCAGCGGCAGCAGCAGAGTGTGGAGGAGAGGGGGTGCTTCTAAGCAAGCCTCTGCCTGCGGTCCCCACTGCCCTTCAGTATCCCCTGCCTTGACGCCATCACTCTGGCCTGTTGGGCAGCCATGGCGATGTGGCAGGGAGGAGGCGCTGGAAAGGGGCAGGCAGATCGTGGGCAGATCAGGGAACAACATGGGTGATCTGGCTTTTAAAGGTGGAGCAGGGCCAGGCTGAATGTTGCCAAAATTGGCAGCAGTTTCACCTATTAGTTGAGAAGGGCTTTAACTTCTGAGGAGAAAAGATTCCCCCTTCTGTATGTTTGACACAGTGACTCTGATGCTGGGTTGGGAGCATTGGAAAATCTATTTAGTCCATATCAGAACCAGCTATAGGGTTTTGGGGTTTTTGGTTTTGTGTTTTTCCCCCAAATCCCACATTTCTCCACCCTGAGATTCTAACATGCTACCCTAGAACAGGAATGGGCAAGAGATATCTCTTTCCCTCCCCCTTCCCTTCTCCCCAGAAGAATCTTGGGAGACATGTCATATTACGTGGGTGTGCTGGGGCAGATGAGGGTGGAGAGTCACTGCTCGGTGGCTTTTGGGTCCAGACTGCTCACATTGGCCAGAGATAATGTTCAAAAGCAGGCCGGCTTCGCCATGAGCCAGGATGCCACTGGACTACTCCATGTGCACCAAACCCAAACACCAACAAAAATACCTACCGAGTTAGTCACCAAAGATAAAATCACTACATCAGAAGTGCTCACCCTCTAACTGGTGTTTTCATTCTGTGATGAACATTAGCCAGCTGGTGGTGAACATTAACTATAACACATATATCCTGAGGACATGGAGTAGTGACTTCCCAGCATTTGGAATTGTGGCACCTTCTTGTTGTCCCTGAATGGTTTTTATGTCGGACATATGTTTTTAATTTTTTTTAAAACCCACTCTAACTTTGCACAGCCCTTTTGTGATAGCTACAGACATCTTGAGTGTCACAGAGCCAAACCCCGGAATCGCTGCCAGTAAGCTGAATGTGTCTTTTAAATTTCTGCAAGCGAAGGCAATCTAAACTTTCTTTGGCTTACTAAAATTTGGGGTGCTTTGTGCTTCAGTCTGTGGTACTTGGAGGGATTCTCGCTCTCGCAGTGGCAGAAGCACCGCTAAAAATTGCTCGAGACACAGCTGTAGGCCTCGGCTGACAGTCCCCAGCTCTCACAAAGCTGAAGGTTTGGCCCACGAGCCATTGAGAAGCCAACATCCCCGTCCTAAGTACAGGCCTAGCCCAAGGTTAACAGTAAGACCAACATTTTGTTGCTTCATTTTCCTATTAAGCTCTGGGTTGCTGATTGAAGCAGAATTCCAATGTATTGACACACCACCACATTGTTAACACGATAGGGAGGATTTGATTATGGGAGAACAAGTCTAAAAACGGTAAATTGACAAAAAAAAAAAATCTTGGGGCCTTTGCTTTTCAAGGCAGCTTTTGCGGTTGCATTCCTTTATTTGATGTGGTTCCCTCCTTCTCCTGTGCCAAACGGTGCAATGTGGAAAAATGATGAAGTTGCAAAAAAAAAAAAAGGGCTAGGGAGGGGCCCGGGGAGATAGGGAGTGAACTGTTTAGTAACAAGAGAAAGAAAACAGAGCTTAGGGATCAAAGACAAAAATACCTGTTTCTCCAAGCAGGAAGAAGAAAGAAACACAGGATTTCTTTCTCGGTGCCTGGGTGAAGACTGAGCCCCCTGGCAGCTGGCGCCTTTCAGGCCAAGTACGCTGAGCACAGTAGGCAGGGAGGCCATAGCTGCCTGTAGGTGACTTGAGCAGCAGCTTGAGAAAGTCAAGGCTGAGTGCCCTGGGTTACAGAGAAGAGCAGGGTTAACCAGGTAAGGGCCCCAGGGAAGAGGGGTGGAGAACAAAGCCCGTCTTCCATCATCAGATTATGGGATGGAACAGGAACACGTTTTAACACCAGCCAACCTTGGAGGCAAGTCCTAAAACAAGCATTGGAATCTAAATGAGGAAAAATGTTTCCATGCAGGAACAGGATTTTATTTATTTACGATTTTCATGCTGGGCAGCTTTTCTATTGTGTGGTTTGTGACTACCCAAAAGTGACATTTTCTGAGTTTTAAAATGATCTCTTTTGCACTGTGAAAAGAGCATATATGATTCATCTTAATATTTCTGAGGATCAGTCACCAGCTAACAGCCAGTATTTGGGGTGGGAGGAGGATTTTGTAGGCAGCTCTTCACCTAGCATAGAAGTCAGAAGCACCGGAATATGCCTCGAGCTTCGTTCAAAATCATATAAATAGCTCTTTCTTGCACAGTTCCAATCCAGTGTCATTAGGGGCACTCCCACAGTCCACGAGGTGCCTAATGCTCACCTCACCCGTGCCTGGAAGAGGCTAATGTTGCGGTTTAGCTGCTGGCCGAATATGGTTTCTAGGAGGATTGACCAAAGGGCCTGCTTTTAATTTTTGTTAACTAATCTAGGTCTTTTTGTCTGTTTCCACCTAGATATTTCCCCCTAACTTGAGCATCTGTAGAACTGTCAAATGATCCTAAATCCTAGATCAAGAGTCAGCAAACTCAACCTAGTACCCAAATCTGGCCTGCAGCCCACTTTTTATGGCCCACAAGCTAAGAATGGTTTTCACATTTTTCAGATGGTTACTAAAACATTTAAACAGTAGTAAAAATTATTTGAAATTCACAGTTCGGTGTCCATAAATAAAATTTTATTGGAACACAGATGTGCTCATTTGCTTACGTATTGTCTATGGCCCTTTTTGTGCTACGACCTCAGAGTCGAGTGGCTGTGACAGAGACCTTGTGGCTGCAAAGTATAGACTTGCTACCTGGCTCTTTACTGAAAAGGTTTGCCGACCCCTGTCCTAGACCCTTAAAACCTTCCTTTTCGCCATGACTATTTCAGAAAAGATATATATATATATATATATATATATATATATTACTGATTTTGAATGTCCATTCTGGAAATTTGACTTCCATATTTTTCCCTATATTCACCCGATTTTAATACCACAAATATTTATTGAGTTGCTACTATGAACTTGAGATTCTTCTTGTTTCTGGTGTTACAGCAGTGAATATAACAAAGATCCCCATTCTAGAGGAGTTTATATTCTAGTGAAGGCTGATGGGGGGAGACAATTAAACAAATACAATATGTAGAATGTCTTATGGAAATATATGCCATAATAAAAGTAAAACAAAGAAGAGGGGACACCGGAGATGGAAATGGGTTCTTTTAGATAGGTTGTTGAGGAAGCAAGCCCCCCAGGTGGCTGGGAAGAGAGTTTCGGGCAGAGGGAACAGCAGGAGAACTGGGCCTGCGCTCTGAGCGGGGAGCAGCCCCGGTCTATGCGGGAGGCAGGAATCCAAATGAGGAGCTATGGTGGCTTGGACCCAGCTAATTGAATGTGGGGTGTGGGACAGAGGAGTCAGGATGACTGAGGTTTCTGGTCGGAGAGCCCATAGGTTGGACCCGCCATTGACTGAAATGGGATGAGTGGGAAGCAGTAGGCTTTGCAGGGAGGGTTTGCTCGTGAGCAGGTCAAGTTTGAGGTGCATTTTAGACATCCCAGTGGAGGTGCTGTGTAGGCAGTTGGCTATAGAGTCCCAAGTTAAAGAAAGACCTGAGCTAGAGTATAAATCTGGAAGTTATCAGTATAAAAGTATGATACGAGTATGTTAAGCAGTGAGATTTGTGTGCATGAAGTTGCCTAATGCTGTTTATGTGCCTGAGCCTTGAGTTGGTTCCAGTAAGCAGGAGGCAGGCGTGTGCCCTTCTCTGTCCTGGTCAGGCAGACGCATGGTTTTCCTAATTCTCTGTATCTTCCTTTGACCATCATTAAAACCTGTGTGCAACGAGGAGGAGGAGGGAGTTAGGGAAATAGTTGTGGGTTTAGTCTCAGGAACTATGGTATGCATTGATTTTTTTCCCCAGCTTTATTGAAGTATAATTGACCAATAAAATTATAAGATATTTAAAGTGTGCAGCGTGATGACTTGATACATATGTATTGATTTTTTTCAGTAAATATGTTTTAAAAGTAATTCATAGGAAGAGTAACCTCTGCCTGTTAATAGCAGAGCAGTAAAGCCATTCATTGGAGCCTTAAAATTGTGAATTTATAACAAACTCAGTAAATTCACTCATTCCTGTTGACTGGTATTTGAAAATAGTTCCACTTCTTAAGAAATTGTGATGGAATCAACTTCAAGTAATAGGCAAGGGATCAAAATGCAACAAAAGGAAAAAAGCTTTTCTCTCCCTTAGCCTGTTTGGGCATTATAATAAATATTTCACACCAGATCTTAATAGAACATCTGCTAAATCCATTATTGTTTGGGGGGGGGGAGGGCTTACTTTAAATGCTTTTCACATGCTAACAAAATCCTGATGGTGGACATCTGTTAAGATTACTGTCCCTTAAAGGCTTTTTTGAGATGTTAACAAACTTAAAAAGCACATTTCTGAATAAAAACTTAGTGTTCATGTCATTAGACCTACTCTGTTTTCAGTTATAATATTCTCATCATTTGTATTTCTTTCAATGTAAAGCTTCCATGCATTTCACTTCCTCCCTGCTGGAAAGTGTGCATCAGGTCCTTGGCCCTCAGAGTTCTGCCAGGTTTCCGGGGGGTTCATTTGCCTAGAATCAAAAAGGCGCTCGTCACTTAAGTTCAGGTCCCTAAATAAGTTTCATAAATGTTCCTGGAGACAGCCTCAGGGGCTCCATTGTCAGCCCAGGTATCCAAGCCAGAAGAAGCTCGATGACTCGGACACATATGGAACCAGACGTCAGGTCTGCAAATAAGGATTCAGAAGTCACAAAAGTGATAATAACCGAAAACCTGAGAGTGGGGCAGATTTAGGTCAGAGAGACCTGGATTTAGACGCCTCTGCCATTGACCACCTTTGTGACCTTAGAGAGGTTATGTCGTTTCTCTTAAGTTCCAGCCTTCTCATCTGTCAAAAAGGAAAACCCCTCTCCGTAGACTGGTGTGCAGAAGAGATGATAATATAGGCAAAGCACCTTGTACAGTGCCTCATACATCGTGCTTCGTAAAGACAGCTGTTATTATTCACTACTCTTCTGTGGAGAATTCTTTTACCAGCTAAATGCCTCCTGTTGCCTTTTAAACTGTCTTCATGTACGCTGTGCCTAAGCGAAGGACAGCTGATTTACATTATCCATACAGTATGCATTCACATTTTTAAATGACTCTATTGAATAACTCCGTAACCTTCTAAGTAATTTAATTTAGCAATCTCAGCTTCTTTAGGCTACTCCAGAGGAACAGTTTCCGAGTGTTGAACCATATTATCGTTGTCTGAGAACATTTCCATATTTATATATCTCTCTAAAAATGGGACACAAGAAATGGAATACAGTGCTCTACTGTACAGCAGACCTGGGAGTAGACCACGCTAAATACAGACCTGGCTTATACTGTGAAGTGTGTTTAGTGGAAACATTAGATCAGTAGCACATGTAATAGGACCAGGCTGACGTCGGTGCTTCAGTGAACCTCTCATCCAGTTTGACTGCCCAGGTTTTCTCTTATTCGTAAGCTTAAACCTGTCATTCTGATCTTTTATTTTCTTCTCCTGTGACACTCATTGAGATTTTTTTCCATTTTGAATTATACCTTGATTTTGTGTAACTGAGAGAAAGATCAAGAGACTCTTGAGATGGCTCAACGTTGGATCTATAAAATAAGATGAAGGCTAACAATAGCTCTAGAAAATGCTTTACTAGGAGAAAGAAAATCCAGTTTTGTTTTTTTAAAATGTCCCTCCTTAATGTAGTATTTACATACTTCTGGGTTTTCAGAACCTATATGTGACTTTTTTTTTAAATCTCTGATAGCTTAAGAAAAAGTGAGATGATAAGGTGATGAATTTTATAGAAAAAAGCTTTTTTGAGGATAATTTCAGCCACGTATACCACTGTTTCAGTATATAGGCAGATTAGAGTTTTTAAAACTTCACACCATCTTTCTATGAAAGATTTCTAATGGAAAAGGACAGAGGCTTTGGAACCAGAAAGACTGGGATTAAAGCCCATCTTTGCATCTTGGACAAGATACTTAGACTCTTTGAACCTCAGTTTCTTCATCTGCAAATTGGACCAGTTAAGTCTCCTTGGCAGGGTGGTTGTGAGGTTTAGAGATAATGAAATGCCTAGCCAAGTGCCTGGCAAAAGTGGCTACTCAATAAATAACAGTGACTTTCGTTTTATTGTAATGGCTCTCCTGGCTGGCCACCAGGAAACATCCTCTGGCATCATAAAGTGCCCCAGATTCTTGAGGTCGCTGGCATTCCTCTACCTTGAAATAGTGCCTTAGTCACATAGTCAGAATGGGAAACTCAACACTTTAAACAGAATTAGGCATAGAGTTAGTGTTAGCTGAACTGCATTGAAGGCTCACCTTCCTTAGGCTCTCTCTTAGCTTGAGAGCTAGTGGCAGCTTGTGTCCACCTACCCTGGAAGTTCCCCATTTCCGTGCTTTAACTTCCAACACTCCCCTGAATCATACTGTGGAGGAGGCAACCAGGTCAACTTCCTCTCCCTCAGAGCCCGATTCAAAGGGCACGCAGGACACTAAGGCTGATCCAGGCGTCTCTACAGCGCCTTGATGTAACCCTTGGACACACAGAACACTCAAGCAAGACGCGTTGTAGGATAAAGTCTCCCTTGGAGTGCTTGGTGCTATTTTAATATTAGTGGAACTCTAATTGTTACTCCAAACCTTTCATCACTGAGAGAGCTGGGTCTTTTTGAGAGCAGTGTTATCCCCACTGCCCTGAGAACGTGGAGTAGAACCAAAGAGCAAACTTGGCAGAAGCAAGAACTATAATTGAGAATCACTGGCCTTTCTGGTTTTCTCCAGTGCCAAATGATGTTTTGCTCATTTTTATTTGTCCAGTAAGGTAGCACCCCACAGAGGGAAGAGACAGTTGCTATCCCTTAATGGGCCCAAATCATAATGCCATTGTCCCAGGTTAAGCTTTCAGACGGCTGACTCCCTCCATTTTTTTCAAGTCAAAATGCTCAAAAATACTTTTCTGTTATAGCGTGATAGCCAGGGCACGTCTTCAGTGTTAGACACTCTGAATATCTGCAGACAGAGCAATGTTCACAAAAGGCTGTATGAGCTGTATTTGCACGGAAAACAATAGCATTAATACATTTAACATGGGCAGTTCCTGCATTTGACTTTTAGAGCCAACGAGACAGACCTGGACATGCTTTTCTGGTTACCTTTTGAGCTGTTGATCTCCATTGTTGGAAAGGCTTCTCAAACTCTGGCCTTGTCTTTCTAGTTTCTATCTACAGTTTCAGTTCTAAGAATTATCAGCTAATTTCCTGTTTCATTTTGGTCCATAATAGAGATAGAAAGTACTTTCTCAAGACAGCCCTTTTTACCTCTCTCTCTCCTCCCAAGTTCAGCCTGACACTTGGCCACACCAGTTTACTTTTCCTTACCTTTTACCCCCACTTTCTCACTGCACCGCTCTAGAGATCAGAAGAATCAACAGCAAGTGGTCGCTTTCATCTCCTTCTCCCCCCGCCCCCCAGCCCCAACTCAGCCACTTAGTGGGTTATTCAGGCCCTGCCTTCTCTTCAGCCAGCCCTGCATTCCTGGGGATAGCTGAGTGTGTCCTGGAATCTCCGCACAGAGGGAGCTTTCTGTTGGACATGCTCAGCCCCATATTTTTTGATTCATGAATATTAAATAATTAGAAACACAAGGCCTTACCTCCATCTTGCGCCCTTTAAAAACATAATAGCTCTTTTATTTCATGGCACTTAACTTTGTTTATTCAGCATGATCAGGGCAGCATTCAGGCTGTAGCAGCAAGCTGTTAAATATTTACCCACGAAGAGGGTATTTATACATGAGTCAGCAGCACTTATCAGTGTGTGACGCTGGAAGTCAGGTTCAGTCCCCTCACAAGCTAAGAAACCACTGTACTGAGTTAAGGAGAGGCTGCAGTTAAGAGTCCGTTAAAAATAAATTCTCATTTAGAACTATTCTCCTTAGTATCTGGAGTGCTTCACACGTTGAGACTTACCCTGCACAGCTAACTAAGTCACTCACGATTAGACATGACAAAGGGTTGGCGCCTCACATCTAAGTTGGGGGTCCAGTTGTTTGATGGCTGAGGTGGGAGAGTCCTGAGGCATGAACAAAACCGAGAGGACTGCTCACCCTGCTGCTGTGTGCAAGATTGTGAAGGGAGACGAGCTGTGTGTCACGGTGCCTGTGTCAGCGGTGGTCTGAGTGCTTCTAGAAGCCCTGTAGTCTCATTGGAACCCCAACCCAGCTCACTGGTAGCCAGACCGACTGTTTCTTTCCATCTCTGTAGACCTTCCAAGATTAAAACTCCCCTGCTCTCAGGGAAGCACGTAATTCCACAGTGACAGCATGGACGCCCGTGACAGGCAGGCTGGAGTTCAGATCTTGGCTTTCCCATTTTTCTAGCTGGGTGAACCCGAGGAAATTTCTTCTGTTCGCCGAGCCTTGATTTCTTCACCTGTAATATTATAGCGAGAATTCCCACCTCATTGAATGGTGCAATTAAATTAGATCAGGAGAAAGCACCTAGCAACAAGTGTTAGTGCTTGATAATCACAGAAGCGGAGTATAGAGATGGGCCTGGCAGCCAAGCAGCTGGTCTTTGAATTTCCCGGCACCCCCGCTTCTTTCTGTCATTATAGGTAATTTTTGTTTAATGGCTGTATTTCAGAAGGAAGGAGAGAGACAGAGAGAGCGAGATTGATTGCAGGGTTACCCACAGTCTATTTTCATTCCTTATATTCAATTTAGTGAACGATTAAGGACTTATCCTGGAATATTTTATATAGGTCAGAGCCATTACAATCAATTCCAGGGAATTATCTAAATTATTTTATTTTTTGGAATTTTATTATGCTAAGGATTGTTGCTCTAAGTAAGCTGTGAGAAGCCTGGATCTCAGGATTGTCTGTGTTATGCAGATATTTCACTAGTAACAACAAGATATAAATATTGGATTTTTTTATGTTATAGAATTTTCTTCTTTATCAATTTTCCATCCTGATGGTACCATTAGAACCTCTGGTTAGATGTATGCCTTCTGTGTACTTTTTCATTAAAAAAGGGGATAAAAAGCCTACCTGCAGTTCACAAGAAGTCATAGGAATTTTCCTAGCCTTCCTTCTTCAGTTTAGGCTAAATCCCATTCAACATCTACTCTGAGAGGAGCAAACAGAAATGATGTTCTCGCTGATTCTGAGCAGTTGCAGAGTGTAGATGATTCATTAATGTCATACTTAGTCAAATGCTGTCTTCTGATTTTCTCAGTTGTCAGAGTTGTTGTGCTTTTTATGTAGAGTAGAAAAACGTGTTTTTTCATCTGAGTAGGAAAAGTCAGTGGCGAATATTTTCACTTCATGTTGGCCACCTCACATCACCTGAGATTTTGTTTGTTGGGATTTTTCATTCCCATAAATAAATAAAGATAATATTCATTTTTTACCAGAAAAGTTAATTTCAGAAATCTGTAGTCAATAGGAAGACAGGCTGGCCTGGAGTCCTTGCAGTAGTTATGTGTATTATTCCCTGTTTTACAGACTCTAGACTGAGTCCATCTGCTCTAAACAATTCAGGAATGGTTTTCTATACTGTTACTGTGAAACGTTTGCTTCCTTTACAGTCTTGTAACTGCAGGAACTTGGAAAATGAATAATCACAGCATTAAGGGATTTTAGGGGTCTTTTTACATCCCGTCATATTACAGAGAGGGTTTAAGGGGCTTACAGAAATATATAGTTCATTAAAATAAAATTCAATAAGAAAAGCGAATTAGGTCCAAAGGGAAGTGAGAGTAGGAAAGAAGATGAAATCAATATTAAGGATGACATACGAAATACATACTGTAAGGTTCTCAACAATTTCTTTTAATAATCGGATGCTGGGTAATTTAAGAAAGGGAATCTTCATGAAAGTTCTGGAAACTATTACTGGATCAACAGTGCATGTTCTTAAATCAATGATTTTTTACCGTACTTTCTTGTTTAGATGAATTGAAAATCAACATTTACTTGGACTAGTTGCAGACTTCCTACCCATATTGGCCCATATAGACATGGGGCCAGGTAGCACAGTATTTCAGAAAGTGTTTAATTAGTTGCCACCATTTAAATATTGAGAGATTAAATAATCTGGATTTTGAGCTTCACCTGAAAAATTAGGATCTGGTAAGACCAGGCTTGCATTCTTACATGTCTGAGATGGGCTGGAGTTGAGCAGTGGAGACTCTTACCCACTGTGCATAAAATTTCCACTTGTCTCCACTCATTTACATCACCCACCTGGGCTGGGTAGACCCTGGAGTTGGCAAGCCCTGCCCCAGACCACCTGCCTCACACTGAAAATGAGGAAAGTAGAGCCCAAGGAGGCAGTCCACGGCAACAAAGAGCTAGCGTTCAGTACAGTGTTATAATGTTACATCAACTCAGTTTAATTCAGCCAAGATGCTTAGTAAATGACTTATGCTTGCCGAGCACTGAATTGAGCATAAGGAACAATATAAAAGTCTAGGTTTCAGTAATAGGCACAACCCATGAATGTTGGTGAGACATTTATACATGCCAATCAAAAATTGCTAACTTATACCACTGTATGATAGGACCATTAGTTGTTATTCGTCATTAAGTGTTAGTCATGTGTAACATGAACATGCTGATGTAACAGAATGGATTGAAATATAGAAATGTAATCATAAAGTAAAGCCCATATTCCCACCATCATTAATTCAGGCAGTTGGTGGGCGGACTTTGATAAGAGAAGCCAAGTCTGTTTGGGGGTGTCACTCCTTACATTTAAATTGTTTGGGGGTGTCACTTCTTAAATTGCTTGAGCCCTAAGAGAAGTGTCCCTTGTCCCCTTGTCCCTTCAGTGCACTCGGAGGCTCCTCGGCTCTTCATATTCCGGCTTTCCCAGGAGGAGGATGTCTCATCGATTACGTCCCTCAAGTATGCCACCTGCTCACCAACAAGGTAAAAGCAGGGCCCCCGGTCCCCGCCTTGTGGGGCGCCTCTCTCCCGTGTAGCACCCACCCAGCACTGTCATGCAAGCACCATCCTGTTCACCCCATCTGCTTCGTTTCAACCTCCTTTTAACATCGGCCTTTCCTACTTGGATACAATTCATTAGTTTCTCTCCATATTTCTTTGCCTACCTTCTTCCTTTTCTAAGGATCCTGACCTCCTGTTCCAGTCTTATCTTCATCTTCTAAGTGTGTATCTCCTCCTTCTTGAATTTCCATTATGCCCTAATTATGTGCTAAATCTTACACCTTCTTATGGCTTAAAAGTTTTGCACTTCATTTTTCAATTATCTTGTGCGTGTGCGTGTGTGTGTGCGCGTGTGTGTGTGTGTGCGCGCGTGTGTGTGTGTGTGCGTGTGTGTGTCTAGTTAATATTAGGGTAATTCTATAGAGCTGCCTTCATCTCTTGCTGCTTTTGGGTACCTCACTTTTTAATTGTTCTTGATTCTCTCTGTCATGTCTAGGGGCAGTTTCTAGAGTCCTGCTCGTAGGGCCGAGGTTTCCAGGTCAGCTGGTCTTGTAGCCAGGCACATCAGATTACCTGAAGCTTCCTCTCAGCTGCATTAATGAGCCATCACACTGGCAAGAAGCTAGCTGGGTTTTGCATTAATGGTTGTCAGATATTTCTAAAAAGTGTGTCCAGCCAGTGTGTTTAGCTAAAGACTGGAGATATGAATCCACAAGCAACACTGACTTTCTTTCTTCTCCACATGGACTGACACACTTTGCTTAATTACCAAAGTGCTGTTTTCTTTGCTCCTGTTGACTTGTTCACATTGGCTTAGAAAATAAACCTTTTGTCTGTCTCCTTCATTCAAAAGATAGCTCATCTCTACATAGAAATATCTTAAAAGTACAATAATATTTCAAAGGCTTCAGTATTATGTTTTAAATGTCAGAGAAACTAAAATCTGGCAACTCGGCAATCTGTGGGCTTGGCACAGGTTCCAGGGTATTTAACTTCGTGGAGTGGTTGCTTCTCATTGGACCAAATTTCCCCAGCCTCCGCCCTCCTACCAAACTGATCAGAGGACAGAATTCTTATTTACATTGTGGGACTTTGCAGTGCCTTCAAATCTGTGGCCTAGTATTATAGAGAAAAATGCAAATTTGGTTTTCCAGAACCAAGAAGAAAAGCCTTTTTAAAGCCCTCCAAGTGAGATTAATTTCTAGTCATACACTGTCCTCAAAAAAATTATTAATTCTGTTTTCCCAGAAATGTAAGAATCAGTTCGTTTTTCTTATCTGGTTCCCTTTCATTAATTTCACTTGTCTTAAAATTGCTGCTCTTCTCCTTGCTACAAACGAGGACAGTATGGCTGCTTTTAGAAACAATCCCGTCAAATGAATTTCCATAATTACATTGGAATCTATCTTTATAGCCAGTTTTGTTGTGGGTTTCTGTTAAAATGGTTTTCTGTTTTTAAAATCAAGTACACAGAACTGTTTTCATCCCCTTTTTAAACAAAGCCACTTAAGCAAACTTATCATCTGTTTTTCTTTTCCCAAAATAACATTTCTGATCCTGCATTAAGCCTGTAAAGTAAGCACTGTTTTTATAAATTGACATAAATCCCTATTATAGAAATAGAATTGTTTTACTTTTAAAGGCTGCAACGTGACTATCAGTACCAATTGTGTCAAAGTTATTTCAAGCACTTTATCTCAAGTTTTTGTTAGCCATGGAAACTCATTGTGGCTATAGCCAGTATAAACAATTTTGAGGGTCTCTTTCTCCCACTATTTCTTGCAGCCATTATAAAGACATCATGAGGAATGTATTTTTGTGTTAAAAGCTGATGGGTAAATGACTGACTTTCAGATGCCGAGCTTACTGAGTTCACAACTTTTTATAGAATCTGTCATTTGGTGATAACAAGGAAATATAAAAAGGCTAAACAAACTCTCCTATTGCAACACTCCTAATTCTGAATATTAGGAATTTAAAAAGAAAGAATTAAGCATTGTCCTGCCTTTTCAATAGGAGTTGTGGTTCCAGATAACCAAATAGCCCTATTTGATAAGAGGAAGGCCTTTTTTACAGAGAATTCCAGGTGATAAATGCAGATGGAATGATACAATTAAAAAAATCACCGTTTTTTCAGGCCCTAATGAAATAATTGATGCAGACAAAGATCTCCAACAGATACTAAAACCATCAGGTGAAAGGTTGGTGGGGAGCTAGATCTTCACACACTTCGCAAGGGAGACTCATGGATTTCCCACTATGCCAAGGGGAAACAACTCTTTACAGTGGAGTGTTCTGGCCACCATCACCATAACTGATGATCAAACCCAGTATCACCTATGAAGCTTTGTTGCCAAAAATATTTAACCTGAATCTAATCACAGCTTTAGCTCTGACTTCCAATTTATAGGGAATACAGAGGGTAGTGGAAAAAGGAAGGAAACAATCAGAAAATCTAGACTGTAGAACATTCTACAAGATAACTAGCCCAGTATCTTTGAAAAGTCAATGTCGTGTATGCATGTGCAGGCACACACTTAGACACACGGACCCACACCCCCAGAGGTACTATTATTTTAGATCGGGGCCGGCACACTTTTGAGATGAAAGAGCCAATCCTGTCCCTCACAACAATTTAAAAATTATTCAAGAGCCATAAAATAAATGAAATCACCATTATGTGAATAATATCCTTTAAAAGTTTTATAAATGAAACTATGATAGTTTTATTTTCATCTTCAATTTTACTTCAGAGCCATGTGTACATACCCAAAGTGCCTCATGTGGCTCGCGAGCCACAGTTTGCCAACCCCTGTTCTAGATGAAAAGACTTTCTCGATTTAATTGCCTGGTCCCTGATTATATCCTGCTTTTAAAAAAAAGTGTTTCGGGGACAACTGGGAAATTTTGAAAAAGGACAGTGTACTAGATGAATTCAGAGAATGATTGCTAAATTTGTTGGGTATGATTATGATACTGTGGTTATGCGGGAAAATGTCTTGTTTTGGGAGATGCTTGCTGATGTATTTAGGACGAACCATCACGATGTCTCTAATTTCCTTTGAAATGTTTTAGTAAGATTGACTGATAGATTGATAGGTAAGTAGATGGTTAGATGAAGCAACTCGACAAAATGTTCAGTTGTTGAATATAGGTGGTGGCAATAGGGGTGTTAATTTCACTATTTGTACTTCTCTGAATCTTTGAAATTTTTCATAATTAAGCATTTAAAAATTTCCTACTCCACTTCTCAGCTTTACATTCCTATTCCAGGTGCAGTATGTGATTCAAGGGTATCACAAAAGAAGAGAGTATATTGCTGCTTTCCTCAGTCACTTTGGCACGTAAGTTCCCTGCTTCAACTATATGCCCTCACGTCCTGCTGACCCTAATGGGAAGGCTTGATTAAGAAAATAGCACTTAGTTCTTACGTATGATACCTTTTCCATGCCATTTTGATCCTTCTGGTATGTTGCTTACACTGAAGCTCCCAGGAAGATATTTTTAGCATTCTTTAGCAAATAATAAAATCACATGTCTCCCTGGAGCAGCAGTATGCCCAGCCCCACACACAGCAGAAATGATGGCAGCAGTACCTGCTCTTTACAGTTTGCACAGCACTGTCACCTCCCTCGGCTCAGTCATCGTGAGGTCAGCCAGGCAGGCATGAGTGACACATTTTACTGAAGAAAGCCCTGAAACTTTGAGAAGTTCAGTAACCTGACAGAAGTCACACACCTAAAGGCAGCAGGAACCAGCGTGGGGACCCAGGTTCTCAGGACTCAGGTCTCCTGAGAGGAACCCCACTCCCAACAGGGCCACACAGATTTGGGAAGGACGTTTAGCATTAGACACAAAAGCGATGAGGAGTTGGAAGAAGGCACCTCGAGGGCAAAGGCAGCGTGGCGCTGCGGCGGCAGGGTGGGCGTCCGTCCCGCTGCCGCCCCTGCGTTGGCCGTTTCCTTCGGTTGCCGTGGCTGTGCCGCCTTGCAGCTCCGTTTCCTTACGTGATGGCGGAGGCCTCACCACGCTTCTCCTCAGGCGGAGCTCGGGGAGAAGGAATGCGTTTCCTCACGGGCTGCTTTAAAGGGGGGACATTCTACCCACTTGGGGGACTATGCGCTAAGGGTTTTAGTAGTCTGGCTATATCTTACCTTATTCCAGAGAAGGCTTATCAATATCTGAAGATAGATACAGTAGCGCAAAATTTAAACTTTAAATAAGTAAATGAAGACATTGGGACCAAAGGAAAGTGGAAATAGGAAAGAGAAGATAAAATAACAAATGAGGCTGGCCATTCCCTGGGATATAATTTTACAAACTGTGGCATAATTATAAGCAAAATTTCTGACTCCTCAAAACAATTTCAAGAAATTTTCTCATTACCCCTAGTGGAATTTTTCATGCCTCTGAAATAGAACTGTCAATATCTAAACAGTATGACTGTCTCTCACATGAGTCTTTAATACTTAAGATTTTTTTTCAGCTTTATTTATGAACATTTTGAGAAAATACGATACGAACAGTAGTTAATAAATGTCTTCTAATTTTTGACTGAGAATATCTTTAGTATATATAATTGAAAATGAAGAAGGTAGCACAATGGCCCCCAAAGTAGGATACACACACCCCAGGGGTCCGTGCCTTCCCTCACTTCACAAATAAATGTGAAAATTGCATTTACATTTGTTTTAAAAACCTCTGTTCTTTTTAATGTACATTTTTATGTCTGTTTTACTGTGCATAAAAGACAGTAATATAGTAGGACTTATATACAACTACTAAATGATATACAAATAATACCATATTACGGTACCATATGCATTATGAAAAGCACCCTGCGCTTGTTTTTGCTTATGGGATGCAGGATCTAAAAAGTTTAGATATCAGTTTGTAACATATTGAGTTAATTATAAATTCATGGAAAGAAATATAAACTGGTGAATCTACTTCTTGACTTAAGTCAGAAATTCTGAATAATATATAGTCTTCGAGCAAATCACTTAGCCTTCAGTGTCTTCGTTCCTGTACCTTTACAATGAAATGCGTGCTACTGTTCTCTCTACTGAAACTGGGCAGCCATCAGTATTAATAGCCTGACTGGCCTGACTGGACCAGGGAGAAGCATCTGTAAGGAC
>NW_017731350.1:1376940-1385561 GCF_001890085.2 Hipposideros armiger | reverse complement strand
TCCACTTCCTTCCTGTGGTAACACTCGCTCAAATAACGTCTCGGATTCAATAACCCTGACCCTGTGAATATATTCTTTACTTGGTTCCCTCTCTTTTCTGCCTTATTTTTATGAGAGTTTTTTTGTTTGTGTGTGTATGTTTGTATTACTTAGAGGTGTCGTGGAATACGATGCAGAAGGCTTCACAAAACTCACTCTGCTGCTGATGTGGAAAGATTTTTGTTTTCTTGTACACAGTGAGTATACTTTCGCTATTAGCATGTCAGCGTGCATTTGGAAATGGCCTAACCCATGTGTAATAATGAGCATGAGAACCTTTGGTGTCCCGGCTTAGGCTTCTTTCACTTCAGTGTATCTACTGCATGGTTTTAAAGAGAAAGCATCTCTAGACCAGTGGTTCTCAGCCAGGTGTAAGTTTCCCCTCAGGATGTCTGGCCATGTCTGGAGACATTTTGATGGTCATGGTTTGGGGGCGGGGGAGCAGGGGAGGTTGTTGTTGTTGCTATTGGCATTCAGAGGCTAGAGGTCCGGCATGTTGCTAGATGTCCTGCAATGCACAGGACAGCCCCCCAACAACACCAAAATCATTGCGTGCAAAATGTCAGTAGTGCTGAAATTAAGAAACCTACCCAAGATAGATTTCTGTTTTAAATCATCTTTTGAGTAGCAGCTCTCAAAACTTTCAGGATTACTCAAAACATACTTGCTTTGATCATTTGGTGATCACCCTTATTAAGTGAAAAGTGTACAACTTTGGTAATATATAATGTATATCTTAAGGTGAGACAATGTTTTCATGTATTCCCAACATTCCTTTTCCATTTTATTCCACAGAGTACATGTATTTAAATGTTTGTTGTGTTACATTCATCAGTCAGTTAGTAAACTCGGGTCTAGCTTTCTCTTGATGGATAATTTAGAATCTCTTTTGTTAATTTCTTTGTTACTTAAGAGCCTGTGACCCGTGGTGCCAGGTTCAAGTTGCAAGTTAACCAAGACCTTTATTCTTTAGTAATTTGGTATGCAAAATGCCCAGACTTCAAGATAAAGGCAAAAAGTTCCAGCTCTCCCAAGTTGAGTTACAGAAAAGCAGTGGGTTTGGGTTGACTGACTCAGTAGCTAGAACCACCCTAAACCTCAATAAACTTTCAGGAAGCGAAGCTTTGGCCTATTTAGCCAAGCCATCAGATAGTGTAAAGATACTGACTTGAGATTTTTCTTCCCCAGCAGACTGAGCTTCTTGGCTGTGATTTGCTTAGGCTAAAATAGGTCTTAGTTTATCTCACCTGATTTCACACCAACAGATAGAGAAGAAAACGTCGATAGTGGCAGCGGGAAGAAAGCCTCTGATTAAAACCTTACCATAACCCACACAGAAATAAGAGTTGGCTCTCCTCGTAAAGAGTTGATTCGCCCTGCCTTTTGGTGTTTCCCAAGGGTAACCACCTTGTCATGCAGGGCTTTGTACTGACCTCCGTCCTCTAGAGCTGGTGTACCTTGGGACGGTCTTTCCAGATGCATCTGAAAAATGGCAGCATAGCTTTTGTATTAATAATGCGCACAGATAAACAGAGAGCTGGAGAGGTAACGATTTTAATCTTGGGTGTGCCTCCAACTAATTACATGACCTTGTTCAAATCGCTAGGACAAGCTTCCCTCTACTTTAGCTTCCTTACGTTGGGGATGTGCTTGTTACACCCTGTGGAGACGCCGCACATGAAGCTTAACCTACAGTACAGGACCAGGTGAAAGGAAGCCTCATGGTCAAGGCCTCATGGCAGTCTCCTCTTTGCTCACCATCTTCTGTGGCCCTACTGGTCCTTCCAGCCACCACTTTTGATTCTGACTGTGTCTGTGCAGCTGCTTTGGTTTTCTGTTCTGAGTCAAAATTCCTTTATGAGCTCTCACTTTCTATCTGCCACATCCACTTCACCCCACCATCTGATCCCAGAGATTCTGTTTCTAGTTTGTTAACCTGCCCCCAGCCCCTGATTGCATGTTGGTTTGTCACTCATGACCCTGGACAGTTGTCTGGGTGACTAGTCTGCTGTGATTCCCCTAGTCCAGCTCAGCAAGAGGTGTCTGCACCCTGTCTCAAATGCTGGTGCAACCATCAGAGGCCTCCCAGAGTGGCTGTGGGAGAAGGACACAGAGGGAAGGCCACACAAAGGGACGCTTGTGAACACTCAATTAGATAAAAGCCTCAGCCAGTTTCTTTATGCCAAAGTGGCATGAAATCTCAACTCTTTACTGAAACTTAATTTGGTTCCTAGCTATGGTTCTACTTTCAAAAAACTTGAGTCATATTATTTCCAGATATAAGAGGAAAAAGTTATCCTCGGCCTTGCTCATTCTGACCTGTGTTTTTACAGGTCATGCAGCTCAGTGGTGATTAGCAAGATGGGATGAAAGAGCATTCACCTCTCGGCTCCTGCCAGCTCTCTTATCAGGGCTCCCAGTGTTATAACAATTCTGGTTCCTTTGGAAGGTCTGTTCCCCAAAGAGGACTCTCTCCATGGTACCACGTGACCAGTGTTTCTTACAGCTCCTTGTCCACTTTCCTCTCTTAGCTTTTCCAAGTCACACATGCAAAATCCAGTCCCAAAGTCATGTTTTCACTTGGTATTGATCACCGTCTTCAGAAACATAGCACTCCAAGGCACTCATTAGAACAGCGCCAGGGACCTTGGGATTCGTTTAATCTACTTTTACCAGAGTGTTTCCTCAGGCTATGATTCCTTTCCTCCCAGGCTGTTCACTTCTTGTCTCTTAGCGTCACTGCCCACGTTGGGCTCTTGTGGCTGGTAACACCTCATATGTGAATCAGGGGAACTGGGTACTGTTTCCTGCTCCATCATTGTTAACTCACAGCCTGTCTTTACATAAATGATTTCTACCTGTTTGCTTCTTTCGTAAATCTAAATTGCAGAACTTGCTACATCAGAGCGAAGCTTGGTTCGATGATGTATTTTATTCAGTCATGCAGTTAAGCCTCTGACACCTACCTTCCTTTGGAAGCATCTGCTTGCTTGGTTACAACGCCCAAGGGACTAGGTGTTCCCTTTTTTTCCCCATAAAGACTGGGAGGTGAATATGGAGTGGCGGAGACTTAATGATACAACATTACAGTGAATTACTGAGACCTCAAGAACGTGGAGAAGGAAGAAGGAGGTGCCTAGAGATGGAGCCAGTCTTCTGTGGCTGGCGCACTACTCCATGAGATTGGAGACCCGGCAGGACCCCAAGTAACATCCCCGCTCCCCACCCTCTCTGTTCTGCCCCTGCCCGGAAAGAGACCTCTCAGAAGGGGGCAGGTGCTGGCAATAATTCAGAGCATTCAGGATGCTGGAGGAAAGAGGCACCCCTCCTGTCTGGAGACAGATGGCTCTGACCTCAGACTGTCAGAGCGTGCGGATGCCAGAATGCCTTAGGGGAAAATGTTGTACATATTCTGGGATCTCTCAGGAGACACTGCAACTTCCTGGCATCCTGGTGGTTCCAGCAGTGGGGACTGTGGCCATGGCTGTGGCCATGGAAGCTTTTTCATCTTGATTTCTTCTTTCTTTCTCTCCTTCCCCCCATTATCAGTGTATTGTAAGACTTGGAGCCACAGCAGGATCGGGGACTTGCTGCCATCCAGAAACTTTTCAGGCAGGTTTCCTGACCATCATCTAAGAATTATTTGTAGTAGATATGTAGTAATTCTGTGTTTGCCAGGCTGTTTTTACCTCTGGAAGTAGATATTTTCTATAAGCCAGCAGCTTTTCAGAATGTTAGGTGACAAGACAACCAAATAGCAAAGCACAGAAACCAGAACACAAGCAACCGCTGGGCAAAGCATGGGCTCTTTTCATGGGTCCCTGTCAGATGCACTATACAGGAGGCAGCTGCCTAAGGTAGCAGGTTGCTGCTTAGAAGCAGGAGGTGTCGAGATCTGTGACTTCCAAGGCTAGTGAGAGAGTCTATGACTGTATGAGAAGATGCCTTCCCATTACCTGTAAATTCTTGGTAAATGCCCCTTCGAGTCATCCAATCTGGATCACAGGCCATGTTTCCCTGGTAAAATACCTACTAGACTAAATCTGACCATTTTGGCTGTTCCATTTTGTTTTTTTCTCTGCTCTGCCCCTAACCTGATTAACAGAGTTCTGAGTTTACTGAGAACCTACTATGTGCTCAGTGCTATGTCCCAGGGGATATAAGTAAATAACTCGGACTTGACCTTGAGACACTGAGACTGGCACAAGGGTTGGAAGCCTGTAGTCTATGCGCTAAATCCCACTCTCAGCCTGCTTTTTTAATATGGCCCTCGAGCTAAGGTGGTTTTTACGTTTTTAAAAGGTTATAAAGAATAGGCAACAGCTAAGTAACAGAGTAGAAAAAAGATGAAAGAAGGGTACAAACCTTCTCATTTACTGAGACTTCTAAGAAGTCTCATGCATTGCTTCCAGTTACATCCCCTTGTTCCAGAACTTAGTTCACACGGCCTCAGCGTGTGAGCGAGGGCAGACTGGAAAGTGTAGTTCTTTAGCTGGGGCAGTAAACACCCAACTAAAAATCGAACTTCTTTGAGTGAGAAAGAGAGAATGACTATTTAATAGGCAACTACTAATCTCTTTCAAACCAAGGCAAGGAGTTTGGATCTTATCCAGGTTAAGGTCCCATCAGGAAACAAATGACACATCACACAGGTAACTAGGGAGAACTCAGTGGAAGGACTGTGTTCCAAGGTGTGGACAGGTTTAAAGAAAACCGAAAGGGATGGTTAGCAGCAAGGAGCATTACCTTTGCTAGGTCTGCACGGGCAAGAGGAGAGCACGCTTACCAGAAGCTGGAAAGAGCTACAGCTGTAGCTGTAGGAGAGTGTTTCCTGGCAGGCACTAGAGGAATGTAGCTACTGCTAGCCTGCCCCTGTGCAGGAAGGGCATGTCTCCTTTCAGTTCTGTTGGTTTTGTTGTTAGGTGCATATACATTTATGATTGTTACATCTTCCTGATGTTTTGACCTTTTCATCATTATGGAATGTTCCTCTTCGTCTCCAGTGATATTACTTCTCTTAAAGTCCATTTCATCTGGTGTTAATATACCCATCCCAGTTCTCTTATGTTTATTGTTTTTTGGTATATCATTTTCCATTCCGCTGCTTTCATACTTTGTTTTGGGTTTTTTTTGTTGTTGTTGTTGTTGTTGGGTTTTTTTGTTTGTTTTGGGTCTTTAAAAAGTGTGTCTCTTATAGAGAGCACATGGTTGGGTTTTGCTTTTATTTATTTATTTTTTGGGGGGGTTTGCTTTGCTTTTATAGTCATTGTAATAATATGTTTTATGAGATAGTTTAATCCATTGACATTTAATATAATTGGTATAATTGGATTTGGGTCTGCCATTTTGATATGTTTTCTGTTTGTCTCATTCCATTTTTGTTCCTCTTTTACTGCCTTTTGTGTCAAATATGTTTTTAATGTACTATTTTAATTCCTCTATTGATATTTTTAGCTACTTTTTGTTACTATCTTAGTGGTTTGTTCTAGAAATTGCAGTATGCATCTTTAACATAATCTACTTCAGATTAATAGTGACTTCTGGTAAAATATAACAACTTTTCTTTCCCCTTCTTTGTGCCATTATTGTCATATGTTACTTGTACATATGTTAATACATTTGCTATTATTGCTATAAACCATCTTATATTTTCTAAATAAATTAAGAGAAAAATATTCTCTTTGTATTTTGCTCTGTCCATTATTTCCAGTGTGTCTTTACAGATCTTTGGTTGCTCTATTCCTCCATTGCATAGTTGTTATAGTGGATGCAGAGGGATGTGGCAGGGTTGGTTTGATCTAGTGGATGATGAGTTTCTTACTCTGATTTTTTTCTTCATTTTAAGTAATTAAAATTCACAAAGATTTCTTAATAGTCTTTTAGTATTTGTCTTTATCTTTTCTTCCTTTCACTCATTTATTCATTCATTCATTCATTCATTCATTCGTTTTAAGCTTTCATTAAGTCCAGAAAACAGTGACAGTAATACCTTGGTTTGCGAGCATAATTCGTTCTGGAAACAAACTACTCATATCACAAGACATCGCATGTTTATCAAGTTAGAATGTATTAGAAATGTTTGCTTGTCTTGCAGAACACTCACAAACCAAGTTACTCACAATCCAAGGTTTTACTGTATTTTATTTTTCATGAGAGCTCAGTTTCTGGTAAGACTTTATTTTTCTAAGCTAGAGGAAATTGACAACTGCAGACTAATTCTGCTAGTCATTTAAATAATTCTTTCCTCATAGGCCTGTAATCAAGGCCAATTAAGTTAGAAATCGGGACAGCTTTTGAAATTTAAAGTAAAAATCAGAAGCTTCTTTCTGCTTATTGCTGCAAGTGCCCCTTCCAAGCTCTGATTTCTGTCAGGCTGTATGATTACTAGTATAAGCACGGATATTGTTGGCCTCGATGTAGTGCTGTCATTTACCACTCAAAGGCAAAGCTGTCGTATTAATAGTAGCAGCCGCTCGGTTCCTGAGCAGAGCAGTGTGGACTCATCTCCTGGCCACTGTAAAGATGCCTCATAAGATATTTAGCAGCAACAAACAAGATGGCTCCTCAGTAATTCAGTTAAACCAAAACAGTGACGTTTCCCAATACTTGCTTACTTTTGGGATACAAATCACATTTTTACATAAATAGATTTGAAGCAGAAGTCAGAATTGGTAAAGTGAATTAAAATTAGGAACCATAATGTTATGTATTAGAATTCCTTTCAAACCAAGTCTATAAAAAATGTAATATTATTAGAATTAATATGTTTACCTCAGGTCAGGCACATATAAAGATCAGTAGTTTAATTTTATTATTTCTAGTAGTAATAATAGCTCTCAAAGCAGCAGGAACTAAAATTGATTATGAACAAAAAGTGAAACCAATCAGTTCTCTCTATTGTTCAAAATAAAAGACTATGGAAAAAAATTAAATCTACATTCTAAATGCCTTTTTGCTTTGATTATGGGAACTATTGAGTCCTTTAGCTACTTTAAACATCTTGGTTAATTTTTATCCTGGACTTCCTTGGAAGTGGTTAGCTCTGCTAGGCAAAGTGGTGTTCATCCTTTGATCACACACACAAACAAGCACACCCTTCTCACAGTTCACAGCTCAGATAGCGCCAGCCCTTCAGCAACCACTGACACTGTTTGGGTTCCCATTGAGACTTGGGTTTTGTCTTTGCAGCCTACATCCAGAAAGTCTGTTTTGATCATTTCTGACACTGATTTGAGAATTTATTTCATTAATCTTCGTTGAGAATATTCTCTTCATTCTAACACCTTGGATTTACATGACATCTTTTTAATGACCTTCCAGGGCTTCTTATAAGGAAGGAGCTTGTAAATCAGATGCACATTACCATCTGATGATTCCCCCCCCCCTTACTTTTGTATGATTTTTTTCAGCTGTAATTACTGGATTAAAATAATTGCTAAAGTGAGTTTATCTGATCACAGAAAGGTTATGAAAACTCATGATCCTAACTTAAAAGCTTTTGCAGCTGCTTTGAAATTAATAAATTGTAACCCAAGAAGGCATCTAATTCAATGAAAGAAAGTAACTTTATAGTATTGATCTAGTTCAGTATAACCTTTTCTTAGAATTAATCTTGAAGTATTATTGACATTGGTGAAACAGGCATTATTTTGGTGTAAAACTTTTGCTATTGTTGAAGATAATAATTAAAGAGTAGTAACAGCTGACAGGTACTGAGTGCATACCATGCTCCAGACATTGCTCTCAGTACTTTGCATATATTTGTTTTTTAATCCTCCAAACATCCTTCTTAAGGTAATTCCTAAGAGTGCCCCCATTTAACAAACTACAAAACTGGGGCTCTGAAAATGAGTATATTCACTGTGCAGAGTGAGGATTTCAGCCCAGAAACTGATTCCAGAGCCCACGTGCTGAACTGCATTACTGTGTTGCTTCAGATTATGCTGGGCAAAATCCCCGAGTATGTGATCCCTGTTGAAAGTCTTGGTAGCTTCACAGAGAACCTGTAAGCTCCAGCAGCAAATGTAGAGGGTCATTGTCCAGCTGTGTGCTTGGAGATACACATAGACTGTCTCATCTCTCAGGAACATGAGTGGACAGCTCACCAAAGACATTACTGATCCGAAGGCAGTGAGGCACAAAGCTGGTGTCACTCCTCAGCAGTGGTGACAGGTTGTCCCGCTCTAATCCCTTACCCAGTGGCACAAATATACTGTCTCAAATAGGGTTTCACTCTGTGGCCATAGAAAGAGCAAAACTAAGTGGCTTTATTTAAAGAATTAGCCAGCTACTAATTATCAGAAACTAGATTTAACCTGTTTAGAAATAGTGAATGTGGTCAATTATAATAGGTCATTATACAAAGTGCGTGCAAACCTACAAAGTCAAATACTACATGAGCCAAATAGGCGATGTAGACGTATGTGGGAGTAGCCCAGGTTCTCAGACAAGAGACAGTGGTAGGAACTGTGGCAAACTGCATACTCCTTCACAAGGTTTTGATTTAAAAAAAATAAAAGTACAATCCAAACATCTGTGTGGTCTAGAACTATCCTGATGGCCTATAAATCTTAAAAAAAAAA
>NW_017731350.1:1373522-1375390 GCF_001890085.2 Hipposideros armiger | reverse complement strand
CATCTCATAAAAGGACAAGACTCTAAGATTCCACTTATATGAGGTCCCTAGAGTAGTCAAATTCATAGAGACAATAGAATAGAGGTTACCAGGGGCTGGGGAGACAGGGACTGGGGAGTTGTTATTTAATAAGTACAAAGCTTCAGTTTGGGAGGCTGAAAAAAGGAGATGGATGGTGGTGATGGCTGCACAACAAAGTGTGTATACTTAATGTGACTGAACTGTATACACTTGAGATGGTTATATGTTATGTATATTTTATCACAACTTATAAAATGAACAAATTTTAAAAACACAGTTCATTAGTAGGCAGTCATTTTACTGGCAGCCTTTCTTTAGTCTCAGTCAACCTGGTATTTTTTTCTCTAATTCCATTTTCAGAGGTGACTAGTTCCTTTCTGCAAATGAGGTCCTACAGGGTTCTCCAGTGTTACTTCTGATGCTCCCAGCTGTGAATCTGTTTCTTTGTACTGTGAGTCTTTTGAACTCTCCCCAGTGTTGAAAAGGTGGATTAAGGATTCCCTGTCTCCAAGGAAACCATAGTACCTGCCATTGAGCAGCAAACTTTGCATACAGGTGAGCTTAGTAAAGATAATTGCGAAAAGGACTCTATCAGTGTGACTGAGGCCAGGGAACTAGCGATTACATTCACATTTTAAATGTTAACCACCCAGCAATCTCTGACCTAAACCGTTGTCTCCACTCCATTTCCCAGTAAAGATACAAATTTAGTTCCATGCATTTTTCCAATGAGTCTTTCAGGTTAGATAAGAAGTCTTATTTAGCTTTCTAGGCCTAAACTTTTGTAGGGATGGGGTTTGCCTATTTATGTACTCCCAGGTGACAGCTAATTTTAGCTCCATGAACATTTACGCATATTCTTTGTGCCAGGCACCATACTGAATACTAAAGAGATAGGGCTGAATAGGACATGTTCCTTTTCCAAAGGGACTCACAGTTTAATATACTCAGATTCCCTGAGGCTTTTGCCAGTGAAAGTTGTCTTTTTTTTTTAATCTCTCTGCTATGCTAATATTTCTTATTTTTCATATGGCTGTAGCTTAAAAACCTCATATGCATTGTAAACTGTCTCCTGTGTCAGACAAATTAAAAGAATTTGCAAAGTTTATCCTTAAGCCCTTGTTTGATGGAGACCTCAGAAATGAATTGTGGTCTCAACAAAGCCTCCCCAAATGGCATAACTTTTGTTTTATGTTGGAAGAACAGAGTGGGCCAAAATCCTTAATTCAAACTGTCCCACCACAGTCAGTCAATGAGAAGGTAGAACCCGTTTCAATGGGACAGTGCTTGAACGCTGTATTCACAAGAAGATGAAAACATGTTCAGCTGGCCTCTCACCAAGAGGACAGAAGACTTCAAAAGACCCATTCTTCTGGGAGGTGAACAGCCTAAGATTGCAGGCTCAGTGGACTCCACAGAGAGTAAACAGAAAGAGACTGTGCGCTCTAATGTTCAAAGACAGTTTACTCCAGCATCATGCATTGTTTCCACTCTTCCAGAAATCATGAGGGCTACAGAAAACCAACACAATCAGGATGGCTTCTTGATTTCAGCTTTTCAAATTTGATTCTTTTAACAACTAGAAAGTCCTTTGAAACAACCCAGAGTTAACTTTGGAACCCTGAGAGCATGAACTAGTGGTTATAGTGCAGAAGTGAGAGTGAAGAACTCAGCTTCTATTTCTGATCTCATTTTGTCCTGTCGAGTGAGTTAGGTCAGCCTCGGTTTCCCCATATAAAGTAATGCTATAATTAAATCAACTGATGTTCTTACACAAAGTGAGCTAAGGGATAGAACATTGGAAAGCAGGGGTAACTGCTGTGGCGATTCCCCCTCCATGACTCCTG
>NW_017731350.1:1372430-1372715 GCF_001890085.2 Hipposideros armiger | reverse complement strand
TCAGTAGAACAAGAGAGCTGTAAGAGCATTTCAGGCAGAGAGCCGAGCATAGACAAAGGCCCTGAGGGAAGAAATAGCGTGTATGTGAGGAACTGTAAGTGGTTTAGGATTTCTCAAATGGCAGTGGATCCTGGGGAATGGTGAGAGATTGAGCTAAAGAGGCAGTCGGAGCCCAGAACTCAAAGAACATTGTATACGAGTCTAACGACTATGGACTTTATCCTGAGGATAGCAAGGAGTTAGTTGAAGAGTCTCAGTACACAAATGGCATATATTTGCTTTTTT
>NW_017731350.1:1358652-1369563 GCF_001890085.2 Hipposideros armiger | reverse complement strand
TATATATTCTTAATTTTCTTCTTTCTTACATGAAAAGTAGCATATTATACATACCAGTACCTGGAACCAGCATTTTTGATGTCTTGTGACCATGGGTGTGTAATTTCTAACACCCCCTCGGTCTTAGTGACTGAGTTAATGCAGAGGCTCACAACCTGCAACTTTCTGGCTCGTAAAAATTTAGGTGGGATGTACATTACGCTTCTGTCATTCTGAAGTTGTTACTAGAAATGTCTCTTCAGTATCCAGTATAAGACTTTCCAGTATTTCAAAGTACTTCCCCATTTATCATCCCATTTCATTTGAATCTCCCAAACTCCCATGAAGTTGGAAGCGCAGGTACTGTCCTTGTTTTTAGGGTGAGGAAATCAAGGGTAAGTGTCACACATCTGGGCCCAAGGACTGTCCTCTGTACCTAATGCCACTTTACTTGTCTGTTTTACAAAAACAGGAGAAACTGCCTTCCATAGTTTTGTTATTACTTCTCTGTATTTACCATAGAGTCTTTCATGGTTTTTAAAAACTTCATTTTGAGATAATTGTAGATTTACATGTAATTTAAGGAATAATAGTTTTCCCCAGTGGCGACATCTTGCACTACTGTAGTTCAATGCCAAAAATCAGGATCCGGACACTGACACAGTCAAGATGCAGCACTACAGGGATCCCTGGTACCGTTTCATAGCCGCATTTTGCTCCCCCCCGCCCGGCCCCCGTCTTATTTGTGGAGGTTGTGTTAATCAGGAAAGTCTAACAGCTGTCACCAGCAATCCTCATCTCGGTGGCTAACACGAGGAAGATTTGTTTTTTGTGATATCGGTTCTGTGGTGGTCATTAGGGGGTTGGAGGGAGGCGCTGCTTCATGTGGCATTTTAGGAACCGGCTGCTTCTGCCGAGTAGACTCCACTGTCCTGTGTGGCTTCAGCATTCTCCAAGCACCTTCTGCCCGCGGCCAGCAGGTCACGGGTTGTGAGGGACGACTCTAGCGGTGGCCTGTGTCCCTCCCACTCATAGTCCATTGGTCAGAATTCGGCCATTTGGCGCCACTTCACTGCGGGAAGGCTGAGAAGTTTGTTTGGCTGTGCCCAGGAGGAAAAACGTTTGAGACACACATATACAAGTCTAGTCATGGTGGCATTGTTAGTAGTGGTAAAAACTGGAAAAAAACCAAATGCTTACTGATGGCAGAATGAATAAATAGTGTTAGACTCATCCCATGGAATATTATACAGTTGTGAAAAGGATAGAACTATATCTGCACACAGTACAAATGAAATCTTAAAAACCTCATGTTGATTTAAAAAGGCAAGTCACAGGAGACGTACAGTATGCTCAAGTTTTATATTTTAAAAAGCTCAAAGCAAGCAGAACGAGGCAATGTATTATTTAGGGATACAGAAGTAGGCATTAAAACCATGTTTTTAGAAAAGGAACGAGTGAGAGTTGAGGATAGTGGCGCTCTCTGGGGAGAGAGAGCAGGAAGATTAACTAGAGAGAAGGAGCTACAGGTGACTGACTTCACCATGTCTGTTCTGAGAGGGAGTGTAAATTCAGCGTGGGTTTTTTTTTTCCCCTGTGTTGCAGAAGTTGTGTGTTACAGGTATTCTTTGATATGTATCAAATATTGCATAGTAATTTTTAAAAGAATGAACTGGAGCACTCTAATTAGTAATAGTAAAAATAAATCTTTATTAGTTATAAGAATGTGACAAGGAGCAGACCCATCACTTGAAAAGGTGACTCATTACTGGGTGTTACTGTGTTCTAACCAAATGAGCTAACCCGCCGCCCCAACTTGCTGTTACTAATGCTGCGAAAGTGACCTACTTTGGAGCTGGGTCTATCTATCTAAGATCACAGATGTTGCTGATCCCCATTGTTTTGATCAGCCCCAGTGCCCTGGTCAGCATCCTGTCTGGTTCTCCTGCAGTTTTCCTAAATTTCCTCTGCAGTTTCCATTAAATCAGTTACCCTCATCTAGCGACTCAACCGTCTTCATATTTTTAGTATGTAGCGTGACCTGATGTCTACTGCGGAGATTGCTCCCAGCAGAGAAATCCTGCAAAGTTATATTGTGATCTTTCCCAGTGACAGCCAAGTTTTATATTTCTAAATTTACTAAACACTGTCCCTCTAAAAGTAATCTCATACCTAGAAAGATGCAGCCACATCCAGCATTTCAGCAAACAGAAACTGAGGCTGGTGACAAACAGAAGCAGTTGCTATACAGTTATCACCACGGGTACATGCCCAACTTCCAGGGCATCTAAATTACTGAATACACAAGTCAGATCTTTATCTTACAGTGAGAGACCTAAAAGAAGCACCGTGCTAATAGTTGCCAGCCGGGATCCATCCCGTATCTGGCTGCTGGCAAACTGTAAATAATGAATCCAGAACAGTCCTCCAGATTGTCGTTTTCTCTTTCCCTCTGCCTTCATTCCAAGTCCCAGCCTTTGCAGCCTCCACCCTCTGTGGGGCATTCTGTGCTCTCTGCACCCGGAATGAGTCAGCATGTAGATCCAACCCTGCATTTCCAAGAAAATGGACTGAGGTTATCAAAACACCCGATCTGTCCAACCATTGATAAGAATCCAGGCATGTTATACACCCAGTGAGCTAGCTCAGGAGCCGAGCCCTGGGACAGGCAGCCCACCTCCTGTGGGAAATACCTGGCTGGGAGTGACTTGGGCCTCCTGGGCAGAGCATTCACTCCTCAGACAGCAAACCTTTGTAAAAGGGAAACAGACTCCCTCAAAACTGGGTGGTGATGAGATAAAGGTGGCCACTCCTGTTTGAATGTTTGTCATTTTGGTGGGGATTTTGTTTAACAAGGTTTCTATCTTATCTGTCTTCTTTTAGATTTATAGCTCCAGAGCCCATAAAAGGGAGGCCATAGATGTGAACATGGGCTGTGGAAAGATTAAAAACAAACCCAGGCTATTCAATAAGAATAATCTTGAGATAGTTTGGATTTTGTTCTTGTTTTCTTATAGTGACGATCACATCAGAGGCTCTAACAGTACTTGATTGATAGTACTTAGCAGTACTTGACTCACTATACATAATATGAAAATGGTGGAAGGAATGTTGCCTTGGCATTATTTATGGCACGTGTGCTGTTTTCTGTTACTCCGCCCTGTATAGAGGATTAGGTCCACTATTATAATTCAGTAAAGAATTATTTATTGAACCCCTGTTCTGGGCCAGTCACTATTCCAGATACACGAATAAGATATGGTACTTCCCTCATGGAACTTAAAATTAGAAAATCGTCATTATGCCCTCCTATTCCAGAAAATAATATTAAAATTGTCTCTTAAGAATAGACTATATCTACAGACAAACTCTCTAAGTGCCGGTGTCTGGCGCCTGCAGCCCCATTTAGTGGCCTTTATGCTGTGGAGAGGGCTTTGGCCACTGATGCCACTGGTCATGTATTTGATTATACCCAAACCAGGTACCACCTTCATCTTCTCACTCCTGAACCAAGAATCGACCTGCTGTTCACCCAAATGGCATGACTGTTCCTTCAGGGTGTTGATATCTCCTATTTCCATGGAAGAGAAAGTGTCTCAGCCCTCAAGCCAAATCACACTAATAGTTGTCACTTTTGGAACACCTCCTATGAAATAGTTACTGTGCTAGATACTCTGTGTGCATTGTCTCATGTAATCCTTACAATGATCCTGCAAAATAAAGAATCACAGCTGCTGGATTACAAATGGAAAGATAGAAAGCAGAGAGGTTTAGTAACTTGTCTGAGAACGCCCAGGTGGTAAATACACAATTTTAATCAGGCCCCAAATGTCCAAATTCAAACTCTGAGCCCTTCCTGCTCTGCCTTGTTTTATCTTACACAATGAGGTAATGCTGTGATTTCTTGATTCTTATAGTGATATGGTCTTGCCCTGTTTCCTTGGGGTTCAGGAATCAGCTATGCAGGGGTTGCGTGAACACCGAGTTGATATGTGCCAATTATGTTCCGGAACCTTGGACATCAAAAAGGATATGCAGCTGCTTCTTTGGTTTTCCCAGCTTAGAAGATGGCGGCCTGTGAACAACACAGCCAGATCTCAGTGGCATTTTTAACTTGTCTGCCAGTGTTTGAGAAAAAAGGGGCAGCTGCTTCAAATGTATGGAATTCTTCAGACGAACACAGACCCAGGCTCTTAGAGTTCTCACCCATCATCCGAACAGAGGAGGTTGCAAAGGTGGTTGGGTGTGTTTGATTTGGTTGAGCCTCAAACTGGACCAGAGCCACCACCTGCCACCGGGCCCACTTCCTGCTGCATCAGGGAGGTTGTTCCTTCAAGGTCTAGCCCGCCCAGTTGGTGAACCAACTTGATCTCTTCTGCTCATGAAATGGGCCCTCACGGGGATGGGCGTCCAACTGCAGTGATTTGACTCCGTCACGGTCTTCAGATAGTTCCTGGTTCTCTTTTTCAAAGAAAGAAATTTTGAGAGATCAACCTGTCAACACATTGTGAGGGAAAGAAGCCTCTTAAATGTCCATGTGCCTTTTCTTCAGCTTTATTGAGGTATAACTGACAAAAATTACATATATTTAAGGGATACAACTTGATGTTTTGATATACGTATGGTATGCACTGTGAAATGATCACAGTCAAGCTAATTAACATACCCATCACCTCACAGAGTTACCATTTTTTCTGTGTGTGTGTGTGTCTGTGTGTTGAGAACACTTATTAGGATCTATCCTCTTAGCAAATTCAAGTGCACAATACAGTATTGTGGACTCTAATCACCATTCTGTGCATTAGATCTCCAGAACTTTCTCATCTTGCATAATTGAAACTTTGTACTTTTGACTTAACGCTTCCCTGTTTCCCCCAGCCCCTGGAAACCACCAGTCTCCTCTCTGCCTCTATGAATTTGACTGTTTTAGCTTCCACATATAAGTGAGATCACGCAGTGTTTGTCTTTCTGTGTCTGGCCTATTTCATTTAGCAAAATGTCCACCAGGTTCATTCATTTTGTCACAAATGGCAGGATTTCCTTCTATTTAAAGGCTGAATAATATTCGTGTGTGTATGTGTGTGTGTGCTTGCACGTGTATATGTGTGTGTATCACATTTTCTTGATTCATTCATTCATTGATAGACATTTAGATTGTTTCCATATCTTGGCTATTGTGAATAATGCTACAATGAACATGGAAGTGCAGATATCTCTTCAAGATACTGATTTTGTTGCCTTCTGGTATACACCTACCAGTGGGATTGCTGGATCATATGGTAGTTCTGTTTCTAATATTTTTGAGGAACCTCCATACTGTTTTCTGTCGTAGCTGCACCAATTTATATTCTCAGCAGCAGTGAGTGCACGAGGGTTCCCTTTTCTCCACATCCTTGCCAGCACTTGTTATGTCTTGTCTTTTTGATGATAGTCATCCTAACTGATAATGAGATCCTATCTCACTCTAGATTCGATTTGTGTTTCCCTCATGATTAATGAGGTTGAACATCTTTTCATGTACCTGTTGGCCATTTGTATCTCTTCTTTGGAGAAATTTCTATTAAGGTCCTTGGCCATTTTTTAATTGGGTAATTTGGTTTTGGGCTATTGAATTGTATGAGTTCCTTATGTATTTTGGATATTTAATCCCTTATCAGATATATGATTTGCAAATATTTTCTCCCATTTCATAGGTTGCCTATCACTCTGTTGATTGCTCCCTTTGCTGTGTAGTAGCTTTTTAGTTTGATGCAATCACATTTGTCTATTTTTGCTTTTGTTACCTGGGTTTTTGATGTCATATCCAAAAAAGTCATTGCCTTGTCCAATGTCAAGAAGCTTTTTTCCTATGCTTTCTTCTAGTACTTTAATAGTTTCAGGCCTTACATTCAAGTCTTTAACCCATTTTGAGTTGAATTTTGAATATGGTGTCAGATAGGGGTCCAGTTTTAGTCTTTTGTATTTGGATATCCAGTTTCTCAGCAGCATTTATTGAAGAAACAATACTTTTCCCATCCTTGGTAACCATGTCAGAGATTAGTTGACCATAAATGCATTGATTTATTTCTGGCCTCTCTTTTCTGTTTCATCGCCCATATGTCTATTTTTATGCCAGCACCACACTGATTAGGTTGCCGTAGCTTTGCAACATACTTTGAAATCAGGAAATGTGTTGCCTCTAGTTTTGTTCTTCATGCTCAAGATTGCTTTGGCTATTCAGTATCTTTTGTGGTTTGATATGAATTTTAGGATTTTTTTTTAAATGTCCGTAAAGAATGCCCTTGGGATTTTGCTAGGAATTGCACTGAATATAGATAGATCACTTCTGGCAGTATGGTGAATGTCTGCCCTTTACAGCAAGTGTTCAATTGATATGTAGAAACAGGCAATCTGTGGTATTAGAATGGGTTTTAGGTAAAGACAGAGAGTGGGTATCACCCGAAATCTATCCTTTATGAGGCCATTACTAGTTGAAAGGGACACGGCCGCCATGCAGGCTAACTGTATGAGGTAATATTGGAAGACTCTGCCTGTCAGTTTGAAATGGCAGGTTTACAATGGGTTTTCAGGTTTCATAGATGTGTGTCAAGCTTGGTAATTACCCTTAGCTTACAACATGTACGCTGATCACTCCTCTGGCTCTGAGCACATGGTAGATGCTAGAGGTGGTTCCTACTGTTGAGGGCATTAACTTCCGGTCGGCATGTGTGGAGGCAGAAGGAGCACAGACACGATGGGCACACAGACGTTCTAGGAAGGGAGAGTTATGTTAGCTGGTAGAGAAACGGGAGAATTCTTTTGGAAAAACATCCAAGAGGCTTTAAGATTCTATTGTGAAGGTGGGGTATGGAATGCTGAACACTAAACGAGAGATTCTTTCTAGTCTTTAGACCAGTTTACTGTTCACAGCAGCGGACATGGAGGTCCATGACCAAACTGCATTCAGAGCGGTAATTAAAAAAGCCTAACAAAACCCAACCAAGCACCCATGAGAAAGCTGTACAAACTGAATGAAATATCAAATTTTTGCATGGTTTAGAACTATGTCAGCTTGGTTTAGTAATGTGGATATCTCCTCGGAAAACGGGCATTATGACAAAATCTTTGAAAACTTGTGGCTCTGGAGAAGGACATCGGGTGGAGGATGAACCCCATATAATAATGATAAAGGGACAACCTATTCCTTAGGCAAAGTCAAAGCTAAGGGGAAGGCCAGCTTGGCTCGCCTCAAGGATTCAGACTCAGAGGACAGTGAAATGAAGTTATGGTTTGATAGAAGTTGACCTTTGTTTCAGCATAAAGCTGGAAATTGGACAGAGGTTTATTCAGCTTGGTTCAGACTCAGAGGGCACCGCACAGAGGAAACAAATAGCACTGAGCCTCTTGCATGTCAGAAGTACAAGACCATATGAGTGATGCCTGCCTTCAAGTTACTCATTGTCTAGCAGGAAAGTCTGAGAGCAAGAAAACCCACAGCGGGACAGGGACTTCCAGAGTTCTGTGGAACTGAAGAGGGTTCTGAGGAAGCTGGAAAAGGCTTCACAAAGATGCCGTTTGAACTGGGAACTGGCGTGGCTGGGGAGCATGTGGCGTGACTAGCGCTGTGGATACAGGGAGAGCAGTCGGACCCAGCAGCACCAGTCCTCGCTCGGAGTTGGGAGACTGTCACACCCCCTCGTCACAGGAACTTGCCTTCACAGCCACTGCTCAGCCAGTCTTGTGGAATGCCACAAAATTTTCTTTTTCCCTCTGGCTGCTGATAAAAAAGAAGTGAATCAGTTGAGGAGACAGGCTTTACCAGGTTGCCTGGACTGAGCGTGAGCTCCCTTCAGCTTGTAATGCAGGATCAGATTCTGAACTGAGGCTCCACACCTTGGAATGGTGTGTAGTTTCTCATCCCCTTTTACCCGCTCTGTCCACTTGGGCCTCGCATCACACGGCGTAGTATATAGCATACTTCCAGGCTACACCAGACCCCTCAACACCTTGAACAAGTCCAGTGCCTGGACACCTCCCTGCCTTTCTTCTCTCCTCGTCCCCCTCCATTGTTGAATCAGAACTGAGGGTGGAGGGTGGTTACTGGACTTGTGTATTTTAAAAACAGCTTCATAGGTAAGTCTGATGCACAGCCAGTCTTGAGAACTACACGGATAGAAAAAAAACTCCCCTCAAGGTCAGAAAACCCGGGTTGAGTTCCCAGCCTCGTCACCTGCTGGCCCTGAGACTGTTTTCTCGTCTGTGAAATAGGATTGATGCTTATCCTGCTCCCCTCACGGGGGTTTTGTGAGGATTAAATCACATGAAAGCAAAATGGAAACCATCATGTGCTAGAGAAACAAACGTGAGGGTTTATTGGTTCTCCCCGTGTTTGCCGCTCCCATCCCTCCACTTTATAACCAGTCACCTCACTGCAGGAGCATTTCACTGGCCCCCTGGTGTGTCTGTCACCCCTGCCCCAAACTTACTCACATTGGAACAAAACTTCATTGTATGCCTTTTCTGCGCAGCAGTGCACACGGGCCTTCCAGTAGACGAGCTCGCCTCGCCTGTGCGGCTTCCTCGCTCACTTGGCCTTAGCCTCTCTGTTGCCCCTTTTGCTTCTCTCCTTGACCTTCGTTTCTTTCCTGCACCACTTCTTAAAGCCTGTCTCCAGTTTCCTCTCTAACCTGAGCACCCCCATCTCATAGGACTTGATCTGCTAGCATAATTGTGAGACTTGAACATACCGGCATATTACCTTGCATGGTTCTTTAATTGTCATGTGTATTTGCTTGATTATTCTGGTTAATTTGTTTGCCAAAGTCCAAGACAATATCTAAACGATATTTTGAATTATGATGTTATCACACAGAGTGCCCAGCACAGTGTTGGGCACTGAGCCGGGGTTCAGCTGCCATGTCCTGAAGGGGGGCACCAGAGCACACTCACAGTCTGTAAAGCACTTTCCTTTGCAGGTGTCTTTTCACCGACACAACCCTGAGAGGAAGATGGCCATTCTCTCCATTTTGCAGATGAGAAAAGAGAGACTTAGAGAGGTTCAGTAACACCAGACTTGTAGGAATGAAAGGGAGACACGGAGACGCTGTGTCCTGGCGGAGCCCACAGGTGGGTGCAGGAGCGCAGGGACTTATACAGGCCGCAGCTGGGGCTCGGGGCTGGGGCTGAGTTAGTGAAGATCTGGCAGATACCACCAGCCCCAGGCTGCAACAGGCTCCAAGCAGGGGGCAGCTGCCCACTAGGGTGAAGGGCAGCGTGCAGGGGACTCCATCGGGCTTCCTTGGGACAAGTCAGGTGGACAGGAGGCAGGAGGGGGTGGATGGCTCAGCCTCTGCTCTGGTTGGAGCCAGGCTGTGGGCTTTGCAGGCCATTTCCTGGGGAATTTTCAGATGGGCCAGTGAGTGATTTCATCAGTCTAATCTAAAGCACCCTGGTGCCCTGGGAGAGATGGTTCAGGTGGCCGTCCAATTGAGGCCAAGGGGTCTGATCTCTTAAAGGAGAAGCCGAGCAGCAGTGGGAACTTTCTAGGCCCAAAGGAATCAGTAATTCCACTCCTGACCAAACATTGATGAGAAACCCTTTTATTATTCTCTGGCTTCTAACAGTGCTTTGATAATTTTCAGTACCGCTGCCTAATTTACGGGGGTGTAAATTTATGGAGGTGTGAGGTCTTTGCAGGAAACCTGCTCCTGCCTCTGGTTGAATGCATTGTACCTGTTGCCTCACTGGGACAGGCCTGGGGTGAGGCTGGTGAGAGCTGGCAGTGCCAGGCCCAGAAAGACAGGGTAAAGACCAGCAGGCCCCAGGGCTGGACAAGCTTCCCGGCAAACAGGTGGAATTCCAAAGCTGAGTTTTGTGGCTAGAGAATCCAGGGCGTGGAATCGACTACCGGTAGAGTATAGATGAATGTTTAATAGATATGCATTTATTAGCCTGGCTGGGTCTTTTGTCAAAAACGTCATAACTTCACAGTTCAAGATTTTAAAGTAAATAAGATTACTGATATTTCTCTTTCAACAGCCATTAAACACCCCTCACCAAAGAAAAGTGCAGTCCTTGATTAATCTTTAACCTGAAATATTAAAATTCTAGTCTTCATAAGCTCTTCAACATAGCTTCAGAGGACTTCTTCCCCCATCCCCACGCGAAACCCCTGCCCCATGTCAAAGGTTAGGAGTAAAGCATATTTTCATTAAACCATTTGATGAAACCCCTCCTCCCTTTCCCAAGTGTACTAAATTTTGATCTCAAAAAAAATGGGGCTAATATGACAGTAAGATTTGTACCTTAACAAGTAAATATTACAATTTAGCTGGGTAACTTGTGGGAGCTTGTCAGGTCGAAGTGACTCACTTGCATAGATGAAGTTATTTTTAGAGATGTAATTTGTACTGTTTAGAAAAGAATAAAGAGATGGTAAAAGGCTAGATCGCTCATTATAGTTTACAGAGCTCATGAACCCAGCATCCATGCAAAAGATGACTAAGCAATGGGTCGGTTGGTACTTTCTCTCAGAATTTTACAGACGTGAGTCACCCACTTTAGATTGCAGACACAGCATCGAGGTACCTGTGACTCAGCTCCCATTTAGAAATAGCACTAGAATTCAATTCTGATGCACTTCTGTAGTTACGTACTGAGGAAATTACGTACCAAAGCAAAATACGCCTTTGTACCATGCAGCCATCAGATGTTTTTAGCAAGGATTGATTGATCTTCATCTCTGGCCTTTGAAAGAGTCTATTTGTGATCCATGCTGGCTACTATGCCCCTTCAGTCTGCTGCTGTATATTGCAGTGCCGACTGCCTCATGTTTGGGTTTCTGACCCCAGAGCACAACTGTCCTCAGTAGAAATCTCAGCCTCACCCCCCTGCACTAAGATATCCAACGTTCAGGCCCACTTCCTTTAATGAAGTATGTGTGTGGGGGGGGTG
>NW_017731350.1:1304249-1358577 GCF_001890085.2 Hipposideros armiger | reverse complement strand
GAGAGAGAGAGAGAGAGAGAGAGAGACAGACAGACAGACAGACAGACAGACACTCCAGCCTTCAGCCTTCTGCCTAACATATTAAAATTCTAGTTTTCCTAAGCTGGCAGAAAGAGCTTTCAAAGGCTACTCCCCTCCACACTCTGCCCTTGTCAGGGATTAGAAGAAACAAAATATGTTTATAAGATATTTTATGTTTAAAAAATGTTTGTAACCTACGCACATTGGTAAAAACAGTGTCTAGACATAAGCAGACTTGTCGGGCAGGCGTTTTGTCTCTGTGGGCTGCTGCCTTGTCCTCGGGTACACGGCTTTGAGGGGTCCAGTGACCCTCGGGGTGCAGCCACACGCTAGGATCGCCCCTCGTCATGACCACGCCGATTACGCAGCCTGGTCAGAGTTAAGCCCTCAGAACATGGCCTGCCCTTTATACAGAAAATGGCCCTTTGCCGTTTGTAGACATATCAACAGATTATTTATAACTAACAAGGAATTTTGTAGTTACCATTTTTATCAAAGAAACATGAACATGGGCACAACAACAAATATTCTAGAAAGAAATACGGAAAGCGAAAGTACTCTGCCCCACGCCCGCTCACTGACAGTCACTTTAACCACTTCTGCTCACTGGCATTTACCTCCTCCAGTGTTTCATTCCTCACCTGCTGTGCCTGTAGCACTGCTACTAAGAAGGTCAGGGCATGCAGAGGCTGAAAACTCAGTCCTGTGGTCAGAGAGGAAAGCCTGTATACACCCAAATCAGCTCAGCTGGCATTTGAGTGTTTGCTGTGGACTAAGCCCGTGTCAGGGCCTGTGGCCACAGAAACGGATGGGTAGGTGCTTGAAGGAGTTTGCAGTCAGGTGGGGGAGGCAGATATGCAAATACATTAATACGAGTACTCTGTGGAAAATGCTGTAATAGAGGTCTGTGACACAGGTGTGTTAAGCCCCTTCTGTGAGGTTTTACAGAGATGTCCTGGGGCTGGGTCTTTAAGTGCAAATAGGAGTTCACTGTGTAGATAACAAGGCAAGGATGTCCAGACAGAACAGTGTGCTCATGGGCTGATGTAGTACGTTCAGAAGATTGGGAATGATTCATTAAACAGCATTTTTAGAGTACATGAGTTAAGGGGGCAATAGGAGATGAGATGGGAAAGAAATGTGAAAATTGTGATTGCTTTGTTTACTGACCTTCTCTGATCATGAGCCCTTTAGGGCAGAGTTCATTTTTCCTTCATCTCACAATCCCTCGCCTTAGCACAGGGGTTAGTGCAGATAGAGCAGCTCAAAGCCTTGATAGATGAATGTACAAACTCACATATTCTTTTCTCCTTTGGCTGATAATAATGTATTTGTTCCCACTCGCATGCCAAATCATAGCCAATGTGAAATAGGTAAAAACCTCTTAAGACATCCTATCCTAGGCTAAAAAGTGCCCTAACTCGCACTGATCAAGAGCCCCATGGTCGGGAACATTTGAGATCTTGCTTCCAGACATGTTGTCACGTTGGTTCAAATAAACTCTTGTAAAAATTGAGAGAGAGAGAGAGAGAGAGACCAACCCATGGTCAGGAATGCTCATGGTTGCCTTCTTTGAATTTCAAATAAGCAGCTCTCTCTTCTCTTCTTGTACAAGTGTTAAACTGCCCTGCTCCTTACACCAAATACATATACACATAAACATGTACTTAGATAGAGGGGTGTGTGTGTGCGCGCGCGCGTGTGTGTGTAAAATATGGCACCGCTTGGTAAAGCATTTCTCTAGACCTGGGGCTCCCATACCTGTTTCAGATCCATATTGGTGCCTGCTCACTCTCCTTTGCACATTTCAGTTTAATTTTCCCTTGAGCTAAAGTTGAGTGATGACTTAGCAAGTTGAAATTTAAAGAATCAAACCTGTTTTTCCATGGAACCAATTAATAATATACCTATAGTGAACTATTTAGCTTATAGAAACAAAGATTTTCATCAGAGAGTATTGGCAGGTCATGAATAAGGTGGGGCAGCGAGAATAGCTGTTGCATTGTAAGAGCAGCAAGTAGATTGAATGAAGGGGTTAAGTGTTGAGTCCACATCAGGCTCTGCTGAGGTGTGACCAGGTGGAAGGCACTTTAAAGCCCTTTGGAACTTCCTTCTTTTTTATTCCTAATCTGATTCTTTTCATCTGTCCTTAAATGCTCCCTGTATATGAACTTCGACTCTGCATTCAAATCTTAGTCTTTTAACCAGAGGCTGGTGGGCTGTTCCACACCTTCTTAAGAATAAAAAGCTCAGTAGGCCTCCTGTGAGCTGCCTGCACCAGCATTTAAGAATTATGTTTTTATCCTGGAGCCCTTGGTTATTCCCTGTGGGCCAGAGCAAGGAGTAGAATTAAGGTAATTAGGATGGCGTCATCGTGTAGGACAGAAAAGCAATTCCCAGAGGCAGAGCGAGGTTATTGAATTACTTCAGGTGTGAATCGATTAGTATTTGGAGTTGTTCTAAAGTGGGAGGCCTGATGATACAGTTGTTCTTCGGTTTAACCAAAACAACAGTCAGCTGTGTAAAGTAGGTTGTTATTTTTAAAAATACACCTTCCCACTCCTGTTTATCCACAGCAGAAGTAAGTGTGGCCCCCAGCTCCCCCGGGCCCCTCCCGCTAGGACAGTCCTCTCCAGGACATGCTGTCAACACTGAGCTTTTCCAGAGCTGGAAAGAGCAGAATGAAGAGTCTAAGGTGACCAAAGGTTTGGAGCTTGGCAGAACGTCAGCCCCAATCTGTGTGGGGGTGAATGGGGAGCAAGCCATGGCTTTTATTTCAGACATGTGATATGATTCGTTCCCAGACCATAGCAGAATATCCCATGGCATCAGAACCACTAGGTTCAAAATCTGAAGACCCGAATGCAAGGTGCAGTTCTGTTGTATATCTAACTGTAATTCTAAACAAGCTGCTCTCTGTTCCTGAGTTAGTGTTCTTATGTTCTTATCTGTAAACGGGGTAATATACCCCCCTTGAAATTACAGATGAGACAATATATGTGAAACCATATTTAAGCCATAAAACTTATGCCATTCACCAGGCCTCTGGAAGCCAGACTGAAGCCAGGTGAGTAGTCAGGGAAGAATATGGCGATTTTGAAGTCATCAGAGGGTATTGATACACTTTCTAAAGGAGGAAAGCTGGGGGCCAAGCCTTCAGGGTTAGTAAATCCCTCAGCTGAGCTTTGGGAGAGGGGCTGTGAAGCAGATGGAGAAAAGGAGACAGGAAACGTTTTAAAAGGAAAGGAAGTAGCAGATCGATGCAGTGCTAGGGAAACCAGGGGAGAACAACAGAAGTAAGCAACAGTGTCACATGCCATTAAGACCCCATAGATGTGACCATAAAATACTTTCCAAATCTAGAAAACAAGGAAATTGAAACATCAAAAATAAAAAGTCATGCAAGTCTGGGATCATTGTACCCTTGAGTGTAACTCACACCGTCTGAAAGACAAACACATCATATTCTTCCTCCCGTTTGGTGACTGTGCATGTAAGTCTCAAGACTTACTTGCTTGAGCAACGGCCAGAGAACTCGCTTGCCTGTAGCAACCCCTGGCTGAGATGGCAGACGAGCCAAAATGCCCCTGGGTAGAAACTCCTTCCAGAATGTCAGGAACAAGCAGTAAATCTAATTTGTAGCCCTTGTGGTGGAAAGAACATAGGCTCTGGCCCCAGGTGGGCCCGGGCTAATCCTGCCCCATCTCTTTTCATGGCTGCAGTAAGTTCTCAGGCTTGCCCCATGGAAGGCTTGTTCCCTAATAAAAAGAGACAAGACGGAATCATGTGGCAGGAAGCACTCAGCACATTGTAGGTATTCGATAAATGTTGATTTCCTTCCTTTTCCTTGATATTTAAAAACATTATTTATTAGAATGAAAAACAAAACAAAAAGCCACCATGCTTCACTGTTGTCTGTAGTAAGAGATTTTTCAGGTTTGGGTTAGCGAAGAACTGAGTCATACCGTAAAAGCAGCAATGGTAGCTGCAGCCACTTTGCTCCTGCAGGGAGACTGACGGGGTTACAGGGGCCTGGTACACTGTAGCTCACTGGACATGGGGTCCAGACCCTGGGGCTCTCCGTGCAGCTGCCCAAGCAGTTCACCAGTCTGTGCCACAGGCTCCTCAGGGACCTCTGTGTGACAAGACATGGAGATTTTAAAGGAAATCTCTCACCTATGCGCAGCTCAGCTCTGCCCTGTAAGCATACCTGTCAAAACAGCCAAAAGGAAGGGAGTTGATTCAAGAAGGGTCACCGAGTCTGTGTTTTACTCGCAGGGAGCCTGCCGGCCTGGCTCTTAATACCTTCTGATAAGCCTAGCACACTAGTTCCCAAGTTCCCAGCAGCCTCACTTGACCAGAGAGGCCCGTGGAATCCAGGTGAACTCGCCCCATCGCCTGGGCTGGGAGCTGGTGGTGAAGGGATTGCAGAGCGCAGGTACGAGCGAGCCAGTGAGGGGCTGGCGTGCCTCGCCGACGTCAGGACTGCATGGCCCAGTCTAAGAGTTAATATGCGTAATTTTGACTTTGAGTCATTTAGACGTAAATACAAAGTCTACTTTAGAAAGATTTCTATCAAAAACAGTTTTAAAAAAGTTTTGGAGTTTCCAAGAATAAATCCTCAGTTATTGGGGGTGAATGTGCTTTTCTTAGGAGAACACAGATCCAATATCTTTGAAAATGATCTTACTCTATTGGTTTAAGATGTACCAGTCAGGCAACTCATTTAAGTCAGGAGCTTGCCTCAACCTGATCATCTTATGTTTACACAGTGTGTTCTCTTTCATTTGAGTTAATTAGATATGAGAATATGACAGTTACAAAAACATCACTTTAGACAGCAATCAGACCTTCATCTCAAGTAAAATTTTTAATGGGAATTGTTATCAGAGAAGAACATGAATTAATTTCCATTCCCCTACTGTATCCCCCACCAGTTCTCGTAGAAGAAATAATGACCTCCTTGCTGGCCAAAACCAGAAACCTGCATAATTGACAGACCAAATAGGTAACCTTTAAATATACAAAGATGGATCACATTTCTGGTCTTCTTTTTTCAAAGAACAAAATCACTCACAAATAAACAAAAAGGAAGGAAGGAAGGNNNAAGGAAGGAAGGAAGGAAGGAAGGAGGAAGGAAGGAAGGAAGGAAGGAAGGAAGGAAGGAAGGAAGGAAGGAAGTGGGCCTTCACCTTAAACACCTATGAGAATGCAGAGAATGTTATGTTATCCAAGCACAAAGGAAAATTGTCTCACCAAGTTTTTATCATGTTTCTGTTCAAATGTTTTCGAGTCTGTGGTCAACTTTGGCTGTAAAGTCTCATTAAACCTTAGATTCTCCAGAGCTGTGATTGTTTTTGTTTTTTTTTAATTTGAAAGAAGAAGGTTGTAGAATTAAAAGTGAAGAGTTCCTAAGGACTCCTGAATTTGCCTCAAATAAAAAGATGGGCAAAACTAAGTTGGAAGCTTAATTGAAAAAAGCATGGCTACTTTTATCCTATGGGCTGTATTTTCTGAGCTGGAAGTTGGGTTAGAAAAAGAAATGATATATCCTTGGGTTTGTTTGTTTGTTGTTCAACTGCTTCTAAGAGAAAACTGAATAATACTAGGTATCCTTATGGATATCTGCTAAGTGCCAAGGATTCTACACACGAGTATATTCATTATGTCATGAAAACTACTCAACAGCCTTGCAAGGTAGATGTTATCCCACTTTAAAGATGAGAAAACCTAGACTCAGAGAGTTTAGTAAATTGCCTGAGGTCACCCAGGTAGTGACTGTCAGAGTAGGAATCAAGCCCAGATCTGCGAAATTCCAAAGGTCATATTCTTTCCACTGTACCATCCTGTTCTTGCATTCCTTTATTTATCAAGCGCTGTCTATGTGCCAGACACTGTACCTCATGCTTTATGGTCAACCTGGAGGTTAGAGTTTTTCTAGTTTATGGATAAGAAAAGAAGCTCAGAGAAGTCAGTTAATCTGCCAAAGTTACAGCTACCAAGTAGAACCGAGGTCCCCACCTCGGGAGCACGTGCCTTCTTCACTTAAATGTTCAGTTTTCCCTGGATTAGCGATATCCTGTCCATCTCACCTGACAGAATTGAACCTAAAGCAACTAAGGAGTGGAGTGGCTTCTCTTTAAACATTTATAGGGAAAATATCCCATACCATTTAATCTAGTGGGCCAGTTTCCTGTCATTTTAATGCCCCAACACAGTATAAATATAGAATCAAGAATGCTTGCAAAGTATGATACACAAATAAAAATAAGATGATGAAGGTTTCTACATAGGGGAATGGCATTGGTGAGCAGGCCCTCTAACCCTGTCTTAGAGGAAACACGTAATCACTCCTGGCGGCATGGTTTCCACACTTACGCGCAACCCCAAATCTCAGACCCTACTAGGCAGTTAGAGTTGAGAGGAAATGGAGGCTCCTGTAAACTGCTGACAGCCCACAGGAGGGCTTTCCGTGCCGCCTCTCTTGACTATAAGGGACGCACAAGGAAGTCTTAAGAGAGATGCTGTAAAGAAGAACAACCCCCATGCGGAGAAGTGAATGACTGCTCTCCTCTAATAATAAGTAATAATTTATGTTTGTGTGTCACACTTGCCCAAACAGCCTCCCTTCTGGAAGACTTGTACTATGCTGGGGGTATTTACATTATAGGAAAATGCCTGACCCGCTGCAGTGGGTGGTGTGGGATATTTCCCCTAGAAATATTCAGGGTACCACCGCTCATAGAAAAACGTCCATGCTCCTCACTTGGTGTTCACAGCTCTGCACAGTTTGCATCTTTATCCAGAACCCCTCTGCACCAGCGTTCTGTCCTCGTGGCCTGATTCCCGCTACCCTGATCCCCTCACTCGCCTCTGTTCTGACTGCTCAGCTCTGTTCCCTCTGTCTGGAATTCACTCACCTTTCTCCCTCCCTTCCCAGCCATAATCATCCTGATGCAACTGCCTGTCAAAATCCTGTTGTCTTTTAAATCCCTACTCACCGAATAAGCCTTCTAGAAGCCCTGAGCTAGATTCTTTCCATCCCATCCCCGTGGTGGTTACTAACTTTGTGACAACCCTCACTGTCATCTAGCTTCCGGAGAACACTGAAGGCCAAGTGCATGCTGGCACTGTCAGGAGGTGGACCCGGCTTTGGTCAGGCTGGCCTCCCTAGAGCCGGCTCAAGCAATGCTCCATGAATGCTTGTCATATTGGATGTTTGTTGCTGTTTTCTCTAGAAGAGAAAGCTCATAACTAGATCCTTTAAAACAGCAACAACAACAAAAACTAGATTAGTTACAGAATTCTTTTTTTCTTCATAAAGCTACATTAGTCATCCTTTACTTTGGAGAGGTCAGAATATTGGCAACTTTGTAGCTGGCAGGATGTTCTAATTTTTCAAGGCTGGAATTGAAGCTGACCAGTGTCAGTCCTTCCACTTGAACAACTTTAAATGTGTCTTTTTCTTCTAATCATCTGCATTTGGTACGTTGTCCGTGAATTTTTAAATGAAAAGCTTATGACTCTTTAAAGGCTTTGCCCAGTTTTTAAGTGCCAAGGATTTTGCATTTGAATATATTTTAATTTATTTAAGGATTCTTTTAATCAAATTCTTCCTTAATTCAGCCAGATTTCTTTTTTAATCCCCCCAGGCCATGAGTTTATTTATTGTGACAAAATTGTTTTAAAGATAGAAGTTAAAACAATATTAAATGCTATTTGTGGTGTTCTCTCTTGCTAGGTTTTTTTCTGCATCTCACAGAATCATGTTTCCTTTTTTGCATGTCTAGTGCCGTCACCATTTCCTCGCTTTTATGACCTATGCCAGTCAATTGCTAGATATGTAATCCAGTGTCACACATGTGGAGGACATAAAATAACGACAGATGCCCTTAATTGCTAACAGTCCAGCTGAGACTGGATTGTGTGGACATGGAAGACGGAGAAGTCACTGGGTGACGGAGCATGCAAGAGAGGCTTCCTGAACTGTGTCACAGAAACAAGAGCAGGTTGAAGGCACTGAGGAAGGATCGAGACTGAGGAAATGGCAGGACCCAAATGGGAAGCATACCCAGAGGCCACAGAAACCAGGTGGCATCGTAAGGCAGTGCAGGGTGCAGCGCACCATCCGTTTCCAGAAAGTGTGGGTCTTGGGTCTAGCGTGGGGCCTGAAAATGGAATATGCTCACTAAACGTGGATGAGGGAACAGATGAACCACGGGAAGCAGACAGAGAAGCACTGGGGCAAGGAAAGGTTCCCATAGCGAGGACCCCGTGGTCCCAGCCTCAGCCATGAGAATTCTGCGTTTATCCTGCTGAGGACCAGCCCAGAGGGGGCCTTGTTGGGGAGTACAGGTTGGAGACATGCAGAGCTCTAGGACATAGGCATTTCCTACCAACTGAGTCTTGATGAAAGGAAACCCAGAAGAACCCAGAACAGGAAGGAGGGCCCTCCAGGTAGGGCGAGCAGGGGCCATGAGCTTCCCAAGGCCAGTCGGCTCCCTTCATCTTTGTGTCATTCTTTGCTCCCCGCGTGTGCAAAGGTGAGGGGAACGGTGGGAAAGAAAGTGAGATTGGTAAAATAGGGCGAGTTGTGGTTTTTCTGAATTTAATCTATATGATACCAGAAGAGCCAAAGAAAAAGTGGAAAATTTCTCTGTCTACCCAGTATCGAAGCTCTATTGATTTCCTCGTTACTGAATAAACTCCCGCTCTGTTTCAGCTTTTAACATTCGGGAACCAAGTCCATCGCCTCTGCAGAGCTTTCGCTTCAAGCAGGGTCCCCCTCCTCTGCATCATGTCCATGCTTCACCCATCGCCGTAACGTGCTGAACCGTAGTCGCTCATTTACCTCTTCCAGGTCTCCTTCTCCAGCCCCTGAGCTCAAGGGCATCAACACCCTCATTCTTCTCGGCACTCTTGCTTCTAATTAGTAAATTTCCTGGGGGAAGGGGAGGGACAGACGGGAGGGACCCATCTGACCGAGCCAATTTTGCCAAACTGACAGTATTCTCATGAGAGAATATACCTCTTCTTAGCTATCTCTAAAAGCTATAGTCCACTTTCTGTGTACCTTTTTCTTTTCTGTTTTTCATTTTTCTTTACAATTTTGGTGGGGTTTTTTTCCTGAAGACCATTCATCTTTCTTGATCCTCTTAGTTTTATAAATGCTCCCATTTTTTAAAAGTAATAGTTATTTGAATATATATATATATATATACACACACACACATATATCTGGATGGATGGATAGATAGATAAGATAGATAGATAGATAGATAGATAGATAGATAGGCACACAAAGATCATATAAAACATACCTATGGACTTTAAAGACTAATAAAACACCACCTGACTTCTTAATAGGGCATAGTGCCAGTATCTTAGAAGTCCTATGTGTGTCCCTCCCAGAAGTAACCACCAGTGAATGTGAATTCCCTGTTCGGCACCTTTGACAACACTTGAGTATTATTGGATTTTAAACTTTTTGTCAGTCTAATGGGTATGACATGGAATCTCGCTGAGGTTTTAGTATGCATTTCCCTTAAATGTTCCTTTTCTTTAGTTCAGCAAGCATTTATTGAATGTCTCTCCTGTGTCATGTACTGTGCTGAGGACTAGACATACTAAGATAACTAATGCATGGCCCCTAGCCTTAGGCACTTACAGTCTTTGCATGATTCCTCCCTGGACAGCCATATCAGAAATCACCTAAGGTACTTGTCAGAAAGCAGAGTTCAGAGGCAGGGTCCCAGCACCTGTAATGTTCATTCTGTGATGATGCTGACGTTCATTTTCAGGTGAGAACCTCTGATCTCCTGGGAGGGGAAGCCTTGCTGATTCAGTCTGGGCTCGTTTATGTGGGTAGGATGAGAGAACCTGGCTCTTCACTGGCCAACCCGATGGCACCCCTTTCATTTTGAGGGTCTTCTTGCAATTTTACGTGAATGGCTCACTGGGTGTTAGAATGATTAATTTGTATCTATAAAGTACCTCAAGAGCAATTGCTAAACAACATATAAGCAGAGGCCCAATTTCCTATAACTTCCTATAATGGGACAGCTGTACAAAGTGTGACCAAACAATACAGTGAATATTTAAATTAAAAAAACATTATTATAATAAAAAACACATTGCCATTAATCCCCCTCAAAATACTCCCCCTCACTTTGAACACACTTATCCCATCTTTCTTGCCACTTTCTGAAGCAGTTCTAGAAGTCCTCTTTTGTGAGTGTCTAGTTGCACTGTCATGGCTGCCTCGATGTCCTGAATCATTTTGACTTTGGGGAAGAGCCAGAAGTTGCACGGTGCCAGATCCAGGTAATAAGGTGGATGAGGACACACCGTAATGTTTTTACTTGACAGAAAATGCTGCTGCTGTGACAGAAGCGATATGTGACATGGAGCATTGTCATGATGGAGGATGATTTACAGCACACTTTAAAACACACCTTCCCTCAACCGTAGCTCACACCGACTGCACTGAACAAGTTGAAACTTGTCACACATTGTTACTAAAGTTCATTGCACCACTTCCCGTATTGAAAATCCCTGCATTTCCATTGGATGGCACTCGGCTGCAGCATTCACCATATGTTTTGCTCACCAAGGAAAGACTTCATGTCACACGTTGCTTCTGGTACGGCAATTTCTATCAAAAACATCACAGTGTGTCCTTATCCACCTTATTCACCAGATCTGGCACCGTGCAACTTCCAGCTCTTCCCCAAAGTCAAAGTGACCATGAACGGTAAACGTTTTTAATCAAGTCAGGACATCAAGGCAGCCATGACAGCACAACTAAAGACACTCACAAAAGAGGACTTCCAGAACTGCTTCAGAAAGTGTCAAGAACGTTGGGATAAGTATGTTTGAAGCAAGGGGGAGTATTTTGAGGGGGATTAATGGCAATATGTCTTATACTGTAATACATTTTTTTATTTAAATATTCACTGTCGTTTTTATCAAACCTCATAAATCTGGAAGGAAATAGCAACAAAAGGAGGAGGAGGAGATGGTCACTGAATGGTGCCTGAGGAAAACAACCCAGAGCTCACACTACATCATTTTGCATGCCAGGTTCTGGCCTAGGGGTGTGTAGTCAGCCATACCTGACTTTTCAGAAGCTGAGACATATGTGGGGTGAAGTAGACAAAAGAAAAGAGGCAAGAAAGAGAGACAGAGCTGGCTTTGGTGAGAAGTGGCATAGGAAAAAGGAGCTCGGTACAAAAAGGACCAGAAATAAAACAGAGAATGTGGGCAGGGGCCAGCACATGTCACACCCCAACAGCCCTGGGGACCTCAGTGTACACCCCAAAGGTACATCAGCTTTAACAGCGGACCGTTTGGGAGCATGGCTCTTAGGAGACATTTATAGCGGAACAAGCTAAGTCTTTCTTAACACTTGAGGCTGTCACTTATAATGTTTTTTTTTTCACGTATTCTCCATCATCAAGTAAAGGCTAAAGTATTTTCAGCATATTTACTGGAATGTGAAGGTATACAAGTATACAAAGTTTAGAAAGGTTTCCATCAATATAGTTAAAATTTAAGCACCATAAAGGCTTATGTCTAGTTTTTAGAAATTTCACATATATGGAACAGTGTATAAAGCCATTTTTAAAAAATAAAAACTAAGGAGAAGGGGTGTAGGGGAAGGGAATGCGTATTTATTTAGTACCTGCTCAGTTTTTGTTCGGTCCTTTGAACAACGCTACAAGATAAGGATTCTTATCCTCATTTTTCAGGTGAGAAAATCAAGATTGAAAGAGATGAAGTATATTGCCTATGGTCTCACCACCAATAGATGGTGAGGCTAGGATGTGAACCCATTTTCATCTGACTCCGAAGGCTGTGCCTTTTCCACCATCCATGCTGTCTCCTCCCATGTTGGGATGTTTAGAATTTACAGCACAATTCAAGAAACTTCAGGCTTCGGTTTGGTATTATTAAAACCCCAAAGGTAACCTGTTTACCTGATCAAATCACACAAAAGAGAGTGAAACTTTGAAACCAGTTTAAGAAGATCTGGTTAATAGCTAGTTTCCCCGTCACGTAAATGAAAGGCAATGATGGTAAAAGACTTTTAGTACCTTGAATAGGGATTCTTCTGAACTGGAAAACTTTACTTTTATATTTCTTGTAGGCAAGTACTCTGGACATGTGGTGCTTCTCTTTGTAGTGGTCAGAGCCCATGTGTCTCAACGGTTTAGTGTGTAGTTAGGTGGGTGGTTAGTATTATAAATGGATGACAGGCTTCCCTGACTGGTGTGCGTCCACTATGGGGGTGGCCTGGGAATGAACTGTGGACAGGCTGCCCTCAGGGAAGACTCCACTAGATGGAATCCCTGTTGGAGGGGAGTTCACAGCAAGTCAGCATGGGGTTAAAGCTGTCTCCTAAATGAGGCTTCGAGGAACTGGAGAGGCCTGGAAACGGGAGGGTAACCATAACCACTACAGAGTGAAACCATGAGTATCTTCTCTGCTAACCCAAGAGCGCAGGGGGAAAAGCACAGGAGTATATAGTTTAAAGGACTGGAGAAATGAAATAATGGCTGACTTGTGAATAATGATGAAAATATTTGATGATGTGACTCCCAGGGAAGCAATTATGGTTAACCCCTCATTTGTTTGGCATTTTCAAAGATTGAACTGTCCCACATAACTGAATTTTCCAGACAACTAAAACTTTCCTATTTATGTGCCTTGAATGTTTTTGAACCATGCTTGGTGGAAATATTTCTGAAATAGATTATACAATTATCCTGCCTTCTTGAACAGAAGCTGCAAGAAATAACATTTTCTTAGTTGCCTTTGATTGCAAGTCTGAGAAGACCTGATTTGAAGAGGTTTAAATAGTTAGGACTTGTAATCGGCTCACGTAACAAGAACCCCAGAGCTTGGCAGTTCCCGGGATGATGAATTCGGCAGCTCAGTGCTGTCTGGCTGACTTTCCCCTCATGGTCACAAGATGGGTGCACAGCTCCAAGCCTCAGGATCTCACATGATAAGATCTCAGGCAAGAGTGGAATGGGGGCTCCCTCGTACATGTGTCTTTAATCAGAGAGGAAAATGTTTCTCAGAAGACCCCTAGCTGACTTCCCCTTGGGTCCCGCTGGCAGGACTGAATCACATCTCCCTTCTTTGGTTCCGCGGGAGGCTCAGAGAGTGGATAGCCAGCACTTGCGGCCTCTGGAGTGGGAGCGGGGCTCTGCCCATAAAAAAGGATGGAGAATGGCTGTTGGGTGGGCAACCACGAGTGTCTGCCATTGTTACCAGGATTGGGGATGAACATCACTTACTATTGGCCATAACATTACGGTTGATTGAGCTTTTTGTTCGTATGCTGAATGGCCCCAGAGTGGTGCTCTTTTTGATTTCCTAAGTCTGCTTTTAGTTTTTATTCTCTCTCCCTTCTTTGTGTCAGAGTGCTAGTTATCACTACTTGCTATTAATGTACCTTGTCCTCATCTTGCTGGAATTAGATTTCTGAAAAAATCGTAGAGTCAAACTTGTTAGAACCATGTCTGAAATGTCCGAGTATCTGACAGCTGTCCTGTGGATCAGGTACCCAGTGTCGCATTTCTTTGGGCTGTCAGGGCCATTTTTCCATCGTTGAGATTTTGGAGAAGTGAGGAGTTTCTAGGGTCTTGTGAACTTCAGTATGACTTTAGTGAAGTCTTCCCATGGTGAAAGGAGGAGCATTTGGGGGCAGTTAAACTTGTTTGCTGGAGAAGGGAAGATTGCATTTGTTCATCTGAACGGGCCCCAGCATGGTTTAGAGAGAGGCAGCATTCAGCTCCCTTGCAAAGCTACATGGCAGGTGGTTGCCTGGAGAGCATCACTAGCTCAGGGACCATGACTAGTGGGACTGTCACTGCAGCCACAGTCAGCACGAGGCAAGGTGGTGCAGAATTTAATTCTGCCTGCCCTCTGCCAGGGCATCAGAGCCCTGTGAATTGAGTCCTGGGAGCTGCCCTGGTTGTGCAGAATCAGAAGTGCTTGGGTGTGACTTGTCTCAAGTTCTGGAACAAAGTAATGCTTCAAAAATGGTTATTGAGATTATACTGCACAAGCAAGGACCATCCCTTCTGTGGATAGAGAGCTGACCAAAATTCAGTCTTTGTATACAGGAAGAAGGAAATAGAAAGCAGTTGTCAAAATAATACTGACAGTGAGTAACTGGACCAAATGGAATGATTCTACTCCGAGATTCAAACCTGAGCCAGTGGGTGGGTTGGGTTCTAAGGAAGCAAATGGTTAAAATGTTTCATTTTGATGAAGCTGAAACTGAGCTCAAGCTGCTTAGGACCAGGAAGTGCCTTCAGAACAAGTTAGTCCTTTGAAGGGCTAGAGTCGTCTAATGTCGTTATTTTAGCATGCATCAGAAAACTGTGAGCCTGTATAGGCAAAGGGTAAGTGACAGAAACATTGGGGATAAGGAAAACAGGTTTTGTTTTTCTTTAGTTCTGACCATTTAAATCATCATACAAGAAGAATGCAAAGTATTTGTCATAAATATTTTCATTATTAACTCCTTATGCACAGAGCATTTTTAAAGAAGCCATTCTTTTATTGACTGTTGACTGATACAGGATACAACTTAGTTAAATTGAGCCATATATTTATATTTTTCTAATTTTTTTCTCATATGTGGATTACTGATTTTAAAAATCTCTGAAGTACTCTGACCATCCCTACTCCCCTAATCAGCCACTGTGTTCATATTTTAATATTGGCTTCAACTACATCTTTGTTAGAAAGATCTCCATGGAGAAATAATCCTGTAATCAGTACTTTTGTGAGATCATGGTACATATTAGTGTATAGCTGGCTGACTTTTTTTTTTTAACCAAAGCAGTGCACTTGGGCATTGAACAATGTTTGGGCATTTAGTGGGGACAGAGTGGATGATTCAGAACTAGGTGGGAAAATCATTTTTCAGCAGACCAAAATACCAGCAACTCATTTTCAACAAAACAGAATAACAGGAACAAAAAATATAATACATTCCAAAGCCCAAAAAAACTGGTAGCATGAGAATCATGAAGTCGGTGGTAACGTCTGTGTTACTTTGATACTAATAGGTGATTGTGTTTGCATTAGATTTATAAATTATTGCCATTGAATTATATTATTTTAAAATGTTGCTTTTTTGAAGGGAAGCTTTCATGTTACATACTTTTCACCAGTGCTGTTGGTGATTATTTTCAGGGTTAATCTGAATCTTGTTTTATATTTGGAAATTTATACATAATGTAAACATAATTTAAGTACATGTAAATAGGCATTCTTTTTTCAAATTGGTCAGAAGAAATAAAATTAGTAATCAGAAAAGATATACATTTATTTTAGAAAGCAGCATTCATTCCAAATGATTGAAAATGTTACCAGTCATGCTTTGTAATATAGAGGGATTCAAAAGAGCCTTCTGAATCAAATTATTTATAATTTGAATGTCTGTTTTTTATATTTTGTATTGTTCCTGTATGTTACTAAATCTCTGCTTTGATACAAATAGACATTGAGACTGCACTGCGGTGGCAAGTGTGACTAAAGAGTGGACATTCAAAATCTTGCCCCTTTTCTTTGGCTGTGGTGTGATTCATACATAGAAACCCCCTGTAGCACTGAGTCAGATACGCTCACTCAGAGGACTAAAAGGCCCTACCAACTGGACAGTTTGTTCTTCTTTATTTTTTTATTTATTATTATTATTTGTTTTTTTAGTTTACTTCAAACCTACTCTTCCTTCAAGAAATCAATGTTGGGTGCTAAGAGGGCCTAGCCGAAGTCAAATGTTACCCTAAACTGCCGTGGTGATGGATGGCTGTGTCACTATCTAGTACACGTTTTGGTTTTTCTTTCGTGTATTTGCCTCATGTCGCCAAAAAGTTGAACCTTGTCTATCCTACGCAGTAGACACTTGAACTTGCTGAACTAAAATCATGACATCGTGAGTGAGTGTGGCGAGCAGGTTAGACCAGTATTCTTCAGAGCAGAAGGCAGCACGGCCCAGTAGAGGAGCTTAGGGTTTAAATCACGGGGCTACATTTGAGTCCTGCCCCTGCCTCGCTATGGCGTGAGCAAGTTAATAAACCTCTTGGAGTCTCAAGTTTGTTCATCTGTTAAATGCAGGTGGTAAAAATAAGGCCTGCTTCAGGGAATTACAAGTATCAACTTCAAGTGTGTAGAATTACTCTGTAAAGCTATAAGACTCTAGCCACGTTTTTCTTGTTATTTTTGGTAAATGAGTGTGCCTGTTCTTTGTCCTATAAGTGGATAACATTCACACAAATATACGTTATCTACCTTGAGGAATGTGCTACTAAAACAATCTGCGTTTTTAATGATGGTTTGCCTTGGCTAAAATAAGTGTTATTTTCTTTTTAAAAATGGAGTTAAAGAACCCCAGATGAACAGATAAAGCACGTAAGACTGGCTAACAGCAAAGATTCCAATCAGTCTGTCCTGTAACAGTAGACGTGAGGGGCCCAGACCCGTCCCTGCTGCTTTCTGTTACAGAGCTCCCAGTGGCTTAGGAGGTATATGGGGAACTACGGGAAAACCTGCAGCTGCGCAGTACCAAAATTCACTGCTCGATTGGGAGTAAAGTGACAACTTGATTTTTTTTCTGGTGGTTCAGTTGTCATGTCCTATAAAACAGATAATCACCTGCCCTCTTGATGATTCCCCTTTCCGAATCCGTTCTCGAAGGATAGCCTTTATCCCACTTCCTGCATCAAATTATAGGTGAGGGAGACTATCCAACCTTTGAAGAGTTCATACTATTTAGAGACTTAAAACGGGGATACACCTAACCCTGCTGTGGAATCCTGGACAAGGTAAGCGCCACAGGAGAAGCTCAGATGGCTGAGGGTGCCTAGCTCTGTAACCGTTGCATAGCGTTCCTTCAGCACCGACACATCATGCCTCATATTGGTTACATCTTCGTTTGTGTGTGATTTGCCTCCATCTCTATTGTAGCTCCGTGAAGGCAGACAAGGCACTTTGTATTTCTTGGTCCCTCTCTCCACACCTTTGACCTAAGTCTCAACCAGTATTTGTGGTTTAAATAGAGTCGTGTACCCAATATTCAGATGTAGCACCCAAAATGCTGTATTACAATGCATTTAAACCCTAACTTGCTTTTCCTTTCTTCTGTGTTTGCAGTTGACCTGCCCCTGTTTTTTCCTCGAGACCAGCCGACGCTCACATTTCAGTCTGTCTATCACTTCACCAACAGTGGACAGCTTTATTCCCAGGCCCAAAAAAATTATCCCTACAGCCCCAGATGGGATGGAAATGAAATGGCCAAAAGAGCAAAGTAAGTGAATCCGTTGTTATTTTCTACAGGTAAGAACATTTTGTTGATCCAGTTCAGGGGTTGGCAAGCTATTGCCCACAGGCTAAATCCTGCCCTGTGCCTGTTTTTGTAAATAAATATTTACTGAAACACAGCCACGCCCATTTCGTATTTTCTATGGCGGTTTTCATGCTCCAGTGGCAGAATCATTGCAACAGACAGCAGATGGCCTATAAGCCCAGAAAGATTTGCTGTTTGGCCCTTTACAGAAAAATCTTGCCAACCCCTTATCTAGCCTTGTCAGGTAGACTGCATTATTTGGTTTTTTAAATGAATCACAGGACTTATCAGAAATCTACCTCTATTTAGATTAGAGAAGAAGTATTATATAGCAATTAGAGTTCTGGATAAATGGTGTTGATGAGGAAAATGTTGACAGCTACTTTCATATTTTTTTAAAAATTGAACATTTCAGCTGGCAGTAAACAATTTGATTTTTTGCTTAGTAGTCAATACATGGATCCAGTACCTGGTTTTTCATATGGAGCTGTAATGTCTCTGAAGGAGCAGATGAATTCTGTATCTCATTGCATCTCTGCAGTCATTGCCTAAAGTAGGGCCCACGTTGTCCTTGATTAATTAAATGAACAGCTACACAAATAGCTTAGAACTCTTAAAGTCCCTACGGAAGTCAGTTGGGAATTTGATAGAGGTTGAAGTTAGCTAGAGTTTGAAGTTTAGAGTTACACAAGCCTCTCTGTGGAAAGCTTTCAGTCATATGGAATAGGTAAATGTAGAAATACACTGAGTGTTTTTTCTAGGTAAGACTTTAGTATACGGAACACCAGTCTTCATGAACCATGGCCTCCTAAATGGAAACCACGGTGGATCAAAATCATAGTTTCCAAAAATAAATCGTCATTAGTGTGGCAGGTGGTTATGACTTTATTACTCTGAACAGCCATGTGCTCACACCTGTGATCCCAGCTGAAGGATGACCAGATTCAAAGAATCACACAGATGAAGACTGTCTGTTAAACACCCTCTTCATTCACTCATCCAGGATTTATTGAGCATCTGCCATGTTCCAGGCAGGGTGCTTCATGCTGGGGATACAATGACAAGCAAATTAGAAATTGTCCATGTCTTTGTGGAATCTAGAGCCCAGCAGGAGAGAGCAAAGCCTCTATCATACCAAACTCCCAACAGTTTTAAAGTACCTACTAACAAAGCCTGGCCTTCCAGACCTAGAATGCTCCTGTTTAGTAGGACACCTTGCCCATGCCTCCCCTGCCTGAGACCTCTTTCCCGCCCTGCTGGCATCTCCTTTACTTTCTGTAGCACAAGACCTTCACTTAGAGTACGACTCTTATATAATGGCAGAGTGGCTTCCTCTAGAAACCCAGGCCTCCCCAGACCCGCCTGTGGAATCCAGAGCTGTTGGTATCTGAACCATCAGCGTGCCCTTTCTCCCTGTATTTGTCCTTTGTATCCAGGATGCCTAAGTTCTATTTAAAGAATAAAAAACAAGCATATGCAAATGTAACTGATAACAATGACTAAGACTTACATATCTTGAACTAGACTTGAAAAAAGGAATTATAAAGTAAGGGTTTTTTTGAGGTATTGCAACTGTTTAACTTTCTGGGCTTTCCCTGTGTCTACATAGGATCTGCCCTAGAAGATGGGCTGTTATTTGTGGTGTGCGCTATGGAGTCTGAACCAGTGTCTTTGTGGTTTCCATGGTAAAGCTATCGTGTGTGTGTGTGTGTGTGTGTGTGTCTGTGTGTCTGTGCAGACATTTTAGCATGTATGAATTGAGTCTTTAAGGAGTTGCAGACCACAAGCCTATGATTTCAGTATAGGAATATATATCATAAGTGTAGCCTGTTTATCTTAGCAGATCGGTTCAGAGTTGCAAGAGACATTTGCTTTATGTTAACACCAGTCTAAAGAAAACATCTGAAGTAATGTTGAAAAAATCTGCTTTCTACTGTGGTAAGATGGATCCATTTTAAATGTAATAAAAGAGAAAGCCAGCAGCTCATGCTAGGAAGAAGAAACCGTTTCAAAGCTCCCTTCGTAAATTGAGCTGAGGAATTTCCCTGGGCTCTGTCAGAGTGCTGGGTCAAAATAGATCAACACAACCAGGGCACTCACCATCCTACAGGACAGACCCGGGGCTCACGGAGCAGGTTGGAGAGAAAGGACAGAAAGAGAGAAAGGTCAACTGCAGCATTCCTTACACTCCCTGTTTCTTTGTCCTGTGAAGATACTGTATGTACACAGTGCGTAAAAGGCTATAATTCACTTTGAGAGCTCTGCCCATGACATAAACACTCATGGCTTATGAACAGCAGTGGAGCCCTTTGAGTGGAGTCAGCTGTTTATTCTCTCCTATAGAGCAAAATTCTAAACATGTGAACTCAGAAAGGACACTTGCTGGCACTGACCAGGGCTGTTCCTACCACGGGTGCTTCTGGCTCATGGCTGTCCGGAAAATTCCGCCCTCACAAGTGAAATACCCTCTGCAGGCTTTGGGGTCATGCATGTCCCAGTTCCTATCATGAGGTCTAATCCTTTAAGCTCTGTGGCCTTGGGCAGGGCTCTTAACCTCTCTGAACTTCATCCTGTAAAACAGGTCTCTACTCCTCCCTATTGGATGGGCTTGATATGAAGGGTCATTGAGGGGACCTAGGAGGGACCCCTGGGTTTAGCTTCTGCTTTGTCCCACGGTGCCTTTGCTCACCCCTTTCCTCCCGTTTTCTGCCCCTTCAAACCCGCTCGCCCTGCAGCGTTCTTCCTTATGGCCTTCCCCATCCACGCAACTTGCAGGAAGCTCTTTGCCCTCTTCCTAGTCTTGGCTGACTATCAGTCATACTGCTTTGAAACTTCTTTTATATTATACTTCGATTTTTCACATCTTTGTATATCTCTCATTTCCTTATTATGAATTCTCGGAAGGCAAGGGCTTTGAAAATATATATATTTTCCCTTAAGGTATTTATTACAATGTAATTTACATACAATGAAGTAGACAGATTTAAGTAGATCTTTTGATGGGGTTTTGACAGTTACCTTCTACCTCTTTCCAATTAGTCACCTCACTCCCAAGACAACCACAGTTTGATTTCTATCACCTTGTCTTAGTTTCTCCCCTTCTAGACACTTCTCATAAATTCAGTAATACAGATTGTACTCTTCTCTGTTTTTAGTGTTTACATAATTATCTCAGATTTATCTGTTATGCCATTCCCTTTTTATTGCTGACTAGTATTCTACGCATATACCATAATTTTATTAATCCATTCGTCTGCATATGCATATTTGGGTTGTTTCCAGTTTGGAGGATTTTATGAATAGAGCTGCTATGAACATTCTTACCTAAGCCATTTTGTAGACTTATGTTTTCAATTCTGTGGGTAAACAAATACTTGGGAGTAAGAGTATATGTATGATAATAAGAAACTGACAAGCTTTTTCCAAAGTCATCATACTGTTTTACAGCCCCACTGGCAATATACAGGGTTCCAGCTGTTTCATATCTTCTCCAACACTTGCTATTGTCAGTCTTTTGAATTTTAGCTATTGTAGAGGAGACAAAATGATGTCTTATTGTGTTTTTAAGTTTGATTTCCTAATGATTAATGATATTGAGCATCTTTTCATGTGTTTTTGATATATTTTCATTTGTGAAGTATCTGTTCAAATTTTGCCTATTTTTAATTGGGTTGTTGGTTTCTTGATTATTAAGTTTTAAGAGTGATTTATATATTGTCAGGTATATGTATTACAAATATTTTTCCCAGTTTGTGGCTTGCTTTTTCATTTTATTAATAGTGTCTTTTGATGAGCAGATAATTTTTATTTTTAATGAAATATGTTTCATCAATGTTTTCTTTTTATGTTCATGCATTTTATATCCTCATAATTATTTTGCCTACCAGAAGGTCACAAAGAGATTCTTCTATTTTTTCTAAAAGCTTTGGTTTGACATTTATGTCTGTGATCCATCTCAAATTAATTTTTGTGTATGACATGAGATTGAGGCTGAAGTTAGTGTTTGGTTTATATATATCCAGGTATCCCAGCAACATTGTTGAAAAAAAAACTATTCTTTCCACATCAAATTACCTTCATGCCTTTGTCAAAATAAATTGACCACACATGAGTGGGTCCATTTCAGGACACTCTATTCTATTCCATCAATGTATTTTTCTATTTCTTTACCAATATTTCTTAAAATCAGGAAATGTAAATTCTCTAACTTTGTTCTTTTGAAAGATTGTTTTGGCTAGTCTAGGTCCTTTGCATTTCCATGTTAATTTTAGAATCAGTTTGCCAATTTCAACCCTTACTACGCCTCAAAAAAAAAAAAAGCCTGCTGTGATTTTGATTGGGATGATTTTATTAGATTTTATTTACCAGTTGTCGCTAGTAGATAGCAATATAAATGATTTTTCTGTATTAACCTGGTGTCCTATGACATTGCTAAATTCACTATTACTACTGAGTTCTAGTAGCATTTTTTTTTTTTACCCCTGGGGGTAAGAAAGGTTTTTAAAAGATAAGAGTCAGCATTTCTGTCTTCACATGCACCCCAGTAAACAGTCCCCCAACCTCAGTGACTTGGCCAGAGATTAATAGTTGTAGGCCGCCCCGTCCATGGCTGCTAGCCCCTGTGGTTGCGCCTACCTGGCGCCAGCACAACCTGTTTGAAAGTAGAAAAATCCACCCTTTGGTTGTTTAATCTACATAAACCCAACTGTCACTTAAAAAAAAAACTGAATCTCGTAGTTACCTACTTGGTATCTTGTATCATAGCTTCTACATATCTAGAAGAAGGCATCAAATGATTTTTTTGTAATCCTTTCTAGTCTGATAAATCTGTGAATACGTGGAGTGAGTTTTCTATGAATTTCGTCGTATAAAGCATCATCAGGTTGATCCTAGAGGCCTAAGTAGGTTCTTAGAATAGAATTGAACTCCCAAATCACCTACTGCAATAGCTTGTCACATATTAAATCCATTATATAAATGGAGTTACTAAAGAATATTTCAAAAAATATCTTCTCAGTCAGCACATGGGAGTAATTAATCATAAACGCACTAAAATCATCTGTTGTTTCCCTTCTTGCCTCAAGGTCAGAAGAAGATGTTATTTTCTTATTTAGAAACCTACCCAAGCGTTCCCAGAGCAGCCATCGTTTCCCATATGCTGCTCTTCACCATGAGTACCTTTATTACTTGTCATCCACCTGTCTTTGCAGAATAACTTTCTCTTTTAAGCATTTTTTTACAGTGGTACATTCCGGACTATTTCAGTTATTTTTCGTTGTTGATACCTTAGTACTCCCAAAGACACTGTTTTCTTCCAACTTATTCGCTGCCAAATGCTTCAATCCAGCCTTATGCATTAGTCCTCTATATAAAACTGATGGAAATAGATATCCTCTCCCTGATTCAAGACAAGGGGTAGATGTCCCCATCTGATTAGCACCCCACCCCCTGTGACCTCTGAGGCCCCTCTGGACCCCTAGGATGCCAGGTCCCCTCCCAGCTCTAAGAGGGTGCTTCCCAGCAGGGTCACAGGAGCCCTGAGGCCTGAGAATTCTTTGGGGTCAAAGGGCGGGCTGGGGGCGAGACTGTTCATGAAGTGTCAGTGGCTATAGTGTGACCCTATTTCTGCATTTGTTTCTCCACAAGCTAATCACGCCCTTCTTCGCCCTTTTGTTGGTAGCTCCTTCGGGCAGCTCAAATTATTTTGTTTCTGTTGAGGTTTAGCTGCGGGGTCAAGCAGTAAGCTGGCCGGAGGGAGCCCCAGCTGAACCAGCTGTGGAACCTGGGTATTCCAGACCCCCTCTCCCTGGACTGCTGCCCCCCACACCCCACCCCTCTGTATATATCTATTTCTGGAACTCCCGTCTGGCACCCAATGGAAGGGGGTGACTAGGAAGGTAAGAACTGGCCAGCTGTGGTTGTTCATCCCACAGTTCCTCTGCACGGGGAGCAGCTGCCCGGCTGAGCCACTCTGAGCGGGAAGAGTAACTGGGACAGGGCGAACACTGAGGTAGACAAAGTTCCCAGGGTTGGGCTCCCAGGAAGCTCTGCTGCAGGGCCATTGGGGCCAGACCTTAGTGATAGGACCTGTGAGCCCAACTGCTGCTATGATTCATGGGTTTTCTTTTTTCTTTTGTTTTGCCTTGAGTTTCCTAGGAATAGTTCCCTTTAAAAAAATCCCAACTTCATCTTAGCTGAACTCCCCTCAGGAGAGAAGAGGGAATTTTCCAGGCCCAGCCCAGGAGAGCTTGGGTGACTGGAGTACCCTGAGAGGACAGGACAGGAACCGGTGCGGGTGAGGCCACCGAGGAATTGAGGGAAGCCGAAGTGGCCAACGCCGCCTCTCACCCACATGCCCTGGGCTCCTGCACGGCCAAGCTCACCTGTCCCTCCTGGGGTTTAGAAATAGAAACACTGTGAAGAGAATAGTACAGCAAATAAGTAACATGGCATTTGGGGATCCTTGAATTCTCAAAGAGAATCATTTTGCAAAGCATCTTTGGGGGATTTGGTTTGTTTTTCCTTTCAGAAGAGAGAGCAACAGAGATGGGGAGGAATCCAGATCTGCCTGAGGTCCAGGCATCCTCTCCAAATTGCGTAGGTCAGAGAGAACATGTTATTTATTAGAACCTGACATCTGTTGCTGTGAAATGATAAGCTCCATTAAAAAGCCCGGCCATCAATTACTGCTAATACAGCCCTCATCCCAGTGGAAGCTGCTTCCCATCCTTCCAGGCTGTACCAGGCACAGGGCGCTTACCACCCAGCGCAGACGGCTCACTCCCCTTCGGAAGGACCCCTCCGGCCTTCTTTTCCAGGTCCTCCATCTGTGTTCCCGGTGCGCTCTGATTCCATTTTTTGGCCCCTCTGGGGGCTGTTTAAGGGCTGAACCGCCCCCTCTCCTTCATGCTTTCTCAGTAGAACATAGGGTTAGGGTTTGCTTTCTGGTCTCAGTCGTGCAAGCTAGAAGAAGCTGCACATGGAAAGAATAACTGGAAAGGCAGCGCATCTTTGTCAGGGAAGTTAACTCAGCTGTGCCCTTGTGAGAGCTCCCGAGTGCTCAGGGCTGGGGTCCAATTATCCCTCTCAGCACTGGGGGAAGTGTTCGTGATAACCAAGTACAGCTACTTCCATGTTTGTGAGCTACGGTCATACACTTTCTGTCTTGGAAAAATAGACGTCTTACAGAATCAGAAAGGAAAGGGTAGAGGAGTTGGTTTTGGATTTTATAGTTTACCAAAGTAGAAACTTTTACTAATGGAATCGTAGTTGCCTTTAAACTGTTAGAAGAAGAAGCATACAGGAAGAAAAGGAAATGCAAACAACAGGGGCCTGGGAGTTAGGAGGCCTGGGCCTCATTCGGGCACCATTACTAACTTCCTGTGCGATCTTGGGAAAGACACTTCACCTTTCTGGAAAGGCCTCGGTACCCTCACCTGAAAGGACGGGGCTATTAGCTGATGCTCACTAAGCTCTAATTTATTTCTGGCACTGTAACTGAAAACGGTGTTTAAGGTAGGCGAGCATACTTTTTTATTCATGTTGAAAACATTCCATCTCTGTTGCCAGAGGTCAGACACAAATTGAAAACACTACTAAATGGAATTAAGTACACTATGTACGTGATGCGTTTTTGTACAGCCCGTATCTGGTATTTATAGAACACTTCAGTTGCAGATCGTGCACACATATGCCCCGAACACACACCCAGTAAAATAATTCTAGCTGTAATACATTTTCAGATGTCAAGTTAAAACAGCTTCTCGGGAATTAGGCTTGACTGTTCAGATGTGCGTGTTGGGTTCTGACAGGTGCCGCCAGGGCTGCTCAGGGCTGTCATGTGCGATGTGGAGTCCAGCCAAGGCAGGAGAGCCAAGTGCTTGTTTCTATCACTTCTCATTAAGGCATGAATTGTAGGGGGAAAAAAAGTGGGGGGAAGCATCACAGAGCAATCAGACCGGCCATTCCCTGCACATCATTAGTGAGAAGCAGAGGCCTTGCTCCTGCAGAAACGGGATGCTGTCTTGTCTGTTGTTGGGTCATTCAGCACAGGGGCCACCTGCGAAAAGGAACGAAATTCATGACCTCTTAAAATACAAGCTTTATACAGGTGAGCAAAAACAGGAGGATATATTGAACAGTTTCCACTACTCCAATGACCTGCAAATTTTACAGCCAGCAGCAGAGGTAAATTGGGTGACGATTCAGAAATGCACATAGGAAGGTAAGAGAGACATTGGGGGCCAGGCTAAAGACATGAAACACAGAAGGAGCCTTAGAGATCATCTAGTGCAGCCAAGTTGAGCATGGTAAGCATTCACCGTTGCAGTGGAAATAAAATGAGATTATTGGTATAAAACCCTTAACACAGTGATTGGCATAAAGTTGACATTCGATTTATCATTTTCATTTCCTGGAAGAACTTGTTCAAGGCCAGGCAGTACCAAGATTCGAACCCTCTGCCCCTGATCACCGTTCCACAGCCAGGCCCAGGCTGCCTCTGGCCTCTTACCTTTGCTCTGCCTGTTTCCTACTCCCTTGCTCACGGAAGCAGCACAGTGGAGTCAAGGGCTGGAGGTCAGCATTTCTGCATGCATGTACCCATCCACCCACCCATGGAGGGGCCGGGCTTGGGACCCTTCCTCCCAGTGGCTCACCCCAGAAGCTGAGGGCTGCTGTGGCCATGGGGAAAGCCCGGGGTATTCTCGAACAGAAATAGCTTTTCTGAGAGTATAAAGACCTGGCACTGAGGACCTTGAAGAGAAGGTAAACATTCCCATGGCCCAGCTTATCACTAGAATCAAAGAAGGAAAGGGACGAGGTAATGGAGCAGGCCAGACGAAAGGCACTTCTGCACAGCTGCCTCCACGGCAGCAGGGAGGCTGCACGTTGAGAAGAGAACAAAAAATTCCAGTGACTCCTATCTTCCCAGACAGACAGAACCTCTGGCGCTTAGTCATGTCTAATGGAAAATGGAAGCCAAGAAAGCAGAAGTGAGGCTGGAGTGGCCGAGGGTAGTCATTAATCCCAGGTCACTTCTGAGGAGAAAAGGAAGTTTGCCCCCCTGTGTGCTCTGGATGGTCAGGGCTGTGTTGCCAGGTAGAGATGCCATAACCGTCAGGAGAAAGACTTCAGAGCAGCTGTGATTGTAAGAATCAAGAGTAACAATGATCTGCAGTTATGTAATTGATAGCAATTCATCTGTAAACATTTAAGAGTTATATACAGACTATGTACAAAGCATTGGGTCCACAACACACACACACACACACACACACACACACACACACACAAACACACGCACACACACAAAATCATGGTTGCTGCCCTCCAGGTGCTAAATAAAACCCATCCACCCGTTTCGAAAAGCCCCAACTACAAAGCCTGCTGATGGATTTTGGAATGGTCTACTGCTGGCTGAGATTCCATTCCGACAACATGGCCATCGGTAGCATAAAGGACTCAGTCCACTGAGTACAAGTCAGAATTGCAAAGCGGGAAGCTCTGGAGCGCTTCTCAAAATCAAAACTTAGAAAACAAAAATTTTCCATTATTGATCATTTTGGGGATTGGATAATCCTTCAACTGTCATTGTTCCAGTTGTCCAGAAAAGTGCATTTTATGGGAGCATATATGTAAAGGCAAGACTGTGTTGTTTTTCTCAGAATAAATGATAATGGATCACCCAGTTCCTCCTGATCATCTCATCAATGACAATAGTAATAAATAGGTATTGAGTACTTATACTGCACCAGCACAGCTGTAAATACTTTACGTACTAAGTCCTGTAGTTCTCATAACAACCCTATGAGATAAGTACTGCATTACCCCTGTTTTACTGATTATGAAGCTGAGGCCCACCCTCCTGCCCCCCAAAGTTAAGTGACTTGTCCAAGGTCACAGAGTAACTTAGTGCAGGAACTGAGTATACATCAGGTTCCCCAACTTTTAGACTGGCGTCTGCTCTGAGAATGCCCTGCCTCTCTTCCTCGGGTTGATTGCCTGTCTGTTTAGAACTGGAGTCTCTGGGCTCTCTGCCTTGGGGGATACTCAGGTTTGGTGTGCCCCCGTGTAGACTTGTAGTGGCAGACATTTTGGTTAGGTGCTGCCCAGATCACCAGCACTTTGCCATTCATTCATTCATTCTTTCATTAAGCAAATGTTTATTGAATTCAAAGTAGGTATCAGGCACTATGTTAAGTGTTGTGTGGGACATAGTCCCTGCCTTCACTGAACTAGAGGTGGGATGAAACTTCTGTACAAATAACGTTTATACGACAGCAATATGTGCAGAGTGCAGGTGAAATGTAGTAGGAGTCCTGAGAAAAGGATATGATGTCTGTTTCCTGAGATAAGGAAGCTGACATTGGAGGATGGATAGCACTTGCTGTGCAGAGATGGAGGGAGGACACTCCTGCCAAAGGGAACAGGGTGCCCAGAGGCCAAGGCCAAGGCTAGGAAGTGTGGGGGTCACAGGTAGGCCAGGATACACGGAAGAGGGTGGCAGGAGATGAGGCAGGTAGCCAGGTTCTGCAGGGTGGAGGGAACTTGTGCTCTGGGATCAGACCTACCAGAATTCAAATCCTAGTTCTGCTGCTTTCTGGTAGTGTTTTCTTACCTCTGTAGATGCTGGTTTTCTCATCCGTACAGGAGGGTAACAGTCCCCTCTCACAGGGGACTGCGAGTGTGAGATGCAAACATGATGGTAAAATGCCTGGCATATTATTGGTGTTCAGTGAATGGTACCTGTTGTTATTAACTGACATGCTAAGACATTCGATCTTTTTTTTTTTCTGTAGACAATAAGGTTTTTCTTAAATTAACAAATTACATGTTGATACAATGATCAGCTTTGGTTTGGATAGTTAAATCATAATAGATCCTCTTGGCCTTGGGAATACTATGAAAGGACAATAAAAACTAAGTTCTATGATCATGCTTGTGGAACACTATCAAAGAATGTTTCCTGGGCCCTTTCACCCTTTCTTCGCCACCTCAATGCCCAGGGCTCTCAGAGTTCTCCAGAGTTAGGGTTGCCAATTTTAGTATAAGTATATCCCATGTAATGTTTAGGACATACTTACACCAAAACATGATTTGTGGCTTATCTGAAGTTTACATTTGTGGGCATCCTATATGGAGGGACAGCTCAGGAATCCGTCAGAACAGTCTGTCTGCCTGTTTGGAGAAGGACTCCTCCTCCGTCGTCGAGTCTTCTCTCTCAGGTAATACAGGCCCTGCACAGCAGGCTTTAGCAGGGCCTTCATATCGCTTCCTGGGTAGAGACATTAAATGCTGCAGGGGCCCACGGTGTGTGTGGGATGCAGAAGTGAAGTGAGTAGGACCTCTTGTACCAGTCTTCACATATCCCTGGGCCCCTTTCTTCAAAACATTCTCGCAGACAATTGGCAGAATGGAAAAAGGCTTTGTGGTCTGTATCTTGTCCCATGAAAGAAGAGCAAGTCCTCTTTCACAGCTTCTCCCAGGACCTTTAGCTGTCCCTTGTGGTGTGAGTGGTTTGAGACGGCCATAGCAGGCGTGATGGTAACTGACCAAAGGCTCCCTGCGCTGGTGTCTGAAGGTCTCAGTATTGGGGCTGGAAGGACAATCAGCTGCCTCACTTGGGAAGTGACAACAGAGAAGACCCAGAGAAGGAAAATGCTTGCCCAAGGTCACACAGCTCTTCAGAATTGGAGTCAGAGCTTAAGTCCGGGCCTCCTACCTTGGGTTCTTCAGTAATAACTTAGGGCATCTGAGAATTCCCGGCACACTTGTTTGGTTGCTTTCTGAACATTTTCTCTGGATGACCTGATAATAGTGATCTCCTGATCTCCACTTGCCTGCATGCCGCCACACTCAGCATCCTGTTTTGACTCACCCTCTCCTTCAGGCAGAGTTTGTTAAGCCCCTAAGAACAAGATCACTGCCGGTGGGGAACTCGTGACACTTTCTAAGACCAGCTTGACCTTGGCCTTCTCATTAGTGCCTCCTTGCTGACCTCTCTGCCCCACCCTGACCAAGTGTTCTGCAGTTGAGGTGGAAAAATCCACCTCCAAGCAGGTGGCTTCTAACCTCAGTTGCAGAGGAATAATTTGCCCATGTAACATGAGGTGAAAATTAAAACAAAGCAGGGTGTAGGTTTAAGCAGAGTAGCGCCCTTGGGCTTAAGAGTGACTTTGACCTATTCCTCCTAGACTAGGATGATTATCCGGCTGCCAGAGAGTTCTTAGAGAAATCACTCTATTAATGGTATCACTGGAAAGGTGGTATTAGCCCTAAAACCAGCTTTATCTGCAAATTCTGAAAGCAAACTTGACCGTGCAGGCAGAGTCAGCCCACGTGGAAGCCCGGAGCAGCGATCATGGGATCTTCCACTCTTTTTATTTTCTTGTTCTTGCCACAACCTGTCATAAGACCAAGAAAACTTGTTTTGAAAATGCTTGACAGCCAAAACAACCTGTTCTCAGCCCTGGACAAGAGGGTTTGTTCTCTCTGACCATTTACGCACTGTCAGATGTTTGACTAGCTACTGACTGGAAAAAATGAACTTGCTGTTTTCTTCTCATATTGTTCATAGGCAAGTGCTAGTGGCTTTTCAGGTCCTTGTTTCCCTTTTTCTTCCAGCCCTTCACCAGAGACATCTCAAGACTGTGCCTGAGTCTGATGAATGAACGTTAGCAACATGTACTTATGAGACTGTACCTGGTGGTTACATCTCCGCAGGTTTTCTTTCCCAATCCTATTAGATTTTAACCTGCGAATTTCCACTTGGCATTTTGATCCTCTCTGGTACAGTTAAATGTGTCAGTCAAAATCTCCAGTTATCTCAATGGCTACACTGGTGGCTCTAAGGCCTGCAGCAGTATCTCCATTCCTCCCACCAAGCCATGTGGGTGATGGTCTTGGGTGGGACCTTTGACTGTGAAGAAATCACTTCACGCCTCCTCTGTAAATAGAAGTTTGGACTAGATAAAGAATTGGCAAATAATAACCTGAGAGCAAATAGAACCCTGCTGCCTGTTTTTGTTAATAAAGTTTTATTGGAACACAGCCATACCCATTCATTTATATGTTGAGCATGGCTACTATCACTACAAGGGCCGAGTTGAATTGTAGAGACAGAGTATATGGCCTGCTAAGCTGAAAATAGAGTGCCCAAAAAATGTATACACATTTTAAGAAAGGAAATCTGTATTAAAATTGTAATACTCAATACATACTGATAACAAAAGATGAAGACAAGTCACGTGTGATTTCAAGAGGTGCTCAAAGTGGTTACCATCAGCATCTAGACACTTCTGATGACGGCAAACTACTGCTTGAGCAATGCTGACCAAAGTGTCCACTTGTATACATTTTTTGGCACCCCCAGTACTTATGAACTGGTTCTTTACAGAAAAAGTTTGCTGATCCTTGGACTAGATAATCTTCAGGGTTTTCAAAACCCATAGAAACTTCCTATTTCTATGACTTTTGAACTTGTGGTAGTTCTTTTACATCCAGAGCTCCTCAAGTAACCCATAAGGGGCTGACTACAAGGGAGCCTGTCTCTTTCCTATAGTAGTAACAATACAAAGCATGCTTTCAGATTGTTGAAATCGACAAAGGGTGGAGGCTCATTTTGCTATATTTTTAGAGTTGATTTTTCTGTGTTTGTATTTGTTTATTGGTCTGCTCGCTCTGCATCCATGGTGTCTACCAGTTTTGGAAAAAAGGCACTCCAGCTGTGTAGATCTAACAGCATTCAGTGACATGGTTCAAGATGGAACACCCATTGGAACCTACATGAAAGAGAACTCTGATGATTTGTCTGCGTGATAATCATGGCAGGAAAGGGAGCCAAGTGCTGCCTTGAGGACCTGTGGAGCTGCCCAAATCCACCCCACCCCGTCTGCCTCTGTTGCCTTCACCTCCAAGTCTGAGCAGTGGGATGGGCAGGAATAGCTCAACGTGGGTGTGGGGAGACAAACAGGAACGGGTCCTGAAGATGCCTTAAAAATGCAGAGACTAGGAAAGAACTCATCTTTCTAATCTTCTTACCCCAGTGCCAGTCCAAAGATTCTCATTTATAAAATGTGCATCCCAGTGACATGCACCCCAGGCCCATGTTCCAGATGCATTATGGGGAATCCAAGGCATAGAATTGAACGGTCCTCTTACCAGCTGCCGCCCACTCCCCTGGCCTATAAAAAACTTTTGTACAAACTAGGAAAAGGTGCCCCCTTTGGGTTGGTGCAGAGTTCGACTAATAGCTTTGGGTAAGAACAACATACCCCTTTCTCTGGGCATATAGCCCTGGGAGAGCACACAGCTTAGAGAGTGGAGCAGGGGCTGGGTTTCAGCCCCCACCTGCTCCTGTGGCCTGACACCTTGGTGTGGGGCGGGAGCTGCGCTCCCAAATGCAGCAGCCACCTCTGTTACCTGGTATCCTAGGGGTCTGCGGGCTTCTTTCACAGGGACCTTGCTGGCCAACAGCAGGTCACCCCTGCTTGGCCTTGGTTTTTGAGACCATGACAGCCGAGGCTGGTCTGCATCAGCAGTGCTGCAGTGCAAGGGGGGCTCAGAGTCTTGGGGCTGCAGATGGGTGCCCCATGGCTGGGAACACAAAGCCTTGGTCCTCTCCCAGCAGGCATTGTAGGCCCTAACCTAGTTTAGGTCTGGCTCTTCTCTGCCAGCTCCTGACCTAACACTGGCTCCACTTAAGAAATGCACATGATTTTCCACACAGTTATATCTCAAAGGTAACATGCTAGCAGCACCAAGAAATGTGTTAAGAGGTCCAGAATAGACAGGCTCGCCGTGGTGGGAGCTGACCTCACTCCTGAGGCATGGGGTTACACGATGCCCAGCGTGTGCAGTGACGACATTCTGCCGGGACACCCTCCTCTGCAGGCTGGTTGTCAGTGTTTTGAGAAGGCTGTTGTGAACTCGCCATGGCTGAGCCGGCCTTGTGGTCAGTCAGATCTGATTTCCACCTCTCCTCTCACACTGGAAACTGTGTGTGAGCCAGCCATGTGGGCACATGTTGAAAGACTCCTAACCCACCCTTTTCATTCTGCCCCTATCAGCGGTTCCCAGCAGTTCAGAGGCCAAAGGATTAGAAAGAAAGAGGCTGGGCGCCCACAGTCGCCAAGGACTCAATCCCTACTTCCTGTCTCCTTTCTCGGTTCTGAGAGGCTACTGGGAACAGGAAGCAGTGCAGTTTGTCACGGTTTTGAGCCCCTAACATGTGCAGAGTACCATGCTAAGGAGCGGTCAGAGTCCTGGGAACAAGAGCGCTTCTCTCTGGGCCCCAGAAGGATGTGATAGGATGGAGGGCGGTACTCGGGCAGAGGTGCCCCTGCACCCTGTGGGGAAGGCTGACTGGGAGGAGCCCTATATGCCAGCCTGGGGCCAGGGGCCCAGAGCCTGAGAGAAAGAAATCCCCCAGTTAGCAAATGTTTCCGATTTTAAAACCTCACTACCCTGAATCACCGAGCTCATGATAATGTCCCTCACTTTTAGCTACAGATGCTATGGGCAGACCTGGGGTTGGTGGCAGCACTCAGCAGGGCCCTCCTAGTGGCACATGAGTGCCCCGGAGCCATGCCCTTCCTGCTCCATCCTGTGGCACAGAAGACCCTCCAGGGCTGGCAGTGTGCTGTCACCAGGCCCTGGCGGGTATCCAGATCCCACTCGGCCTTGACCACACGCTTCTATTTCTACACATGATTGTTGCTTAGATTAAAATGAGGTCATTGTGAAAGCATATTATAAACTATAAAATACCAAGTATGAGGCTAGTTTATTTACTCATCCAACAACTACTGAATGCTTACTAGGTGCGTGTACTTATGTAGGCAGTGGTGCCAGGTGTTCCAGGCCCCCTCATCAACAGGAGCTATTCAATACATGTTTGTTGAAGTAATGTGATGGGGGAGTTCCTCAGAGAGTGTTTATGTGGCTGTGTCAGGGGAGTGGAGGGTGGGCGGAAATGAAACCAACACAGTTTGAGCTCTTACCATGTGCCTGGCCCCACTGCCTCACGACAACCACGCAAGTCCTATGGGCCCATCGGAGAGAAACGCATAGAGACTCAGGGCGTCACTTCCCAGGACACACAGGCGCTCGGCGACAGAGCCGTGTCTGAATGCAGATCTCCCCGACTCCCACACCTGTGTCCTTCCCTCTGTACACGGTAGGAATGGTTGCAGTGTGTTCTCCTTGCCACAGAATGACACTAGCAGGTTCCATCGCTGATCCAGGTTTCTTCTCCCAGGGACCCCCCAGATCACTGACCCAGGCCAAATCCAAGCCCAAAATGATCACCCCTGATTTTAGGCCAGAGAGTGGGTATGGTGTGAAATAAATGCAGAATGAGGCCCCATCACCACAAGCCAAACCTCATGCCCACAGGGGCGCAGGTTGTAGCAGATGAACAGTTTTTGATGCACACTCAAAATTCCTTCCATGGTCAGCCACTGCGAGAAAAATCTCATCCAAACAGTGTTCTCTTGGCAGAGGGGGGGCGGTGTCTTTTCAGGAGTAAAGCTCCCAGCAAGGACCCAGAATCACTGGAGGGAGTTGTTAGTTTCCCCAGAAGACCTGGCTTCTTGAAATAAATGTTTAGAGGGTATTATTTGCCCCTCTGCCCCCGTCCCACCCTGAGGGCTTCCTCGCCTCTAACTCCTGAGAGAAAACGGCGATCATGCAGCGCTTGCCTCGGGTTGGTTTTCAGCTCAGCATCAGTGCACCCTTTTCTCAAATTTAGCACCAAGTATTTATTCTAATAAAGGGTAAAAAAAAGAGAAAAGAAAAACTAACGAAGTTATTATCTGGCTTGGTCTCCAAAAACCAGTCCCTGTAATGGGCGGTTGTTGCCTGGACTTAAGAACAGATTCAGGAAAGAAAGGGATTCATTCATGTGGTCAGTCAGCCATTCAGCAGGAAATGGGGGTATTTCCGTGTCGCTGAGGTGCAGCCCCCGGAAATGAACACGGAAGCCTCCGGTGTTCACACCACAAGGGGCGGAGATCTAAAGAGCTACATTTAAAGCCCAGCGGACCCAGGGCTCCTGCCTGAAACGCTCAGGAAAGCAGACTGGCCTTGGGCCCAGAGCACGTGGTGGAGGCCTCAGCCACCCCCACCATTCAGTTCCCAAGGCCCCACTGAACCTTGGCAAACGTGAGCCACCAAGCACCGCCCAAGGCTGACCACAGAAGTAGACAGTGTGTACACAAGAGACATCAACCAGCAACCCCAGTCAATTTAGGTAAGATTGTTTGTCCCAGAAGGCACAACTAAGACCAATGGGTGGGAGTTTCCAGGGGCCAGATTTCAGTTCAAGAGAAGGAAGAACATTGTAACTATAGAAATGCCTTTAAGGAATAAGCTCGCTCTCAGGAGAGGCTGAGGCTGGAGGATCAGCAGTGCTGTTAGGGCAGGTCCTGCCTTGGACAAGATCCTAAGAGCTCTCCCAACGGTGTCTCTGAGTAGTACCCAGTGAGTGGCTCAGCACTTTGTGCTATGGAGTTTCAGAGGCAGGACAAATGGCTGAGGGCTGGGTTTGGCGGTGGCAGGCTCTGTGGAGGGCCTGATGCTCATGCCAGGCCTTGAGGGTGGGTAGGTTTTGGGTAGATAGAGAGGCCCCCAACGTGTTACACGGTTCAGGAAAGTACCCTTTCTTTACCTGCAAAGGAAAGGGACTCCTACTTAGCTGGCTCCCAGAGTTGCAAAGGGGAATTAATTATTGTTTGTGGTATACTGTAAGATCCCCCGATAAAAGACCTTGTATAAATGCAAATTATTATTATTGTCATTAAAGGTGCTAGACGTCTGGCCAGCTGGATAATGCCCTGGTGTAGCTCTGAGCAGAAAAGAAAGTGAATCCCAGGCAGAAAGTTTGCTCTGCTCATTCCAGAGCAATAGCAGTAAGAAGGAGAGCGGGCCAAGGAGGACCTGGCCATGACTGTGAAAGTGAAGCCACCGCCTCCTGACCAGGATTAGCATGAGCTCTCTGCTGTGGGGGTCAAGTGTCTGTGTGTCCCCCTGAGGGCCAGGGGCCTGCTCACATTTATTCTTTGGCCCCTGCAGGAACCAACCCTTTACTAACACAGGAGCTAACCACGAATGAGTGAGTGTTTGGTTGTCTGCTGGTCCAAAGGATGCAAGGAAGATGGGCAGGATGGATGCTGGCCATCCGTTCTGGGGGTCCTAAGTCAGATGTGGAGACAAAGGGGAGATATAGAGAAACCTCAGACATGTTTAATGCCTCTGTCAGTGCTTATTAAGGCTCTGAAGGGAACCCCTCCAGCAAAGCACAGGGACAGGTCATTTATTAACTACTGCCTCCACTTAAACTCTCTGTGGCTAAAGTGGTTGGGCTGATACCAAAGCAGTAACAAGAATAGTGACTAGTGTGTTAGACCTGAAAGCAAACTCCGAAGCCATCCCTTCTCTTTACAGATGAGGCGTCTGGGACACAGAGAGGTTGGTGCTTATTCAAGGTCGAACAGCAAGTAAGAAGCGAAACGGGGGTCACAACTCAGGCCTCCCCATTTCTAGTCCACAGCTTGGTTGTCAGGATAACAGAACCTCCCGTTTTATAGCACTTTACAGACACAATACTTCTCAACACCCTGCAGTTTGAGGGTGCCAAGTGACTTTATGTTAGAGGAGCCTTCTGGGTAACCTTTGCTCTTCCAGGCTCATTATGTAGAGAACATTTAAGGTGCCTCCGTGTGCACCTGGTGGAAGCAGGTGCTCTTGTGCTTTCTTTCCCTTCTCCCAGACACTCAGAGTAGGCCGCATGCTTCTGGGGTGCATTAGGACTTCCAGGAACCAGATGCGCATGGCCAAGCAAGAGGGAAGTCAGGTTCATCCCTGTCCCTTGTCGTCACAGTCATGATTCTACTGAAAAGCCACCCAGTGCAGGTCCCTAGATGAGGGATACAGATACCAGCCAACGCATTGGGACCCACACAAACCTGCAAGGGGGAGGACCTTTTAGGGGGATTTCTAAGAACAAATGTAGGTGTAAATGGCAGTTGGCGGTAAGCAGCTCTCGAAATTCACTAGTGGGCTGTGGCCATTCCAGTTTTAATGGCGGTGACCAAAACACAGCTAAGAAGGGGAAGAGCACCACCAAATCAAAAAACGTGAGCCGTCATCTGCCTCACCCCTCCCTGCACACATGCGGAAAAGGAGGAGCGATTCAGGGTCATGCAGCAGAGTGAGAGGCGGAGCCCCAGCCTCCCCTCCCAGTCGCCAGTGCTCGCGCCGCTGGATGTCACGGCTGGAGAGCAGGCGCACTGGAGTCAGGCAGCTCTGGATTCAGAAGGGGCACTGCCCCCTATCAGATGTGTGGTCTTAGAAAAGTTCCTTGGCATCTCTGAATCGTAGGCTTCCCATTGGTAAAAAGGGAGGTGATAATACCTACCCGGTAGCAGGCCCATTTAGGAGGAGTAAATGTAAAATAATATAAAGGAAAACAACAGCACGATGTCTGGCACGTAGTAGGCACCTCCTTTCCTTTATGCTCCTGGCTTCCAGACTTCTACCACAGTCCCCAGGAAGACACTTACTTCATATCCTAATCCGGTATATATATAACTGAAACAAGTTTCATGAAAGAAATGTTTCTCCTTGCCACATGTGGTGCACTCTGCTTTTATTTAACTTTATTTTAATGCTGGTCAGGACCCACTAAATTGATTTCATGACACGCTAATGGATTCCACCGATCATTGGAACACGCCTGTGTGATACCCTGTGTAGATATCATTTCCCCACATGGTATCTCTGTTCCCCCTTTCTGTCCTTCCTGCCTGCCCTCCGTCTCTGTAACTGGCACAAGGGCCTACAGGGCTACCTGCCCACAGCATGCGCAGGGCCTGGGCTCGCGCAGACCCACAGGGCAGGTGAGCTCTTCCTCCTGTGCCCCTCCCGCCCGCTGCAGTGCCCCTCAGCATGATTGAGAGGAACCGCGAGACCCTCCACCTGCCAGAAGTTCTGCCCCCTCCTGCCAGGCTGCTGTGGAACTTCGCCACATCCCAGCCCAGTGCCCGCTGAGGCCACCGCAGCCCCGCAGGAAGGATAGGCCTCGCGTCCGCGCCCATTGAGTAGTTCCTTCATTGGGAATTGCTGCTTTTCCAGCTGTCAGCTCAGAGAGCGTGGCGTCTGGGAGATTATTTCAGCTGCCAGGAGGGGGGATTCAAGTGGAAAGAAGGGGGACCATGGCCATCCTTGCTGCACCTCCCCCAGATCTTCAAGGGGTCACTGTGAAACACCCAGCAGGGAGGGTGGATACCCAGGGTGCCGAGGTGACCGAACACTGTGCCCAGAAGGCAGCAGGCAGTTGCCCGAGCAGCTGTGGGTTGCATGCATTGCAGCCTCTAGATGCTGAGAGTTCAGTGGGAGAAACCAAATCCACAGCCAGGCAAACAATCCTTAAAAGCCCCAGAGAGAGACTCTCTGGGGAAGAGAAGATTGTTTTATGCCCCAAAGAGCTGATCTCCTAAATGTTCTCTCAGTCCTTTGGGGGTTGGCGCTTTCCTGTGGAGGCTGATGCCTGGCAGTGCTGAGCGGAAGCCTTGAGGCACCCTCTCTTCCAGGGTGTGGCCTGGGGCCTGGACCCCACACGGGCCAGGACCCACGCTCCATGTGGTCAGCTCGGCTGCGACCCTGAGCACTTCCTCTTGGAAGTCCATCCTTTGGTTTTTCCCCTTTCGCTGACTAAGAAGGGGAGGGTAATCTGTGACCTTGGTGGTGATTCACTGCCATCAGCCAGGCGACCGTCCCCCGGTAGTCCAGGGCAGGTGGGCTGCGGATGGAGCAGAGGACTTGAAGTGCCTGCTGCCTAAGCACCTGCCACCTGATGCACACCAGGCGTGTGCAGATGGGGAGACTAGATGCATCCCAGGCCTCAGGCAGCACCACATTCTTTAGCACCCCCGCACCCACTATCTGGCCTCAGCCTCAGCCCAACCAAATGCACCCCATCATCTCAGCCAAGCCCCACCCCGGGGCCCAGCCCTTCTCAGCGGCCACTGCCACCCCTCCTCCCAGCCTCTCGTCTGGGAGGTTCATGATGGAAACAGCATCAGCCTTGAGAGTAAGGAGACACAGTGGACTGGCTCAGACCCCACCTGCTAGCCCTGGGCCCAGAGGCAGCCCCTTGGGGCATTCATGCACCTAATTGACATTTACCTGCTGTGAGGCCCTAAGGAAGGTGAGCACCATGGGACACAAGGATGAACCACCCCCAAATTCTGTCCTCAAGGGGATCACAGAGGCCTATGCTTACAGCTGTCATTATCGTATGCCATATTGAGGGGACCATCAACTTTTCTGGCCCTCGGTTTTCCCTTCCCTGTAATGATTAGTCTAAATATGGCCTCTGAGGTTTCTTTGTGTTACCAAATTCTGTAATTCTAAAATACGTCTTTAAATAAGTCAAATGTTTACATTCACTTGAGAAATATTTATTGAGGGCCTGTGTGTTGGGCACTGTACTTGAAGCTGGGATTGAAGGATGGACGACGATGACAATGGGTCTTGCTGTCAGGGCGCGTCCAGCGAGGTGTGGGAGCACAGCCGGGATACGACAGACGTGAGCGCAGAGATGGATCCCACAGGAGGAAGGCAGCCCTGCGGCTGGGCGAGCCTCAGCGGCCCGTGGCGACTACCCCGGCCCTCTCCTGTCGTCCTCCCCCTTCGCATACACCGCACCAGGGGATGCCCAGGGAGCAGAGCCGGCAGCCCCCAGGAGCAGGGCCTGGCCCCCACAGCTGCAAGCTGGCTGCAAGCTACTCCAGCCCTGAGGAACTGGCCCGGCTCCAGAGGGCCTCCTCAGAGCGCCTCAGAAGGAGAGAACGACTAGGTAATTTTGATCATTTTAGTGAGCATTTAAAAATACCCTATGATGTATTTAGAAGGAGCCAGATTTCATCCCAATACTTTGATGTCTAGAAATAGATCCCAGTTGGTTGTCGAAGTCCTTCTAAACAGCTTTTGATTTAATTCAACACGTACTAGAGCACAGTCTCGGCCGTCTCACAGGCAAGGAGCCCGAGCTGTGTAAGACATAGTCTAGACGCCCATCTCAGCATCTCAGACTCAGCAGACCATGGCTGGGCCTGAGGTTGGAGGGCCCGTGTACCATGACATCCAGCACAGGGGAGGCAAGGGCTGCTGCCTGACGCCGTGAGCTTGTGATAGTTTGTTCTCAGGATGATATCAAGCCTTTGCATCTCCAGTATGTTAATTGTCTGGTTTTGCAAGTTTGTGCCCCCAAAAAATGAACTGGGCCTGCTCGAGGGTTGGCGCATTTAGGGAGACTGTGTCCGTGAACCAGTTACAACCACTCGTTTGTTCCTATAGTCCACACTAGAGAGCCAGGCTGACATTGCCCGGGGCACAGCTACAAAATCAGCTCTCATCGTGCCAGTCACTTGCTCACCAAAGCACCCAGAGTTGGAGGGGCAGTCCTTACAGGGGCCTCGGAGGGCTTCGGGTGAAGGGCACTGAAGTAGAACCAGTCTCTTTGTAGAGATCCTATTATAAGAATGACCCCTTTGACACAGGGAGAGTAACCCCAAATGAGTCAGTATTTACAGTGGCCTTACAGGACAATGAGGACAAGGCAAGACCACGAGGAATGATTAGCGGGACTTGTCTTACACTATTTACAGGACTGCTTTGATTTTCAGACCACAATCGGTTTTCATATGACTGATTGAAAACATGTGCCAGTTGAAGTCACAGCTGCAGAAGAAAACTGGAAAAAGAAATGAGCCTTAGATGTTTTGGAACTTGCCTCTATTTGCCAAAATGCATTCTGCCTTGATTTATGTGTTCCTGATTTCCTGACAAGGAGGGTCGTGTCCCTGAACCACTTCTCCGGCCCCGCCCCGCCCCCATGCTGGCCTGACTCTGGCAAACATCGTAAGGCTTGTCTTATGATGGCCCAAAGAAAAGAAAATTTTGAATTCCAGAAAAAGTCTACTTTTTGTCCTGTTTTGGAAAGAAACAATTGTTTAGGCTCTTGCAAAATAAAATGTCCTTAAGTAAATGAGGTTAAAGGCAGCAGGGTCCCCCTCCATGTGGTCATGCCCCTGTGGGAAGACATGCTCCAGTGGCACTGGGGTCAGGGTGACACTGGGCAGGTGTCTTAACTAAACTCGCTAGGCTTGTTTTCTCACCTACAAAACGGGAGCATGGCTCCTGCCGTACTCGACCGAATGAGCTGGTGTGAGCACCAGCCGTGTGCGCTGCCATGTGTGGCTCCTTGCCTCTCCCCAGAGTCCCCAACCTCCCTGGGCTTTATAGTCCCTGTTTTTATTTTCACTTTCTTAAAGCTGTATTGATGCAGAGTTTCAAGCGTTGATTTCAGGGATTCTTACTCTTTTGAAAAGATCCATCCAATAAATAGAAACTGAAATTCCAGTAGGAAAACCCTGTTGATGAGACTTTGTGGAGCAGGGATTTCTAACTGCCTTCACCGCAAGGCCTCTGAGGATGATCCTGATGGCTCCCTTTCGTGACCCTCTTCAATGCCCCCAGAACCCCTTCCCCAGAACACAGGGATTGTTGAATTTCTCATGCATTGTTTCCTCTGACAACTTACTATGAGCTCCCGACCTCCCCTCGGTGGGAGGGCAGGAGGACTAGGCCTTCCATCCCTCTCGTGAACTTTCGGCAGTGCCAGTAAACATCTACTCAGAGCTCTGCAGTGGTCATCTGTAACCCTGTCTGGTTTGTGAAAAAGTCTCCCAGATAACAACAACTACCACCCCACTGCACCGCACCGCCACCCCCACCTATGATGCATTGGGCCCTGGGCTTGGCTAGTGAACTAATTCAACAGATGAAGAATCAAGACACACACAGGCCAAGTGGTTTATTCAAGGTCACATCCATATCTCAGAACCATGGGTGGCACTTAGAAATCATCAAGTATAAATCTTCTTGTTACAGGTGAAGAAACTGAGTCCCAGTTTCCAATGACAAAACAAGCCAGGGTCTGGACTAGAACCCACGTCAAAAGATCTGTTTGAGGCCAAATTCAATACCCCTGGCATGGGCACTCGGAGCCCCATGATTCTTAAATACCGCTGCACGCCACAGCTTCCACCTCTGCCGTGTCCAAGCCTTTGACCAGAGCCACACACAGGAGCATGCCAGTAGGCGCGGGCAGGAGACAGCAAGGGTGGGCAGGTGCCCCTCACTGCGGAGCTCACCCTTAGATACCACAAACATGCCACTAGCAGCTCTCGACTGGATTTCAGGAGATGCGCAGGGTCCCAGCGACTTTGGCTGGGCGTCCATCCCTGAGGCTGGCCGTCTCTGTGCCTCCAACTGCCACCATATAAGTGAGAAGTGATCCAGGAAGCCACAGGGGGAAAGAACGAACTGAGGGCCAGGACCCCGGGGCCTCTTTCCACACAGGGTCCAGCTGTCGCCACAGACTCAGAGGCCCCCCCCCCTGCCCCCAGACCCAGCTTGGTCCCTTGGTAACAGTTGGCACCTGTTGAGCATCTGTTATGCCAGGTACCAGGCCAAGTGCTTACTTGGACCATCTCATTTAATCCTCGTGAGGATTACCCTTTAAAGCAGGCGTTATTTCTCCCCTTTATAGTTGAAGAAACTAAAACTAAAGAGGTGAGTCACTTGCCCAAGCAATACAGCCAGGAGGGAGCGGGGCCCGGCCTTGAGCCCAGGTGTGGCTGGCTCCAGAGCCCACACTACACTGCTTGTCCTTCACAGCCTGCAGCCTACGGGGCCCTAGAGATCACCAGGCTGGGCTCCCTGCTCTGTAGATGCGCCCAGAGAAGAGATTTACCCCTGGATCCAAGATCCAGAAGAGCGGACCCGCTGGGCCCCTCAATCCCCCACTTCTCCAAATAGTCTCTCTGGTCTGCCCGCTGTGAGCTGAGGTCCAGGCCAGGAGCCAGTCCTCCGAATTCATGGGTAACCTACCCGGCCTCGGCCTGGGCTCAGTTCTTTGGGTTTTATTCCCCCAACCTGAGAGACTGGGGTATTGGACTGAGTTGTGATTTTATACAACCTGGAGCAAAGCAGTGAGATCAGTGGAGAGGGTCAGAACCTTACTTTGTGCTAAGGCATATTGAGCTCCAATTTGGTCTAAAAATAAACTCAGTTCAGTGTGACTAAGACGGGGAGCTTGACTGCCCCGGGCCCCTCTCCGTGCCAGCCGGCTGTCTTGGCCATTTAACGGGGAGGTGAGGAGACCTTTCCTCCTGACCGTGACACACACTTTTAAAGCTTACCAACACTTTGTCTTTGGGTCAGAGTTTTTCAAAAGGTGACAGATAACTAGTGCCAATGGCAAGATATACTCTGGGCAGCTCCCCATTTTCTCCAAAAGTGAAATGAAAACAGTGCTGTAAAAAAATCTATACACGGGGCTGGCCGAGTGGCACGGTGGTTAAGAGCTGGCTTGGGATGCCAGAGGTCCCTGGTTCGGATCCCACATATGAGGGCCAGTGACACTGCCCTCTGCAGCTAAGATGCTGAACAACAGCTCAACCTGGAGCTGGGCTGCCGTGAGTCACCGGCGACAGCGTAGGCTGCAGCCCCTGCTGCAGTGGGTTGCCATGGGCTACCGTGTGTAGCCAGCAGCCAGCGTGAGCGGCCAGCAGCCGCTGTGAGTGGCCGTCCAGAAGCCAGCGAGCAACTGCCTCACCCGGGAGAGCACAATGATAACACCAACTTGGGCCAGTGAAGCGACGTCCTCCACAACTAGACTGAAGAACAAAAGGACAGCAACTTGTCCGTTCCCCTTCCCCCAATTCCCCAGCGCTGTTCCCATCCCCCAATTCCCCAATTTAAAAAAAAAAATCTTAAAAAAAAAAATCTATACACGGGCGGGAGCCTGTCGTCATTTTCCCCTTCCTCCTCCTCCCCCTCCCTTATCTGACTTCATGAGGACGCCTGAGAAGCGCTCATTGACAGCAGCTGGTAGCATGATGCCTTTAAATAGCCCTTCTCCACACTGCTTCCCCTCGCAGTCACGCAGCTTGCCCAAGCAGGGAAAGCCCAGGACAGGACAGGAAACTTCAGGACTTTCTGACGGAGGCAAGAGCCTGCTGTGAGGCACATTCCCTCTTGCCAAGACCTTTTGGTCTAAGGAGCTTGCCATGTTGCAGCCCCTTCCCTCAGAAGTTTCCAAGGAAAATCTAAGCTGCTCTTTCCTCCTTCACAATTTCTCTTGCGAGCGTCACATCAGGGTGGGCTTATCCCCCCTCCTCACCATGAAAAAACAGAGCTCGGGGCCTCTCACCCTAGGTCTAGGGCACGTTCTACCTCATCCAGGTCCCCCCTTTCCACAAGGACGATTGTGGCATGGCGCACTGGGCGGGAAAGGCCTTAAGTTGTGAGCCTCAGAGAAGGTGACAGTTCGGCTGGCTCGGGACCATGCTAGCAAGATGTGGATGAAGGAGGGGGCTTTATCTTTCTTTCTCACTAATTGTTTGATTTACGTAAAGTTTGAGAATGGACTGCGTTTTCTTCAGTACCTAAATATTACATTTGTCCGCTTTCTGGGGTTACTCTCTCACCTTCCTGAACAGCGTGTGATGGACATGCCTTAACTGCTTGCTGCAAACCGGGGGCGTCAGTAGTTAATTACAGCCACAGAGGCCTCGCTGAGTGCTCTCTGTGGGCAGGGCTGCGGGGCTGTGGGCTCACTGAGAAGAGAACGTGCTCCCTGTTCCGGGGCTGGCAGTGCAGCCCGGCAAGCAAGATGTGCCAGATGCCCTGGAAGACGCACAGAGGGTCTACGTGCAGGGAAAGAACCTCTGGTGACCAGGGAAGGCTTGATGGGAGCAAGGCCATTTGGCCTGAGCATGAATGAGGCCCAGAGGTGGAAAACGGCATGGGTGAGGCAGAGCAAGCGGCCGAATTGTGGGGAGCCCGGGGTGCTCACATCCTGGACCCTGCAAGGGCTTTAGAGGGTCTGTGACATCCGCCAGTGGCGTGGAACATTGCAGTGGGGACACTTACCTGCAGTTTGTCTGGGAGACCATCCTTAGCTTTCTTAGCGTCTCAAACTGGAGGGGAGAGGGGTCGCACAATCCCAAAAAATGAGGGGAAAAGGGCAATTTTTTTTAACGTACTGTGGAGCCAGAGAGTGCAAATCAGAGTGCCAGGCCGCGAGCGTGGGGAACATGAAGATTCTTGGCGGGGGTAGTGACAGAGACCCCGCTCAGAGGATTTATCCAGCTGAAGCAGAAAGGGGAAGGGAGCCTGTGCCCAGCGGGGAGACGGGCTTCGGCAGCAGTGTTATCGAAAGGTAACGAGGTGGAGCGCCATCGTGGGTCAGGAAGGAGAGAGGGACGTGAGGGAGGAAGAGGAAGGGCCTGCAGGATGAATTCCCCACAGGGGTTTAGGGAGAAGTGGGCGCAGCAGGGTTCTGTTGCAGAAGCATAAGTGGGCCGTGGCCCCTTGAAATACCTAATGCTGAGCAACACGTACGTCGTTTGGAGCAAACACCCTGGTTCGAATGACAGAGACATCCAGGTCACAGTGCCCTGCAGGTGGTTGGGAAACTGTGGAACTAGAAGTTCAGGAGAGAAATGAGGGCTGGAGACTCAGATTGGGTGGTTTTCTGCCGAGGGTGGGGTAAGCCTGAGAGGAACCACAGCGCGCCTGAGGGGAGTGGAAAGCAAGGCGGAGGAGACTCGAGACCAGAGGAGAGAGTTCATCCGGGAGTGGGGAAGGGGGGGCAGTGCGAGGGGGCGAGAGGACGTGTAATGTCACACGGAGCGCTTCCAGAGGGAGGAGCCCACACTGAAGGGCTGCAGAGAAGTTACCGTGGCTGGCTTGGACTGGGAAGGCCAGGGCCACGTGGTGAAATGCGAAAGGGGCTCCATGGACTTGGTGTTGGGGCGGGGGGCAGTCAGGGGTCATCACTGACCGTGCTGTGCTGTGATCCAGGCGTGGCCCGGCCCCTTGCCATGGGCAAGGCTGCTCGCCCTCCACCGAAGGACCCCTGTTTGAGCTTGCCCAGCTTCTGAGCACCTAGTCCTAGTCTCAGGCTGCTTCCGTGAGCCTGCCTCCTGCCTTACGTTTGCTCCTCCACTCCTTCTAGTTGGTCTTCTACTCTTCTGGGAGCCTGGAGCGCCAAGCCTATTAGAACCGAATCCTAAGGAAAAGGGACCCTGGGAGGCCCCTTGGGTGAGGTGCATGAGGCCTTTGCAGTATGGGTCATGGGTCTTCTTGGTGGCCCTCCCTAATTCATGTTGCGATTCTGTAAGGTGTGATTCCTCTGAGCTCATGGGAGTCAGTGGTAGAGGGAGGCGTAGCAGGCAAGCCTGGATCACCAGGGCATGTGGTCCCCACCCTGACCCCCCCCACACTTACTATCTCACCCCTTATCTTCCTGCAGAGCTTTTAGTTCCCAGCTCACGGCAAGCCATCCCCTGCCCCCACCCACACTGATTGCCCCAGACTGGTGCCTCCTGGCACCTCCATAAGTGCCCTCACCACCTCAGTTGGTATCACATACGTGTCTGTCCCATCCTCTAAACTGAGATCTCCTGCACAGCATGTGCCACATCTGGGTCATCTCAACCCCTGGCACCACATACAATGCCCAGCACAGAGTGGGCCCAGCACGTGCCCTTCTCTTGATGCGCAATGTAGAGCCCGCATCTACGGATTCGAATCTGGGTGCCAGAAAGTCTAACCAGCAGAAAGGTCTGCCCCAGATCTGGTCACTAGTCTCTGACTGACCAGGGAAGGCTATCTTGATAGCCTACTTTCTTTCCAGCACACCAAACAACATATATGTTTGGAAATAAATGGAAACCATGGATCACTTAGAAATCCTTTTTATTAGATCCTCTTTGTCTACATGAAGTCAGAGATCCAGCTGAGTGACAAGTACAATCCTCTTGATATTTCAGATCGCCAAAACGACCGGTGGTTGGCTTGGTCACTCTGTGGCTTGTAGCTTAGACCGGCCCTTGTTTTTGGCCTGGGAAACTGCAGACGGAACCTGAGGACTGATGTCTGATAGGAATTGGCAGCCAGGAGGGTCTGCGTAGGCGAGACAGCACAGTAGTGGGGTGCACGTACCTCCCCTGGAAAAATCCAAAAGGCTTTGCATCAGCAAGAAGGAAAATCCAACCCGAGATGCATGAACAACAAGTAACAACTGTTCTGAGTTAGGTTGAAAGTTCTGAGTTGCACTTTTTTTTCAAGTTGTTTATGCTAACCACAATTTTTTTTTTTCTCCTCTTTCCCACCAGGGCTTATTTCAAAACCTTTGTGCCTCAGTTCCAGGAGGCAGCATTTGCCAATGGAAAGCTCTAGGAAACACCAGTCTTGAGAGGAGGCCAGCCAGACTGCTCTGTCCACATGCGTGTCAGCACATATGGTCGCTTCCTGGAAGCCACTTGGAATGTCTTCATGACAGTGTTTCGCTCACACAGCAGCTTTCTGCGTCCCGTCTGAACCCAAACTTGAGCTGGCTGGCGGTAACCCGTCCTCGAGCCCCCCACCTCTGGTTGCTCCCCCTTTGTTTCCTTTTGTATATTTCTTAGTTGGAAGAAATAAAGTCACAAATCATGATGCAATATTTTTCCAGGGAAAGTAAGACATCATAAATGCACACACCCTTCCTTATGCCAAAGCCTTTGTCTCTGAAACCTCTTTTAAGTTTTAAGATTAAACCCACCCCCTTTGCTTTTTTCCCCCCTGAAACATATGTGGGGGGGGGGCGGGGGTGATTTACACCTCCCCCATTTCCCATTTGGAGCAGTGCTCCATTGGAAAAGGCACTTCCTGAATGAATCTGACTGACCTACGCAGCTTCAGCCATCCACCCAGCCAGGCCCCAGGCTGGAGCTCAGGAACAGCTGCGTTGTAGTACCCCTCTCCCCCCCCCACCCCCGTGTGCACCGTGTGCGCAGCCCATCCTGACCCAGGAGGCAGCCATTAAAGCCTGCTGAATGCATCAATGTCTTGGTCCCTTTCTCCCCTCACCCCTCCCTAGGCTGATGGCAGAGCTACTGGGGCCTTTGCAGCACTGTGCGAGTTATGCCTGGAAGACGCAGGGTCTTGTGGGTTATCCCTGGCGTGTATGTGATTCCCAGTCTCAGCCATCCAGGAATAGAGCTGGGGAATATACCATTTTTCCTAAATGTATGGATTATCGGAGCTGGACAAGGTCTCAGAAGTCATCTTGTTTCAACCCCCAACACCTCTCCTTAGAAAACTAAGGCCCCAGAGTTACAGAAAACTCCCCCGGGAAATGAGAAGCGAACCTGGGAGTTGGGAGCCAGGCCTGTCCAGACCACCACGTGACTGCCCTGAACTCTCACCCCCATTGACTACAGCCAGCTTGACAGCTTTCTAGGATTTACAGTTGAGTTGAGCGTCATTCCATCCTTAAGGTTTTCTCCATAGGGAGCAGGTGAGAGAGCAGGCAGCTGGCCTGCGCTGCCTGTGCTCTTCCTTAAACCCACCTGTCTTCCCAGTCGGAGGTGAAGCCTGGGCCCCACCTGCTGTAAGACCACACAGGGTTTAAGGTGGCCTCACACTGTTCCCTCAGTTCCCTTTGTAGCTCTTGGAGCTGTTTTACCATGTGAGCCTCACATGAGGGACCAGCGTGGGGCCCTTGTGGGGACCAGAGAGGAATACCCCTCCTCCCTGCACTGCGCACCCAGGAATGCACTCAGGAGGCAGGAGCACAGCTTCGACAGCCTCCTGGCTTAGCTACCAGCTGGACGACGGCTGCCCGCCTTTCACCACGTGCGGACTTTGCCCCCTGCCCTGAAACCTTGGGAATTCCCTTCACAGACCAGGCCAGTGTCCTGTGTCCACACCCCTGCTCTGCCATTAGCTGGCGGGGTGGCTTTGAGTAAATCCCTTTTCTTATAATACAAGAACTCAGCTCCCCTCCAGGAACTTTGTAAAGACCTGCTCTGGGCCCCACTGCAGGCCCGCAGAGTCAGGGCTCTCCAGCCAGCGCTCGGGCATCCGGATTTGTTAACACTCCCAGGTGGTTGATTCTTTGGAATAAGCGGTCATGACCCCCTCAGCCAGCTGACTGCCCACTCTACCTCAGGGCAGCTGTGTGCCAAGCTGCTCTCTGCTCCATGACACTGTCACTTAAAATTGATGTGGCCACCCTGCCCCCTCGAAGGGGTGCGGATTGGGCTTACTGCCTACAGAGCCAGGAGCTGACTGAGTGAGGGTTTCCTTCCGACCTAGTATGGGTTTCCAGGTCTGGTTCTAGCAGAGGCAATTGTGGGAGGCGAGGAAGTCATGCAGCCTGGACCCCTGGCATTTCAAATAGCCAGCTGGCAGGGACAGCAGTCAGTCACGCGCAGTGTGACCTGGGAGTGGCCCTCCTACCCCTGCCAACCTCTAGGGGTCCACATACGCTCAGGCTGGTCAGATCACTAATGATCCGCCTGCACGTCTGTGAGGCAGGCACAGTGTAACTCGGAAGTGATGTCACACGCTTTATCTCAGTCTCAGTGCATCTCTACAGCAGGCCTGTGGTGTAAGCCAGGGGGTAGGGTCACCCAGCGGAGGAAACAAGATCAGAGAGGTTGAGTGAGTTACCCATGATCACCAGCCAGCCAGTGCCAGGTCAGGACCCATCCCAGGCTTCTGGCTTGGGAGTCACAGCCACTCCTCATGTATGTCTCCCTAGTAAACAGACGCGTATTTTTTCTTTCCCAGTAAAGGATGGTGTGCTGTGTATAAACTTGTGAGCATGTCTCGAGATAATATGATTTTTAAAAAGCCTTTCAGCCGCTTTAGCACAGGGGGAGGGTTTGGACTGATTTTCTGAGGGGGACCCAAACAACAAAAGGTGATAACAGCAACTTCATATTTCAAATGCCGGGGATTCAAAACCAGTCTTTGTGAGATTTTTTTTTTTTATCTCTACCCCCGACAGCAACAGAAGCAAGTGGTGCTTGTAAATGGGCGACAGTCACCTGTGTATTTTCAAACACTTCTTGCTGGTTCCGCCCGTCACCGAGCATTGTACTGCACACAGAGTGCAGCCCAGGACTAATTAGTAAATGGCTGTAAAATGCTTTGAAGATGAAAAGTGCCATATTCGAGAGCACATTATTATTACCTCATAAATCCTGTCTCCGGCTTACTCAGCCCTTGTAATTTCAGTGTATCTTGAGCTCAGCGCAGACAAGGAGGGGGACTCAGATGTATTTACTAGTAATACCTCCATATGATTAGGGCATCTCCTGGGCTGGCTTGCTGAGAGCCCGCTCCCTACAGGCAGGTGGTGCTCTGTCTGAGAGCCCCTTCTGGGATGAACTGGGATGAAAGAGTGTGAGCTTAAGGAGGAGGCAGACTTATATTTGAATCCTGACTCTGCCTACTTACTGGCTGGTAAATATTTCACAAGCAGTTTTTCAGTGACTTAAAAAGAGGGGGGAAAAAAGGAATGGGCTCTTCTTGGTACTGTTTGCCCATTTCCAATGTGTAAATACTCCCACCGTGACGGATTCCTAGCTCTGAACGTGAGGTCACCAGCGAGGTGGGAGCCTCGCTGGGTGAGCGGGCTCCAGCTCAGGTCTTGACTGACTCTCTCCGAGTTTCGTTTTCCTCATCTGTAAAATGGGAACAAGTAATAGTGGCCTCCCGGGGTTGTGAGAAATAAGTACATGGAGCACCACGCAGGGTGCTTGGCACACAGAAGTGTTGGATAAATAGTGGCTATTATTACTGCAAACCAGAAAAAGGATTTTCTGATGTTGACTTTGGCCTTTTTCTAAAAAGTCAGAATGCCCTGTTAAAAAGTCCTGCCAGTGAATGTGGCCTTTAGAAGAGTGACCCTGTCTGGATTACTAGGAGGACAAAATGATGAGTCATCTTGAACTTAACGAATGAGAGATTAGCTGTATCTGTGGGAGTTCCCACCCAGCAGCCCTCCCCCCCCAGCACACACACACACACACACACTCACACACTCACACACACGTGGTCTTGCTCCAGCTCTGGGCAGAACTTCAGGCTCTGGGCAGCGCTTGAGAACAAACACCCCACTGACCTGCTTATTTGCCCTGGTCTGTGTTTTCCCACAGGCAGGAAAATCACAGCGGCGCAGGTCGCTTTTGCTTCTGACTCAGTTTCAGTTCCTACTGGCTGCAGACTCTTGTTTCAGGGTCACAGCTTTGCAAGAGAAACAAGCGCATTTGGTTTGCCTGCAAATAGAACTAGCCCCAAACCTGCCCCAGCTCATGGGGACTGGCCCGCGCCATAGTTCTTCAAATGAGTGTTAAGAACAGCATCTCAGGGTAAGATGACATCGAATTCTATTAATGGTATAATTAATCTGTTGGTGCTTTTTAAAATGAAAACAAGAGAAGAAACATCACCTTTTGTTTATTCATCTAGAGTACTTACTACAGTGCCCGTCGAGTGAAAGTTGGGAGAGTAGGCCAGATGTCAGATAGAAACAGGGTGCTGGGTGGCTGGTGATGGTGATAGCTGCTCCTACCGAGCTGTGAGTGCCGTTCCATACGAGCTGCTTGTTATGTGTTGTCTTGTTTTCATCCTCAAAACAACTAAATGAGGGTAGGTGTTGTTATCTCCATTTTATAGGTAAAGAAACCAAGCCTCACAGAGGTTAGATAACTTGCCCAAGGACAGGAAGCGGGTGTGTTTATGTAGTCATTCCTCTGTTCTTTCTCTCCCTTCCCTTGCTTTCCTTCCTTCCCTCTCTTCTTCCTTCTCTTCCTTTCCATCCCCCTTCTTGGTTACACGAAGGGAGTGAAGCCAGGGCTCCCTGTTGCTTTCTACTCCCCTTATCCAGTTTCCGCATATGAAGAGTTAGTTATTGAGTACCTACTGTATACAAAGCCCCATATGAGACATTCGTATCCTTGTTTTGGTATTTTCCGCAGGAGGAGGGGGGCTCGGAGTAGTCGGGTCTGGCAGATGGAAGCGGGGCCCAGGTGCGCTGGGTCCAAGGCCAGACTTCACCACGGGGGTTCTGTGTGTCTGCCTGCACTCAACTAAGACACACTTTGAAGCAGCCTGTGTATACGCAGATAGGTCTATATGGCTATGTAAATACATATAAATACCAACTGATTTTCAGATGGTTGAGCCAGGACCAGCCCACAGTTGGAAAAAATCTGACTTCAAAGCTTGTGTCATATTCTCAGGTTAAAGTCCAAGACACACTTGGTTGAAATAATGGCCTCATATCTGAGGAAAACAAGATGAAAATAGTTGTTGCAATTATTAAGAAAAACTACCACGGTATTACCAAAGACAGCAGGACCCAGACACTGGTTCCGGGTTAAATATGAAATAACTCCAAGTGTCATTTCCTAACCTGACTCATGGTTTCCTTCAGGGTTCCCACATTTGTGCCTTCATCCCTCTCTGATCCCTTTGGAAGAACCACACTTTACAAGCCTAAGAGGTTATGCTTAGGGTCATGAGAATTATGACTAATCGCCACAATAAAAGCAGGGTCCCAAGCAACCCAGGAATGACCAGAATGACCCTTCCTGCTCCGGGCCAGCTGCCTTTGCACCACCGTGGGGACAAGCCAGATGACATGTGGAGGGTGTGACAGACACTCATTCCTCCAAAGCAGAGCCCCCACGCCTCCTTCAGAGCTCCCAAGGAGCAGTCTGTCTGCAGAAGTCTCCTCATTCCAGAGTCTCTTAGAAACATGCCCTTTGAGCCAGTTTAGGAGCCACCCAAGGAAATCCATGCCTTTCAACTCCACGATCACACTTGTGCTGCAAAACGGAACTCCCAGCTCCCGATGACCTTTGGCTGTTTGGACAGGTGCCGATAAAGGAGAGGCGAGGAGGGTACCAGGTGCCCTCTAGAAATAAGGTGGGGGTCGGGGGGGGGTGTAAATAGTGACAGCTGCCCCCTCAAGCACCATGCATGCCATTCCGGGTCTTTTGACCCTTCAGAGAACTAGGACAGCCTACTACTGAGCCACAGGAAGGTGTCAGGACGCAGATGGCAATTCCTGGGTAGGCCAAAACCATGTGAGTAAAGCAATGTTCACAGAATAGGAATGCCACCTCCCCAGGGGACAGCTTTGAGGGGGTCAGTAGTTATTTGGGTATATAAGTTCAAGTAGGTCTGTGGAGGAATTTTACCTTGGCCTCATTTCACAGCCCAGCTGGGCACTGGTGTCATGCCTGTGGACTGAGTGAGGTCTGGGGCAGGAGTCAACCTCCCACAACCCGATTGCCCTGGGGATGGAGGGTGACTCCTCAAAGGCTCCCCTTCACCCAGCGCATGCACACGCACACACACAGGGCTTTAGGTGACTGAGGCCTCTGTGCTGCCTCAGTGCCCACTCCCAGGACTGCAGCACAGACCCAGGCCTGCGGAGGACTCCCTACCTGACCCCACGCTGAGGAGCTCGGCCTGCAGGGGCTGGCGGGTTGCACAACGCAACCGACTGCCTCGGCCTCCTGCCTCCCCTGCCTTTTCTACCCACACTGACACCTGAGGCTGCCCTCCGGGGCCCCTCCTCTGCCTCGCCTGCTGTTGCCCCAGCCACCCAGGCGCAGTGGGCCCTTCCCCTCTTCCACCCTGCTCCTCTAAGTGCAGTCAGCCAGCAGATGGCAGCTACCAGGGAGCGACCCCTTCGCAGAACTAACTGCAGCCTGCTGGAGCCTCGCTCCAGTGAAACCAAGCCCTTGGCTAATTGGCTTGTTGTGGGAGTTGAGGCCCGTGGGCCCTGAAGCCAGCCCATCTGAGTCAAATCCTGTCTCTACCACCTACTAGAGGCGTGAACTTGAGCAAGTCATTTGACCTCAGTTTCCTCCTCTGAGAGATGGGGCTACTTCTTACATTGTCTGCTGGAGGAAGGGCTCGGTGAGTTTGGACATGTGAAAAGCTTAGACCAGCACTGGCATGTAGTAAGTCCCCGGAAAAGGCTCTGTAGCATTACTGCCTTTTGGGTTTGGCACAAGTTACCCCTTTGTCCTTCTTCCTTACCTTTCATATCTCTGCCCTTAACACTCAACTGACCCAAAAAAGTCCCTTTGTGCCCCTGCCGTGTAGTCATGTAGATGCTAGTCCCTAGAGTGCCTGTGACACCCCCTTCCCCAGAGCCCCTCATGAGCCTGTGGTGAGCAGCTTGACCTGGGGCCCCCAAACTCTTCACTTCCATCAAGCGCCTACAACCAGTTGTTTCAAAGGCTTTGGCTATGAAACTGCATGTATTAAGTAATCACTTATTTCCTCCTCTTTTAACCAATGACATAGTCTTGCTTGCTAGGGCTTCCAGTGAGCAGTAGAGACTGGAAGTTACCTCACTGAGTGGGCATGTTTCCAGTCAGAGCTAGGACACGTTGTTAGCCAGGGTTTCCTTCTCTCTGGGAAACATACAAAACCCATTAGCTAGCCTTCCTAAAAATCTTGACTGTCCGTCTTGAACCCCTTGACTGCTTCCCAGACTCCGGGTCGGAAAGCCTGGTCTGCTCCAGGCCGGGCCCATGGAGAAGCCCTGTGAACACGCAGCACAACCATCACAGCTGTGGGCGATGAAAGCTCCCCCTCCAGCTCCCCTCTCCCGCTCGCTCGCATGCGAGAAGCGAGCATGGCCGGAGAAGCAGGTTTCCAGGGCTGGAGAGGGGAGCGTCATCCAGAAAACTCGAGGAGTGCCCCACACCCATGGAAGGGTAGCCAGGTCTGCAGAAGCTGTAGGAATAGGTGCCACTACGGAGCCAGAAGGCCTTGACTAAGACGGGCCTAGTGCGAGCAGGACACAGGTGAGCCTACGAGTCCAGGCCCCGACTGGTTAGAATAGACTAAACAGATGTAAACTAGAAAAGCAGTGCTGAGTGGCGCATTGGTTAAGAGCTGGCTTGGGATACCAGAGGGCCCCAGTTCGGATCCCACATATGAGGGCCAGTGACACTGCCCTCTACAGCTAAGATGCTGAACAACAGCTCAACCTGGAGCTGG
>NW_017731350.1:1276968-1304144 GCF_001890085.2 Hipposideros armiger | reverse complement strand
CTGATCTGCCTCACCCGGGAAGAGTGCAATGATGGTGCCAACTTGGGCCAGTGAAGCAATGTCCTCCACAACTAGACTGAAGAACAGAAGGACAGCAACTTGTCTGTTCCCCTTCCCTGGTTCCCCAATTAAAAATTTTAAAAAAGCAGTGCTGGGTCAGGCAAGATGGTCCATTTACTGAGCACTTTCTATGTGCCCAGGGGTGGGAGCTGCTGCTTTCCAGGGAGAAGCCGGAATTGAATCCCATTTATGCATTTGACAGATGTCTGTGGGGCACTCTTCTATTCCTGGCACTAGGGGCGTACAGATAAGACCAGCCCTGCTCTCAAAAAGCCAGAAGATAAGGTGAGTACACAGTCTCCAACGGGAGAGGCGGTGATAAGTTGTGTGGGAAAGTAATAGATCTGCGCTGTTTAATTCCAGGCCAGGTAAATCAGGTAGGGCTTTCTGGAGGAGGGGCCAGCTGGGCACAGATTCAGCCTCTTGGCCCCACCAATATTGTATCCCTTTGTCTCATTGTGGTGGTTTGGCTCCCTGGTGGGCTCTCTAACTGGGCAGAGGAGCACGTGATGCCTCGTTCTCATGCATTCAATTTATTGAGCATCTACTTGGTACCAGGCACCGTTCTACACACTAGAGATAACAGCAGGGAATAAGGCCTAACAATCCCTGCCCTTGTAGAGCTTCCATTCCCATCAGGGGAGAGAGAGCAGGAACAAGATATATTGTAAGTTGTTTAGTACATTAGAAGATAAGAGTGGAAAAGAAAATAGAGCAGGGAGGGATGGGAGTGTACTTTTAACTAGGATGGCCAGGGAAGGCCCCACTGAGGTGACATTTGAACCAAGTGAAAGGGGCAGGGCACGGCTCCCCTCCACGCCTCCCGCTCCCAAACCTGCCCCATTCCCAAGCCCCAGTATGGGCTTGCTTCTTCCTCCCACCCCCACCCCAGGAACCCACCCAGTGGAGTCAGTGCCTGGATCCAGGACATCCAGAGGTGGCAGGCAAAGAGCGGGGAAGCAGGAAGACTGGGCTGAGTCCTAGCTGGCCGCTCGCTGACCACACAGACGCTAACTTCTCCGAGCCTCAGGTCCCTCATCTGTACCGTATTGAGCCCTCTTCACAGGCTGGTTATGAGAATGCGGCAGATCAGGCTTGGGTATACTCCGGGAACCATGAAATGTCACAGCTAGGTAAACAGGTTGCCACTGCTACCACTTAACCCAGTCTCTGTTGCTGCCAGGCCTGGGCAGGGGCCTGGCGGAGGTGCCCTGAGGACGTGGTGAAAATACCACGAACTGCAAAGGAAATGGGTGCTGACGCCCATCCTGCCTACGCGCCCCAGCCCCAGCCCGCCCATGGAGCTGCCCTGGCACAGACCTGCTAGGTGGAGGGGAGAACAGGGAGCAGGTGTGACTCCTCCTACTCAGTCCTAGAAGACCTGAGGTGGGCAAATGGGGTGCCTGAGAAAGGCCCACAGTGGGTCCTGCCTGAGAGCTCTCTGCTCCTGGTGTCCTGGATCAGCCCGAGGTGGCTGTGACCTGGAAGGTAGACTCCTGGACAGGTGTCACAGTCAGAACAAGTTGCCCACCCTCCCACATCATTCCCATCAAAACTGTTAGTAGTGGTGTCTTTTTACTGTCACAAAAACAGCCGAGAACAGAAATCACCCACAACCCCTCCTCCTAGCAGAACCACATTTAGGTGTTAACGCTGCAACAAATGTTATGTACCTATTCTGTGGCGGGCAACGATATCCCCGATGAGGTCTGAGGAACAAACGCATTGCCTTCCAGCCTTTCTTCCTATTCATTTTTAACGTGTTGGAAAACAATATAAAATAATTTTGTATCCGGTTTGTTTTTTTTTTACCTGCTATTATTTCATACGCGTTTGCCATCTTGCTACAGTGTCGATAACCATCTTTAGAACGCCTGCCTCTTATTTCTCCATTGTTCACATACCACTTCCCTTATTTTGGGCCATTTGAATTATTTCTTGATTTTTCCTGTTACAAATATACCCTATAAATGTTTGCTTGTAACCTACTGTAGGAAAGGTACTTGGGCAAGACTAATACACGGTGACGGATTAGCAAGCAACGGGGAAAATGAGTGTGTGGGTGGGTGGGTGGGTGCCAGTGCGTGCCTCAAAGACTTCAGAGCAGGGGGACATGGGAGGGGGTGCTGGAATGTTCTGGCAGGGTGGTGGAGGGAGCACTGAGGTAGGTGTCTTCAGTGAGACAATGAGGAGGGCGGGGAGTGAGGAGAAGTGAGCAGCCATCGAAAAGGTTGGCTTACCGAGGCTTGTGAAGGCCTTCCCAGGAAGGCTGAGGCATCCAGCTGCGGCAGGAGGAAACAGGGAGCCCCTGGAGGCTTGGGAGCAGGGGAGGAACAGGGTCCAAGTGACGTTTAAGGAAGGTTCGTCAGTGTGGTGGCTGAGGTCAACCAGCAAAGGGTAGAGGGAGCCTAGGCCGGCAACTTCTGAAGGAATCACACCTCCAGGTGGGGTGGGGGAGGTACTTGAAGGGAGTGAACAGGAAGAGATGGAAATGAGAAGGCATTTGAAGAGGCTTCCTCAAGCTTTGAGACCAGTGGGCACAAAGCATGAACAGGGAGGTGAGCAAGGAGAGGTGCTGACGCCCGGGCCCCGCCCGCCTGCGGGCCACAGCAGGGAGCGGGCGGCCTGAGCCCTGCTGCCTGGCTGCAAGCTCTGGGAATGGAAGCAGCCCGGAGAGTTGGCAGGGGGGCAGGCCTGGGTGGGGGCCCCAGGGTGTGCCCTGAAACCTGGGTCTGCACAAACAGGTGTGGGTGTGAAGGTGGGAGGAGCTCTGAGACCAAAGGGAAGGCCTGGGAGCCCAGAGAATAGTGGAGATGCCCCCTCTGCCAGTCTCTTGCCAGCCAGGACTGAGAGGAGGCACAGAGGGCCTGAACGCAGCCAGGACCCCCAGGCTGGAGGGAAGGCAGGAGACAGCTAGGGTTATGAGCCCAGGTCTGCATGGAAAGAGATGAAAATCCTTGCTAAGCCTGTCACTGGCTCCCTGACCTTCCCCTCTCGAAACCTCAGTTGCTTTGTCTATAAAATGGGATGATAACAGCATATATCGCACAGGCTGCTTGTACCTATTGGGTGAGATAATGGACGTAAGAATGAGCCACTGGATGGGAGCTGCTGTTACTATTATTAGTATGATGGAGGATCAGAGCACACCTGGCCGGCCTGGGAGGCTGCAGGCCTGGCTCACTCAGGGCCGGGGCACCATCCACAGGCCCAGCACATGGCCTGAGCTTCCACTGTGAGACCCATGCCGTCTGCCTCAGCGCTGGGCACGACACTCTCGCTTCTAGAGTGCCCACTATGCACCAGGCTCTGTACTGGGCACCGAGACCACCTCCAAGAGGCATCAGACCTGGCCTGCCTCCCCAGGGCCCACACAGAGCAGCAACTGCGTTCCAAGGACATTCTGGAAGAGGGAGAATCTCCAGCAAAGGTAGAAAGGGTTTTGTTGTGGTTTGGTGTTTTTTTTTTTGTCAGTTTCAGGTGTACAAAACAATGTAATAGTGAGACATTTACACCCCTCACAAAGCAATAACCCCCTCCAAGCTGCTACCCCTCTGACATCGTCTATAGCTGTTACAATACCATTGACTCTATTCCCTGTGCTGTACTTTACATTCTGTGACTATATAAATATATTTAATTATAGTTGGCATTCAGTATTATTCTACTTCAGCGTCAGGTATATGCGCAGTGGTCAGGCATCTACACAATCTATGAAGTGATCCCCCTGATAAGTCCAATACCCATCTGGCACCCTACAAAATCTTTATAACATTGTTGATTATCGTCCCCATACTGTATTTCATATCCCTGTGACTTTATTGTGACTACTAATTTGTACCTTCTAATACCTTCACCTTCTCCCCCTCCCATCTAGCAACCATCAGTTTTTTCTCCTATATCTCTGAGTCTGTTTCTGTTTTGTTTGCTCATTTATTCTGTTCTTCAGAGTCCACATGTAAGTATTTGTCTTTTTCTGACTGACTTATTTTACTTAGCATAATATTCTCTAAGTCCACCCATGTCGTTGCAAATGGTAAGATTTCATTTATTTTTATGGCCAAGTAATACTCCTTTGTATAAATGTACCACAGTTTCTTTATCCAATCGTCTATTGTTGGGCATTTCAGTTGTTTTCGTACCTTGGCTATTGTGAATAGTACTGCAATAAACCTAGGGGTGCATATATTTTTTTCAAGTTAGTGTTTTAGATTTCTTTGGATAGATACCCAGAAGTGAAATTGCTGGGTCCGGCTGCACCAATCTGCAATCCCACCAACAGTGCACGAGGGTTCCCTTTTCTCCACATCCTTGCCAAGACTTGTTTGTTGATTTATTGATGGTAGCCATTCTGACAGGAGTGCGATGGTATCTCATTGCAGTTTTTATTTGTATTTCTTTAATGATTAGTGACATTGAGCATTTTTTTTATATGTCTGTTGGCCATCTGTATTTCCTCTTCAGAGATATGTCTCTTCATGTCATCTGCCCATTTTTTAATTGGGTCATTTGTTTTTTTGGTGTTGAGTTGTATGAGTTTTTTTATAAATTTTGGATATTAACCCCTTATCAGATGTATCACTGGCAAATCTTCTCCCATTTAGTAGGATGTCTTTTTGTTTTATTGATGGTTTCCTTTGCTGTGAAAAAACTTTTTAGTTTGATGTAATCCCATATGTTTATTTTTTTCTTTTGCTTCCCTTGCCCGAGGGGATATATCAGTAAAAATATTACTAAGGGTAATATCTGTAAATTTACTTTGCGTATTTTCTTAAGAGTTTTATGGTTTCTGGTCTTACATTTAAGTCTTTAATCCATTTTGAATTTATTCTTGTATATGGCGTAAGAAGGTGGTCCCGTTTCATATTTGTGCATGTATCTGTCCAGTTTTCCCAGCACCATTTATTAAATAATTGTCTTTACCCCAATGTAAATTCTTGTTTCCATTGTTATAGATTAAATGACCATTATAGCATGGATTTATGTCTGGGCTCTCTATTCTGTTCCATTGATCTATATGTCTGTTTTTATGCTAATACCATGCTGTTTTGGTTACTATAGCCATGTAATATGATTTGCTGTCAGGTAGCATGATAACTCCACTTTATTCATATTTCTCAAGATTGCCATGGTTTTTGGTGTTTTTTATGATTCCATATAAATTTTAGGATTATTTGTTCTAGTTCTGTGAAAAATGTCACTGGTAATTTGATAGGGATTGCATTGAATCTATATATGGTCCTATCAATAAACGCAGAAAAAGCGTTTGACAAAATCCAGTATCCATTTATGATAAAATCTCCTAGCAAAGTGGAAATAGAGGGATTATATCTCAACATAATAAAGGCCATTTATGATAAAGCTACAGCTAACATCATCCTCAATGGGGAAAAACTAAAAGCATTCCTCTCAACATCAGGAACAAGACAAGGCTGCCCACTGTCACCACTTTTATTCAACATAGTATTGGAAGTTCTAGTCACAGAAATCAGACAAGAAAAAGAAAAGTCATTCAAACTGGAAAAGAGGAAGTAAAATTGTCATCATTTGCAGATGACAGGATACTATATAGAGAGAGCCCCAAAGATTCCACCAAAAATCTTTTAGAACTGATAAATGAATTTAGTAAGGTAGCAGGATACAAAATTAATATTCAGAAATCAGTTGCATTTGTATACACCAATAAAAAACTATCAGAAGGAAAAATTAACAAAACAATCCCATTTACAATTGCTTCAGAAACAATAAAATACTTAGGAATAAATTTAACCAAGGAAATAAAAGACCTGTACTCAGAAAATTATAAGACATTGAAGAGAAAAATTTAAAAAGATACAAATAAATGGAATATACCATGCTCATGGATAGGAAGAATTAATATAGTTAAAATGTCCATACTACCTAGAAAGGGCTCTTGCAATAGGTTCCAGCTAGGGAATCAGAAAACACCTGGGGAGAGGTGGCACTTGTCTGTCGCAGGGGCTCTCTGACTGTCGGGAGTGGGGGCACAGAGGGGCAGGGATCATCCCAGATAGAGGGAGCTACAGGGCGCCGGCTGGGCCTGTTGGTGGGATTGCACCTGGCACAGGGCAGGGGAGGTGATGACAGTTCCTGCCTGTTGAGCATTCTAGCCTGTGCCAGCCCCAGGGCCAAGACGCTGACCCACGTCATCTCTTGCCCCCACCACGACTCTGAGGCAAAAGTTTTAATCCCAATTTTATAGAGAAGAAAACAGAAGCCTCAAAGAATGACTACATGGTTCATAACAGGCATTGCAGGACTGGAGCTCCGTCTGGCAGCCCCGAACTTTATGATGCCAGGTTCCCTCTCCCAGGCCTCAGGCTGGGCATGTGTGAGGGGCTGGGGTCTGAATGGAGGAGAGGAGCTGAGTTAGGAGACCACACCACATGATCCGGGGTTGTTATCCACTCTGGAAGGGCCATGGAGTCCCTTCTGAGGCATCTCCAAGACCCAGGAGACTCAGGCAGTGGAGAAAGGCCTGGAGCCCAGCCTGTCTCATGCTCTCCACATCCTCAATCCCCATCTGCCTGCCTCCTGACCGGCCCTCAGGTCCCTCGGCCTCCATTCCTGTCACTCTGTGGGACAGGCAGACACAGGGAGCCTCGCTTGGGGCGGAGGGCAATCTTGACTCTGGCACCTATCAATGGGTCACCCAATGACTGGGCTTTTAAGGGTCATCAAGACCATCTGATCCGACACTAAGACAGGTGAGCAAACTGAGGCCAAAGCCTGATCTGACTCCCAGTTTAGTGCTCTTTCACCTGGTCTTTGACTCAGCAAGGCAGGGACCAAGCAGGATGGCCCCATCACCATGTGGGGAGATGAGGGAGTATCTGAAGGTAAGGTGAGGAGGAAGACCACAGAGGTCTCAGGACCGCAGGAGGGTCCTGGATCTGCAGGAAACATTCCAGGTCAGGCCCACCTTGTATAATGAGAAGTAGGGACAGACACCTGTACCCTTGTATGAGGTGCAGTTGGGGAGGGAAAGTGAAAGGACAGCCCCAGCCTCCCATCCACTCAGCAAACCACGGGCCTGGGACCACAACTGCCCAGTGGGGGAATAGCTTCCAGTTTGCCCACAGGCCCTGTAGGGCCCACCTGCAGTCCTGGGGCCTGGCATCCCCTGCTCCATTCTGAGAAGTGGCTACAGCTGGAGCCCCTCTGCCTGGGGGGAAGGACAGGAAGGGCTGTGGCACCAGCGCTGGCCTGGCTCTGGGCTGTTTTTCGCATTCCTCCTGCCTGGCCTGGCAGCTGAGGTCCTGCTCCTGTTTTCAGAGGCTGGTCTGTCCCCTGGGACTGTTAGCTCACACTGTGCCCATTCCTGAGAGGACTGCTGGCGCCTGCTTTGGGCTTCTGCCTCTTCCTCCCTGACCCCTGACCCACATAGAGCCCCACGGGGGCTGCCCTTACCGTGTGTGGGGGGCTGCGGCTCCTCTCCAGCAGCAGTATGCTCTGGGCCCCGGGGGTCCTGGCAGCCGCCCCACCCATGCCATGTGCATGCATCGTGTCCCAACCCAAGGCTGGCGAGGACCCACATGCATGGGTCACAGCTGGCCTCCCTCTGCCTTGTGGGCTGTGTGACCTGGGGCAAGACCAGTGTCCACCCCGCTTCCTCACAGGATGCCATAAGAGATGGACATGACAGAAGGGACTGTTTTCTGCCCCGTGGGCCTGGTCATCTCCATCCCCGACTTTCCTTCAGTATGAGGCTCAGAGCCACCTGACTGTGACCTGAGACGGCAATGAAGTTTTGTATTTTGGTGTCTCTGTTCGTCCAGGGCTCAAAGCACTTTTATAAGCATGAATCTCTTTCATCCACCCCAGCTGTTGTCTTGTTCGCACTTTATATTTTATTGTTAGCTGGGTGTTGTGTTGACCCCTCGGATCCCCAGCTAGGGGAATTCCCTGAGCCAGAGGTAGAGCAGGCAGCGGATGCCTGCCCTCCCAGCATGTCTGGGACCTGGAAGCCAGGTCCACCCCAGGCCGGTGCCTCACTCTTTTTCTCCCTACCTCTGTTTGGCCAGGGGCCTGCCGCCAGCACCCACTGCAAACGACAGGACGAGCTGTGAGGCAGTGGACCCAGAGGCAGGGGTGTGTTGGGGGAACAGTAAATGGGGAGGTGGGAAGTTGGGCTCTGCCAACCGCTGCTATGTGACGTTGGGCAAGTCCCTTCACCTCTGAACCGGTTTTACTGAAACATAGACAGGGGGCTAGAGACTCTTGCAAATATCAAATCAGAGTCTGTAAAAGCCATATCAAGTCCTGTGTAAATGTCCAGGGCATTGCACCCCACCCGTGGGACGGGGATTGGAAGAGATGGGGACGTCAGCCTTGAGTTCTCACTTGGATTCTAAGATGGAAAGGACCTTGTTTCCTCCCCACACGCAGCCCTGAGCCTCACCCCCTGGTCCAAGTGGCCAGGGCAGAGGGCAGGAGGGAGATGGGTTAGAAATCAGTCTCAGGGGCCACCGATAGCTGGCCTGACCTGAAGGGGCTCCTTACAGAGCTCTGTGCCAGGGGGAACCTATGTGATTCATGACCCCTGAGACACAGGCAGACCTTCAGAGCGTGTCCACATGGGGGAAGGGTGGTGTCAACCACCCAGTGGGCCGCCAGGCCACCCCGTCCAGCTGTGTGGCTTGTTGGCGTGGTGCTGGCCTGCCCAGAGGGAAGGCTGACATTTCTGTATCCCATGGTGCTGTTTGCCAGGCCTTTCCCCACGCCTGCTGAGCTTTCTGGGAGGCACGCTGTATTCTAATGCACACAGTGGTGCCGCCAGTGTCTGGTGGAGGCCCCGCGGCCCGGGATACTTTCCAAGGGCAGGCCGCGGGTGGGCAGCCCAGCTGGGCGGGAGATGCCCAGCCATCCCTCTCCACAGGGGGCTGACCTTACCCCCTCTGCCTATGCCACCACAGAGCAATGGAAGCCATTTTAGCATAATTCCTCCTAAACAAGTTATTATAACAGTACAGTTTCCCCAAGCCTATATCTGCAATTCCAAACTCCCAAAAAGCTCTAAAAACCCAAAGTTGTTTTTTTTATATATATATATATAACTTATTTGGCAGCAAAACCTGGCTTGATCAAATGTAAGGCTGCCTGTAACCTTTATTTTTCCCACTTAGGGTAAATAGTCATACGTGTTAATGAGGAAGTACTAATGTGTTTGATGATGGAGTGCTGCCCAGACTGCACTGGATTATAAGTGATATTGGGATGTGCATAATATTACCTTTCTAAAAATGCAAAAACATATAAACGCTAAAACACATATGGCCAAAGGTTTCAGATAAGAAATGACGGATCTGTGGTAAATAGCACGTAGTATAGGCCTTGAATACCGCAAGGCCTATACTATGTGCTGGTTATCCCAGATCCTCTGCTAAGCACGTCACAGGTCTTGAGTCATCTACAGTTGTCCCTCGGTACCTGAGGGGGATGGGTTCTAGGAACCCGGCAGATACCAAACTCTGCAGATGCTCAGGTCCCTTGTATAAAGTGGCATAGTATTTGCATATAACCTATATTTGCATATAGGCTACAGCAGGGTCTGCCTACACATCACTTTATTCGTGTGCATCCAGTGTAGTGCCCGGTGTGTGGTTTTGCTTTGGAACTTTCTGGGAATTTTTTGTTGTTGTTTTGTTTTTTAATTTGTGGTTGGTCGAATCCATAGAAGCAAAACCTGCAGATGTGGAGCGCCAACTGCAATCTCAACAAATCAACTTATTTCCATCTTATGAATGAAGAAATTGAAGCCCGGGAGGTTCAGTAACTTTGCCAAAGTCACAGAGTTAACTAAGGGGTGGTGTCCAGATTTGAACCCAGGCAGTCTGGCTCCCTGCTGTTAACCCTCCACTATATAGAGGAGGAGACTGGGGCTCAGAAGGCAGAAGCAACTTGCTCAGGGTCGTCTGGTGAATCTGCAGTGGGACTGGCGGCCCTAGGTGGAGGCCCCCAGCCATGCCTGCTCCTGCTATTTTTGGGGGGTGCAGTGGCAAGTCCCCCAGCAGCCGACCAGGAGCTCACAGTCCTCCTGGCAGAGTTTGTCCAGCCCATTCAGGAGGCATTTAAAATAGTTGTTCCCGTGGAAAGTTTTAAGATTTCACTAGATTGGAACCAGATGACCCCGTGCAAACAGACCCCAGCAGCAGGCACAGGGTCTGGGCGTGCACTGAGCTCCCATGCCTGTTCCCAGCCTGCTCCAGGGAGAAAAACTGCCCCGGGGGTTCAGAGAGGCCAGCAACACGGGACACTGGATAGGACCAGACAGGACAGGCCTCAGCTGATGGGGGGGGGGCACGACACCCTGTTTCCTGCTGATGGAGGAGCATCCCCAACACTTTTCACTGGTCCATCTGTTTTCTAGTTTCTGAAGATGGGCAGAGAACTCTAGGAGAGCATTCCCGCACTCTCACAGGCTCCCAGCCATTTCTCTATTCCTCCACTGACTTGTTCTCAGACAAATTCACCCCTTTATTTGCACCCTCAGTCATATAGCCAGTACACGGGACATCCCCGACGTGGAGGACTGGCTGTGTGTGAGACACTAGGGACACAAAGACCAAACAGACACAGTCTTGCCCTTTGGAAAGCCCCAGGCACACTGAACAGTCATCACAGCAGGACCGGGGGTTTATGCTGGGAGCACAGGCTGGTCAGGGAGGGCTTCACAGAGGAGGTGATGAGCAGGACCCTGAAGGGAGGGAGAAGATGGGGCGTTCCCGGCCAGGGGACAGGTCTGGTCTCTCCAGCAGGCTGGTGCATAGGGTGCATAGAGAGGGCACACCATGAAAAAGAAGCCAGAGGCAGATGTGAGGCCCAGCGAAGGGCCTCCCAGCCACATTGAGTTGATTCTGAGGGTGATGGGGAGGCGGGAGAGGATTTCATGTCGTCCTGGATCCAGGATGGCCTAGGAGGACCCCTCTCCAGGCAGTGGCCCTGCAGTAGCCACCTGAGCCATTTCCATGTCAGTCTCCTCTGGGGCAGAGCCTGTCTCTGTCACCTGTGTAGGCCGGCCCCTGACACAGGGCTGAGCCTGTTAGGAAGAGATTGCTGAGCCAACCTCACCCTGGGGATCGTGATACCCCTTTTGCCTTTTTTGTGTGTGTTTGGACTTTTTCATAATTTTAGTTACAAGTAGAGAGGAGCATGTGAGTTTCTAGATCACTGACCCCACAAAGTGATTGGAACTGGGCAGACATGACCTTGCTCATCCCACATAGGAAGTGGATGGGATTGGAGATCCTCTGGAGCTGGGGGACGAGAACACAGGCCCAGAGGGGCCTCAGGCCTCTGGCTCAGACATGGCACCCCAACTCCCCACTCTCTCTGATCTACACATCCCACCAGTCACTGGTCCTACGTATTCTACCTCCAAAATCTCTCCCAAATCCACCTACCGGCCCCATCCTCTCTGCCCCTCATTCAGTTCCCGTCATCACTCACCCCTCCTACCCAGCAGCCCCTGCGTGGACTCCCAGGCTGCCCTCCTACCGCATCAGGCCTTGCACTCCCTGCTCTGCCCCAGTGCATCCTAGGCCACACACAGCAGGCAGGGACAGTTAGGTCAGCAAATGGAAACTTAGCCCAACTGTGAGTTTGGCGCTCTGGAGGTTGATGAGAGTAACAGACAAGGCCCCAGCCTCTGGGGCTCCCAGGTTGGGAGATGGGACATTGAAGTAGAGAGCAGTGCCCAGGGATGGCGTCCACCTGGGCGTCATGCTCTTTGAGAGCAGATCTTGAACATCAGTCCTGCCAAGGTGTAGAGCACTGAGCTAGGTGGCTTCCATAGAAGCCACGAGGCTGGTCATTGGCCCCTGTGCCACCCAAGCTTGGCCTGTGAGTGGGCCTCACCCAGCCCACTGTGGGGATGGCAACTGTATCCTATGGGCCCTGTTCCTCCTGGATTCCAGAGTCAGGGGCTGCAGCCTAGCAACTGGATGGCAGGGTGGTATGGAAAATGCCAGCCCCCATCCCGCCCCACCCCACCCTGAGCAGCCCCAATTCATTACTGTGGCAGAAGGGAGAGCAAGGAGCATTCTACAGGATCGACAGAGGCAAACCTGCTGGGCCCGGCTGCCAGCCCGAGTCTGGATAATTGGAAAAACATTCCTGCCGATCCTTTCAATCTCCACCCAGATGCTTAATGAAGAAAACGGCTCTTCTCTGCCTCCCCAGCTGCCACACACAGCCTGGGCAGGCCCCACAGGGCCTTGAAGGCCCGGCGACTTGCCTTTCCCAGGCCCCTCCCACCCAGAGCAGGGCCCAGGAGACAGTTTCTCAGTCACGAATCCGCCTGTGAGGCCAGCTCTGAGCCTGGGCCTCCTGCCAGGAGCGTGAGCGAGGGGGAGCTGGGCTCAGACACCGTCTCTGTCCCTGGCGCCTTTGCTCAGGGCCTGCCGCCCTTGGCCCTGCCCCTTCTCCACCTCCAGTCGCCCTTGGACCTGCAGTCCAGCTCGGGGTCTTGCCTGCCTCCACTCTGAGGTCCCAAAGAGTCACTTAGCTGAGGCCCAACTCCTGATGATAAAGGAGCAGAGGATGGGGTGACAGGAGAAAGGGGTGGCCAAGGGCAGGGGGCAGAGAGGAGCTGCTCCGGGCTCTGGCTGTAGAATGAATCCCAGGAATGCAGGAAAAGTCTCCCCTGCCCCATCCCCTGGGAGCCACAGGCAGAGTGGGCAGACAGGCAGCTGTGGTGGCCTAAGAGTAACCCCTGATGACCAAGGAACACACACACACACACACACACACACACACACACACACACACACACACACACACTCTCTAGAGAGAGAGAGAGAGAGAGAGTGTGTGTGTGTGTGTGTGTGTGTGTGTGTGTGTGTGTGTGTGTGTGTTGGGGTGGGGGGTGCGCCAGGAGGCCCTGCAGCCAGCCCAGCCTGCAGCAGGCACACCACTCCCCTTCCAACTGAGCTCCCAGAGCCCAGGCCAAGGACAGAGCCGCCCTGCCTGGTTCTCTCCCAGGCTCTCCCAGAGACCACCCACATGGGTTCTATCAGCTCAGATTAGTTTCCAGATCGCTGTCTCAGTCCACAAAGCCAGCCATCTCCAAGCTGCTGGGCCTTCCTCTCGGGGACAACTTAGTCCTCACAGCTGCCTGGAGACAGCATCTGGACCACAGGGAGGGATGCGAGAGGTTAACGCAGAGCAGAGGAGAGTGGCACAGTGCCGAGGCTCTCCCGCCTGGACTGGCCTTTGACCCTGAGGACACAGCCTTCTGAGAGAGACACAAGCCTGAGGCCAGGGTGGGAGCTGTCACCCAGCCCCCTGCTTTGCCTTGGCCTCCCCTTCTGACAGCACTCCCTTCCCAGCCCTGACTCTGTTCCAGTGGGACTCTGCTGTTCCTCACACCTGCACCTGGGCTCGTGCTGGGCCCCTTCTGCGGTACCTTTGCCCAGTATCTGCCAGTCCAAGTGCGGCCTGCCCTTCACAGGGCCTGGCTGCCAGGCATCGCCTCCTCTGCACACTCAACACATCTTTCTGGAACATGGGTCTGAGCTATTGGTGTGCTGTGGTTGGGAGCACAGTCCTCCCATCTGATTAATGGTCCCAGAGTCAAATCCCAGTTGTGCCACTTCTTAGCTGGGTGACCATGAGCAAGAGACAGAAGCTCAGGTGTCTCATCTATAAAATGGGAATGATGGCCACTTCACAGCTTGTTTTTCAGCAGGGATTAAGCGAGACGTGTGTGACGTGCACACAGCACTACTGGGTAAACACAGGGGTTATGAGCACTGCGGCGGCAGTGGAGACGGCCATTGTTCCTGTCACTAGCCCTGAAAAGAGCGTATGCTCCCTGAGGACGGGAGCCCTGTCTTTTTGTCCACGTTTCTCACAGTGCCCTGAAGAGTGAATGTGACTGGCACAGGGTAAGAGGCACAATAACAATTTGGATCAAGTGAAAGGAAATGGGGCCCACTGGGAAGACAGAAGGACCATCATGTTCCCCAGTCATGGACAGATCTGAATTAAGATGACTCTGTGTTGCTCTGGCCACCCCCAGATCCAGCCTGACATCCAAGCTCCTTCTGAGCAGGCCCCAGATCAGTCAGGGCCCCATGGGGGCAACTGCCCCTGGAAGGGAAAGGGCCTGGCCCTGTGAGCCCTAGACACCTCTGCTTCCCTGAGGAAAGGTAGCATCTTGGCTCCGTGCTATGCAACAAACATTCCTGAGCACTGACTGTGTCTACGTTCCAGGCACATTGCTAAATGGGGCCTTGGGCAAGTCCCAAACCTCTCTGAGCCTTGGGTCTGTCATCTGTCAGCTGAGCACTCTATAAATTATCTACTTCAAAGGATTGTTGGAACAGTAAATGAGAGCCTGGGACAAGGTGGATATTCAACAGATAGGAGCTGCCCCTTCCCATCCCCCTTCTCTGGCATACCCTACCCCTCATCTGGTTGGCAGCAAAGGAGAGTGGGGAGGGGCCATGCCCTAGTCTGAGGAAGAGGAGGTCTCCCTGAGCTCCCGTCTATGTGGATGGTGGCTCAGGGCCTGGTGCTCTATCACCTGGGGCCCAGGAGATCCAGTCCCAGGGAGAGGATGGGGGAGGGGCTCCCAGAGGAGGCTTCAACCCCTGGCCTGTGCCTGATTCCTGCACGTACAGAGCATGGTCTGAGCCTATGCTGACCTGAGTCCTCAGGGCTACCGAACCGCCCTCAGCCATCCCAGGTCAGCCTGGCCTGGGGCCAAGCCTGAGGATACACTCCCCGGCCAGGCCACAGCCCAGCTGCCCTCTCTGAACCTTCACATGACGAGTCAGTGCAGGCACCATTTCCCCAGGACTATCTGAAACGTTGAGCAGTAAAGTCTCTTCTGGTTTATCTGGAGGAAGGAAAGTGACGTCATGAGGTAAACCGCACAGCCTGAAACCACGAGGCTGGGTGTCCCAGTGATGTCTGCTTTTCAGCAAGTCGCTCGTGTGCACGGAGGGGCAGAAAGCCTGAAACATTCTGGTCAGAGGGTGGCTGGGAAGACAGAGGGAGATTTTCAAACACGGAACCACAGGAAAGGAGAGGGCCCCAGAAAGGATGGACGTCAGAGGCAAGCAGGGTGGCTTCCTGGGGGGTGTGGGAAGGCTGCCCGCCGGGCGGAGCGATCTGCTGGCCACTCACGAGGTCCAGGCCTTGACATCTGAGGTGCTGAGGATCGTGTTGACTGTGGTGGGTATTATGAGTGCCAATAATAATAACAGTATTGATGGTAAGTAGCATTTACATGGGTCTGTTACCCTGTTGGCGGCTCAGCAGCACCCATGACATCAGACCCTGTGATGCAGGCATGATGCCCATGTGTAGACAGGGGAGAGGAGGCTGATGGGCTGCAAAGCTTATTTGTGGACAGGCTGGGTGTCCGCCCTGAGGTCTGAGGAGGGGGTCTCCCCGGTTCAAGCCCCAACCCTACCTACGAACTGCGTTCCTCTCTGTGAGCCCGGTTCCTTTATCCACCCAATGTCCTGCCTCACAGGAGATTTCATAAAATGGATCCTATTCTTCAATATCGTTCCCTACTTTTCAATGCTTTGAGCAGGTTTCTCTGGAGAAATTAACTCCATCGAGTAGGCCCCAGCACGGGTCCTGGTGGACTAGTAGGTGCGTTGGGGTGGAGGTGCCCACTGTGTCGTGGGGGCCAGTGGACAGAGTGAATGAGGACCGAGAGCTGTCTGGGGAGACCAGGAGGGGCCTCCATACCCCCACTTTAGGGCTGAGTGAGTCGGGGGGGGGGGGGGGGGGGGGGATCGCCTAAAGGAAGTTCACGGCATGTCTGAGTGTGTCCGGGTGGGAGTGAGGACAGATGTGATGCCCATCGGGGTGGGTGAGATCCCTGGCCATGCGCACTGACCTGCCCCAGGCCCGGGCCCCAGTCCTGCTACCTCAGGGCATTGCCACAGGTCCAGCTTTGACCGGCTCTGAGGGCCTGCAGGGACTGCTGTCAGAGTAAGGGGACCGAAGCACTGAGTACAGGGAGTTGGCCCAACTCCTCCTCCCGTGGGCCTCCTGATGCCCAGCGTGTCTTCACTGGAGTCACAGCTGTTTGGGCTGAGGTTCACCCTTTTCAGTTCTTTCCCTTTATACTGTAAGTCCCTCAGGGGAGGGGCAGCCCCTCACAGTCCTCAAGTGTGACAGTGCAGAGGGATGTGCAGACACCCAGCACAAGCCTTTCACTTTACCGAGGAGAAAGCTGAGACCAGACAAGGGAAAGGATTTGTCGACAACCACACAAAGAGCTGACAGGGGTGTAAGAGCAAGAACCCAGGTGTCCTCCAGCTCACAGTGGGGTTTCCCTCCCTGTCAGAGCTGTTACCATTCTAACAGGAATTGCCCATCAGATCCTGTCTAAGACACCTCCAGCTGCAAGCAGAGGGCCAGCTTGGGGTTGAGGAGCACCGGTGTGTGAATGTGCAGCCGAGGGACAGTCCCGGGGATCCGGGGTCAGCTCCCAAAAAGAGACTGAGCCTCTTTTGCCACTTTCCCAGGGCCAGCTCAGCACCTTATGTGTGAGGATTAGTCATAAGCCACTGCTTGACCCCAAAAGTCATAGTTCACTGAGCTGGTGTCTCAGCGATGCTTTTCTGACTCATGGCCCAGGAGGACAAAGCCCTGAGGGACCAGCTTGAGATCCCGCTGGCCCCACCAAATGCTCTGGGTCTCTCTTGCCTGCAACGCTCTTACCTGGTGGCTGGAACTTTGAGAAAAGAGCTGTGGGCAGTGCCAAGGGCAGGCAACCAGGGTCCATATGCCGGTGGTTAGTTGCGGGCCCCTGGGAGTTCTCTTCCCTTCCCCAGCGTCAGTTCCCTTGTTGGTAAAATGAAAGATCAGGTCAGATGGTCTCTGGGTTTCTTTCCAGCTCTGAGAACCAGGTTCTGCCTCAGCTGTTCTCAGGGAGGACAGAGTGGCTTGGGCTTGAGGTCTGTGCCCCACTTCCAGCCCCAAGAGCTGCCCGAGCTTGGAGCCCTCCCACCCTGACTTCTGCAGCCCTCACGGCCTCCCTGGGGCCAGGCTGCCCGACCTCAGAGCTTACCCTCTGCTCCGGCTCCATCAGAAAGCAGAGCCACAGTGTGTTTAAACTGAAAGTCCTTGAATCCCACTGTTTCCCAAATGAGCACAGTGAGGCCTAAAGAAGCCAAGGAACTTATCCGCAAGCTCCAAGCAAGCCGGGGACCAGACCCGCTGCACCGCACCAGCTGCCTCATGTTAGCTCCTGAAGGAACCCTCTCATAGGAGCGCTGGGTGCAGCCAGGTGTGGAGGGTTCCTCAGTGCTCCCGCCACCATCATTCCCGGCATCACCCCTGTCACTCTTCCTCCTCAGTGCATGTGGGCTCTTTTCACGCTTCCTCAGAGGCAGCATAATGCCAGCAAGGAGGGTGCTGGAGCCGGGCAGCCTGTGCGACCTGGGGTAAGCGTTTCTTCTCACTCTGCTTTAGTCCCTTGGCTGTAAAATGGGGATGCTCATAATATCTTCCCATAAGGTTGTTGGGAGGCTTAAGTAAGTTGACACTGTAAAAGGCAAAGAACAGGTATGAGTACTCAGTAAATAGCATCATTCATTCATTCACTCATTTGTTCGTTCTAGCCTGCCTGTTTCCAAAATGATGATGGATGACTCAATGGAAAACACAAATATTATAGGCCTTTGGTAAGGTTAAAGGAATACAAGGCTAGGCTTGAGGAGGCGACGGTTATCCCAGAGCCCTGGGCTGAGCAAGCTATTGCGTCTGAACACTGCTTCCTGGCTGTTTCGTCCAAAAGGTAATGGTGTTGGTGTCAAGCTCTCCCTTTCTGAGAAAAGGGAAGTATACCAGCTTTCCAGGACAACAGGAGATTTTTCTGGTTCAAACGTTTTCAATGACATTAAACAATGCAGTGAGTAGGCAGAGCCTCTCCCCTCACCTCCTCCCTTCTACCTTTTTTAATCAACCCCGGAGAAACTCGGGGTCTCCTCTTCATCCTATCCCACTCCCCACCTCTAGAGGCCTGGAGAACTGGGGAACCAGAGCTGTTGCCCCAAAGCAACGCTCTCAGCTGCCCCAGGAGAAGGTGCTCAAGGGGCTAGAGGGGCTGCTCCCGGCGCCAGGGTAAACTCTGGGAAAAAGCCAAGCCGGTGAGGGACGCGAAGGGCTTTCCCTCTGATGCAGAGTCAGCCCCCTTCCAGGGACTGCTTCCCAGCAGCCTGAGCAGTAAGTACCCCGGAAGAGGGCCTGTGAATGGTCACTGAGAAATCCCAGATCTGCCCACACACTTCCCCTTCTCTCAAATGCCAGGATTCCTCTCGCAAGCAGGAGGGGAAGGTGAGCAAGGTGCTCTGTGCTGAGTCACTGGAAGATTAGGGGGCCCAGTGGGGAAGGGTCTCATTTGTCTCCTCCAGGCCCCCTGTGTTTCTAGGTGTGGCCTGGGGCCATCTCCACAGACTTAGGTAGACCAGAAGGTGGAACCTTTGAAGCCTTGCCCACCCGCCTTCCCATCTGCTGCACAGCGTGCACACACTTCACCAGGGCACTGCTGACCAGTTCAGGGGACAATGGGAATTGTTTTCCTGTGAGGCTCTGCCTCATTTGTCAAAGACTCTCCGAGCCCCCAAGTCTCACCTACCTCTTATCTTGAGGATTCTACCTGAGTGACTCCCCACTCCCCTTCCCAATCCAAGGGCCCCGGGGTGTTTTCCCAGCAGCCTGTGGGTTTCCATCCTTAGCTTTGGCCTTTGTGCCGTGGGGAAAACCCCACTGCAGAGAGCAGGCAAAGGGTCCCGCTGCAACATGCATCCACTCCTGGGGCCACTGTCCACTGGGACCCTGGGACACAACTGCCCTCCAGCCCCCCATCCCTGTCCCCTGGGTCAGCTGCAGGCAGCAGAGAAGCTGGCCTGTCAGCTGGCCCCAGAGCTCTCCCACTGGGTTGGGGAGTGCCTTTGGCGGCAGAACGTAACCAGGCAGGACGTGATGATTCGCCCACGTGGAGGTCTGCCCGTATACCGGTCACTGGAACAGTTTGCCCAGAGGGGTTTTTGAAGGCCAATGCCAGGCATGAGTGTGAGGGAAGTCCCAGCTAGTCCTTGGACCCATCCTATAAAGCTGGTATCACGAGGCGGGTGATAATGGAAGGGGGGGGAGGTGTTGCGTTGAGACAGGGTTGGATTTGGGCTTAGGGCTAGTTGGGTGGGTAGTAGGTAGAGTTGCCAGTCCCTTCTCTCCAGCTTTATCACGCCTTACCTGGACTGTGGCTATAGCTTCCTCACAGGCCTCCCCGCCCAAGCCTCGCCCCTCTAATCAACCCACCCACCTTTGCAATCCTGAAGGATGGTTTAGCTATGCCTGGTGAGCTGATCAAGGGCTGAGTCTCTCCCTGGCTCATAAATCTTCAACGGCTCCCCATTGTCAATGGGAAACAGGAGACTCTCAAGTTATTACAGTCGGCCTCGGCCACCTTTCCAGCCACTCCCCCCGCCTCACCTAAGAGCACCCGCTGCCTCAACCGAAGTCCTTGGGCTCTTCTGGCTCCAGGCCTCCCTCCCCTGCCCCTGGGTGGTCCTCCCGCTCCATCCCCTTAAGGCACAGCTCAAACTCCACCTCCTCCACAAGACTTTGCCTGACATCCTATTGCCACGGAGAACATTCTCTGAACACTCGGCATTCATTTGCTGGGAGAGCCCAGTTTTGGAGCCAGATGGGCCTGGGTTAGTGTCTCAGCTAAGTTCTAATTCCATTAACTAGCTGGAAGTCAATTTTCTGAGCTTCCGTCTTCCTTCCATTCAGTACATGGGAGTAAGTCCCACCCTACAGGGTGCCCAGGAGTGCTGGAGGCTGAGTGACATCTGTTATTTTGGCTTTCCCAGTGTCCATTCATCTTTCTTGTGATATCACCTGGGGTTTTTTATGGCTCTGTGGTCCAAGTGGGACTGACCTCACTTCCTGGTTTCCGTGTGAGGCCTGGCCAATGAGAATCTTCTATTGCCCTGGCCACAGAGACAGAGTGACAAGAACGGACAGGTGACTCAAACCAGGCCCGTGGGAATCATACTTGGGACTTTGACTGGAGTTACTGAGACTTTCTTTCCATCTGAGTTACTAGGCTGATAGGAGGAAAGCTGGAGCCTTTAGCCACGGTTATACAATAGGTTGAATCATGTCCCTCAAAAAGATATGTTCAAGACCTAACCCCCTTTGAATTTGACCTTATTTGGAAATAGGGTCTTTGCAGATGTAAGCAAGTTAAAATAAAGCTATACTAGATTAGGGTAGACCTGAATCCAGTGACTGGTGTCTTAATAAGAAAAGGGAAATTTGGATACAGACATACTGGGATGACAGAGATAGAGATGAGACTGATGAATCCACAAGCCAAGGAACACCAGGGATTGTCAGCAACCACCAGAAGCTAGGAGAGAGAGAGACCCAGGACAGTGTCTCCCTCAGAGCCTCCAGAAGATACCGACCCTGCCAACACTATGATTTCAGACTTTGGCCTCTGTGACTGCAAGAGAATAACTTTCTGTTGTGTTAAGTCACCCAAGTTTGCGGTGATTTGTTACGACAGTCACCGGAAACTAATACAGCCACTCAATGGTGAGACTGTGCCTGAGACTGAAGCCAACGCTGGCAATCAGGGCCACAGATGTGGACTCTTGGCACTATGACAACACTTGGATCCAGCAGTGGCTCCAGCAAGAGGTCTACTTCGGTTACATGAGCCAATATATTCTCAATTTTACTTAAACCATTTCAGCTGAATTTCTGTCTCTTTCAACTGAAAGAAACCTGACTCATACAGAGATAATGGATGTAGAATACGTGACACAGTGCCTGGCCAATAGGAAGCACTGTGTAGTTCTTATAATTCCTGTTGTTGGTTCTATTCACAGACTGAGCGCTCCCAAGAACAAGGGCTACTCTCGTTTGTCTCTGTTGTAGTCTGGGTTCCTCAGAAGCAGGCTCTGATACAGTTAGCATGCAGGACATTTCTTAGGGAGTGGCCTTCGAATCAAGCCCTGTGGACAAGACGGCAAGGATACAGGACCCGGCAGAGGAAAGCCCACCAGGGATGCCCACCAACATGGCAGTTCTAGAACTAGAACTGCTCTCCAGAGTCATTCGATATTAGACCTTTATACTCTTGAACCCTCCCGTCACTAAATCTGGGTTGTTCTGAGGAAGAGTGAGATCTTGGGAGAGGCGTCTCCCTGCAGCTGAGGCCATCCCTGAAGGCACAAAGAGTGACCGGCCCTCCCACAGCTGAGGCCACAAGTCCTTTACCAAAGGCTACCTGGGTGGGCCATCACAGTGCCCACCACAGTCAGGGCATAACGCAGAGCCTGGAATTTTATCACTTCATTGTTGAAAACATTCATTCATTTACTCCTTTATTCATTTATTTGTTTATTCAAAACCCAAGGTTGATGGGACAAAGTCAGGTGGCCTGGTGGTCTGAGCTGATGGAGTCCTTCAGGAGGGAGGTCCTGGTGGGATCAGACCATGATGGGAACACCACAACGGGGCTGGCGGGGATGTAGTCAGGCTGGCTGTGATAGGGATTGATGGTATGCCCTTGCCCATTGCCTGGCACTCAGTAAGTCCAAGTCAGTGGTGAATAATCAGGGTGCTGTGGGCAACCATTTCACTTGCTTCTCTTCAGAACTATAGGGCTACAAGATTTCTCTGCCTTTCTTATGTTGGCTTCTTTGTGTGTAGGGTGGAATCTGGAGGCTGGTTATGTCTTCAAAGCCTCCTTTCTTGAGTCTTTTCCTGCCCCCTCAGCAGTTCTTCCTACAGTTGGGGTGTCCCCCATGTCCCAGCCCTAGCCTCCTGCACATGCTCCCAGCCCCAGGGCCCAGTGCTCTCTGCTGGCCCCCCGGCCCAGCCCCTCTGGAGAAGCCAGGCAACTCCCTCTTATCAGATGAGAAACCAGAACTCAGAGAGAGGAAGCTAGTTGTTCGAAGTAACAGTCAGTGGTTAAGCCAGGAAGCAAGACCCACTTCTCCCTCCTCAGCCTTCCTCGTGCGCAGTGCAAACCACAGCTCAAGCCACAGTCCTCTGTTTAAGGGGTGTCCGGCCCCTCTGCCTGCAGCCGCTTTGTGCACAGTGGTCCCGGGGGTCAGCACAGTCACACCCCCCTCCCCTTGCCATCCCGGGGCTTCTCCAGGAAGTGGAGGAGCACCCATGGGACCCTCTGAGGCCACTGTCCTGCCCCACCCCCGCCTGCTATCGTAGGTGAAGGGAAAGTCAAGGTTTCTGAAGTGAGACTTTTCTGAGGCCACACAGTGAGTTGTCAGTGGGAGTAGAGCCCAGGCTGGTTGTCCTGTTTTCCCTAAAATTGCTCCCATCTCTGAGTTTACATAAAGCCCTTAACTCTATTTTGTTTTATCTTGTTTCCAAATTGTCTTAACAGAGAACAGCACAAGAATTGGTGTAATTACACCAACTAGACCACAAACTTCTTAAGGGCAGGTTGCCAGCAGGGAAGAATGCTGGAGCTGGAAAGAGCCAATCACTTCTCCTGTGTCTCCCATGCTCCCTCTTATGACCCAGGCTGCTCTCTAAGAAGGGGGTTCCGTTTGTTCCAGTTGACTTGGATATACAGAGAAGGGTCTAGAAGGAGTTAAGCAGGAGGAGATGGAGAAGCTGAGTGGCCTCCTAACAGAGGGAGGAGACTCTGGGGAGGGCACACAGGGAGGAAAAGGGTGGAGGAAGAGATTGGGAGAGGGTAGGGGGTGCAGAGCCTGTGAGAAGCTGAGGGACTTTGGGACCATGCAGGGGGAAGGGCAGGTGAGGGTCTCCCAATAGTGAAGTAATCGAGGGGCATTTGAAGAACTCAGTTTGCTCTGTTCAGATGGAAGCTCTTTGCCTTTCTGTCCTACCCACCCACTTGGCAGTAAAGACTTCCACCCACTACATCCACACCTCCAGGAGTGGGAGCGGGCTTTTGATGGAAACAGAGGAAGGGACAGATGACATGCCTGGGTAACCAAGGGGTGGTGGGGAGGGAGACCACAGAGGCAGGGCCCGGAGGCTGAGGGGTCCCAGAACCTCACCCCCACTCTGAGGGATCTGCAGAAATCCTGGGGAGGGCTCTGGATTCCTTGGGGCCTGGTGTGGTGCTTCACACAGATCTTGCATAGATCTCAGGGGGCTGGGAAACCCCAGCTGACTCTGGGTTACACCTCCATTTTCTGGTTTGCTCTTTTCCACACCTCTCTGCGGGAGCTAGTATTATCCCCATTTTCTACCAGATGCACTTGGGGCCCAGAGAGATTAAGTAACTCACATGAGACACCCCGACAGTTTGTGAGAGTCCAATCTATGCCCCCTTTCTGCAGCTCAGCTGCGCTACCTGACCCCACCCCAACTCTGGCCAAGTGCTATCCTCTCCTCAGATGCTCACTGAATATTTGTACACCACATGTGGGGGGACCAAAGCACAGGCACTGGGGCTCCATAGATTTGGGTTCGCATCCTGCTCTGACACTAACTCTGTTGCTCTAGCTAAGTCAAACTCTGATCTTCAGTTTCCTCATCTGTAAATGGGGGCTCTGATACAGGCACATGCTAGATGCTGAATAAGTATTAATATCATCATTACTCGCCAACCAGAGCCCTGGCATGGTCCTTTCCCTGGGAGGGGCTCGTCCTGCTGAGGGAGTCACACCCCTCCCACCCTTTCCTTTTGCTCCCTGGCTCTGTGATAATATGCTTTTAAGCCTCCAGGCTCACCTTCGCTTTTCCTGTGTGCTCTGTCCCTTGAGATGTGAGGGTCCTATCCACGGGAGGGGCAGCCCTGGCAGAGACCCTGGGAAGGGCCTGTGACCACACAAGGCACCAGAAAGAGCCTTTGGGATGAGGCCCATGGCCAGAAATGGGTGGGATGGAGGCGTGTGGTAGTGGCTGGTTGCTTGATCCTGAGCATAAACGGGGAAATGCAGAGACCACCCGTCTGATCACAGGTGAAGGACCTGTGCCTTTCTGTGCTCTTATGTCACCGAGTTCCCAGTGTCTGCATCATGTTCCTGGATCATAGGAATGATGAATTACTGCCTATATGGACTGAAAAACCCATTCTCAACACCTCTTTCCTTCTAGCTCCTCTGTCTGGGCTGCAGGAATCCAGGCCCTGGCTGAGGCTCCTTCTGTCTTCCTTTTCCTGCCCTGGGATCTGCTCAGCCTCTGAGCAGCCACCAACCCTGCAGTGCGCAGTGGTCCTGGGCTCAGGACGCTAGCAGGATTCAGGTGACCCGTGGTCCTAGCGCTGATGCCCTTTTCTAACTCCAGGAGGTGTCATTACCCATTTTACAAATGAGGCCCAAGTTTGTCCAAGTCCATGCAGCTTGTCGGTGGGCCCACTGGGTTTGAGCCCAGGGACTGGCTGATACCAAAGGCTACCTGAAGGATATCTGGTTCTGCCTGTAAGCAGAATGTGTCAGGAGTCTGCCTGAAGGCTAAGTCTGGGACATTCTGAGCATCAAAATAAACAGTTATGGTAACAGATACCAACCCCTTAATTAAAATAAGAATCCACCAGTCCATGTCGATATAAATGAACGAATGAATGACAGGGAAAGGAAAATTCTTCCTTACAGTAGAATGACAACTAAAAAGTGTAGAACAAGTGATGGGAAATAGATAGTCACTGTTTGGCAGCCATCACAGCTGTGATTGAGTAAGACTGGAGCCATCAAAGGGTGCAAAGCCTGGAGGGCAGAGATTTGATGAGGAGCAATAATCTTGGAGGATCTCCCCACCACATGCTTATCAAAGACAAAGACAAAGATGGTGATTTCATGGTGGAGAAACCTGGCAGGCACCAACCTGACCTGGTGATCAAGGTTAGTTAACATCATTATTGGCGGCCAGGTCAGTAATGCATACTCTGATGTGACACTCTAGGAAGACCACAGCATCCTTTCCATGGTACTCTTGCCAAGAATGTACAGCCCAAGAGTAAACACAAGGGCATATTGGGTGGGCCCAGGTTGGGGGGACCTACAGAATGAGTGGCCTGTGCTCTTTAAGACAATCGAAGTCACCAAAGACAGGCAAAGATTGAGGGCCTCTTCTGGAGTGAAGGAGACTAATGAAGTATGACAACAAAATGCCCCTTGGGATCCTGCTTGGATCCTGGACCACAAAGGTAAATGAGGCATCATTGGGACAGTTGGAGAAATTTGGATGGGGTCTATGGATAGAATGATGGCATCAAACTAATTGTGATTTCCTAATGTGGAGGTTTGAATGATAGTAACAGTAATAGTAATGAGGAGAGGGTGTTGTTTTGGAGAAATACAAACAGGTGTATAGGGGGTCATGGGGCACCCTGTCTACAACTTGTTCTCAAATGTTTCAGGGGGGAAAAAGGCATATCTATCTATCTATCTATCTATCTATCTATCTATCTATCTATCATTATCTATCTATCTGGAGAAAGAGAGAGAGAGTGCAAATGTAAAATATTAACAGAGGATCTGGGTAAAGGGGATAGAGAAGCTCTTTGTACTGTTCTTGAAATGTTTCTATACGTTTGAAGTTATTTCAAAATAAATTATGAGTGAATGAACCTAACACCCGGCTACCCTGCAGATGGCTTTCACACAGCTCTGCCGGCAGGCGCCAGCACATGTGCGATGCCCATTGCTCAGGAGCTCTGACTCCTGGTTAGCTGCCCCATTTTATTCCTGAGACGGAATTTCTAGACTTCCACCACAGGCCTCAGGCCCCCATCTGTCTCTCTTCTTCCCCTTTTGTCAGATGATCTAACCCTTTTTTTCAGAGAAAATATAGGCCATCTGGGGGTCTCTCCAAATTCCCCTAGCTATCTCTACACTCATCCTTAGCATTTATCCTCAACACACCGCCATACGGCTCATTTAACCGGTGACAGAGTGTAAAACTCCCTTCACTATGGCTCATTGGGTAATGGGTCAAGTCCATGAGTTTTTCACCCATGGAGACACCCCTCCTGGAGGCCTCCATCCTTTGGGTCCAGTATGGATACATTGCTCTCCGTGGCTGACGCAGCTGTCACCTGTGACTTCTCTTCACCGCCCACCTGTTTAGAGTCCTGGTTTCCTAGATCTTCCCTTTTTCCCTCTTGTTTTGGAGGAAGTACATCAAACAACAGGGAAAGGAGTCACAGAACATAAACTTCTTTGAGATTTTGCATATCTGAAGATTTTGCATATTGAGATTGTATATATACCAGGAGTGCCAAAAAAATGTATATACATGACTTGTACTCATCTTTTGTTATCGGTATTTATTGAGTATTACAATTTTAATACAGTTTTTTCCTTTCTTAAAATGTATATACAATTTTTTGGCACCCTCTGTGTATATTTGCCCTGAAATTTAGTTTGAGCGCAGGTTGATCATTGTCCTTCATAAGTTTAAAAATATAACTCCAGTGTCTTTCAACATTGCTGTTGAGAACCTGATTTCAAGCTAATCCTGGTCCTTTGCATGTGACTAGCTTTCTTTCCCCTCCAGAAGTTTTTAGGTTTTCCTCTTTATCTCCATTCTAAAATTTCACCAAGATGTTCCTTGGTGTACGTCTTTTTTCATTTAGTTGTTAGGCACTTGGTGAGTTCTTTCATATTGGTCACCCATGTCCCAAGCCCTGGGAAATCTTTCTTGTATTATTTATTATTTCTTTCATTATTATTCCTCCCCCCCCCCAAATTTCTTCGTTTTTGTTTTGTTTTTCCAGGAATTATTTACAGGCAGACATTGGAACTCTTGGATCCATTCTCTAGTTTTCTTATCCTTTTATTTTTTTCTCTTTTCTAATTTTTTACCTTTTTATTTTATTTTCTGGGCAAGTTTCTCAACTTTATCTTCCAACCTTTTAATTGGATTTTTTTAGTTTTTCTATAACATTAATTTCAAAGAGCTCTTTGTTTTCCAATGAAACCTTTTTTATTATATCCTCTTGTTCTTATGTCATGGATGCAATAGCTTGTCTCATTTCTCTGAATATTATAGGTCATTTAAAAAAGTGTTCCGGGGCCGGCCGAGTGGCGCAATGGTTAAGAACTGGCTTGGGATGCCAGAGGGCCCCGGTTCGGATCCCACATATGAGGGCCAGTGACACTGCCCTC
>NW_017731350.1:1217145-1276709 GCF_001890085.2 Hipposideros armiger | reverse complement strand
CGCCAAAAAAAAAAAATCTTAAAAAAAAAAAGTGTTCTGGTACTCATTTAATAGCCTGTTTTTTCTCTTGTTAGTTGGAGGTGGGGGCCAGCTCAGAATGCCATGTTTCAGGCTTCCAGCCTCTATCCTGAGGCCTCTCGCTTTGACAGTTCCCTGTACCCCTTCCCTTCATCAAAACCTACCCATTTTGTGGGCAGCAACCTGCTGCCACTTCTCAAGGAAACATCCCAGGAATATAATCCTTGGAGCAGGGACCTCAGCTCACCTTCTCTCCATCTCTGTCAGGGCTCTACTGGAATCAAGGGTTCCATAGGGATTTCTGGTGACTGAGAAAGAGCAATGAAGGAACTACTTTGGGTGAGAGGGACCTCCCAGTTCCCTTCCTATGGTACCAGATAAGCTCCCCCTCTCCTTCAAGAAACAGGGCTCAGGGGAGAGCAGTGTGCAGGAGCTGGCTTGAACCAGTTTAAGAGAGCTCGTTGTCAGAGAGTCAAGAATTTGGTGAGCTGGCTGATGTCACATTGGCAGATTGAAGTCAGCGATGGTAAGTGTATTTATATATACCATGGAAATTGGCAAAAACTACACATCAAGGATGTTTTGTTTCCTTTTGAACTTGTTAGTAAAGATTTCCCAGCACACCACCGAACAGCAGTGTCCCTCGTTGAGTGCTCTGGTACCTAGAGAGTGGGGTTGAGGAGCAGGACAAGTGCCTGGAGTTGTGCAACGTGGAAGCCCTGCTGGGGATTCATGCTCCGAGGCTGGGTTTGCTGTTGAACACCTCTGCAGCTTGCTGCACTCATGAGCTGATTTTACTTTTGGGATCATGGCTTATTATGCAAATAAGTACAACTTAGCTTCAAATTACTAGCTTTGGGACACTTTTTAAAAATATAAATATATAATCACTGTATCCACACAGCGGGATGTCAGAGAGTCCGTCACAAGCATCAGAGGCTCCTGATTGTTTTCAGGAAGCAAATGAGCTTCTCCCAGGAAAGGCGGACTGGGGACTCTCGTCCTCTGAGCTCTCAGCGGGGATGACAGCCTGGCACCACCTACTTCATCAGTCTTGCAGCTTTGTGCTTCTCCCCCCTTTTGGATGGCTCTGTAAAGGTAGCTTGGGAGGCTGGGCTGGCCTTGGTTTACCTGAGCCTGAATGTGATCCTACCCGCAATGTGACAAGGGAGTTTGGGGAGCTAACAGAGAAGGGGCGGTCTGTGCTTAGTACCCCAGAGCAGTGCCCTTCATGCCCTCTGCTTTCACCTCCTACTTCTGCCCTCTTTCCAGTCCCCTCAGTGCCAACTTCTGCTGCCCAGCCAGACGGGAGAGGGGCTATCCCAGTCATGCTCCCTGGGGACAGCACAATGAGGAGGGAAGAATCAGGGAAACAGGTGATGAGGTGCTCCTCTGAGCCCCTCACCAGCCTCTTGTGGACCCTGGCTGACTGGTCCAAAGAAAAATGCCCAAGTGGACCCTGGGCGCTGGGGATAGAAGAGCCAAGGTAGCAATAGATTCTAGGAATAGTGGGCCAGTTCCCGCCCCGTCTGCCCTGCCCTGACTTAACTTCTCTCTGTGTTTTGGTTTTCCCATATGTAAAATGGAACTAATCAACCTCAAAATACCCCTGCAAGGTACTAATTATTGTCTGTAGGAGACTGAGATCTTTGGATGGAATATAACAGTACTAATAATGGATAATAACACTCTGTCCTTCTCCAGAGCCTTTCATCCATGGATCTCAAAGCCTTTTACAAACCTTAATTAATTCTCACAACACCCCAGTGCAGGAGGCTAATGGTCATTAGCCCTATTTTACTGGTGGGGAAACTGAGAGAGGCCAGGAAATTGGCTTGAGGCCACACAATAAGGGTTAGAACTCACAGCCCCCGGCCCCTGGAAGAGACTCGCACAACGTGGGCTTCCACCCAGCCCAGCAGCGGGCAAGAAGGCTGATGGGCAGTGCCAGAGCCTCCCAGCCTGCCAGGGCCCCAGAGCGGCTGCCCAGGGGAGCCTGGCCACTAAGCTCTGGGAAGACTTGGGCAAATAGGAGGAGGCCCATAGGCATGGGTTTTTCTGGCTTGGCCTAGCAATTTGGGAAGAAAATGAACACTTATAGGGCACCCAGTGTGTGCAGACTGTGTACAAGGCATCTTTGTGTTCTTTGGTCTCATCCTACCTGTGAGGTAGGGTGTGATGTTGCCAGGTGAGGAAATTGGCTTTTTGAAAAAGCCACCATTTATTCTCACCTACTGTGGACCAAGCAACTTGCTTGTGCCTTCGTTGTCACTGATACAATTGCACAAGGCATCCAGGTAGCACTGGGTGTTACTGACCATCATTTTAGAGACGGGCACACTGAGGTACACACCGGGAAACTGACTTGCCAAGGGTGTGACCTTGGACTAGCTATGTTCTTAAATAACCTCTCCCTCCCCCACCCCACCCCCAAGTCCGCAGAATCCCCCCAGCCCCAGCTCCCTCCCAACCCCAGCGGGCAGTCGAGGCTGAATGAGATCATGTCAGGAAGGGCTTTGAAGTGCTCTGAGGCAGCAGCCCAGGTCGTCCCAGGGGAAGATGAAAAGCCTCCTTTCCTGGGCTCTGTGTCATCCCACAGGGAAGTTCTCAGAAGAATGGAAGTAGCAGGCTCACCTGGGCTGGTGGGGGATCACCTGGGGACAGCGGCCTACAGGTTTCCCTCCAGGCCTGGAGTGGCCTCCCGTGCCTTGCCTGGGGGCCTCTCTGGGCAGGACCATGCTTCCTGGGACAGAGGGCTGAGCAGTGGACCTCCCCAGTGGTATGGGGCAGGGAGGGTTTGAGGCCAGGGGTGTGACTGGGCAGCTCCTGCCCCTCTCCTGGCCCAGCTGCCCAAGGGGGGGATCATCTATGGGACCTCTGAGGTCCCTTCCAGCTCTGACAGTCCTCGATATCCTGATACCCTGACTCAGAGCCACGTACCCCAGAATCCTGTCTGTGTTTAACGATTGTCCCTGCATGAGCTCAAATCATTGGTTAGAAAGCAGATTCATCCCAGTGACAGTGGCAGGACCTTTGGGGCCGAGCAGGGTGATGGGAGATCTAGCTCCTGCCGCTGGCTCTCACAAACATGCTGTGTGTGGTCGGGACACGGGCCTTCCTGCTCCTTGCCTCAGTTTCCCTGTTGGTAAAAGTGGCAGTGGGGAAGGCCAATGGAGTAACTCCTGAGGGGGCTTTGAAGCCTGGGAATGAAATGCAGGGGATGGCGAGATCAGCTTCTGTCTCGGTGAGGAGGAGAGCATGCAGAGTAAAATGGATGGAGCGCAGGGTGTGATATGGGGAGAGGAGGGTGGAGCAACCTTTGGGGGGAAATGCTAAAATCTCCATTAGTGATTTTGCTCACAGCCTACTTAATCTCAGTAGACATACTATCTAATTTTTGTATAGCCTTTTACCTAAGTTAGCATAATACTGTCTCCTATGCTGTCTCTTTGAATGTCCCTCCACATCTGTGCGAGAGGTAGATTAGCACTCCCGATTTACAGATGAGGAAACCAAGGTTCAGAAAGATAAAATACTCTGCTCAAGGACACATAGATATTAAGGGGCAGACCCAGGCATTCAACCCAGGTCTCTCTCTGAGACACACTTCTCTAGAAAGTTCTGCACCACCAAGTCCTTCCGGGAATCAGTGCTTGGCAGGCCTATCCTACGGGTTGAAAGCCTGGATCACAGAGTCCACTTGCTGGACCCCTTTGCTCCTCCCAGGGCCCCTTGCGTATCGTGGGCCTGCCCCCGCGGGAGGAATCTTGGATGGTGAGTCCAGGGTGCGGCCAGCAGTGGGCGGGAGGTGCTGGCGGCTGCTGCAGGCTGGGCAGGGTAGGGCAGGGCAGGTGCCGGGAACAGCGTGACCTGGACAGCGTGACCTGCGATAATTGAACAAGGCACGCAGTGGCGGCAGTGGCAGGGAGGCCCCTCGATGCCCAGAGGTGGCCTCGCAGAGGCTGGGGGCCTTCGTGCCTCCCGCCCTGCTGGTTCCCCTTTGGCCACTGCTGGGCACCTTCCAAGAGGCGATGTTCTTACTCCCTCCCAGCAGATCTTCACCTGAGAGCCTGCTCAGACCTGCCCTCCTCACAAAGCACAGTAGCAACTCCCTGGGGCAGAAAATGTCTCTTCTGAAAGCAAGACAAGAGTTTAATTAAGCCCTAAACGCGCACAGTTGAGCCTGAAATTAGGGTGGTGAAGGGAGGGAGAGAAGGTAATAGAGGGGGGGGGGGCTTCAGCCCAGCACTGCCCCAGCTGAGCAAAACAATCCTGCAAGCAAACATTTACAGAGCCCGAGGGCTTGGTTACAAAACATTTCTGACCTACAAAGGGGAGGATGCCATGTTTCCTTCCCCCTGAACTCATGTTGCAGGTGGGTACTGGGGTTTGTGGAGAATTTGGAAAGTGGAGACAGGGAACCGGGAAGTCAAGACAGGCCACCTCTGAGACGATCCAGGGTCCCTGAGGGGCTTGTGGGGAGTCCTGCTCTGAGTGAAGCTGAGCAGGTGGGAACCCTCCCCACCCCTGAGGGCCAGCCAGGCCCCAGGTGAGCCAGGCACACCACGTGCACAGGTGTGCCAGGGTTGAGGCTCCCGCCCAGCACCCCGCTTGGCTCGCCCAGGTGGGCAAAGCTCACTCTGCTTCCCATGGAGGAAGGCAGCAGCCTTCTCCGAGGTGCCTGCCTGTCTGGGCTCCTGGCTTTTAGGGACAAAGCAGCCGAGATTTGCTTTACTAATGGCTGTGGGCATTTGGGCAGTCAGCAGCTTTGAGGGGGGCACTGGCTGCAGCCCCTCTGTCTCCTGTCCCCAGGTCTCCCCAGGTTGCTGCTGAGACAGTCAAAGCACAGGCTCCTCCTTCGCTTGGCGCTCAGTCCTCCTTTGCCCTGCAACTTGGGCTTGCTCTTACCTTGCCAGGGACTCCAGGCAAGAAGAGACGGGCAGGTGGGCGTGTTGTTGCTTGTCTCAGGGCAGAGAGGCTGTTGCGACAGAGCCCCTGAGTGCGTGTAAAAGTGCATGCGTGCAGCAGTGAGGGAACAGGCTGTGCGCAGGGGTGCGTGCCTTGCCCTCCTTATCTGTGTGTGTGTGGGGGGGGGCGTTATCGGGATGATTTCTGTCACTGCGGCAGGGCACCCAAGTACAGAGAGGGGACCCAAGGATGGGGGCCCTGCCTGCCAGGCCAGCTAGTCGCTTAGTGGAGATGGTCTAGCCCACTGGGGGCCAGAGCTGTTGTAGGTTCTTTGAGTTTAAGGGACACTCTGCTAAAGAGGTCAAAGTGGGGGCTTTGTGGGTGGCCTCGGGAAGCGCCAGCCAGGCTTCTGCCACTGAGCTGACTCTGGGAAGTCCTGCCACAGCTTTCCCAACACTGAATCAAGGGTGTCATCAAGGGGTGAGGACCAATGGGCAGAGAGTCAGGAGAGGCCCGAAGGTCATTCAGTCAGCCTCCCTCACCCATTTGTGCTTATCTCCCCTCCACAGCACCCTACCTCTATCAGTTTCCTGTGGCCACCGGAACAAATGACCACAAACATGCCAGCCTAAAGCAACAGAAATGTATTCTCTCACAGTTCTGGAGGCCTGAAGTCCAAAATTAAGGGGTCAGCTGGGTCTCTTCCAGCTTTTGGTGGCCGTAGCATTCCTTAGCCACATCGCCCCAACCTCTGCCTCTGCCGTTCTGTCGCCTTCTCTTCCGTGTGTATCATCTTCTCTGCCTCACTCTTGATATCGAACTTAGGGTCCACTCAGATAACCTGGGATGACCTCCTCATGTAACTTCATTCCATCTGCAGAGACCCTTCCTCCACATGAGATCACATTCACAGGTTCCTGGGGATTTGGAGGTGGATACATTTTTAATTTTTTTTTCAGACCCACCATTCAACAGCCTACACCACCCAGTGGTCAGTCAGCTGTGGCTTGGACACCGCCTGTGGTGGGAAGCTTACTACGTCATTAGTTCAGTTCACGTCTAGACAGATCTAATTATTTAGATCTTACTTGGGTGGAGCTGCAGTTCTACTCAGAAGGAACCTCTACCCACTGGCCCTAGTTCTGACCTGCAGAGTGTATTAAATAAATTTAAATAAATAAACTCTATCCCCACTATCCTCTGTCCCTGATTACAAAGCAAAAACAAAACCAGAAAAAGGGTGAGCCAGCTTCTCAGGGACAGTGCACAGATCTCAGGGATCAGGAGACCTTGACTGTCTGGTGGCTCTGTCCCTAGGTCCTTGTCCCTACGTATCCTTCCCATAATGCCAGAGGGCTGGCTGAATCACTCTTTCCATGGGACACTTTTGGGAAATGCATCCTGAATATTCACAATTTGCACTGGCATATTAAAAGCTCTGAGCAGTCCTGAGCAGAGAGACGGACTTAAGTCAGGTTTTTCCAAACAATTGGAAAACACAGTCATTTCACTGACTACCATCTTCTTTTCTCACCCTGCAGATCTCCCGGGCTTCTCTGGGAAACTCAGCTTCTGTGATGCCCTGGCAGCCTCTTTCTGGTCTTACGATATCAGTTGAGGTCAAACCAAAGGGTGGAATTCAGAGTCTTTGGTTCCCATCCTGAGTTGTTGCTAAGCGTTTTGCTGGAGGTAACGGACAATCCATTGCAGGATGAGAGTCAAGAGCCTGGAAAATGATGAAGCTCCTCCCCTCAGACACAGACGGCGGCGAGGCAAGGTTGGGCAATGGCGTCCTCCCAGGGGCCTGGGCCTCTCCTGCCCCTGCCTGGCCCGGAAGCACCGCAGAGACAGCCTGAAGGAGGAAGCCAGGGGGGGAAGGAACGCTTCCGCCGCTCTGCCCGGTAGGACCCGCTCCGATCCAGACCTCACCTTGACCTCGGACTCCACCTGCTCAGACCTCCCACATTAGGTAATGCCACCTCTGAACCTGGCTCTTCCAGGAGCTTTTGCTGAAGGTTCCAACTAAATCTCCTACCTTTGCTGGGGGTGGGAGAGGAACTCTCATAAAAGTTGGACCCTAACAAATGGGAACAAGAATACCTGGACCTCCCAAGGGAAAGACTGATGGTGGGGGAAGAGAAGGTCCTCAAGGGTGTGTCCCAAGGGGAGAAGGGGAGAGACAGCCTGAGGATGGGATGGGTGGGGGTGGGGGCTCCATCCCTGGGCCCAAGAGAAAGACTAAAACGTTGAACGTTAAATAAGGAGCATGGAGTGAATTGAAAAGGCCACCAAATTGATTCCTCTGTCCCCAAGTGAGCTTACGCGGGGTTTGCTATCCTCTCCTGTCCTTAAGGCCCCCAGGAGGCCAACGCTGCTCAGATTCACCTCGCACAGAGCCCGTTACCTGACAGTTTCACCTGCACATTCAGTTCACTGTGCTCTCAGATACAGCTTCTGGGCTGTTTATTATAGTGCTGTGGATCGGGCACTGTGCTAGCTGCTTTCACTTACGTTATTTAATCCTCACAACCTCTAAAATTTTACATGTGAATGTACCAAGACTCAGGGAGGTTAAGGATCTCGCCAAAAGTAAAGAGGCAACGTGAGGAACAGGATCCGCTCTGCCTGGCTCCCAGTCCCACCCCATAACCTTCGACCTTATTTAGTAACGCACACAGTCTCTGGATCCTGCTGGTATGGGCAGTTCTCCTTGACGTCTGACCAGAGTCTCCCCTATCCTCGTTTGAGTTGTATCCGAAGGAAGGACCATGTAAGTAGTTTGAACCTGCTCCCCACCCAGCCTCAAGAGACATTGCCCGTCCTCTAGTGCAGGCAGTAGCCTTCCAGTGACCAGGGTGGGGAATGTTTGCCTTCTGTTAATGAAAAGAAATAGATGTGATAATAAATAAATGCCCAACCCAGCGCAGTAATCAGTGTCCCTAACAATGGGGCTCTGTGTTTGCTCTCGACTGTGGGCTCTATTCATTGGCTGTAGTGACTGCTCAGGAGCCCCTGGGCACGTCATCGGGGTGGGGCCTCAGGCACACTTAGGGGGAGAGGGGCAAGCCTGCTTGCCTTAAACTCCTGGAATTCACCCTGGGAAGTAAGGCTCCTGCAGTCCTGCTTTGGGGTGCCCCAGACTGGAGTGAGGGCAGCGCATCAGGCTCTGGTTCATGGGGCCATGGAAATGGTACCCTGCACTTGGCGTCAGGAAACTGGAGTCTGGTCCAGCTCTGCCTCTGCCACCCTGGGTGACCCAAGGCAAGCCTGTTTCTCTCCCTGAGCCTCAGCTTCCGCATCTGTACAATGGAAGGTTGCAACAAATTATCTCTCGTTCATGTTCCTTCCAGCTCTGACATGACAGGACCCTGTAACCATGGCTCCTCCTGGAATTGCTTTATGCTTTGAGTTTATGGGCACCTAGCCTGTGGGTGGAGGATCTCAGAGCTCCAAGAACCCAAGCTCTTCTTCTGGGAGGTGACTGGACGTCCATTCCCACCTCAGCTTCCCTGAACCCATCCCCTCTGCCCCACTGCCCCTAGTTCTCATGTGTATAGAATTTCCCAGTTTGTGAGACATTTTCAGAAACATTATCCCATTTGAGCCTCAGCGCAACCCTGCGACACAGGCAGGGAAAGGAGTGCAGTGTTTTCAGCATGACCACAGGCAGGCCCTACCCATGTTGTCGCATTGAAGCTTCCCCACAGCTGCAGAAATCCTTTTGGGAATAAGGCAGAGTGCAAACACTTAGATACATGCATATATGCATACTCCTCCGAGATCTTGGGCAAGTGGGGCTCAGAGGGATTCAGTAACTGCCCAGTGTCCGTCGGCTCTCAGGCAGCAGCACCAGGGTTGGAGCCCAGGCCTCTTGGATCTCAGCCTTTTCTGTGCATTGAGCTATGCCCTAATCAGCATTATTCACTCTGCTTTGCAGATGAATGAATTAAGTGTATAGAGACGAAGTGACTTTGTCAAGGTTTTGCAGCTCTGAGTGGCAAACTCAGGAATCAAACCGTCTTTTGCCTACAAACCTAGGGCCGTTTCTGGAAACATCACAGCAGCCTCAAGAGACAAGTGGAGTCTCTTCCTCCCTTCCTCTCTTTCTCCCTCCTCTCTTCCCTTCCCTTCCCTTTCTCCCTCCCTCCCTCCCTCCCTTCCTCCCTCCTTTCCTTCCTTCTCTCCAGGAACATCCCCTACCCTCTAAGTGCTTCTGTATCCCAGGCAGGAAATCCACGATGTGCTCACTTGTGCAGATAACAGAGCCAGCACTCCCAGGCTCTGTGTCTTTAGAAGCATTGCGGGGGGNGGGGCAAGTTCCATGTGGCAGCCCATGTGTCCAGTGACCCACAGTGCCAGGGTGGGGTGTGCTGACGCCCGGGAGGTGTGGGGGGGTGCTCACCCTGTACCCTGGCAGCACCTAGCCCCGCTCTGGGTGTCTTGTCTTTGGGGTGTCTGGCTGAGTGCGCAGGCCTGTCCTCTCCATCTGAGCATACCCCGGACAGTTGGAGTGGCAGAAATTACCCAGGTGCGAGCATTGAACTTGAACTCTTCCCATCCTTGGCCTCCTAAGGTCCCTCTGTACCTCTCTTCTCTCACCTTTTCCCTCTCCACTCTGGGCTCTTCCTGCTCCCTTCTATCCTCTACCCTGCCACCAGGGTGATCATCTTAAAGGTAGATTTTTCAAATTCAGGCTGAAGCTCATTATATGTGTCCTTGGAGTGATGAAAAAAATCTTCCCCCTGGGGATAGCATTCAAAATCATTTGGAAAATTCAAGCTTATAAGCATAGTTTAGATCACGTCTTCTCTCTTGTCTCAAAAAATTATCAATAGAGGAGCTTTATTTGCTTCAGGTTGCTCTCCCTCTCGCATATATATCACAATTCAGATTTCACACCCTCTCTCTCTCACACACACACACACACACACACACTTATATATACACATATATATGTATGTGTATATACATGTACTTGCCTATATATACACATACACAAAGTACGTGTGAAAAATACATATAATTTCTTCCCCTTTTCTTACTGAAATATTTTAAATCAAAACCCAAACCCAAACAGTGTATCATTTCATCCCTATGTTCTTCAGTGCCCATCTAAAAAATACGGAATTACGTACGCACCATGAATGCCATTATCCTACCTAACAAAATTCCTGGGCATCATCTACTATCCAGTCCATATTAAAAATTCCCAAATTGTGTATTTATAAAAGAAATCCACAGACACAGGTGAAGCTCTGGCCCCATCACTGCTCCTGCCTCCTTTCCTAGCTCCTCAAGTTGGTGTGAATTCTCATTGCCTCTGGAATGAAATCGAACCCCCTCCAAGGTCAGGCTCAGGAGATTTCCATGTCTGGCTCAGAGCACACAGGCCTGGCAGGGTCAGCTGATCCGGACTCATGTCTGGTTTCTGAATCCTCTTTACAACGCCCACCAAATCCCAGCCTTTTCTGAGCTTGATATTTTCAGGCAGTACAGCCTTCCTTGGCTCTACCTCCCTCCACCCTCAGCCTTGTCCTTCGGGGCCATGCTAAATAAGCCACACTCTTTTTCCATGGAGAATGCCTTCCGATACTTGGAGACCGCTCAGGGCCAGCCTCTCCTCATCCCCGCCCACACACACTGTACATTTGAGACCATTCCCCTCCTCTCAGTCAATTTCATCAATTTATTCATGCCCCTGCATTTGCATACTTTCCTGAACCTGGACCCTTCTTAATGCTGTCTGCTCTGCAACCTCCCCCACCTTCACCTGCCAACATCCCATCAGACTCTGGGTACCAATGTCACTGCCACCACCCTCAAGGGGCCTTCTCTGATGTGTTCCATCTGGTATGTCCTCATCCTCTGCATTAACCAGAGAACCCTGGTAGCTGTCTTGTGGCATTTGTTGTGTTCTGACTTGTTTTCAAGTTATTTGAGAATCTTTCTCATCCTCAGCGGATTCCACATTCTTTAAAGACAGCCAGTTCCTTACTGGTCTTTGCTTTCTCCTTGAAACATCTAGTAAACAGTGCTAACAGTAGGTGCTCTTTGTGTGCTCAATGGTGCCTTCCTCAAGACTCTTTTGTTTCTGACTGATACCCAACTCAAACTGGCTGGAAAAGAAAAGGGAATTTCTTGCCATGTGATGGAAAGTCCAGGAGCACCAACACTTGAGGCACTGCAGAGTTCAGGTGATCAGTGTCCTCAGAAACTTCTCGTTGTCCATGGCTTGTCCCTGTTTCCCTCTGGGTTGGCTTTCTTCCTCATAGCCTCTCCCCGAGTAGCAGCAAAGAGTGTGGTCTCCCAGTTGAAAAGAAAGTGCTTCTTTCCCGAGGGTTTCAGTCCAAGCCTCAGGTCTGACTCTCAAAGGCCAGCCTTGGGCTATCTACAATCCTGAACCAATCAGTAACAACGGCAGGGAAGTGGGGTGTCCTGTTTGGCCAGCACTGGATCATGTGTCCTTGTGCCAACCCCTAGAGCTAACCCATGCCACATAGAATGGAGAAGTGGAGGCTCCCCAAAGGAAAGTCAGGGTGCTCTTGCCAGAAGAAGGGAAAATGTGTGGTGGACCAGCCAAATGACAGAGATTCAGCAGAGCTGGAGGGAGCCCGGAACTAGCAAAGGGGCCTCCTTTCTCTAGGCGACTCCTGTATCCCCTGTGGGCCCAGGATGTGGAGGAGAAAAGCACAGGCCTGGCCGGAGGGACTCAACAGACCTGGGTACACCCTGCCCTGCATGCAAGATCCGTGTGACCTTGAACCCATGACTTACCTAACTTGGATCTCCGTTTCTTTATCTGGAAAACAGGGCCACTCATGTGGGCCCTGGCTATTGGATTGGCTGTTGAGAGGATCAGATGAAACCCTGTGTGGGCGACGTGTCTGTGTGTGAAGACATGGTTTGTAATGGTTCAATGCCATACTAATGGGAAGGTTCATAAACACCTATACCAAGAGCCTGGGGCCTGAAGGCACATGTCCCAATTCCAGCTCCTTTCCATTTTTGCTCTGAAAACTTGGGTGAGTTTACCCCTCTTGACATTCGTCTCTTGCATGAGGGTAGTAATTGTAACTACCTCATAAAGTTGTTGTGAATACTAACTGAGTTAATATACATGACTCAATTAAAATACTGTCTGGTGCAAAGGAAGCCCTGTAAAAGGTTTTTATAGGTGTCACCATTGTTATTGCTCCATGCCCCTTGCCCCCACTATTTTGTGTTTTACTCTTTCTTCTTCTCAGCGAGATTGTAAACTGCCTGAGGGCTTCAGGCTTCTCTTATGCTCTCCCTTCCCCAGTAAGTGCTTGGAAAATCCTGGTGCCAGGCTGATGGATAGCTGTGACAGTGAGGCAAGGTCCTGGCTCTGAGCAGATTAGAAGTGAATAGAGCCAGCCTGGAGCCTCTAGCCCAAGCATGGAGCAGAGCGGGGGAAGCTCACATTAGGGCCGGAATAGCCCCTTCCCCCTTGACTTCCAGGTCCACAGAATAGGAGGGCGGGAGAGAGGTGCTTCCAAGTGGGACTTGAAGATACCTGGCAGGAGACCCATCCTGAATGCTGTAGTGGGGAAGGAGTTTCCCCTCTAGGCCTTCTGTGCCTCTCTCACCCTGCGACAGCCGTAGGTTCAGTCCATTGTATTGTCTTGATGGCAAATGAGAAAGAGGTCTGAAGATGTCAAGGGACTTAGCCCAGGTCACACAGCCGGCCATAGCAGGGCCATCCTTGGACTTCTGTTTCCCCAACCCAGAGCTGTCTCTCCCTGTGCAGGTCTTAGACCCAGAAGGTGAAGCAAGGGATGTTGTCCTGTTCTTTCTCTCTGGACTCGACAAACATTCCTACCAGGGGTAACTTCTGTTCTGACTCATAAAGGTATTTCTGAATAATAAATAGCACTAGTTACTTTATCTCTGGAATGTATCCAGCATTAAAAAACCAAAACCAAAATCAAAATCTGGGGAAGTACCCTGTTCCTGCTTGAGTCTTTCTAGGCCAGTGACTACTCAAAGTCCACCGGGCTGTGAGCAGGTGGCCAGGAAGGCCTCACTTGCATATGAGCTCTGACAATTAAGTTCCTCAACTCATCCTAGAAAAAGTGCTACATGCTTCATTGCTGACTATCACTATGGTTACCTTTGAAGTGCTCCCCTTGGGAAGCTATACACTGATGCCAGAGCCTAGTCCACCCTTCAAAGCAATTTTGGAACTCTTTCTGGAATGGCCATCAGAGCTGTCGTCATATTACCTTTGATATCCTGAATGTCATCAAATGTCTTCCTTTCAAAATTTCCTTTATCTTCGGGTAAAGAAAGAAGTCATTGGGGGCCAGGTCAGGTGAGTAGGGAGGGTGTTCCAATACAGTTATTTGTTTACTGGCTAAAAACTACCTCACAGACAGTGCTGTGTGTACTGGTACATTGTCGTGATGCAAGAGCCATGAATTGTTGGCGAAAAGTTCGCGTTGTTTTTGTCTAACTTTTTCATGCAGCCTTTTCAGCACTTCCAAATAGTAAATTTGGCTACCTGTTTGTCCAGTTGATACAAACTCATAATAAATAATCCTTCTGATATCAAAAAAGGTTAGCAACATTGTTTTGACTCTTGATTTGTACTGACGAAACTTTTTTGGTCATGGAGAATTGGCTGACTTCCATTGTGCACTTTGACACTTTGTTTCAGGGTTGTATTGGTACACCCATGTTTCATCACCAGTGATAACACGGCCCAAGGCATCGTCTTACCTCTCCAAAAGGTCTTGGCAAACTTCGACTCTCCTTTGCTTTTGTTCATTGGTGAGCTCCTTCGGGACCATTTTGCACACACCTTTCTCATGTCAATATTTTCAGTTAAGATTTTCCTAAATATTTCTGTATTGATGTTTACTTGGTCTTCTTTGCTTCTCACAGTCAGCCGACAATTTTGACGCACAATTCGAGAAATTCTTGCAATGCTTTTATCAGTTCTGCTCCTTACTGGCCACCCTGATCTCTCTTCATCAGTGATGCATTCTCTCCCCTCAGAAAAAGTTTAATCCATTTGTACACTGCCATTTTCTTCATGGCATTATGCCCATAAACTTGGACTAACATGTTCCTGATTTCCACTCTTGCCAAGTTTAACAAGAAATATAATGTTTGTTCGTTGCTCTAATTCAAGCTCAGACATTCTCGCGATGGCACACAAAAACACGCAACAACAATAATGAACACCACTCAGCAAGACACCACCACATGTCCACACGAACACAGCTGTGAGACACTGATATACTAAGATTATGAAACCTTACCGAGATGTTTGTACAGTGCTGCCAATGTAAGCGCACGGTGGCAAGTTCACGAACTTAATTGTCATATCTTGTTTGCTTTCTGAGAAGGCTTGCACAAACTTCAATATAACTTTGAATGTGGTCTAAGGCAACAAAATGGGTTTAGTTATTGTTTGCTTTTTTTTTAATTGAAGATAACACACAGTAAATAAAGTGTCCTCATCGTAGAGTCAAGCTTGATGAATTTTTTTACATATAGCCAGAGGCAGAACGTTCAGTTTTAATATTGCTATTACAATTGCCTCTAGACTAGGGGTCGGCAAACTGCGGCTCGGCTCGCGAGCCACATGTGGCTCTTTGGGTACGTTCCATCTCAAAAGTTTGCCGACCCCTGGAAGAGCCAATCCTGTCCCTCACAACAATTTAAAAATTACTCGAGAGCCATAAATATATTTTTACATAATCACCATTAGGTGAATAACATCCTTTAAAAATTTTACAAATGAAACTATGATAGTTTTATTTTCATTTTCAATTTTACTTCAGAGGCTCGCGAGCCGCAGTTTGTTGACCCCTGGCGGCTCTTCCGCCTCAAAAGTTTGCCGACCCCTGCTCTAGATGATAGTATCTTGACGTCTCTGTTTTCACTTCTTTTCATGGGTGTATATCCCTTGCGTGAAATGGGGGTCATGGTGGGCAAAAGGTACATGTCACATCTCAGAATACTTAACTTCCTCCTTGGAATTTAATGGTGGTCGTGTAAGTCCACAGAGGAGGGAGTCAGCATTGCTTATTCATCCAGCTGTTTCTCCCAGATGCTGATCTCTTTTGATCCGTGGTTCCCAAACTTTTTTCTGTCCCCACACCTGAGGAACACAACACATCCCCTCCAGATTAGTGGCTCAGCGCACCAGTGACATTTAAAAGGAGGAGAGATGCACTTCGAAAAAGCTGTGCAGATTTTGACGTTCACCCCCACTTGGGATGAGGTCTGAGACTCACTGATTGACTGGCTTCCCCCCATCCTGAAATGCCACCCATGAGAAGATACATCTGGGTTTAATAGGATCTGTGCTGGTTATCCCCATTTGCTGAGCGTGTGCCTTCCCCAGCACCACCAGATCCACTGTCCACACTCTTCCTTGCTCTTCTCTGTGCCCTGAGAGGCTGACCTCAGTGGGCTGCCTTTGGCTAGAGGTGTGGGGAAGAGACAGGTATGATACTCCCCTCCCCCAGCGCCTTTGGCACTCTCTTTGGCAGTGTTTTGCTTCTTTCCCTCCTGCTGCATGGCCAGCTTCCATGGCCCCAGTGAGCACTCAGCTCTCATAATACTATTTCCTCCCCTTTTCTACCCCAGGGTGGTCACAGTTTCCAGCTGCTACTGTTTGAAGTCTCTTTCCTGGTGGATTCCTGACTGATCCAGAGATCTTTGGACAAACAGAAACACTTCCATATTAACAGTCATTGATTATAAGATGCACCCGCTTTCAGAAATGTTAAAACATCATCAAAATGTATGGTTTATTATACAGAAATGCTGGCAGATTTGCTCGGGTGTGATAGATAGAGGGCCATTTATCATTAAGAAAGTGTTTGCTTCTGACCTGACAAGGCTGGGAGCATGGGTAAAGGGCAGAGCACTGGGTGTAAAGTCAGGTGAGATGGGTCTGAGCCCAGGTTCTGACACCCACAGGCTGGGAAATCTTGAGTAGGCTGCTTTGCCGCTCTGTTCCTCGGCCTCCTCTTTGGCGGTCCAGAGTCACCCCAGCTGCCGTCACATCCCTGCTTGGGGATGTTGTGTGTGAGGACAAGTGAGGCCATGTATGTGAAAAGGCTTCCTGAACTATCCAGGCCTCAGATGTGTGGGCCAGTGCAGCCCGGAGAAGGCAGCCATTCAGGGATTCAAGTCAGGAGCCAAACCCTGGGCTAGAGGGACAAAGGAGGAAACTGGCAAATGCAGGGCAGGGCGGTCCTGTGACCTCCTGAGACCCAGAGACACACTGAGAAGACAGCCCAAGTACACTTTACTCCGCTGCACCCCAGCTTACCTCCTTCCTGTCCCTCATTTGATGTGACCTTTCCTTAGGCTGAATGATGCTGCTAGGCTGCTTATTTATTCAGCAGATAGAAAAGGAGCACCTCTAGGTGTATGACAAAGCCACGTACCAGAAGTCCATGCTTTCTGAAGACCAGTAGGAGAGAAACAAAGGCATTCTAGTGGGAGGCAGGCCATGCAGTATCCTGGGTAAGAGGAAAAGCAGGTGTCATAGAGGCCCAGCTGCACTTCCAACTGGGTCACTAGCCAACTAACCAATTCTCCCGGACAAGTTCCTTAATCTCACCTTCTTGATCTGCAACCAGGGAATAATACCCACCTCAAAGGTTTGTTGGGAGTTCTTCAAGAGACAGTCCCTATAAAGTGTTCAGCCTGGTGCCTCACTCTTGGTAAGTGCTCAAAGGTTGGCCTCTGTTCTTCTTAGCATGTTATTCCAGGGAGCCAGAGGACTCTTAACTATGTGATCCTGGAATGATTCCCCACGGAGGGGTCAGTGAACTGGGCTTGGAGTCTGAACTCACAGTTTGGCAGACATAGTGTGGCCAAGGCACCAGCTAAACCAGCGGTTCAGTCCCCGCAGCACCGGGACACAGTTCTGTGTGTCTGGCGCTCCGAGGACTGAAAGGTGAGGGCAGGCTGCGGAAGACAGGCCTCCCCCGCGGGCAGAGGGAACCAGCCAAGTTCTGGAGCAGGGGAAGACCGGGATCAAAGCGCTCCGAGGTAGGCCGGGGCTCACCAAAGGGAGGCTAGCGACTTGCATCAGCACAGATTCCGTGATGCTCTGCAGACGTCTCGGGGCTGCTGGGCTTTACGGGAACCCACAAGAAAGGAAAGGGCCGGGGAAAAGGTAGGGCGGGGGCAGGCGAGGGCGAGAGGGTGCGCTCTCCCGCCCGCGCACTCCCCAAGGCGCCTGCCCGGGCTTGGGCGCGCCTAGGACGGCGGAGGGAGAGGAGGAAGCTCCCGCTCCCTTTCCCCCTCCTCCTTTCCTCCCGCGTTACTGGAAGGACTGTGTGGGAGAGACCCAGAAGCACCCGGATTTTCGAGCGCAGTGTGGGGGAGGGCCGGGCAGCCGCTGCTGCTCAAAGGAAAACCAAAAGTGCGTCTTCGCGCCTCTTTGATACGCGGCAGCTCACAGGAGGGACTTGGACGCCCCGGCTGCGCCTCCCTTTGCCCACCCTGAAGACCTCGCAAGGCGGTCGAGGGTCCGTGTGGCGCGGGAGAGGACGGAGAAGCGAATGAAAAAGTGTCACGATTTCTTCTGCTCTCCCTCCCACACCATCCCCACCCCCCAGTTTTCTGGGGTTTGCCGCTGCCGCTGGGAAAAGGGCTGATTGGTTTTGCGTCAAAGGACTGCATTTACTCAGTCCTGCTGGGAGAGGCGCGTAAACACCCTAGCAGGCAGGACTCAGGGATGACAACACACACACACACACACACACACACACACACACACACCCTAAGCTCCCGTGGCCGGTGTGCACACCAGCCTGCCCCACACCCCTCACCAGGGCCCGCGGAGTTGGGGACTCTGCCCCGCGGGCGGTGGCGGAGGTTAGAGGAGTCTGGCCAGCCTCGCCTCGCGCGTCCTTGGGGATGGAGCTCAGGACAGAATGTGTTTTATAACTGTAAACAATGACCCCGAGTATTGTTTGGGATTACCGTATTTTAGGGCCATTGGAACGGCCAGATGCCGCCAGCCGTCCCGGAAACGCCAGCGCTTTATATAGAGTCCCGGGAAAGCTTTGAGTTCCCAGCTGTATTTTTCTTTCCTAGTCACACCTCCACTTTACAGATAAGGAAACTGAGGACCGGAACTATGATGTGTTACCGTGCACAGCGCTTCAGTCTTCACGCATCTTCCCTTTGGGTCCTCCAAGGACTCTGTGGGGGTACAGACGGCGCCTTTTAAACCGAGACTAAGGCAGAGCTTGGACCAGAGCCCAAGTTCCTTGACTCCTAGTACAGTGCTCCTCCGGATCATCTCTGCAGAAGGATGGAAGTTCCAGGGCTGACAAGGGCCTTACGAGGTCACCTGTCCCAACCCCTTCATTTTATAGGAAGAAACTGAGGCCCAGAGAGGTTAAGGGACTCGCCCAGTCCCACAGCTCGTAAATAGTACAGCCTGGCGTTCGTACTCTAAGGCCTGTGCTCTTTATCCCGCACCTCGCCCCACCCGGCTCAGTGGGCGGGAAGCCTTAGAGTCCCAACTACTTGCTCCTTGAACTTCACTCCAAAACAGCTGAAGACAACGTTGGGCCACACCCTCTCCCAGGCCTCCCTCCTTCCCTGTTATTATTATTTTTTTTAAACTCGCAACAGTCTGTCGTTTGTTTATAATGCCCTATTGCTTCTAGGAGATGCGTCCGAAATTGTCCGGCATAAAGGGCGGCCAGAATGTCGACTGGTTAAAATTCGTTTTTCAGCTTACCCCTAATAAATTAATTGTAGGGCCCCAAAATAAAATAGATGGGGGGGGGGAGCAGTGGGCAGCCAGCCACTGAGGGAAGAATAGGCAGGCCAGTCCCGCCCAGAGGCGCCCCGCCAAAGCCAGGCCGCAGGGCGGCGCGGGTACCCTGCGTGCCCAAGGCGCCCGCTGCAATGGGCGGCGCCGCAGAGGGCGCCGACGACTACGCGTAGCCGCGCCCTCCCTTCGAGCCGCTCTGCGCGCCCGGCTCCCGGCCTGGCGGTGGCGCCGCACTGAACTGCCCGTCTCGCTCTTCAGGACTGTGATTATTTTTTGAAACCCGGCGCCGAGACCCGCGCGGCAGCTCTCGGGTGCCCCGCCCCGCGCCCCTTTCCAGGGCGGCGTGTGTGTGTGTGTGTGTGTGTGTGTGTGTGTGTGTGTGTGTGTGTGTGTGTGGAGGGGGGGTGGGGGGAGCCCGCGGCGCGCTTGGGAGCGGGCGAGGGAATCCCTCTCCCTCCACGTCACGCGAAAGCGAGGGAACCCGCACTCGCGTCCTCTAACGCAAATGACCATCTTTGGCAACATGCGCCAATGGAACAGACCAAGGGCGCTGGGCCTGGGGGGTGAGCGGGGACAGGCCAAAGCTGCCGTGGCTCCCCCAGAGCGCGCCAGCCGGCCGCTCCCACTCGAGCCACAGCCTTCCTTCCTCGTGCGGGGTGCGCGGCTGGCGTCAGCGCGGCCGGGAGACGGGGCCGGGAGGAGAGCGCCGCGCCCGCCTCCTCCCGCGCCGCCCCCTCCGCCTCCTCGCCTCCCCGCGCGCTCCTCCCTGAGGTGGAGTCTGGGTTGACGTGAGTGAATCCACATGGTACAGGGGCTGGAGAATAAAGAGTGTGGAGTTGAACTCGTGCCATTGTAGTGACTCATCTCGGGCAGAGCGCAGGGGCTCCGAGCGAACCAGCGAGCAAGCGAGCGGCGCTCGGCGGGGACAGAGAGGGAGAGAGAGAGAGGAGCCTGCGGGCGAAGCCGGCCCGTCCGAGAGCGGGCGCCGGGGAAGGGCTGCAGGTCCGGGCGCCAGAACCGCGACACGGGGAGCGGGGCCGCGTCCCTCTCAGCGCCTGTTCAGCTTGAACTCCACGGGCTGCGAGACGGGCGCAGGCTGCCTTCTCCGAGTCAAGTGTCCGAGCCGCTCCGAAACTCCGGAGGCGCATCGGCCACAGGAAGTTTATTCTCAGCTCCTTTTCTGAAAGGAGGAAATAGAAGTTTCTCCAAGCGGGCAGTCTTTCTTTTCGACTTTTTTATTGCCCTGCTTGAAATCGGGGACCCCAGACGGGGCAAGCGTGACTCGCCGGGCTCCCATTCTTTTTTTAATTTCCCATTTTTGATTGGGCCGGCGGTCCCGGCGGAGCTCGGACTGCGCGCGGGGGCGGGAGAGCGCGCGCAGGGGAGGGACGGAGGGACGCGCCGACTTTTTAGTGGGAGGGACTGGGTGGACAGCCGGTCCCGCGGTGCTCGCAGAGCAGGGAAGAAGTGCAGCGCGAGGCGCTCAGGGGCTGCTGTCGCCGGGTCTCGCCGCCTCCTGTCCGCGCCCGCCGCCGTGGGGGAGAAGCCCGGGAGCAGAGACTGAAGCCCAGACCCGGCCCGCAGGGAGCGTGCGCGCAGCAGCCGGTGCGCGGCCGCAGCGAGGGCGGGGGAAGAAAAACACCCTGTTTCCTCTCGGGCCCCCACCTCGGATCATGTACCAGGATTATCCCGGGAACTTTGACACCTCGTCCCGGGGCAGCAGCGGCTCTCCTGCGCACGCCGAGTCCTACTCCAGCGGCGGCGGCGGCCAGCAGGTAAGTGCGGGCCCCGGATGCACCTGGCGGCGTGGACGGCTTCCCTCCCTCCTCTCGCCGCCACCGCCTCTTTTGCTTTCTTTTCCCTTTCTTGGTTTGGTGAGAAATGTCTTACGGGCCACCATTCTAAGTTCTAGATTTTCTTGTCCTGCCCCCCCGCCCCCCATCACTACCTTTAAAAAACAAAACAAAAAAAAACTGGAGCGGGGAGTGGGCTTGAAAGCCAACAAACCCTTTCCTTCACTACATCTTATCCAGGCAAGCTCCTTGAACAGCAAGCCTGTTACCTTTTCTCCCAGGAATTATGCGCCCCCTTTCCCGCTCTAAGTGGTGGGCCCCCCCAAAAAAAATCTTCGCACCCACTGGCCTCTCCTAATATCCTGCCTGCCCCACACCCCTATTTCTGCGAGAAAGCCCTCTCCCTCTTTTTCCCCCGTTCCTCGCAGTCAGTTAGTTTCTGAGGGGTTAGGGACTCGAAAACACGGTTAGGCTCCTTCAAGTAATCCGGAGCGAGGGTGAGGGTGGCTGCTCTGGCAATCAGGTGCGAAGGTCAAGGAGGAGGAGGTCAGACTTGATTGACCTCGGGTGGCGCCCATGCATCCTGGGCCCATCCATCTCCTGTTAGGGTGGGAGCAGGAGCTTGCACCGCCGCCAGAAGGGGTGCCTGGAGGGTCTGGGAGTACCTGGGGCAAGGATACCTACAGAGAGAAGTGGAGGGAAGAGACCTCACTTAGGCTCCTGGGTGGTTCTGGAAACAGAAAAACAACTTGTTTCTAAAGCAGCAGGACTGGTTTGCACTGGAGGGATTGTGCATGCATCTGTGTGTCTGGTAAATACCACAAAGGTCCTGGTGGGGTGCCTCCCCTCCTCAGCTGCCCCCGACCTCCACCCCCAGGCTTGTTAGGGAGCTGGCTTAATACACAAGGCCACTACAACCTGAAGCCGGCAGCAGTCAGGATCTGCGGAGTCTAGCCAAATTGGCTGCAGCAAAAAGTTGCTCCGGTAAGGCGGTGGCCTTGGCCTCTAAAAGCCAGCCAGCCAGAGGGGTTGGGGTGGGCTTCCAGGGAAGGATGGACCCTGCGGGAGAATAAAATGGAAACACAGTTCTCTTTGGGATCTGAAGCACCTTGTTCCAAAGTGATTCTGCATACCTGGTGAGTCCCCAAAATGACTTTTCTGTGTCTTCCTCTATCTTCTCTGGTGTCCCCATAAGCACCCACTGTAGACAACCTAGTCTGAGCATGGAGGGTGCAGTCAGTGCACACTTAATAATGAGCACCAAGGTGATGAGTGTCAAATTTTTTCATAAAAATGTTGGATTTGTTTGCCTTCCAGCCCCGTTGGTAGTTTGTATTGAATCCAAACATCACTAGGCAAGGGGCTGGAGTCATTTTTACCCATTCTCTCACTCTCTAATTCAGCAAATTCCCTAACGTCCCTCCCCTCTCCAAATCAGGAAGGGATCTTTTGATTTTTTTGTCTGTTCTTTGGCTGCAGTTTCTGTGACAGTTACTGAAATACGACAGTCTTGCCGCCTGGCTTTGCTCAGACCCTGGGGCCTGGATGGGAAGTCAGACCGGACATCAGTGCCCCAATTGAATAATCTGTGTCACTAGGGCTTTGAGCCCAGGATGTGAGTGGAGGCAATTCCCTGTTTTGGAAGAAAATCAGACAGGAAACCAGTGCTAGGAAGAAGGAAGAGAACTCAGTCCAGCAGAGTGTAATGGGGCCTCATTACCGAAGCAAAAAGCAGCTGTTGGCTAATTCCTAGCATGCTGTAACACATGAGGATTTTGCAATTAGTATTAACTAGTGCATGGGGTTCTCGAATATACGCCCGCCCCTTTGGCCCAGCAGCTTGAGTGAGGCGCCTTTCAAACCAGAGGGATTGGCAAGGTACTACCACTTTAGACAAGTTCCTCAGCCTGTCCACTCTTGAGGGGAGGGGTGGGAGGAGGGGGGAGGGTGTTTCCATCACCTCTCCACCTTTGAGCAAAGCGCTCCTGTGGTCCTAAGGACTGACTTTTGTTACTTCACCAGCCTGTGCTATGACCCCACCTAGTCTTGGGCTCAAGGTAACTTTATTACATACCAGATAAAACCTATAATCACTTTATTTTTCTCAGCTTCCTTTACGGGGAGACTTTCCTGGCAGTTAGTGATGGGCCTTCCTCCTTTATGGCATCTCGATGGACCAATCAGTGTAAGAGTCCTCTGGTTTTTGCTTGGGCAAGTGAATATTATTTTTTCCTGATCTCTTTATGGGGGGTCTAAGATTCCTGATGTTTGCTGCGGTTTACTCAACCCAGAACTTTCCTCTTCTCTCGAGCTTGGTAAAGCTTGGTCTTAACACATGGCCATAAGTTCCAGAGACTGGGGCGGGGGGGCGGGGCGGGGGGGGCAGATAACTCTTTGTTAAAACCTCTGTTCTGGTGTATGGCAGGAACTTGAAGCATGAGAAATATTTCCTGTTCCAGTTATAGTTTTAATCTCAAAGGTTGGTCATTGGTGATTTTGTTTTGTCAGTAATCATTGCAGACACCTCCCCTCCTGGCCTTTTCTTTGTGTTGTTGCTGTTTTCTGTCTTTCTCTCTCCTGACTCTCCTAGGAAAACACCTCCCAGATATATGCCCTGCCTGGCTGTTCCACTGTTACGGTTTCAGGGCCTGAGCATTACGCAATCCAGCCAGTTACACAAACACAGGTCATTTCATAACTTGTTTTCATCAGCTGGGCCCCCCTTGAATGAAAACAAAACAAAACAAAACATAAACAAGACTCAGAAGTTTTACAAGGCTGCCATTTGTCTGTTCCTTAGATAACTTGTGAAAATAAATCAAGAGGACAGTTCCTTTTTGGAGTTAAGGAATACCAGACTACCTCTCTTCTTTGGCAACCCTCCTTTCCCAAGAGACAGACAGACAGAGACAGACAGACACACACACACACACACACACACACATGCACACATGCACACACGCACACACGCACACAATTTCCCGGAGTGAACTTTTGCCAACTGTACCAGGCTGGGACATTCCTCACATCAAAGAACTTTTACCAGAAATGACTGTGATTCCCAAAGCCAGCCTCAATTATACCTCTCTAGTGCCCCCTACAGGACATTCTGAGAAGAACCATCTGGGGAATGTATTTTTCCAGCCCCAGAGAGTGTTAACTTGGTGAGTTTTCAGAATTCTTAGGATTTTTTTCTTTTTACTTCTGGACAAATAAATGCCATAGATTTAACAGCAGTCAACTAGAAACTGCTTGACTTTGAGATGCAGTTTTTAAAACATTTGTCTTTTGTTCTAAATAAAACCTGGTTGAAAAAGGAGTGTCTTTTTTTCTTTTCCTATTTTGATGTCTGTCTGTTCGTTAGGGTGCCAGCACAGTATCTTCAAGTTCCCAAGGCTTGCTTTGTTGATGTGTTTCTGTTAGAATACGGGGAATTGTTTTGGTGGGGGGTGGTCTTCAGAGTTGGTGGGAAAGTGGAAGGTGTGTATTAAGGGTCTGGGGTTTTTTTGTTTTTGTTTTTGCCTTGATCTCACAGATGTCGTAGATTAGGATCAAACAAAATGTTTTCCGAGGAATTTGTCTGTTCCGCTGATTCTTGATGGTGGAAGTCAGCGTCACTTTTTCATCAAAGTGAATGGGGTGAAACTGCAGTCATGTATTGTCTGAATAGCAATCGAATTTTCCTCTCCAAATGGAGTGCATTTGCATTCCTTTATTTCTGCCTGCCTTATTTATTATTCAAGGTGAGTGTAAAGTTAGGAGCCTCATTTTTTTTTCTTTTCCTGTCTTAATACAAACACCAGAACTTAACATCAATTACTGTTGCCCCTTTATAACTGTTCCTTGAGGAGACTAATTACTTATTTGAATCCTGTGGCTGTTTGTCAGATTCAGAAAGGTTTTACAGTGCCTCTCTTTTGGAAATCCTCCCTACTAACAAATCCTTGTCCTTTGCGGGTGAATTTAAGATTTGTACATTATCAAAAGATTTGACATATAAGGAACCAAGTCTGACATATAAGGTCTGGATGATTAGGTTGGGTCCAAAGCAGAGTGTGACCCCAAGTCCTGTTGGTCTCAATCTCAGGAGTCTGCCCGGGAGGGCAGTCACCAGGACAAGGCAACCAAAGCAGGCACCTTTTCCATCTAAACCTTAGGGTTTTATTCAACTCTATTAAACAGGAATAAAGATACTGGCTTTGAGAATTCAGGAAACAAACTTTCTGGTCTACTTGTTGAAAGAAAAAAAAATAGCATCGTCACTTGGTGGACATGTCTCATTCATGTTGTATGTGGTATCTTTTGGTGGCCACACCATTTCAAAATGATGGCAGCTGCCCCGAATGAGGCAAATATATCTGTTCCAAACCCCACTTGGTAACTCTATTCCTCTTCAACTCACAGGGCTGGAGAGGGAAGATAGAAGAATTCTCTTGCCCAGCACTGTCTCTCAACCTGTCACGTGGCCGTGGCTTGGCCATGCTCGCCCTGCTGCGGTTGTAGGAAAGATGAGATGCCCTTCCCACTGAGTGCGCATATGTCTGGGGATTGGTGGGGGTACAAAAGGGGTCTGCAGAATAGTGGAGAGAATTCCCCTGTGCTTTGGAGTGGGGTTTCTGGCAAAAAGGACTCTGGAAGGAAAGAAACAGGAACCTGAGTGAATAGCTCGGTTATTGGCCACTTTTCTTCTTTTCCTTGCTTTTTCTTTTCTTTCCTGCTTTTCTTCACCCTGGCAGCTTGGTGAAAAAGAAGAGCATGGTTCTTTCAAGTGAACCTGGGGAAAAGAGGACGTTGACAGGAGGCAGGTTAACTGAGGTAGTATTTGTATACTGTAAAATTGGGGGAAATAGTGAGTTATTAGCACCCATTTCCATTGTGACCAAGTGGTTTTCCTCAGATAGGAATGAAAGGTCAAAGTGATGTCCAATGCAGAATCTAGAAGGCTTTGGAGAACATCCCGAGTTCAGTAAAAATATAGAACATTTGAGCCAAACTGGGCCTCACCAGGGGGGTTCTGGGGGGCATGAGGGAGCATTTGCACTTACCCTCTCCTCTACCTGATCCTATTTCAGTGCTGGGAATCTAAAAAAAGGGGTTCTTAAGAGAAGGAACCCAGTCCCTTTCCAAACACGCACAATCACACCTTGCTGCCTGTGGAAGCAGGTCAAAGGTATTCATAGTATTCATGGCTTGAGTGCTTGGAGGCTCAGTCGAGAAGTGATCTGGTAGAGGAATACCTGGCCGAGGGGATGGGCCAAGAACTCCATCTCAGATGCCATTTCTGCCCGCCTCAGGAGTCTCTGGGGTAAGGCCTGCCCCATCCCTCTCTAGGAAATGGGAGCCCAAACCCTCGTTCCAAGACCCTTTTGCAGAAGGCCGTGGTTATAACCCTCATTTTTGAATCCAAGGCCCTTGTGCAGAGTTCAGAAAGGTCATTTTCCCAAACCAGCAACTGGTGGGCTGCAGGGACCTCTCTGATCTGATGAAGATGGGTGGTCCTAGGGACCCAGTGTTCTGAGCTGTCTCTTATAGGCAATGAGAGGACACACATACTTACTGAGCAGCCCATGGCACCCTCAGATACAGGGTGCAGCGGCGTAAAGGAGGTTCTAGTGCCCAGAGGCTTGTAAGGGTTCACACCTCAGCTTCAGGGTCTGGAGATTTACGCCGACCAGTGATAGCCCATCCCCTTGACTCCTTGGGTTAGAGGACTACCTCAGGTCTGACTTTTGCTTTCTTGTTTTCTCTCTTTAATCTCCCCTGCCCCCATCCTGAGCACAGGAAATGAGAATGATCCTCCAGGACAGAAGTCACCCAGCTATGGCCTCACTATTTTTGTAAATAAGGTTTAATGGAACCCCGGGCCCCGCCTATTTGCGTATCGTCTGTGGCTGCTTTCACACTACAATGGCAGACTTGAGTAGTTGCCACAGTGCGGCCCACAAAGCCTAAAATATTTACCGTCTGGCCTTTTACAGCAAAAGTTTGCCAAACTTCGCTCTAAGAGGTCGGTGGGGGGCCAATTTGCCCTTTTATAGGCATTCTTGCCCACCCAGAAGTTGACAGGATAGCAGAGTTACAGCATTTGGAGGCTTTGCCAGGTTGGGATGCCACAGAGCCATCTCACATCTTTGATCCTGTCCCTAGAGAAGGAGCTCCCAAGGGAGCTGGAGGGCCCCAGGAGAGTCACATGAGGTCCTGGGCTACCTCCTCTACCCCCCCCACCCCCACCCCCAGCATACACCTTTGCTGCAGCCTAACTGCCTCAATGCCAGCAACTGGGAAACCCTCTCTTAGTTTCTGTTCACTGGTAACCCGTTCATAGAGAACCATGATATATCCCCAGCATGACATTTGACTGATTCTTGGGTCTGTTGGCATAGAAGAAAGCCAGGCTAACTCCTGGGACCACAAACTCCTAGCCTCACCTCTTCTCTCCTACACCAGTGTGGCTTTCGGAATAGTATCTGTGGAGGTGAGCCAAGACACATCTGACAGATCTCACTTCAACTTGTGTGTGTGTGTGTGTCTCACAGAGGCTCCTCTTGAAGACAAAAGCCTTCTTTATCAGAACCCCAGTCCCCCCTGGGGATGGGACTTTGTTTTCCTTGCCATTGAGAGCCAGTGTATTATCCAGATGGCTTTACCTCCCTCTGAAACAGGGAGGTACGTGCATTTAGAGGTGGTCATTACCTACTGCCTTGCTTTTATTGCTGTCTTGTTTTGTCTAGACCAAGCCATTGCTGCAAGGAGTCTGGCTGGTGGCCGGGGGGCACTGTCCTGGTAGACCTATCACAGAGTGAACGGCTGGAGGGCCCTGAGAGGGGCCGAGAGTCATCCACTCATTCCTGAGGGATCTTAATGTCCAAGCTTTGCTTCAGGTTTTTCCTTGCTTCCCCTAGACTGAAATGGAGGCTCTTTTGTTGGTTGGAATGAGGAGTGAATTTCTTGGGTGCTTTCCTGGAAGGAAAGCTGACAGTTCCCCCACAGAGATGGAGGGTCACATTAAACCATCATGCTGGATGCCTCGAGTGTTCTTCAAACCCAAAACCTGAGTTGGGGAGAGAAATAAAAATGTTGGGTGCTTCCCAGGAGTGGGAAGCTGGCAATTGTCCCTGGAGCCACCCCATGCAGATTGCACAGACTCTTATAATGATGATGGTGGTGGTGATGGTGACGACAGTGCCACCTTCCATTTGTTTGGAGCAGCATTTCTCAACCCTGGCTGCACATTAGAATCTCCTCAGGTGTTTTATTTAAAAAAAAAAAAAAAGAAAGAAAAAAAAAGCCTTATCAGAACCCCACCCCAAACCAGTTATTTTGGGCCTCTAATGGGGAGGCTGGCTCCAGCATCGGTGTTTTAAAAAAAGCTCCTCAGACTATTCTAATGTGCAGGCAGGGTTGCAAGCCACTGGTGTGCTTTTATAGCCTATGATTACAAGTAGCTACTAATTTAATCCTCATGACAGTGCAGTGAGTTTGGTGTTAGTATTCCCCTTGACAGTCAAGGAAACTGAGTCCTCAGTAATTTGCCAAGGCCTCCAATCCAGGCCTCCTGACTCCAAGTGCAGTGCTGACTCTCTGCCCACCCGCTCTTGACACAGCCCCTCCATGCAGCCCCCCAAGAGAAACATGGCCGTCTGGGCCTTAGTGCTTCTGCACATGTTCTCAGTATTCTGCCTCCTCACAGCCTTGCCCAGTTGTCCGTTTTTTTCTCCTTGAAAATCATTTCCCTGTTGGATCCTTCCTTGTTCACTGTACCCTGCCCTTCTCTCTCTCTCTCTCTCTCTCTCTCACACACACACACACACACACACACACACACACACACACACACACACACACACATACACCCATATACAGTCAGCTTCTGATAAAAAATACCCAGCTGTCTTTGCCTTCTGAGGCGGCACCGAGTCCATTGCCCTGGGCAGCTCTCCTCACAGAATCCCAGGACCTATTGCACTGGTAGCTTCACAGGATCCCAGAATTCATTGCACTGGGTAGCATTCCTCATGGAATCCCAGAATCCATTGTGCCGGGTCACTCTCTTCACTGAATGCCTTTGGCCTGGAGCCCTGGGGCAGTCTAGGAGGTGAGACAGCCACATTCCACCACCAAGCCTGGGGTCAGGCAGCTGTCAGGGGAGTGAGCAGGTAGAGTCCTCAGCTCCAATGAGGTACTCAAAGCTTTACTTTGTTTATACAACAGGAACCTAGATGCCTGTCACTGGGGCAAAGACAGTGGTGGTGGCAGTTGCCATCGCTGCTAATACTTCTAATCCTGGTTGGTGTGATTAGGCCAGAATTGGGGGGAGTGCTATAGTATCCGCGGTAATGATAGTGAGATTCCATCTGGGGTCAAACAGACCTATGGGTCTGTAGGGCCCCTTGGCAGTGATGTCCTGACACTCTGTCTGAGGGCAGTGGGGGTGGGTACCAGCACTTGGGGCTAGATTTTGAGGAAGAGAGAAGCAATGCGACAGAAGCCTGTGTAGCACCGTGTGCGAGGGCTCTGGGCTCTTCGTCTGGCTCAACTGGGTTTGAATCTTGACCCCACTGCTTATTTGCACTGTGGCCTTGGATAAGTTAGTCTCTTGGAGCCTAAATTTCTGCCTCTAAAATGGAGATAATGATAGCTCGTACCTCAGCGGGAGAATGAATGAGGTAATCTAGGTAAAACACTACTACAGTGCCTGTCGTTCAGTAAATGCTCAGCACGTGTTGTTACTGTCATCCTTTTACCCACCAGATTAGGGAAGGGTTTATAGAACCATTTTGTGGAAACGAGTCACCTGAGGATGAGGGTTCCAATAGGGGAGCTTTGTCCTGAAAACCTGGAAGTGGGAGAGTCCTTCCTTTCTCCCTCCTTCTCCTACTTTCTAGTAGTAGCTGCCTTGAAGAAAGGTCAAGCCCAGCTGCCGAGGAGCACGACCCAGTTTAGCTTTTGTACTCTGTCATCATCCTATATTTTAAATAGAATGCTTCCTGCAGCGCGTTCCAGGGAGCTCTGCAGCGTGGTCTGGGCATAAATTCAGAGACAGACAATTCTGAGCTAGCAGCACCAAAGTTTCCCCCAGACACATCTGTGAACACAGACAGATAGATATGTAGACAGAGACACAGCATGTCTGCCCCAAGCAGGATGGGGGTGCAGGGCAAGGACTGCAAGGGGAAGGCTGGGAGCAAATGCGGCCCCTTTTCAGTCTCATGGGTTGGAGAACACCTTTTCATGGCCCTGGTCTCACCCTGATGAGGTCTCAGCCCTATCCTGAACCTCTTTGGAAAGTAACAAAAGCAGGCACCATAAGTTTCCTTGGTAATCTTTGTTGCTCCAGAGCTGTTGGTGTACAAATTTCCTCCAGGGATCCTGAGCTGGTGCCCTGGGGAATGATTGGCAGGTGACCCAAAGGCTCAGGAGGCCAGGTGGAAGCCTGCCGTCCTGCAGATGTGGACCTAGCTAGCCTGGAGGGATGCAGAGAGGGCCTGCTGAGTGTGAGTGGCTAGGGAGCACATCTGACTCAGAAGCCGTTTAGAATATGACCACATTCTCACTGAGCCCCAGGGTTTCCCAGGACCTCGTGCAGGGAGCCAACCTGACACGGGGCCTCAGGAATAGTTAAGATTCTCCTGATTCTTGGATGTGCAGGGCTTGTCCAGGGAAGCCCACCCAGTATCCTGACCTTGGTCCCCCGAGTGTTGACCCTGCTTTCTGCTGGTTTTTGCCTCCTGGCTCTGCTTGTCCTTGTTCTGCTCAGTAATTATTGGCTCAATCCTATTTTTCTCCTCATTTCAGAAATTCCGGGTAGATATGCCTGGCTCGGGCAGCGCCTTCATCCCCACCATCAACGCCATCACGACCAGCCAGGACCTGCAGTGGATGGTGCAGCCCACGGTGATCACCTCCATGTCCAACCCGTACCCCCGCTCGCACCCCTACAGCCCCCTGCCGGGCCTGGCCTCTGTCCCTGGGCACATGGCCCTCCCGAGACCTGGCGTGATCAAGACCATCGGCACCACCGTGGGACGCAGAAGGAGAGATGAGCAGGTACAGCTCAGATCCACATAAAAGAGCCCATCGGTGGCGTTCAGGGTCTCGTAACACGGGGTGTTTTTCTGCAGACCGGTGGGGAGCAGGGCCAACGTTCTGGGAACACTGGGAAGAAGAGGGAACTAGGGACCAGGAGCACATGGCGCTCGTCATTGGAGGCGGAGGTGGAGACCTGAGGGCCGGGCCTGGCTCTGGCACCTTACCCATGTCCCTCAGAATCTCTGAGTTTCAGTTTTCTCAGCCGCAAAATGGGGATTATGATAAAAAACAAGACTTGTTGCCACTCGAATGCAGTCATGTGTGGGAAAGCATATTGTAAGAGGTATGGCATCAGCAAATGGGAAGGCCTGGTGGGCCCTACCTGTAGCAGTGTCCTTCTCGGATCCTTGCCAGAGGGGCCACAGGACAAGCAGCTGGTGAACCCTGGCTGGGAGCTTTCTGGGATTCGCCCTTAACTGTCTCCTGGTATCTGGTGCAGACAGACCCCTAAAGGGTCACCCTCTAGGCCGGTACTGCCTGCGGTACTTCACATTCCTCCTTGGTGTCCCAGGCCTCCAACTCAAGTGCATGTTCCAGAAATGCAGTGACTCTGAGGTCCTTGGTGCCTGCTCAGCGGCTTTAGCTAACCAGGGGCGAGGGTGGGAGGTCAGATATCAGCCTTTGTTTTCCTCAAGGGGACCAGCTTTGAGAAGGAGTCGGCCTGGCTGGGAGGGACGCCAGAAAGTGGCGGGGCCTCTGATCTCTAGGCAGCATCCACCCAGCACTCAGAAGACCCATCGTCTGCATCAACAGTGAGCCAGAGCAACGATGGGCTCCCTGGTTCCGGAAGGAGACACTGAAATCACGCATGATTCCAGAAGGGAAGGAATGAGCCCTCGGCAAAGTGCCCCATCTGCCCCCCCCTTCACGGGTGACACAACTAAAGCCCAGACACACCTGCCTGGGGCCGCTCAGCAAGTGAGTGAGGAAGTCTGGACTAGAACCCAGCTCCCTGGACTCCCTGTACAGTGCTCTTCCTACAGCGCCATGCCACCATGAGTCCAGGGAAAGGGAAAAGACTTGAGCAGTGAAATCCCTTTTTCAAAGGAAACGTTAACCTAGAGAACTCCAGTTTCAGCATTGGAACCTCTCTCCATTTCATCCACTGTCCACCTCCACTCTGGGATGGCCAGCTTGACAATGTTCCAACACAAGGACCTTTAAACATGGTCCCCAGTGGATAATCGTGGATCCAGTGCCAATAGTGCCCAGGATACTTAGTTACAAGGATCGCTGTCCAAGGAACAGGAAGCTTTCACGGGGGCCCTGTTCCTCTGAAGACAAAGATGGGCCTTGTATCCACTGCATGTTGATTTGCCCTGTTAAAACAGCAGGACCCATGCAGGGTGACACGGGGAGGTGTGTGTAGTAGACGCTCTAGCAGATACAGCTCACGGTTGCTGTTGGGCATCTGCTGCTGGGGCAAGGAGCCAATATCCGCCTGTTGCTTTCCATAATCACAGTTGTAAATATTGCAGTAGTGGTGATCTTAGTGTCCTTTATAAATACGCTTCCTTCAGGGAGCCCAAGGTGCCAAGCTTTACAGTCACTGACGAGCAGGATTCTCCCTGTATGTGACTCGAGGGACAGCCAGGCTTGGGAGAGGGATTCTTTGGGGTTAGCAGGAGAACAAAGAAAGATGTGCTGAACACTCTTCATTCTTTTCTGGGCCTACCTCACACCAAATGTATAAGTTTATATCTGGAAGACACTTTGGAGACCAGCTCTTCTAATTTCCCCTTTGCACCCGTTTTAAAGATGAGGAAACTGAGGCTCAGAAAGGAGAAGGGCCCCTGGCCTGGGTCACACAGTGAGTTAGTAGCAGAGCCAGGACTGGAATCCACCGCCTTTGGCCTTCAGTTCTGTGGTTTTCCCACCACACACCTAGGCGTGCCCTGGGACAGTCTGTCTGGAAAATTTCCTTCCTTTTTTTGAGAGGGAAGGAGAGAGCCAGGAGCACTTTATTTCACGTCATTGTTAATTGGGAATTCAGACAATCATCTAGCAGCTTGGAGGAAGCCTGGGCAGCAGCATCCTAGAACTTTGGTTCTTTGGTGCCTAGCCCCAGGGACTTTTCCCTGAAGCTCACATCCGCCTTCCTGACCTCCACCCCCCAGGGGGAGGGGCCTGTTGCCAGAGCCAGCCTGGTGCCTCCCTGCTTACCTCCCGAGCCTGCCCCAAGGCTCCCTCTGAAGCCAGTGGCAGGGACTGAGGAGGCCGGGAGGGGAGGGTGTGTGTGGCTTGTGGGTGGGTACTCTTTGCTGCTGACACTCAAGCTGTAACCGTGTTGATGTCACCGCCCCTGAACACTTCCTATACCGACAGCTCTCACAAGTTGCCCACAGAGACTTCTAGGCCAATCGAGAGGCCAAAAGCTGTCCAGAAGCAGCCAAGGGGGAAGGGAGGCCAAAGTGGACCATGACCAGCCCTTTGTCAGTGGGGACGAGGGGGCTAGCTGGGCCTCACGGGGAGCCCTGAGCCCTGGCCAGTGGGGCCACCAGGCTCTTGGTGACTCTGCTGGGCTCAGGTTGAGACAGGTTGAGGAGCAGCAAGTATTCGGGGCCTCGGCCATATAGCCAGGCAGCCGGCCCCTGCCCAGAGCAGGGTGTCCGAGTCTGTGGACTCTGGGTCTCCAGTCCGCTTGTAGTCTTTCAGGACTCAGAAACAGTACCAGGGAGGAGACCTCTGAATTGCAGCTTCTTTCTAGCACTTTCTCCTTTAGAGAGAGCTGCCACACTGTGTCTCATCTGACCATCACAGACACTATGGAAGGCAGGGCAGGTCCTGCTAATGCCATTTCCAAGTGGAAAGCCTGAGGCTCAGAAGGTTCAGTGGTTTGTCCAGGGCCCCACAGAAATGCCGGATCTGTACTTTGCTCCCCCCAGTCAGCCTGAGACCTCTCAGAAGACAGCGTGGAGCCTTTGGCTGCCTCGGGGAGACAGAGGATTTCAGAGGCTGGGATGGAGGATGGGGTCTGAGGACTCAAGGGATGTTACTTGCCCGACTGCTTGGTGCATTCCACCTGGAGGCCGCTGCAAGCCATGAGGGACTCAGTGAGGGCGCAGCCAGTGAGAGAGGGAAACTGGGCCTGCTTCCTTCATTCCAGTGAGGCGGGGGCTGCAGAGGGCGTGAGGGAGCCCGGTCAGGATGTCTTGGGAGGGAAGGTGGTCCCCAAGGCAGACAAAGATGGGTGGGAGCCCAGCCCAGCGGAGGCCCTGGGAGGCAGGGATCTGAGGTATCAGGAGGTCTCCCCAGCCTGCCAGGCCTCCTGCCTCCCTCTGAGCCCCACGCCTGGGCTGCTAGAGGAGGATTTGAAAGTTGAGTAGGCACGGTGAGCTTCTCTGTGCTGGAAATGGCCTCGGAGACACTTCATGTCTGAGCAGTTGACTGGCACGTTTTCATGCCAGTATTTATGGAGAATTTAGATACAGGGCTCCAGCACGGTGGGGCCATAGGCTCGCCTCGGTGTAGACAGGGATGGCTTTGTCCTTTCTGATGCTGTGCCCTGCTTTGCTGTTCAGGACATCACAGCCATAGGCCAGCGGGGCAGTAGGGAGTGTCCTGGGGACTCTGACCTTGGCTCAGCCAGACGAGTGGCTCTAACCCTCACAGGGTGGCCAGAGCGTCCCTCAGTGGGGTAGCTTCCCTCATTGCCTTCACAAGTGGCTTTGGCTTTTTCCCCAAGGGTTCCTAGAGGGGGGGACCCAGATTTGCTTCCCCCCAGAGTCTCCTAGGCCCCTAGTCCTGCTCTTGGCACAAAGTAGATACGCCGTCAGTGTCTGATAACTGAATGGGATGGTCTTTCCTTTTGGATTGCTTTCTGCCTTGGCCCACAGCCATCTCTCCGTGTCACTGGGCACTGGGTCACAGCCCTGGAAGGGCTGTATGTAAACAGCCCTGCTGAGTGGAGCAGAGCTCTTGTGCTGTAGCGTGAGTCACAGTCCCCTAAGTAGCCTCACTGGAAGGACCTCGGCTGTGAGCTCTGCAGAGGGATGTTGGTTCACTTGGTTCTCTGATAACTCTCGAACCCCCCACACTGTGCCTGGCTCATTTGTCGAATGAGTGGATACGGTGGGCAGCAGGGTTCAGCGTGCCTGAGGGCGCCTTCCCCTTTGCCCCATCCTGTCCAGCCTAGGACGGTGTCAGGACACTGCTGGGTCCTCGGGGTTGAGCTGTGAGTACCTGGCACTCCAGGGCTGGCAGAGGAAAATGGACGTGGGGTGGCATCCATGACCCTCCTCCTGGCAACAGGACCTTCTGCCCCGGGTGGTTCTCACTCTGGGCCCAGCTACTTAACCAAATGGGGATAATGAGGCTTGCAGAGCAGGCAGAGTGCTGGGTAGGAGTAATTAGCCAGGGTTTGGAAGAAACTGCTTAAGTGGGTAGGGCCGGACCTAGCTGGCATGAGGGGACTCTCTGGGAGAAGTAGTCCCAGCGCCTTCTCTCTGGCCTTGGCACTGAATCAGAGCTGACATGACCAATGCTGCTGTCATCATGCCTGGGCCGGTCTGTCCCTGACCCATTGCTGCCCTGTTCTCCCTTCAAACACGGGGCGTCATGTCCGGGGACCTCTGAGTCCGGCCACACTCTTCTCGCCTTCCTCCCGTCCTTCCCCATTCCCAGAAGGACTTCCTGCCCTACTTAAAATGTGGTTAAAAAAAAAGAAATCCCAGAAAGCCGGTGAACCGTTTACCTGAACCTAATTATGATCTTCAACCTTGGCCTCTAGCTGTCCCCCGAAGAGGAGGAGAAGCGGCGAATCCGGAGGGAGAGGAACAAACTGGCGGCAGCCAAGTGCCGGAACCGACGCCGGGAGCTGACAGAGAAGCTGCAGGCGGTGAGGACCTCTGCGTGGGGTGGGGGCACTTCTGGGAGGGCCACAGCCTGAGCCCCAGGCCTCCTGGCTCTCCCACCCTCTCCTTGCCCACTAGTGGCCTACACATGAGTCGTTGGAGACAAACGTTCCTTCCTTTGAGCACATGGGTTAAAGAACAGAGAAGGCTGGACGGAGGGAGCTGGCCTTTGGCACCAGCCTGGGCACAGAGAGAGAACGGGACACTCTCATTGGGCCTAGCATGCTTTCTCACTCAGCGCTTTCTGCTCTCAGACCTGCTGGGTCTCCTGGGTGAGGGACGACAGAGCGTGGGGCACTGTGAGGCCCCAGGAGCCACTGCAGGCCCAGACCTGCCCCCTCCAGGGCTGCTTCCCAAGGTTCTAGCCATCCCCATTTCTGCCAGCAGGAGCGGCCCAGCCTAGCTTAGGCGATCTAGTTTGGACAGGAGACCTGCTGCCTGCCTGGGCTCCTTCATCTCGGCGGGGGTCTTGATACTTTCTGGGTCTTATGGAGATGGCGCACGTGCCAGCTGAGTTGTACTATCTTGAGGTTTTCTCGTATCCTTCACGGGCAGGAGGGTTTCCCGCCCCTGCCATGAGCCCGAAGCTGTGCCTTGGTACCTCATTCTGCCCTGGTGAGTCACTCTCCCCTGCTGCCTAATTGCCCACACCTGGGGGCCCGTGGCCCTGCCCTTCCCTCTACAAAGCTTGACCTGACCGACATCACGTAACTCCCTCCAGAGCCTAGCCCTGCGGGATGGGCCGTGTGCCGCGCAGAGGAAGCCCAGAGCCAGGACTGACTCTCCTCTGTGGAATGTTTTCAGAGGGAGATGAGGAAGACTGTCATGGTCCCTTACAGTGACCAGCCAGGAGGGGCTCTGGAAATCAGAAATGGCCTTGCACATCTCATCGCTTTATTTAATGCTCCCAGGTCCCATTCACCTGCTCCGGCTTCCCTTTGTCCCTCTTGGAGCCCTTGCTCTTGGGTACCGAATGGACACTGTGAATTCCGTGACGCTTGTACTAGTGTCCCACGGAAGCGTTAAAGTTGGGGAGGGTGAGTTGGAGTTCTCTGTTGCCAGGTGAGGTGAGTCCGTTGATGATGAGCACTCCATGGGGAGACTCACCCAGGAGAGCCCTCCTCACCACCAGCCTTTCGAGGACCCTGGCCCTCTGGGTCTGCCCTGGCGCCCTTACCAGCAGCCCCAGGAGAGCCCCGCCCTCCGAGGCCCCTCTGCTTTCCTCCCTCCCTCCCCCAGAAGCCTCACACCCTACTCCCCCGCCTCCCCACCCCCGGCCCAGCCACCCAGGCCCCTGAGCCACATCCTCCACAGGAAACCTCTCATAAGCTCATGACGTTCGTCAGACCCTTGAGACAGATGGAAACTTTTTTTTACTCCGGAATATGCTGTACTCCATTTACTGAAGCTCTGGCCCCGTACCATGTCATTCTTGACAGGAACCCGGCGTTAGGGGAAAAGTGGGGAGGAGGCTGGTGACACACACCTTCTCGCCTTCCACTGTGACCCCTTCCACGTGCATTTGCTGCTCCTCCGGCTTTGTGTGAAAGGAGGGGCCGAGGCCCTTGCTGTGGGACCCTGCCATCCTCACATGCCTGTTCAGGCTGCCAGGTCCCTCGTCCGTTAAGCTCAGCGGCTGAGCTGAATGCCTTCCAGGGTTCTGTGAGTCCTGAAACAGATAGTAGAGGGAGAAAGTGAAGCGGGACTGTGACCATCCAGCCAGGCCTGATTGAACAAGCCAGGCGCTGTCCGAGGCTGTGTCCGGACAGTCGCCACTGTCATGTAACATGGAGTTTAGTGTGTATGTGTCCGCAGGCAGGCAGGATGGGGTTGAGGAAGTCTGAGAAGGAGAGAGGGGCGGATCTATAGCTGTGTTCCCTTTCTCCTCCAAATCTCACAATTACTTACCCCTTTCAGGGGTCTCCAGGGGGTGGTCCTGCCACCCAAGCTGTAGGATATAGCAGCATATGGGCTACCCTACCTGCTGGCTCTGTGACTTTCCCCAAATTATTACACCTCTCCGAACCTCGGTTTCTTTATCTGCAAAATGGGTTGATGCTAATACCTGCTTCAAAAAACTGCTAGAGGATTGAAGGCAATAATGCCTACGACGCGCTTAACGCAGTGCCTGGCAGAAAGTAAACGCTCAGTCACAGCGGCTACAGCTGTGATTTCATCCCTCCTCCAAGCCGACTTGCCTCCTTGCTCAGTCCGGAGCCTCCGGGTGACTCAGCACCAGTGGGGCTGCGGCCAGGTATGTGAGCTGGCTGCTCTCACGGTCGGTCCTCTGAGGACATAGCTGGTTTTCCCTTTCTTCCCTGGATTTGAATCCCCCACCCCCACAGCCCCCACGCCCTGGCAGGCTGCTGGCCCTCACATGCCTCTTCCTCTCTCCTGTAGGAGACAGAGGAACTGGAGGAGGAGAAGTCAGGCCTGCAGAAGGAGATCGCCGAGCTGCAGAAGGAGAAGGAGAAGCTGGAGTTCATGTTGGTGGCCCACGGGCCCGTGTGTAAGATCAGCCCTGAGGAGCGCCGATCGCCCCCGGCTTCCCTGCGCGGTGGGGTTGGTGGAGTGGGTGCCGTGGTGGTGAAACAGGAGCCCCTGGAAGAGGACAGCCCCTCGTCCTCAACAGCGGGGCTGGACAAGGCCCAGCGCTCTGTCATCAAGCCCATCAGCATTGCTGGGGGCTTCTACGGGGAGGAGCCCCTGCACACCCCCATCGTGGTGACCTCCACGCCCGCCATCACTCCGGGCACCTCGAACCTCGTCTTCACCTACCCCAGCGTCCTGGAACAGGAATCGCCTGCGTCTCCCTCCGAGTCCTGCTCCAAGGCCCACCGCAGAAGCAGTAGCAGTGGAGACCAGTCATCGGACTCCTTGAACTCCCCCACTCTGCTGGCTCTGTAACCCAGCTCCCAGGGGGTCCTCGTCACTGCCTCCTTCCCAGGGACCAGCACCTGCAAGTGCTCCAGGTCTGTGAGGGCAAGAGGGGGACCCTGCCGGAGAGCTTCCTGGCTCTGGGGGGACCGAGGCGGGATTTGGCAATGAGGCACTAGACGACTCGGATGATCTCTTGGAAGTCATGGGGCCTCCTCCGTCGTTTCTCTGGCAAAACGTTAATCCTGTTTCTTGAAAAGTCTTGGAGAACGTGGCTTAGTGGATTCGGGCACCTCTGGCTCCCGAAGAGCCTGAAGCTGGCGTGGACCACTCCTGTCCCTTCGTTAGGAAATGTCACTGGAGTGATGGTGTCCTTCCCCACCCCACCAAGCATGCTCGGGGCCTATGGGTTTCACCTCCCCTCTATTTGCCCCTTTCTCCCCCCAGTGTCAATTTCACTTCCTGTTGGTTTTTATCCAATTTGCCATGACATTTCATCTGGGTGATCTGAATATTAAAGCTCTTCATTTCTGGAGATGGGGCAGCAAGTGGCTCTTCTGCTGGGACTGACTTGTCCAGAAGGAGACAGTCAATGTGCAATACAGAATCTCCCTCCCCCGACACTCCCCCGTCCACTACCATCTCCAGAACCACCAGCAGAGCTTCCCGAGCTCTCAAGGAGATGCCGCCATCACTGGGAGGCTCAGAGGACCCTTCCTCCCATCCTTGGAGACGGCTCTTGGAGGAGCGGCTTGGCCAGAAGAAAGGGTGTGAGCGAGACAGCCGGGGCGCAGGTTGGGTTTGCCAACACCTAATTACCAGGCCAGGAATAGTGCCAACGAGCCCCATTGTGTCCTAGCCGGCTTCCCTTCACCTGGTGTCTTGAACAGGACGTCTCCTCTAATTACTGCCTCGCCATTCTGCCCCTGGACCCTTCTCTCCAGACCAGGGAGGCACCTCTCCCTAGGAACCACACATCACTCCACGTCCCTGCCGGCTCCACCCTCCCCCACCCTGGCTCTCAGGGTGACGCCACCCACAGAGGTTTAATGAGCGTGGGCCTGGACCCTCCCCAGATGGCTGCCAGGTGGCCCCTCCCCAAGCCTCAAAGCCACCTTCGCTGTGGATGGAAAGGCAGGGCAGGGAAGAGGGGGGCGATTGGAACGGGGTTCGCCTCACATCAGCCCTGGCCCCCGCCTTGCCCTGTCCTGGCTGCTCACCTCTCTGAAGTGCCCATTGTCACCGGCTGGATCAAGTGCTTTCTCTTTATACTCTCCCAGCCCCTCACATCAGTGTGCTCCTCAGGTCCACCAGCTGGCCCAGAGTTGTTGCTGTGGCTTGTGACGTATTCTCCATTCCTGGGGGCCGCTGAAATGGAAGCTAAGATGTGTTGCTTCCCACTGAAGGAGCGCCGGCCCCTTCCCACAGGTGGGGGTGGGGTGGGGAAGGGGTCCTCCTGGCCCCACAAGAGCACAGCTCAGGGGGGTCCCTGCCTCCCACCCCTCTGAGCCTTTCTTTCTCCCCAGGACATAGCTCCCCTGATCTTCCAGAATTCGTTTCTGCTGGGCTCGTGCTCTGAGGGAGACACCGCTGTTGTGATTCAGCTGTAGAGATTATTGTATGATAATTTAAAACTACATAACTGTTATTTAAATCAGACCCAAGGGGGGTTAAATTTCAGTGAGACTCGGGAGAGAGCAGTGACATTTAAAGCTCACCTGTTCCTTTCACATACCTGGGCTTCTGTGCTGGTCATTATTTAATGTCCATTACCTTACTTACCATGCACTAGACGCACAGAATGGAATGGCTTATGCTTAAAATACATAGCCCGCTACGACTGGTGACGTGTGAAAGATGGGCCACGTAGAGAGAAGGAGATTAAAAGGAAAAAGATTTTGTCCAAAAATGCTTTTAAAATGTGATTTCCTACATTTCTTGGCTGTGGTGCTGCCATCACGGTTTTCTGTGGCTCTGGGAGAGAAGGGCCTAATAGGAATTGGCAGTTGGATTTCTGGCTTCAGATTAATCAAGGAAGCAGAAGAAGTCAGCCAGCAGGCGATGGGCAAAGAAAACGGGTGCACTCAGCTCTGAAAAGCTTAATCATCTCAAATGGTATTTGTGGCCACGTGGGGCTATTTGCTTCTTTGTGCGCATATATATATATATATATATATATATATATATATATATATATATATATATATATATATATGTTTCTGAAGCTGCTTTCTGGTGTTTAGTTTCTAAAAGTCGCTTTATGCCCCGGTTTGTACAGCACTGCTCCCGAGGCAGGTCCCGGTCTGCGACTTGGGGCCAGGCTGGATGTTTCTGAGCTAGTGTTTGGCTTTTGTTCCGACTAGAGCTGTGTTGGCTTTGGGACCCGCGGAAGGCAAAACCCAGCTGCCTCGCAGCACTTCCGAGGCCTCCAGCTGCGTTCCCACTCGGGACCCTCTGGCTTTGTTCTAGGAGGTGGCTTGGAGCTTGGGGAGGGCTGACTGTTACGCCTAAATCATGAGCATGTCCTCAGTTACTTCCTGCTGGCTGGCTTTCGGAGTCCACGCGCACACAGGTTGCTCCAGAATCGCCAGACACCAGGCCTGCTGCTTCCTCTTCCATGGCTCCAGCTAAGGGAACAGCTGTCATGGGGCGGGGTGGGGGGTGGGGCGGAGGAGGCCTCGGCGCTTGGGCTGGGAACTGCTGTGCTTCCCCTGTGTCCCCAGCAGTGAGGCAGCTGGTGTGGACATCAGTTGGGCTGCAGGCAGCTGGGGGACAGCACAGGGCAGTCATTCCTTGACAAGCTAGTGTGAAACACGCAGTCTTCTTGGCCACCTGGCTGGCCTCTCTGAGAACAGTCCTCTTCCTGGCTGGGTGGATGGGGACAGCTGCTGACACAGGAAAGAGAGAGGGCCCAGGTGAAGCTTAGGAAATGGCCGGAGCCAGCTCTGAGCAGGGAATTCACTGGGGAGGTTTTCAGAGGGAAATGATTGCTCTGCCTGTGTAAAAGGCCAGGTGCATCCACTGCGGCCAGGCACACAAGCATCTCAAAGCCAAGAGCCATCAGATGCTGCTGCTCTTTCTCGGGCTTTGGGGAAAGGAGTTTCCTCCCTGCTCCCACTTGGCTCCAAGTGTAAGGGTGGGCTCACCTCCATACACATTTGGGACTTTTCTACCCTGTCCTTGGTGGACCAACAGTGCTCCTTGCAATCTCACCATGTAACTTCCAGGTCGATTTCCTTCCTGATCAGATAGATACCTGTGTGGCCCCTTTAAGAAAGTAAAGAACAAGCACCTATTATGTGCCAGGCACTGTGTTAGGCACTTTTATATACTTCCTCTTTGGGATAAGACTAAGGGATAAGGACATCCTTTATTAAAGGACCCCAGGAAATGGATAAACAAAAACTTGGAGGTGAGAAGATCTGTCTTCAAAAATCTGAGGCAAGATTGTCTTTAGTCCAAGGTTTGTCTCAAAAGACCCATCCACTACAATACCCTCCCATCTCTAAATTTCTTTTTTCCCTCTACCCAGTCATGTGCTCCTCTGCACTCCGCAGATGGTTGGAGGGGTAACAGTCCTTATAGAATTTGTGGACCAATAGGATATGTAGTATGTGTAACTTGGTTTTGAAAATGTAAGTAAAGGGGTCTTGCTACTTTCTGCTTGTTGAGTCTTCTTGGCATTCATCTTAAAAGCCAGCATCTCACTATTTATTGACAGGTTGGGGTATGTGTGTGTGTGTGTGTGTATGTATGTGTGTGTGTGTGCATGTGTGTGTATGCATGTGTGTGTGTACATTTCCAGGTGTGCCCATGTCCTCCTGCAGCTTTTAAAAAGGAATTCCAGTCATCCCACTACTAATTTGACATCTTCTCATGCTTCTAGTGTTTTGGCCAGACATCAACAAAGGGTTTTAATTTCCCAATGCTGACATGTTCAGGAGGGGCTGGGTCAAATTTTGAGGGGGGGGGTATGGGAGGGGGAGAAAAAAAGTCGACATTTATTTTATTATTTATTTTAAATGTTTACATCTTTTGTGTTGTACCAAGCCTGAATAGAAACAGATAGCATTAAAGTACTCAGTTCCTCTCTCCCTTTCTTCCTTATTTTTAAAAAAGTTAGGCTAATGATGCTTTTTACTTTGTTTCTAAAATGATTTGTGACTTGTGCTGTATAAACTGTATAAAAAGGTTCTGTTTTTAAAGATGATTGTCATTCCGCTGGGGACAGTGGTCACCAGGAAGTCTACATTGTAAGAGAACACAACGAAAGATCCTGCCCTGTTCCTTAAAACTTATTTTCTCTGTATGATTAAAAGTTTATTCCAGTTATTTCAGTTTGTGGTTACTTGATATCAAGGAAGAAAATGCTCACCTTTGTATAAAGAGTTAGATATCAGGGTGTCTGTTCTGCAGCGGGAGATGTATATATAGTATTTTGGTGTATAGTGGAAAATCCTAAGCTTTTTGCATCTGTATTTGAGATATGTCAATGATGTGGAGTAAAGTCTGCTCTAAGATCCTGGAGGCAAACAACTTGTACAAGATTCCTATAGCCCTATGGGGAATTGAATTACCTTCCTGAGCTTTTTTTTTTTTTTTTTTTTAAAGTATAGGTGAAATGGTCCCATTGGAAAGGCTTCTAGTTAGGCCTCTCCAGGCAGGACCGTGAACTCAAAAAATCTTTGTATAGTTTTGAAAATTGAGGACTATCTCTGCTCTGAAACATCTCTGATGGTGTTTTCTGTTCTTGTTCGGTTTTGTTATTTTACTGTAATACAAGCCTACAGTACTTGCACTAAAGAAAGCTTGTTAGGAAAAGCTTGCTGCTATGGAAGAAAGAACATATTAAAACTTTTTTTTTTCTTTGCATTTTTTTTTTTTGGTTAGCTTTTCCACTTTCAATTGAGTAGCATTTTGTAGAATAAAATGAATTAAGATTGAAGAGCCTCTGATGGTTGGTTTATTCCATCTTGTCTCTCCTGTCACTTTTCCTTCTAGTACTTTCTACTTTTGGCTTTGTGGGTAGAGTTGGTGTCTAGTGGGTGAGGGAAGCAGGGAATGACTTGCTTGGAACCTCTTTCTGCAAAACTGTGAGGTGGGCTGCTGGGAGGGGCTTAAGAGTCCCCTCCCCTCCTTTCTCATGCCTTTCTCCTGTCCATCATCTCCCAGCCCCTCCCCTTCCTGTTTCCTACTTCTCAGGGCCTGATTCTCAGCTAGCTGCCAACGACCACCAAGGTGTGAACCAATAAAAATTCAAGGTGCTGTCCCTTTCTGGGGGTATTTTGTTTGAACAGGTCTCTGGAAACCCAAGCATCTTCAAAGAACCAATTAAAGGTATCACTCAGGTTCTCCAGGTGGTCGCATGAACTCATGAGCAGGAAAGGGCCCGGAAAGGGCCCTGAAAACAACCAAGCCATGCAAATACGTGGAATGGTCACATCCTTAGATTTCCTTTTTGAATGGCCACAGGTTGTTAGGTGCGGAACACGCAGAAATGTCAGCCCCCATTGGCCGGTAGACCAGGAAACCCGGACAGGTGGGGAACATTGTTCCGAGTGCTTGTCCCTGGCAGAGTAAATGGTAGGGAGGCATATCAGCCATTAGGTAATGCTTGTAGTGGTTGGCAGCTGGCTGAGAGGCCCAAACCAGACACCACTTCTCCAAATCTTTAGACAAGCTGTGCGCGCAGGCTTCATTCTCTGGAGGACCTAAGAGCACAGGGCTGTGAGTCAAAGGAGCCCTGAATCCTAGGCTGCCCCCGCTACTCATTGGCTTTGGAGAAAGCCACTTAACCTCTCTGAGCCTTAGTTTTCTTGTCTGTCAAGGGAGAGAAGGTAACGCTAGTATCATGAACAGCCACATCTGAGGGGTTATGATACCTCCCCCTTTTCCCTTTGAGAGGACCTGGGCACTGGGGAGCAGGGCAGTCGGAGTCTCAGCATCGGGCCTCCTAGTGACCTCTTCCGCCTGAGCAGACTACGCAGAAAGTCGGGGGCGTCTCAGTAGTACCTGTGCTTTCCTGAGCCACTGATGTGTCTCCTTGTGTCATAGTGTCAAGGAGGCCGGTAGCTATAACGTTCACATCAGCTGCTGCAGGCCTCAGGGATTATGCTGTCTGGAGAAGCCTGTGCTCATGTGTCTATGCTTGCCTCTCATGTCTAGGCGCTTCCACAACATGTTTTGTCTTCCAGTAACACTTCGAAATCTGCTTCTCTGTTAAAATTTCCACCGCTTCACCCCCATGGCAATTAGGGAGGTCGATAATCACCGGGCACTTATTACAAGGAGTCCTAAGCAGTCCTGCTGCTTTGTGAAGCTATTAAATGCCTTAAATGCATCTGGACAGCTTTTTCAGTCTTTCCTTGAGTAAAACAATAAGGGGCCACCTCTTTTGGGTTCCCAAACCTAACAGGGTCCATCAGGGCATTTTGCAGTCACCTCTGAGTCTGGGCTGTCTTGGTCCAAACCCATTCAGGGACCTGAATTGGTGGCCAACTCTACTGATTACATGTCCAACAGAGTTGGAGCTTTAGGGATTAAGCAGAGTCCTCTCCTTCAGGAGAAATGTTTTGGCAAGGGATTGCTAGGACTATCCCTTCCTGCTGCACCTAGAGTTCCCCGAGTGAGCACAACTTTGTCACTAGGCTTTCTTTGTTCATGGGACCGCGGATTTCTCCTGGAGCCAGTATTTTCCAAGGCGTTCAGCAACATTTGTCTCTTGGGCTACTGAACGAGGCCATGTCTGTGAAGGCATATGAGAAGTGCTAAAATAAGGAGGAAACTTAGGTGGTTAAACCCCACAGACTTTGGTTATAAAGTCAAGTAATGCAACTTGATTATGGTACAGCTAGTGGGCTCTGGCTCGGGAGCCATGTTTGAAATGGTAGGGTGTGATTTCCCTTTGGGCGCTATGTGTTTATAAAGGATGGATGGGGAGCTTGGATGTGGGCAGCCTGGCCGGTGCTGGCCCAGGGCCCCGCCAGGCCCACAGGCAGCGGGTCCCAGCGAGGAGGAGGGCTGATGGCCTCCCCTCCAGCCAGCCTCGCACCTGATCTGGATGCTGCTGTCACACCTGGGCCTTGCTCTTGCTGACAGAGTCTGTTCCTCCCCTGACAAGTCAACAAAAGGACTGTTTTCTGAGAAGCCGCGAGCTGTTGAGACAGGTCCACCCCCTTCTTTACAGTCAGCCTTTGGTTTTGTAGGACCTGCCTGGAGTGGAGAGAAACTGGAGCCCGTGACTCTGCCCTTCGTACAGAACCTCTCCTTCCCCTCCACTGGGCCCGGGGGGTCAGACGCCCCAGGGAAGCTGTGGGGCTCTATCCACACTCGGCGAGTTGTTGTTTCTGCAAAGTTCCACTTGTGTAAAGGAAAAAGACAAAACAAAACAAAAAAAACCTGCTTCAGGCTCCACCTCTAGAACTAGAAAGCCCTTAATCAAACTAAACACCTTCCCAAGTCCTGTGTCACCCAAAGGAGAAACAAAATGTTTGGCCTGCTTTGTAGTGGTGCTCAGCTAAGTGTCTCTGGGGACACTTTGAGGACATAACCCTGCATATACATGAGGGACCCTATTCCTTATCCAAAAACAAAGTAAATAGTGCTGTGGGACCTTAGACCTGGGGCTGCTCTAGAACATAGCACTGCCTTGTCCTGCGGGGCATTTAGAAAGGGGTGTGGTATTTAGGCGATGTGTAATGTTTTTTATTGGGGTGAGATTCACATAACACAAAAGCAACCATTTTAAAGTGAACAATTCAGTGACATTTAGTACTATAGTCACAGTGTGGTACAGCTGCCACCTCTGTCTAGTTCCAAAACATTTTCATCACCCCCCAAAGGAAACCCTGACCCATTAAACAGTCATTTCCCATTGCCCCCTCTCCAGTCCCTGGCAACCACCGACCCTCTTTCTGTCTCGATGGGTTTATATTTAGGGAGTATTTTTAAGGATCCCAATGGCTCTATTTTCTGAACTAAAAACAATCATGAAACATTAGCATGGAAAATAACCTAACAGCTATGAATAGCAATATAGTTTCCTCCTTATTTTAGTGCTTCATAGATTTCCTAGGCCTTCACATTTGTGGTGGTGTTCAGAAGTCCAAGAGACCGTCGCTGAATGTGTTGGCAGTTATCAGCTGGGGGAGAAATTCCTTTTCCCTTACACAGTGGCATGTCTGGTACTCTGGCAAATATAGTGACTCCCCTGATCTGCTGCATAAGGCCTGCATTTGTTTCTCAAGCAAAGATGGAATAAACCTGAAAAGACAGACTTTGTTCGCCGATGAAAACAGACACCTTTTTCATGTTGTCAAATAGGAGAACCACGTTTAAATTAATTTTAAAAAATGAATGTGAAGATGAAGACTGTCACCGTCATATCCTTATGGGTTTGAGGAAGAACATCTCTCATTTATTCAAAACTATTTTTGTGTCCCTACGAAGTACATGACACCATGAAAGTCACTACTGGGGACACCGTTGTATAAAACACTATTTATACAAGTGTTATATGAGGCAGCCCTGCTTCACCGTCAGATGTTTTCATTTGAAATATCAATTAAGTACACATTAGAAGCTTCCCTCAAGGAGGTTACAATCTGATAGGAGTGGAAGAACAGGGAAGGTAGACATTTATGGGGTTTGGCCTGTGGCGAGTGGGGGGGTTTCGGAGGCGATGCCGCAGGGGAAGGGGCCCCGGGCTGGAAGGAGCAGTGGAAGTCTGTACACTGTACACGATGGAGTGGAGAGCAAGCAGGCCCTGCAGAGGGAACAGTCTGAGCAAAGGCCTGGTGGGAGAGGCAAGTGTGAGGCATCTCTGGGAACCAGAAAGGAGCCCCCAGTACCTGGAGCCTGGGCTGATTTTAGGGGATGATAGAAAGTTAACCTGAGCTCTTGAAGGCCTTAATGACAGGCTTGAATCTTTCCATCCGTCAGTCATTCCAAAGTTGTGTCTATTTGTGCCAAGCACTGTCCTCCCTGCTGGGGAGATAGACGTGATAAGGACACACACACACACACACACACACACACACACACACACACAGCTGCCATCACTAATGGGGGTTGGAACAAGTAATTACAAGTGCACTGGGTCTCTCAAAGAAGATGTATAAGGTGTCATGGGTGCAGGTACCACTGGAACTTTCCCTAATCTGGGAGGTGGGGGGGTGGGGGGACAGTCTTCTCAGAACTAATGGTATTTAAGCTGAGACCCCAAAAGTAAACGGAAACAAGAGCTTTATTTTGAGATATTGGGAGTTTCAGAGGGGATATGAATGGGAGGGGAGGTGTCATGGCCACAGTCACCTTCTGGGAAGATTAATGTAGGGGTGAGGGGTTGTGGAGGAAGTAGACCAGGGTCTGGGAGTCTGTGAGGAGGCTCTGCCCACAGCCCAGGGAAGAGCCAGAGGTAGCAGTGGGGTCAGCAGGGCAAGAAGGTGCCCCTGGAAGTCCAACATGTCTAATTCCAGGAATAAAAACTGTAAGCAGGAGGAGCTGGGTGAGGGAGGGGAGGCCTAGGTCCCGAGTTCAGTTTTGGCATACTGTGAGGAGCTTGCTAGATTTGCAGGTGTGCACATGCCTGGCGGTGCGAAGGCAGGCCTGGAGCTTGGAGCAGGGGACTCAGGTTAGGAATTTCCTTCTGGAGAAAATCACAGAACCTTGCAGATTGGTGCCACCATGGGCCTCAGCGTTTGTGTTTTCCTGGCCAGTTCTCTCTCTTATTCCCCAGAAGGGGTGCTCAGACTGCTTCCTCTCTCTCTCAAACCTTCCCCCAACCCCCTTGCTCTCCACAGATGACATCACCTCCCACTTAGTAGAAAACAGAGGCCATCAGAAGGGGATCTCCTCAACCTGCTATTGCTAAATCCTCAAACCTATCTCCTTCTTCTTGGGGACCCTTGTCAATTAGCTTTCTCCTCTTCTTCTTTTGTGGCTGACCTTTGCCTCTCCAAGGGCCCCTTCCCATCAGCATTAAACGGGGTCAAGTCTTGCCCATCTCAAAAATGACGAGAACCGTCCGTTGACCCACCCCCCATCTCAGCCTTCCAGACAGTCTCAGAGGAGTTATCTTTTCTTATTGTGCTACTTCCTCACCCCCCACTCTTCCCTCACCCACTCAAGTCTGGTCTACTCTCACTGCCTCGAGACTGCTTCCTTGTGACCAGATCTTACAGACGCATCTCAGCCTGCATCTCCTTGGCCGAGGCACAGCAGCCCGCACTGCTAACCGCTCCTTCTTTGAAATGCCATGTTCCTGGGCTTCCCTCTTCCTGCCCTTGACTCCCAGCTCTCCCTCACCACCACCAAGAACAATCTTACCTCCTAAATATGTTTCAAATCTATCCAGCCCGGTCATCACCATCCTCATATAAGCCCCCATCATCCCTCACCTGGACAGCTGCAGCCACCTCCAGTCCCCCACCCTGCAGCCAAAACACCAAACTGATTTTGTGTGTTCACAGTCTATTTTCTGCTGTTGCAGGTTCTGGACCCATGAATTACATTCAGAATTAACCGTGAAGAGTAGGACAGGCCATAGTCAATGCTTTTTGTCATGTGCATTTTCCTTAAAAGCTTAGCTGGCTTTCAATTGGTCCGCTTCTGGTTCATTTATCATATAAAACCCACAGCTAAAGATCTAGGGCTGTCATCGTTTTAACACCACATGGGAATCTAGGGTTGCTTGAGAAGGTGAAATTCAAACCTTCCCTGTGCCTAGCTACACCAAAGCACCAAGTTTACTTTGATGTGAAGACCTTTAGATAGATATGTGTGGAAGTCTCCTCCCAAGCCTGAGAAGGACCACTCCTTTCTTCCTTCCTCCTTCATCTAACACGCCTTCGCTCTCTAGGACTTCAACTGGAAGATGGACAAGTAGGAGTTATACCTGACTTCCTTCCGTACCTGCTTCCTCTCATCTCTTCCCCACTACCCTCCAGACCAAAGATCAGGGCTTTCTCTTCTCTTCTTTAGGTAAAGCTCTACAACCAATCCAGTCGAGCTTGCTTCTTGATGCCTTAAAGAGGAAGTTAAAGACATCCAGAATACCCTTTTTCTTAACAAAGACTGTCTTTTGAGACGATTGTCTGGCTGGAAAATCTTGTTTTGGATGCCAGAAGCTAAATCTTACTTATGTCCTTCTCTGTATTTGCTTATTTGAGAATCCCGACTCCACTCCCAAGACAAGAAGATGCTTGCTCTGACCAGGAAGGTCACATGCACAGAAATGCAAAAGAGAAATGCAAGTGATCCTGTTTTTCAAAATAGGATGTTGTATCATTAAAGACTTCCTATTTCGCTTAGGGTAAGTCCAAAATGTGTAAGAAGGTTCTTTGGGGTCTGACCCATGCTTATCTCTGCAGCCTCATCAGATCAACCTCCCAGCCTCACTTTCACAACAACCACACTGGACTTTTCTCAGTTCCTTCCACACATTTTGCTCAGGACCTTCCTAAAAGCTTTAGTGTAGCCTGGAAAGCTCTTTGCCTCTCTCTCTCTCTCTCTCTCTAATTGACCAACTCCTACTCATTTCTCAGGTTTTGATTTAAAAGTCAATGTCTTGGGGAGGATTTCCCTGACCCATGGTGTCTCTCAGAGCACCTTGTACCCTTGTGAGTATTTATTATTTTCATGATGTGTTAAGGACCTCTGTTCTCCACTGGAACATCAGGTGGAAGAATGATGTCTGTTCTGTCCACCTGGCACACCCTTAGGTCATCATAATCTCTCATCTAGATTAGAAAGATGAGCTTCCAAAATGCAAATCTGCTTGAAATCCTTTTGTGGCTCCTCCTTTCACTCAGGTTAAAGTCAAGCTCCTTTATGTGCCTTCCAAGGCACTATACCATCTGGCCCGTCTCCTCCTTCATGCCTCCCCTCCCCATCATTGTTCATCTAGACTGAATGTCTTTCAGTGTATTACAGGGGCTGAGCCTTTGCCTACAATTCTTCAGACATGCTCTTTTGGGTAAGGCAACTCTCATTCATCTTTCAACTCTTAGCTGAGAGTTGCACTGATTGGTTGATTGGTTGATATATTTGAACAGTTCATTCATCCTGTGTTGGGTGCCAGGAACCATGCTAAGTGCTAAGGAAACAGGGTGAACAAGACAGACCAAAGCCCTGGTCTTCTCCGTGTTATCTTCCGTAACCACCCTCACCCCAAGGCTGTTATGTGTTTCCCCTCTGGGCTCCCCTGCTCTCTGAAAACCCCCTAACACGGCCTTATCACACTGTTTGTAGTAACTGTTTACCTGTCCATCTCCCCTGCTAGCCCGTGAGCTACTTGCATGAACCTACGAACCATCCCAGGCATCTGCTCAGGGTAGTTAAAAAATAGGAAATGGCACAGAGTGGACGAGCTGGGCCACCACAGAGGCTGCGGGCAGGGGTGCAGGGCAATGTGGACCAGAAGGCGGAGCTGGGGGCAAAGGCAGGAGAAGAGGTCCCCATTTCTCCTCCTTCCTTGGGGAGTTACAGAAAGTGTGGTCTGAGAAATGTGCTTGGAACCAGACACCAAAGGTCACATTGTATGATTCCTTTTACTCCATTACTGGAATTGGTAAATCCAAAGAGACAGGAAGCAGGTTGGTGGTTTCTAAGGGCTAGGATGGGGGAGGGACCGTTTAATGGGTATGGGGTTTTCCTTTGGGGTGATGAAACTGTTTTAGAACTAGGTGGAGTGGTGACTGCACATTATTGTGAATGTACTGAATGCCACTGAACTGTACACTTTTAAAGTGGTTAATTTTGTTATGTGAATTTTACTTCAATGAGAAAGGAAGGAAGGAAGGGAACGGAGGGGAAGGGAAGGGTAGGGAAGGGACTTAGAGTTGGAGGGAGGGGAAGTGTGGGGTTGTTTCTTTCCCTCTATCAGTCCTGAAGTCAGTGACCTCTCAGACTCTGGGGCTGGCTGGGGCTGCTTTGACAGGAGGAAGGGCTTCCCAGAGCCACCTGGTTCTTCTCCAGGTACAGGTCAGCTTGGAACTCCAGGGTACTGGCCCCTGTATGTACCTGGGGACTCTGCAAGAACATCACAACTTCTCAGACATAAGGATTAGATGATGGAGTTAGTCAACCCTCCAAGGCTTTACGTCCCAGCTAGGGTAGGTTACTCATTAGCTGAATGTCCTTGGACAAGTCACTTAACTCTCATGAACTGCCATTTTCTCATCTGCAAAATGAGGATACAAATACCTATTCCATAGGGTTCTTGTAGGGATTATGTGAGATAATGTACTTAAGGTGACTCAAACATAGTAAGTCCTGCATAATGATTAATGCCATCATTCTGCTGTCATCCTTCCTTATTACAACATGAAGGAGGTGGAACCCAGAGAGAGGAAGCAACTCATTCAAGGCCACACAGCTAGCTCAGGGCAGGCCCTAGCTTCTTCCTCTGCAATCATTTCCACCCCTGCCTTGATCAAGCCTTTTCTGAGAATCCCTAACTGATCAGATGAATTCATAGCCTGTACTTCTTACACTGATAGGTTACCCCCACCTGCATTTGGCAATGGAATTCGAAAACCACAGTCGGCTACTATTTCCCAGCTCTGCCACTAATTTATGTAAACAGGCACAGAGTGGTGAAGTTACCTGCCCAAATTTAAACAGCAAGTAAGTGGCCCAGCCAGGTCAGGGAAGTGCCTGTTTGTATCCTTCGCATATTGTTTAATGAGGTAGTGGCCTGTCCTTTTTGGCTTGCGGGGTGCACAGGTACTCAGTAAGCATCATTTTTAAAAAAACTTTATTGAAAAACAGTGTGTTTTTTCCAGTACCCATCAGTTCCAAGTCAAGTCGTTGTTTTTAATCTAGTTGTGGAGGGCGCAGCTCACACTGACCCATATGGGAATTGAACCGGCAACCTTGGTGTTAAGAGCCTGTGCTGTAACCGCCTGAGCTAACCAGTAGCCCCAGTAAGCATCATTTGATGGAAGATATGAGTGGGAGCAGCTCTGGGACTCCTAGAAGAAGGGGGCCAAGCCTGAAGTCTGGAGGTGCCCTTCTCCTAGGTTGGCAGCAAATGCCTCCAGGAGAAAACCCAAACTCAAACAGGGGATGGGTGGCCAGGAGGGGTGGTGGGAGAGGGAAGGTGCCCCTCTATTCACCAACAGAGTACAATCCCGGGAGACTCTCTGAAGGAGGAGGTTGTTCTGGTTTCTCCTAACCCTGAGGAAATGATGGCAGACAGTTTTGTATGTTGGGGTGTCCCATTGACAGTGCTGGGATGCTAGTATCAAATCCCTCCGCCTGTAAATCCAGATTCTGGATTTCAAGTACGCAGAAGTCCCAAAAGAGCTCCTTCTCCATATGAAAGACCCAGGCCAGCTGCAAAGGAGGGATGGCCAGCGACTCAGCCAGCTGTCTCCTGGATGCAGGTGGCTAGCCAACACCCATGGCCGAGGCAGGGCTTGCCTTGACTAAGCCTGACAACTCATTTTGGTCACTGTGGCAAAGGGGACAGATGCCCATGAGGCCCAGGCAGGTCTCTGGCTGGTCACCCACATCAATGGGAATGCCCCAGTTAGCTCCCAGGGAGGGTGGATAATGATGGCCTCAAAGCACTCAGCCCTCAGTGCGTGGAGCTCCAGAAAAACCTTCCCATGTCAGACCCTCAGCTTGCTGTGGTCGGGGGGCTACCACACCCCCTGCATCCCTGCCTCTTGACCCCTTCCCCAACTCTGTCCCAGCCTGTGACAGCAGGAGGTGGAGACACTCAGTAACAACTATCTCTTGATTCAACATGGCACTCATAGAGGGGAGTCCAGGGTTTGAATAGAAGCTGGAATAATTCTTTTTTCACCATAGGCTCTTGATGTGAGGAATTGTGAATATTATGTAGTCCATTCTTTCCACATTCTCAGCATTCCAGGGGTTGAATTTCCTCTATAACATTCCCAGGGCAGAATGGTTACCCAATCTTTGCTTGAATTCCTCCAGTGACAGGGAGCTTACCATCTTACAAAGCAGCCAGTAACATCCGCAGGCAGTTCTCATGTTTGAAGAGTTCATCTTTACCCTGGTCTGTCCCTATGTTGTGTCCCATCTGCTTCCTGCTTCTCTCATCCATGGTCCCCACAGAAGATGGCCATTCCTGTTCCTCATGGCTTTCAGAGATTTGAAGACAGTTAATGGGTCTTTCTCTATGAGAGACCATCATAGAGTTTAGCAGGAGGAAAGAAATCCAGTCCTTTCAGTCCCCAAGGAAGATTTGCCCGGAGACTCAGGCCGCCTACACGAGGCTTTCTTTTTCTTTCTTTTCTGTGGACCTGAATATGGGCCCCGGTAACAGTGCCGTGGCTCTCTGGGCCCTTTGCTAGCTGGGAGGGTCTCTGCCCACTGAGTCCCACTGGAGCATTCTTGGATCCCCAGGGCCTAGGGACACGGTGTCCTAGAGAGAGCACTGTCCTTGGAATTTGACCACTAGGCTCCCAGTTCTGGTTTTATCACTTCCTGACTGGGATCCTTTAAGCAAGTTGATTAAACTTTCTGAGCTTGAGTTTTTCTGCTATAAAATGAGAAAATATTTTACTGTGTTTTTAAGTGGATCAAATGACATCATGTATGGGACAATGGTTTGTCAACCAAAACACGCTCTGCAAGTAATTAACTAATTCAAGTGGTAAGTAAAGGGGTTACAGGAGCTTGGAGGTCTGTGGGCCTTCCTAGTGGGTGAATGTAGCAGAGTTTGTTTTAAGAGGACTTCAGACTTTCTCAAGCTCTGTGGCTTGTCCTTGGCACCCTGTGGGGCTCCCTACTTCGGAGCTCATAGTTCCCCAATCCCACCCAAGTGCCTCAGTCCTGGCTATGGAGACCTGGAGAGAGTGGGTGAGCCTCACAGGGTTGGGATTAGGGGTGGGGTCCGGGCAGGAGGTGCAGGGCAGGGTCCCCTGGCTTTCAGTTGGTTCTCTTCTCTCAGGAGGCCCCAGGGCTGCCTGCCCAGGGCTGCACCTGCACAATCTCTGCCCATCGCAGCTGCCATCACTCCCTAGCCAGCCTTTAATTTAGACAGAGGTTAATTCTAATCTCCCAATTAGAATGGGTTTTATTGAGAGAAGCAGTGGAGGGACTGGGAGTCAGGGAACCCAGCCTAATGACAGTGGAGGAATTATAAAGACAGAAGATCTCATCTAATCCAACCCCCTCATTGGACAGATGAGGCCCAAGGAGGGGGAGGCTGCCCAAGCTGGGTAGTGCCCTGGGCTGAGTCTGCTGCACTGGGGTCTCCCATGCCCCAAGCCAGGGCTCTTTCCTGGCGGCTTGCCACCTGTCTGCAGACTCTCTGCCTCCAGCCTGCGGCCTGTGACTCCATCCTGGCTCACTGGCAGGCCTGAGTCCCGTGACTGGGCAGAGATGGCTACTGCCCTTACCCTCCCGGTGTCACGGGAGCAGAAAGGCCAGGAGCCTCCACAAATAGCAGCAGGTTGCCACCCGCCTCACCCCAATCCGGTTTATCCTGAGTTAGCAGAAGCACCCGTGGGTTGGACTTCCCAGGCGGGGCTGGGTGGGCAACCCTGTCCTTCCTCATGCCACATGGTGCCCTGAGGGTGGTTGTGCTGCAAACAAGGGAGAACGCTGTTGGAAGGAGAGCCGAGGTCCGGATTATCTTGAGGAGGAGGTGTGAGCTGAGGTGGGCTAGGGGTCAGGTAACCTGTCTCAGTGGGGGCACATCTCCACCCTGGGGGGACAGCCCCCATCCCAGGGGCAGCAGCATTGGCCTTTGCTCAGCTGTGGTCAGACATGGGGCAGGTGCTGGGCAGAGCTGGCGGCCTCCTCTCTCTGCCTGCCCATCCTCTCAGCTTGGGTTCCCCAGCTATAAAGCAGGAACAAGTCCCATCCCTTACCTGCCTGGGGGGACATTGAGCAGGAGTGAGATAATGTCTGCACTGGCTCAGCCCTCCACTGAGGGAGGAAGCTTCTAAACACACGTCTATTTTTACTGCCTAGAGCTCTGCCTGGCTCCCTCTGGGGGGCCCTACTGCTCCCCGGGCCCCACAGAGGCAGTCTGCAGGCCCCACAGGCCCATTCCAGGCAAGGCTGAGGGAGCTCCTGAGGCCCAGCTCTCTGGGGCCTGAGGCCCTGGGCCTGGATTAACAGCCCATTGTTCAGAGTTCAAGGAGCACCTCCCGCCCCTGGCATTCTGGTTCAACCAGGAGTCTGGGCGACCAGGCGTGGCCTGGGCCTAATGAGCAGGGTGTGCCCCGAGGAGTTGTTAGGAGTAGAGTGACAGCTGTGGGTAGGTCCCCACCCACGGCCAACCAGTGGGCGGGCTGGCTTACACAACAGTCACCTGTGCTAGGGGCACTGTATGGCATCCTTGCCTAGTGTTTGTTTTTAAAAAACAAATACTCAACTTTAGTGGGAATGGGGGTGAGGGGTATATTTTCAAGTATTTAAAAAGCCACCATGCTAATAACACTTTTTAAATCCCCAAATCTATTGTATTAGGAAAGCTGGTGAAAGTTTGTAGGATTTCCACCAATTACAAAGAGGGTAGAATGCCAGAATATAATTGGCTTTTCGTACCCCTCAGCTGACCCCTTCCCCTTGATTTTCCAAAGGAAGGGACTCCTGCAGTCACTGGGGCATTGTGGGTAGGTGGGCTTTCACCTTGGCCATCCTCCAGGCCTCTGTTGGGACGAGCTTCCGGCTCTCTGGCTCTGTGGGCAAACAGAACTGCAGCTCAGCCTCCCGTGGTCCTTTCCTGGGTTGAAAACTGTTGGCAGGAAGATGGGCTTCTTGGGTCTGCCTAGTTTTCATGCATAGGGCTGTCACTTATGATCTCTGGAAGCTCATGGAGCTTTGAACCCAATCAGCTTCTAAGTGTCGACCAAGTGGACTCAAGGCGCTGTCCACTTACTACTACCGTGTGTCTTCAGGGGACCACTTCTCTGTTTGTGAGAAGCTGGCCTTCTGCCTTTCAGCAGAGGTTTGTTTGGTTTGTATGTGGGAGTGGGTCTGCCAAGCATCACAGGTGAGGTGCCTGTGTATGTACCTGGAGTCTTGCATTCTGGGTCCTGCTGTTAGCTGGGGGGGTTTCCAGTTTAGAAACTGGATTGTGGAATCAGAGGCCTCAATGGGAAAGCTGGGGCAAAAACAAGGGTAGGTGGGGCTGAGAAGAAAACTGTGATGGAAAAAATGCATTCCTGCTCCTCAGGTGGATGCTATGGGTCTAGCAACAGAGTGAGAATGTGGAAACACCAGACTTCCGCGTGGGGTGGGGCCAGAATAGAGGCTGTTCCTCTAGCATCTCTTTCCAATATCCTAAGTGCCCTTGCCATAGAGAGGGCTTCTGCTACCACGCAGTCAGCCATTTCCTTCATCCAACAGTTTTGCAGTTTAAGGTGACAGGCTCTGGAGATACCGAAAGACCAAGCAGTCCTTGGGAGAGCCCTTGTTAGCACAACTTCTGATCTAGCGCTAGCCCAGATCTCTCTTCTGAGCCCCAGACCCCATCGAGCTGCCCACTGACATCCCTAGTCCGGTCTTCACAGAGCTGCAGGGGGACAGCGTCTGCTGAAAACAGGAATTAAATGCAAGTGCTTTCCCTGTGCTTTAGACACCGTGACCCCTTCAGGCTCCAGGGGTCATTTTTCCATCTACCTTTGCAACACACTATAATTGCTATTCTTACCTCTATTGTTCCAGTGTATTTCAGAAAAATTAAAATCTCACCTTCCCTCTTCTGGGGAGCATTCTTCAGCCAAACCCTTAAAATCCATCTCAGTGGAGGGAGTTTCCGTCTCCAGCAAAGGAAGGGGTGTTGGTTAATTGTTAGAGCAGGGGACAGCCATAGCGGGGGGTCAGAGGACAAAACCCAGAGGTAGCTTCAGTCTTGCAAGTGAGACAGTTCTATATTGTGATGAAGGGAGAGAGGTAAGGGGGGCAGGGGCCACGCCTAATTTAGTGGGAGACCTTGGGCAAGTCCATGTCCCATTCTGAGCCTCAATCATCCACCTACAAATTGGGAAGGATGAATCCCACCTCTTAGGGTATTGTGAGGACCAAATGATATAACCCTTCCAAAAGCTTTTAACACGAACTTGACCTGCAGGAGATACTTAATAATTGGCACCTCTCTTTTATTTTCCCACAAAGCAGCAGTCCACTGCACAGGCCAGGAGAGCCTGTTAGTGCCCCCAAAGCACTTACAGCCCAAAGGGCACTCTTAGGACCATGAGAAGGTGGAGGGTGATGGGGACTGGGAAAACTGGGTGTTAACAAATTGCCCTGCATTGGGGCCATCATACCCATCTCTTCATTGGCCTGAGTTCACGAACACCATGATTCATGAATCTTGCTTGTCAACGATGCCCTCTCTGTTTGCCTTCCTCCCACCTGGGCCCAACAGTTGCAGTCACCCCTTTCCACCATCTACATCACCCCACCCCTCAGCCACACAGCCGGCCTAGAAGTCAGCTCCATGTGAGGGAGGGGGTCAGCTCTCCTCAGCCCCCTGCGCCCCCAGCCTCATCCCCGTCTGGCTCCTGGACCAGCACAGCTAGAGGGGAGTCCCAGCCAGGGCTGAAGAACTCAGTGTAGAAAGCCCTGAGCTAGTTCTCCCACCCCTACTTTTTATGAACAGATACAGGACCTGGCAAAGGCCACGTAGGATGTTACTGTGGGGTCCTGGCTAGTGGGCTGAGGCCTCCCAGTGCAGGGGTTCATTGCACTCCCTCCCCTACTTCCTTCCCTCAGCTCCTCTGCACAGGACACACCTGAGGCAGGGCCTTCTCCTCCTTGTACATACTAACCTCTAGGGGGCTGGCTGAGCTTGTGGGACCAGGGTGTCAGATAATGGGTTCACGGGAGAGGTCTCCTGAACCTTCCAGCTCCACCCCTCTCTGTCCTCTGGGGAGCTGAGGTGGGCCGAGTCAGAAATGTAAAGGGTCCCTGATGTTCCTCAGCCCTAGAGCCTGGCAGCCCTACAGAGTCCTTCACAGCCACATAGGCTCTCTCTTATTCTCCACCTTCCATGCCCACTGCTTCATAAGTCACCACCATGACGCTGGGCTGCGGAAAAGAGGCAGGCTGAGTGCACAGGTATAGCAGTGATTGAAGTAGAGGGCAAGGTCAACCTCTAGAAGATTCAAGACATCCCCCGCCACTTCGCCAATTCTACTTTCTCCCAAATGTCTGCAAAAGACCGTGATGTTAGGCATTGTAACCAGACATGCAGAATGACCTTGCCCTCTGCCTCGGACAGAAGAGAAGACAGGCCAGACTCAGCACCCTTGTCAGGGAGGCTCACCTGGCAAGCACAGACGAACGGATTTCAGGACTCAGGGTCCCCACCGGCCAGCCCCTTCACTGAGCGAGGTCTACAGAGCCCAGAGGGCAGGATGTGGAGGGGCCCAGTTACCTTGACCAGTTGTCATCACTGTATAAAGTGTTGTCTGGGTCCAGAGAGTGAGGGGGGCATGGGGGAGGGATTGGAGTAAAAAAGACCCAATATAGAGACACAAGAAACCAGGCTCTTCAGGGTAGAATTCATCAGGAAATCCTTCTGGAACTTCTTTCTCCCACTAGCATAAGCCATATTAGCATTTGAGAACCTTCAAAATCCATTGTGAGGCCATATGGAAAGTCGTGACACTGAGGTAGACAGTAACTGCCAACAGTCAGACAGAGCCAGGGTTTGGGTGCCCTGAGAGCAGGTTCACGGCAGCACTACATGTTTTATTTTGTTTATTTTATTTTATTATGTTTTGTATTGTATTGTATTGTAGTGAAATATGTACAACACACAACTTACCTTGACTCTTCAACTTCAAGAGACTACATAACTATTACATGAAGAAACTGAGCTGTCTGTGTTTGAACCCTCATGAATAAGGCTTGTAAGCTTGTATGTGGTAGCATAGTTTGTTTGTTTTTTAAAAGGTGGTAAAATACACATAACATAAAAATGACAATTTAAACTATTTCTAAGTGTGCAATTGGGTAGTGTTAAGTATATTCACATTGGTTTGCAACCCATCCCCAGAACTTTCTCATCTGCAAAACTGAAACTATACCCATTAAACATAACTCCCCATTAACCCCTTTCTTCAGCCCCTGGCAACTGCTATTTGTTTTTTTTTATTGAGGTATACTCTACATATGTGAGATGCATAGATCTTAAATGTAAAATTCAGTGAATTTTGACAGATGCATACACCAATATAACTACATCTCCAATTAAGATATAGCATATTTTCATCGCATTATAAACTTGCCTTATTTCCCCCCCCC